>NC_140590.1:274837708-275506041 GCF_964204655.1 Triturus cristatus | reverse complement strand
ATATTCTAGAGTTAATTCTTTATTTTCTATGAAAATTTCTCCTAATGTATTAGCGTCTTTAGCTGGATTTAATTCTTTATTCATGGGCAATCGTCCAAGAATATTATCTATATTAGACAAATTGTATTCTAATTTTCCTACTTGATAAAATATACTAGTCAAAACGCTACATGTTATTCCATAAGTTGCTGGGAGGTGATGATAAGTCACCCCTTCTGAAACAGATGCAGGTAATTGCATGCAGACGTAGCAATCCCTTACTTCCATTGTTTTAACATATTCATACAACAGTTTTGAAAACACATTGCTAGAGAAATCATTGATTGATCTATCTTGATGCACATGCTCTGTGCTTGTTTTAACCGGTATTACTTTTTGTGAGTTTTTCACTATATTAGTCATGTTCTCAGTATGTCCTGCTAATGTATCAAGAGTTACTTTGAAAGAGATCAAAAGAGCGAGTACGCTCCAAAGAAGCATTAATAGTCCTGTACAACAGCAACATGTCTTTCTCCATCTTCTCATGAAGGTACATCTACTCTTGTTATCATCTATGTTAACCATCTTGTTAGATCTAACCGTGTCTTTAGCCTCTTCTACTCCGCCTCCTTTAGCTTTTTAAAGCTAAACTAGTCAGGTTGTCTAAATATTGCAATTTTCTTATTCAATCCTATGTATTCCTACAAGGATCGCCTAAATTACTCAGCTTGGCCTTTCGTCGTTTTTCACTTCTTCCTCGTCATCTACATGCAGGATTTCCTGATCTTCCACTTCTTCTCCGATGTCGGATAAGATAACTCTCAGGATTTCCCCAGTCTCTTCTTCTTTTATCAGTTCCAGCCAAGTCTCCTCTGGATTTCCTTGACTATCTGCCTCTTCTCCTTGTTCAGGCAGCGCCACGTACATCCATTCAGGTGACTTATATTTCTGATTTGGCTTCCTTGCTCGTTTGTTTGCTTCTGACACTTCTGCTTCTCCCTCTTTCTCTGGATGCTGACTAGTTACTTCATTCACTTGTTCAGCCTCTGAGGGTTTAGCTCGTGTCAATCTGTATCTTAATTTCTTAATTTTATTTGGCCAAATATCTCCTTTGGCGTTCCTTCTTGTTTGGCCGTCTTTGCCGTTTCTCTCCTCGATCCAAGTTCTCTTTCTCAGAACCCGACCTTCTGGTATCTCTGTTTCGCTGTCCTCAGATTCTGTTTCATTTGATTTTTCCCTTTCAGAAGTCTCTTTTTCCACCTCTTTGGTTGGCCCTACTTCTGTCCCTCCTCGGGTCTCCGGCACGCAATCTTCTTGCTGACTTATTGTCCCTTCACCTGTCTGGATGTTGCAATTCCCAACACCTCCTCGGGGATCTTCTGCAATCTGTCCCTCTCTTTCTACAACTGTCCCTTCCTCGTCTTCTTCCAGTATTTTCTCAGGTGGAATTTCTTCTACTCTCTCATTTGGTGTAAATGTTACTTCTGACTGAATGCTCCTTTCTTTCCTTTTCTTCTTTCTGTGTTCACCACTTGCGTTCTGCTCGTCTCCAGAATCTGAAGTGTCTGAAATCTGCAATCTTTTCCTCAGAATTTCCTCTCTGGGTGTCTGAACTAGCCTTGGCTCATGTTCCCCCCTTTCAGGGTTTTCTTTTGTTTTTGTGTTTTCACTGCTTGACTCATCACTTGATTCTGATTCGTCAAAGTATTCTTTTCCAATGCCGTCTGCTGGATTTGGAACTCTCAGAGTGTGACTAGCATGTATCCAGTTCTTCAGTCCTGCACACTTCACAGCAGTTATTGTAGTCAGAATGACCTGTCTTGGCCTTCCCCACCTTGGAACCAGGCAGTTTCTTCTTCTGTGTACTTTTATCCTTACCCAGTCCCCTGGGCTCAAATCATGGGCTGGTTTTCTTTCAAGAGTGGTGGCATCCGCTCCAACCTGGTGAAACACAGAATGAACTGCGTCAGCCAGGCCTTTACAGTAATCCAAAATCATGTCATCAGTTATAGTCATCAGCTTGTTGACTGGCACAAACACATGTCTCATGGCACGTCCCATGATGATCTCATGTGGACTCAAACCTGTGGTTCTATCTGGAGTAGACCTAATGGCCATCAAGACCAGAGGCAAGACATCAGGCCATTTCAAACCTGTGGCCAAACACATTTTTCCAATTCTATTTTTGATGGTACCATTCATTTGCTCAACCACACCAGAAGCCTCTGGTCGGTAGGCACAATGCAGTTTCTGTTGTACACCCAATGCTTCACAAATCAGTTTCATGATCTCATTGTAGAAATGTCCTCCTCTGTCTGATTCAATGGTTATTGGGAACCCGTACCTTGGGATGAATTCCCTCAACAACAGCTTGGCCACTGTGATTCCATCATTTCTTCTGGTCGGGTATGCCTCCACCCACCTAGAGAACAGACAAACTACCACCAAAACATACCTCAGTTTGTTGTAAGGGGGCATTTCAATAAAATCTACTTGCATCCTAGTGAAAGGTCCTCCTTCCCGACCTATGGTACCCAGACTCACCACTGTTTTTCTTCCTGGATTGTACTGTTGACATGTCAAACATCTCTGACAGAGACTTTCTGCAATCAGCCTGAATTTTGGATTATACCAGGTCTGTTTAAAGGCCCTTCTCATGGCATCCCTTCCCAGATGTCCTTGGCCATGATACATCCATGCCATGGTTGACATCATGCTATCAGGCATTACTGGTCTTCCATCTCGATATACCCACACATGATCCTTTTCTCTGGGGGCACATCCTGCTTTTACCCACTGTCTCATTTCCTCATCCCCTGCTTCATCCTGCAGTTGCCTCACTTCTTCCCATGTTCCCACAACGTTAGTAAACATTATGGAGCAAGAAGACATTTCCTTTTCCTTTGACCGATTGATCGAATACTTGTTTCGGGCACAATACTGAGCCATGTCATTTGCAAACTGGTTTCCGGTAGTGATGTAATCACTACCCTGTCCATCAGCAGCACATTTCACCACAGCCAATTCTTTGGGCATCTGTATCGCCTCAAGCAATTTTCCCACTACTTCTGCATTCCTTATGGGAGTTCCACTTGAGGTCAGGAAACCTCTTTGCAGCCATAGTTGGCCAAAATCGTGGACAACTCCGAAGCCATACTGGCTGTCAGTCATCACAGTCACTCTTGCATTTCTCCCAATCTTGCATGCTTTGGTTAATGCCACTATTTCTGCTACTTGAGCGGATCTAACTCCTTTCAAGGGTGATGCCTCTACAACTGCTGCAACTGTACACACTGCATAGGCTGCACTCAACACTCCCTCTTCTGTTCTCAGACAGGATCCATCCACAAAAAACACATGATCACTTTCTGGCAGTGGTAAGTCTTTTATATCAGGACGAGGTTTCGTGCAATATTCAAGCACATCCAGACAATCATGATCAGCTTCTTCTCTTATCTCCACTCTCTCTGCATCAGGCAAAAGTGTAGCTGGATTCACATTCACACATCTTTCCAGACTCACATTGTTCGCACCTAGAATGACTTTTCATACTTAGTCAGCCGACTATGTGACATGAACTGTGTTCGACTCCTTGTCAAAAGGATCGCCACACTATGGGGTACAAACACTTTTACTGGATACCCCATCACAATTCCCTCACTCTGATCTAGGCTTCGGCATGTGGCCGCTACCGCTTTCAGACATCCTGGCAGACCTATTGCCACTGGATCTAGCATTGATGAGAAATAGGCTATTGGCCTTCTTTGTCTTCCATGTTTCTGTATCAACACTGAAAGTGCGCATCCATTTCGCTCACTACAGTATGGTTCAAACTCCTTTTCATAGTCTGGCATACCTAGTGCAGGTGCTTCACAAAGACTGTTCTTCAGCTGTTTAAATGCTGCTAGTTCTTCTTTGTTTAGTTCAAGGGGGTCTTTCCTTATTACATCACTTTAAGTAATTTCTCCCTGCTGGGCGATTTGAACCTGCATCTAGAGGACCCCACCATCCCCTCCTGTTCTAACCTTCTTGAAGATCTGAAGGCCTTAAACCTATCCCTGATCAACTCTAGCCCTACTCATATAGCTGGCCACTTGCTGGACCCTATAATCTCCAACATCGATGAACTAAGTTGTATGGCCACCTTGCCAATAGCTGGTCTGACCACCATCTTATTAAATTCAGTATTAATTTTCCACCCTCCGCTAACCTGCAACTTGATGATGCTCAAGACTCATCTAGGAAAAACTGGAAGTTAGTAGACTTGGAATTGCTAAACTCGGCACTACAAGACAACCCACCAAGTTGTAGCTCAAACATGGACTGCCTAGCAACCGAAGCGCAAAATTGGCTTAGCGATGCAGCCAACAAATGTTTGCCCTCTTCTTGCAGCAAAGGAAATAGACACCGCTTTCCCGCTCCATGGTATAATGATACCCTAAAGACTGAAAAATCCAAATGCAAAAAGCTCGAACGCAAATGGCGTAAGAATTACGCCCCTGATGCGAAAAGAAGCTACCAGGAAGCCAGGAATCTCTATCACACCGCCTGCGCAAAAGCAAGAGCTGCTTTCGTCTCAAAAACTATCATGGAAGCCACTAATATGCCAAAAACCCTTTTCAACAAAGTTAAAGAACTGGCCGGTGCACACACTACAGCTGCTGCACCCCCATTAAATACTCAACAATGTCAGGCACTAGCATGCTTTTTCACTGAAAAAATTGATAAAATTATTCTAGACATCAAGGCAAACAAGACAAAACCATCTGACTCATTTCCAACTTCCCCTTGTGACAACTTACTGGAATCTTGGCCTGCTCTCTCAGTAGATATACTGAAACTAATTCTTAAGACCATAAAATCCGGCTCCCCCAGTGACCCCATCCCCATCAAAATCATCAAACAACTTGATGATAACTCATTGGAGATTATTACAAATCTTCTGAACTCCTCCCTTGATCTCGCCACTGTCCCAGCCTTATGGAAACATGCCATGGTTACGCCCCTTCTGAAGAAACCGACTGCAAACCCGGAAATCCTCGCCAATTACAGACCCATATCCCTGCTCCCGGCATTTTCCAAATGTTTGGAGAGACACGTACATTCTGCTCTAGCTACTTTTGCAGAAGAAAACTCTCTACTACATCCATCACAATCCGGTTTCAGGGCTGGTTTCTCTACAGAAACCGCCCTGCTTGGAGTCACTGAACACATCCGAAAGCTACTGGATCAAGGTCAGACGGTCGCGCTCGTGCTATTTGACCTGAGCGCGGCGTTCGACACCATCTCCCACGAAACACTCATCAAAGAATTGCACAAAAGTGGTGTACGAGGAAAGGCACTGGAGTGGATCCGGTCCTTCCTGAAAAACCGAACCTTTCAGATTACATCTTCACGAGCCGTCTCGGATATCCTGCCTGTACCCCATGGAGTGCCCCAAGGGTCTATTCTTAGCCCTTTGTTCTTCAATTTATATCTCAAACCCCTGGCCGACCTTGTTGAACAATCGGGTCTCACTCTTATGAACTATGCCGACGACTCCCAAATTATTTTTTCCCTATCCGAATCCTGTCCTCACTCTCCTTCTTTACTCAAAGATGGACTCCTAAACATCCTGAACTGGATGACAAAAAACCAGTTAAAATTAAACGGCGATAAGACGGAGATATTGGTACTGGGAAAAGATCAAGATCTGTGGAATCCCGGACTCTGGCCTGACCAGATGGGCGCCTTTCCTACTCCGGTGACCCATACTCGAAATCTGGGCTTCATTTTGGACAATTCTCTATCCATGAATCAACAGGCCAGTAAATTAACTGGCCTATGCCTCACCATAATGAAATGGTTGAGGAAGATCCTATGGATGCTGCCTTTGTCCACGCAAAAGACCGTAGTCAATGCCCTTATTACATCAAGGCTTGACTACGGAAACATTCTGTATCTGGGCGCTAACAAATCTGTTGTCGGCCGACTGCAGGTGGTGCAAAACGCAGCAGTTCGTCTACTATGTAATATTCCCAAAAGCTCTGGAGTCTCGAACCATCGTCGGGAACTCCATTGGTTGAGGATCGAAAACAGAATCCGCTTTAAAGCTCTGAACTATATGTTCAGAATTAAAGCAGGCATAGCACCTAAATACTTTCAAACTCTCGCCTACCTCTACACTCCCAAGCGCAACCTTCGGTCACAGAAGGCAGCCTTTTTCTGTGTACCGAGATTCAAACGGGCGAGAGCAGGTGGCAGATCCTTCGCCCATCTGGGACCTTCCCTCTGGAACACACTCCCTCCCTTCATCCGAAAGGAAGAAAACTACATCAGGTTCAGAAAGTCTGTTAAGACCTGGCTATTTGAACAATAATACTCAAGAGCCACTATTCCTTTTTCTTGTCCTCAAACTAGCTGTGTCTAGGCGCCGGGAAACCCTTTTTGGGTAGCTGTTGCGCCCTATAAATTGAATAAATAAATAAATAAATAAATAAATAATTTCACCTCACTTTTTGTCAATTTCACCAATTGCTTGGCAATCAGTGAGAAGTTACTTATCCACTAACGACAGTACCCAACCATTCCTAGGAACATTCTTACTTCTCTTTGGGTCATTGGAGCTCTCATTCCTCTGATGATTCGGATTCTGTCTATGGTCACTTTCCTCAGGCCTTTCTCAATATTATGACCTAAGTATGTCACTTCCTTCTTACAGTACTGCAGCTTTGCTGGAGATACTTTAAGTCCTCCATCTGCCAGGTGATTTAGCAAAGCTATGGTGTCTGCTTCACAAGCTTCTCGTGTTTTTGACGCCACCAATAGGTCGTCAATATACTGGACCAAAACTGAATTTTCAGGCATGGTAAGGCTTTCCAGAGACTTCTTTAACAGCTGATTGAAAATGGAAGGGCTTTCTGTGTACCCCTGTGGGATTCGGCACCATGCCAAAATACGGTTTCCAAACCTGAATGCAAAAAGTGGCTGGCTGTCATGATGCAAAGGTATGGAAAAGAAAGCATGACACAAATCAATTACTGTATACCATTCTGCATCATGTGGGATCTGATACAAAATTTCTGAAGGATTTGGAACAATTGGACAACAGGAGACGACAATTTTGTTAACCTTTCTCAAATCTTGTGCAATCCTGAATTTCCCACTTGGCTTTTTCAGTCCCATGATAGGCGAATTACATGGACTGCTCATTATTTCTCTCAACACTCCTTGCTGGATCATTTTCTCAATTAAAGGGGTTACCCCTGCTATTATTTCTGGGGTCAGTCTGTACTGTGGAATGTTGGGGTAAACAGCTCCCTCTTTTACGGCAATTCTCACTGGGTCTACATTTCTCATTAGGCCCACATCTTCCCCAGTGAAGTTCCAGACTGCTGCTTTTACTGTCTGTTTCAATTCTGGGGGCAATTCATCTGGATTGAATACAGCATAGGTTCCAGCAACCTCGCACTCTCGATTGGCTATGGTCATTTTATACAGGACATCCTCATCTGGTGTTTCAAAGGCTATTCCGTCTGGTGTACAGAATATGGTGCAATTCATTTTGCACAACAAATCCCTCCCTAATAGATTCACAGGACTGGTGTCACACACCACGAATCTATGCATGTCTGAGAATTTCCCTATTCTGACCTTTACAGGATCAGTAAGGTACGTCTTTATCTGGGTGTTTGACACACCAACTACTTGGATTGTTTCATCCGAAAGAGGAAGATTTTTCACATCTGCTGATCTGACAGTGGATCATGTAGCTCCAGTGTCTACTAAGAAAGTAATGTTTTCATCATTAACTTTCCCATCTACAAATGGTCCTGTCTGATCTATTTCTAGAGATGCGCCAAGTACACACTCTGCTTCCTCTTTTCGGCACCGTCAATAGATTTCTTCTGGCTCACTTTCATCATTGTGCATCCAATATTGTGACACAGCGCTCGCGCGTTGCGGTTTGTTTACCTGTTCTTCATTGTAGAATCCCGTTTCCTTGCTATACCTTTGTATACTTCGGCTCTGTGGTAAGGGCGGTTTGGCGCTTGATTCTGTTGACCGACAGCCTTCTGCTGTTGCGGCGCTGGACCACTCCCCTCACACTGCACCTGTGGATTTAATGACGGATTTTCATCATTAGTAAGAGGTGGATTTTTACACTCGGATTTCCAATGCCCTAGCCTGCCACAGTTGTGACAGGGAAACTTCTTCTTTGCTTCTTCAATGTTACCTTTTTCCCTTTCCTGGACCAAACTTTGATTTTATACCTGGATTATTGGCCTGTTCTATTAGCTGAGCTTCCTGTCTCTCTGCAACCTTTACTTGAGCCCACATTGCCTTCTCTTTTAATTTCCGCTGTTTTGCCTCAATTTCATCACTAAAGTATTTAGCATGTCTCAGAATCTCATCTATTTTCTTACTCTTCCAGTCCACGGTGTGCTGCCTGATCATGTCCCCAATCTCAGGACGCAGACCATACACAAATCGGTACACAAAATGACTCCGGTCTTTTTCTCCCAGGCTGTCATCTCCACTAAACTGTTTGAACGCCAGAATTAGCCTCTCATAATATGCGTGGACTGACTCTTTCGCTTCTTGATGTGTTCGATCTATTTTAGCCCAATCTGTTTCTTTTGGTGGCACTTTATTCTTCAAGAAGGCCATGACCTGTTCATACTTCTTCATGACCTTCGGGTCTGGAGCTCCTGTTTTGGGATCTCTCGGGTATTCTTTAGTGGGCCAATCTATAACTATCTTACATTCTGTCCACAAGTCTGCTGGCACTATTATATCAAACAGGCTATTTAGATCAATCCACAACACTTTTGACAATTTCACAAATCTGTCTACCTGTCTGTACCACTCGACCGGCTTTTCCCGTAATCGAGGGAAATCATTAGTAAATGACAAAATGTCCTGTCTGGTCCATGGGACATGCACATATCCTCCTCAGGGGTGTGGAATTTTCCAAATAATCTACTTGTCCAAGGGACAAAATGCCACTGAGATCTACATGTCCTGTAAAATCCACTTGTCCCACCTACTCCCGTCCCACATCAAACATAAGGGCTCTGGCGGACAGAGAAACATTAATATATTTTTGTTTTATTAAAATCAGTAAACCATTAAATGCTGTGCAATAATAATGCTTAAGAAAAACTTGACAAGCGATATTATCCCTTTTATCCAAACATATAGAAATTGTAGAAATAAAACAATGAATGATCTTGCATGGCAGGAAGCTCTAAGACTCATATTAGCAATACTTCAACAGTTATGATAGATGTGGCCTTTTATGTCCGCACAAAACTCCTCTACAATTGCCAACCTCTCGTCTGTGGTGAAAAGTACCTTAAAATGTTGTACAATTGCCTCAATATCAGAGAGCCCATATTTATAGAGTTCCTCTCTACTTTCTGGCCACAGTGTATAATCAAATGCCTGAAAACCTTGAACCGGCATGCAATTAAAATTTTCAAACCTCTTATAAATATACTTAAGGAAATAAGGGGCAAAAAGATAGGAAAGAAAAAATATATAAAGAATGAAGGAGGTAATTAAGAAAGAAAAGAAAGGAAAGACAAAAGGGAAGAAAAACAGGAAAGGCAGAAAAGAAAGAAGGAAAAATGAAGGAGGCAAAACGGAAAGAAAGAAAATGAAAGGAAAGAGTGTATAGGAACCAGATTACAACCCATATGTATTTTTTTTAAACTGCTGCAAATTAAACACTATAAAATGTGTTTTTCTCCCTGAGCAAAGTTTATCAAAGAACCATTGAAGAGAGTCCACAGGAATGCCATGAAATAGCAGTAGTCGACTCAGCTGGTATTCTGAACGCAGCATGCATTTGAAAGTGCTTCCATTCTTATGACTAGGGCTCCCGGTTTTATGGTATTTATTTTTTTGACATTTCTGTCTATATTTATCCATATTTATTATGAGTTTTGTGAAAAAAACAAAGCTGAAACTGGTATATTTCCACATTTATTTAACCAATAAATATGCATTCATGCTTGAATGCCTTCCAGGCTTCATTGATATGAACACATGCAGAAGATAAATCAATACACTTATGTGAAAATATGCACATTTCAGTATCAGCCTTGTGCATATCTAGTGCTATTTAAGCCTCTTTACTAAAGTCCCTTTTTTTAACCCCCTGACCTATCAATCCACGCAGTTATTGGCCTGGCAATCATGAAAAAGTGTATTTAGAATCACTCAAAAAGCACCCAATTTCCGTTTTTATCCACATTTAAAAATAAATACAGATAAGAAAATAAATGGTTTTCTGTCTGTATTTACCTGTAAAAATCAGTAAAAACGAAAAACAGGGAGCCTTAATTATGAAGAAAAAGTTAGTTTTGGTGAAAATAAAATATTTGCCTAAGATCACACAATTTAAGCATGGAAGCTATGTTTTTAATTTATCAAGCCAGGTTCTCTTTCACAAAGAGTATCTAAATAGTTCCGGACTGTCAAGAATTCTGCAACATCACAAATAGCAGATAACTACTGTAAATAAACTCTGCACTCAAGAAGGATGTTGCACAATGTCACAACTAATTGCAACCAGTACGTACTTAACTCACTGCTTAAAAAAAAATCATGATCACTAATAATGAACATCGGTCGCCAACAAGCCACTACCTATCCAAAATACTGGACTATCCCAGAGCATGCAGACATATTACAAATAACGGACAGTCATCAAAACATATATCCACTTGCTTCAAGTAAGACTATAGAGATACAAATAACCAAAAGAATCCTGGACTTTGATTAAATAATGTAACATGAACGTGCATTTGCAGAGCTATTTGAGGAAGAACTGACGTGCATTGCAGAGCTATTCATAGAGGCCCAGCCCCCCTGTTTCACACAAGCACAGTCAGTCAGACTGATCTAGTTGTGTTCATTGTCGGAGCTCTGCATATCTATTTGTATAAACTAGCACATACCAAATGAACACACCACCAGAATTGAACTCCTGCCAAGTGAAATCAGCATTTTCTCTTCTTCTTTAATGGTAGTACCCTTCATATCTTTCTCACCACCTCCCGATTTAACTTGTTTCTAATATTCTAGCCCAAGTTATTTTAAGACATGACTACTTTTGCATATGACCTTGAGACTCACTGAGAGTGCATTTCTAATAAAATAATGACTTTTTTTGCAGTTTAATAGCGCGAGCGCTTCAGATGAGCGCCAGTTACATTACTACAAGGACACGTTCATTTATTTCTAAAGTGTAGCACTATTGGCAGCTGCACGAGAAATATCAAATGATATGTGAACTTATGCAGAGCCTGCAGAGGGGACATTATTCTGGCAGACGCCAATAAAATATTGAGGCGATCATTGTAGTCTTCAGAGAGAAAAACAAAGTTGCTGCTAGAGGTACATCAGGTGCCTCCCTGTGACTCGCCTTAGGCATTCTCTGCTACACTTGGAGCACGGCGCGGCTGATGTGTGGCTCACTGTGACAGTTGCTCCCCTTATACACACAGTTAGGCAGTGCCCTTCCGTACCACATAAGCACACGCCTGCAGTTCACTTTATGCCAATGTAGATCATGCTCAATCTCACTGCATGCGCTTTCCTTTCCTCGCGCCTCCACCTTCACTTTCTCCTTCTGAAGTTTTTAATCTACTACTGTATGTGTGCCTCTTCCTTCTCCCCAGTGCAGCGCTGCCTCACTTTATCACGCCAGAACATTAAGCTGATTAATTGCCCAGCCAAAACACAAGCACCCTAGATGCCTCCTTCGTGGTGTAATTCGAGAGCCTTTCGTGACCTTTTGCGATGGCGGGAGCGTTCTTCAGCAGAAATACTGACTTCTAATGTGACTCATAATCCCGGTCACAAAGAGCTTTACACCTTCAGCATCAGAACAGTGAGGCGGCTACTTTCGCTTTCCAAAATGAAATGTATTTTTAACCCCCGCTTTCAGATGAGTTCGAAGTCCTGGCACCGATGTGGTGCAACTTTATATGTGCAGTGCTCATGCTACCGGCAATTAACTTTCAAGGGAACAGTTAAGCGTCCTTTTACAATTATGAGAGATAAACTGCAGCGACGACACTGAGGCGCCGCTGCAGTTTAAAACAAATACGCACAACGGCCTAAATTAATCCAGAAAAATAGGCACTGGCCAATTGAGCATTTTCTCACACTAATGGGAAAGATATCGCTCATTTGTGAGAGAAATTGCCCAATCAGTGTCAGACGTCTGGTATGAAAGGGAGTTTTAATCCACTGTGCATACCAATAGAAACGTGCGCAGTCGGCAAGAGCAGCGATGAGAGCCCCTGCTTTCTGCAGCCACAATGACGCTGCATTAGCGACGGTCCTCAGCAGGCAGACATTAAAGTTCTATTCCAATATATCAGTGCAATCTGTATGCAAGCAGGGAAAAATAACACTCTAGCAGTGCTTTAATTTTACCTCTAATGTAATTGCCTTGCTCGCGGCTGTCCCGAAGTTCAACTGCTTGCTGAGACTGGGTGACGTTTCACTCCCCAGCCAATCACTGGCTAGAGCCCAGTGAAGTCATGGGCTGCTAGCCAATCAGAGGGCTCCAAAGGCTCCAAAGGCGCTCGGCAAGCTTTTATGATTGGCTGTGAGCCCTAGAGTGCTCACAGCCTATTTTATTTACGTGATTTAATGTCTACTTGTCCGTCGGACAAAATAGACATTAAATCTTCTTGCCCCTCAATAAAAACAACATGGTTCGGGCGTCGGGCGATAGGATTCCCCCACCCCTGCCTCCTCCTGGAATCTCTCTCATAGGTAACTCCATTACCACTTTTTCCTTTTCTCTTACAGGAAACGCTGGGATTGTTCTGTCTGAGACGTCATCTCACTTTCTATATCACCTGCTCTTCCACTTATCCACATCTCCCTATTTCCTTAATACTGTGATTATGTCCCTAATCTGCCCTATTCGTCCTGCAGCGTTCAGATTCTCAATGTCTTTTTCTGTAAAATCCACTCGGTAGGGCTTTTGTAATGCCTTTACCTTGTCCATGTCGATTCCCATTTCACTCGCTATTTCTGCTAGTCTGTCATGTAAATTCTTCGCTCTCCAGGTGATGCTTTTGCAGAGGAACAGTAGTTCCTCATCTTAGTAGCTTTTCAGCTTTTCTGTGGGAATTGTCCCTACTATTAGTTCTTCTAACACCATTCTCAGCTTTGCAACATCAATGGTATGTGATTCTTTTTCTTTATCGTGCAAACCTTTTAGCCAGTCATTCAAATCCTCAGTAGTTATGCTCACTGACTTCTCTGTATTCCCTGGTTCTGTCAGTCTCTGTGGTTCTAATATTGATCCCTCTACCCTTCGGCCTCTTTCAGCAGTATCGGAACAATAAAATGGATTCTTTGACACAGGAAGTTCACCTTTACTCATAGCATGTCCCCAGGAACTTTCTTTCGTTTTCATCAGGGGCTGTTCTGCCTGTCTTTGGTTCACATACGGAACTGTTAGTCCCTGCTCACTGTTTTTCTGCTTCTCAAAAATAGGCATAACCGGACCTATGGTCACAGGAACTGCAATGGCTTCTAGATTTTTCATTAGTTCCCTTATTTTCTCAGTCAATTCTAAGGTGGTTTCCGCTAGTTCTCTAGAATTTTCATTCTCAGCCTTAGTTTCCTTTTCTTTTAGTGAATTTCTCCGTTTTACTTCTGGGGTCATAACTTCTGTTTTAATGATTCTCAGGGTCTCCCTTACTGGTGTTCCAGTAGTGGGTGTTTCTGGTTCCTGTCTGTATGGAGGCGGGCTCTTGTAAAACATATCATCTAAAACATCGTCATCTGTATCACTAGCCCCATACCTCCGGGTTTCTACATGATTTCTTTTTTCTAGACATTTTCTTCCTCCACTTTCTCCTTCCGTTCTAAGAGGAAATAATCCTTCTGTCATACTGGCATCTCGCCACCTCCTCATTCTATCGCTATGAGTTTCTCGATCGTTTGGCCGCCCGAACATGTACCGGTACCTGGATCCATTTCTCTGCTTTTCTCGCTCATGCATCTCATCTTCCCACTCTGTCAATGCCTCAAACTGCGTAGGCCTAGGTCGCGGATCTAAACTCATCATCCTTTCCCGTAAGTTCCTTAATATGGCCAAATTAAAAGACCCATCCTCAGGAAACGCTAGAACTCCGTCTGCCTTTGTATATTTTGCCCAATTGTCTAACCAAATACAGGTATGATACCCATATTTCGCAACCATAAAGGATGCGGGGGTCTTTGTCGGAGGAAGTAACTGTCCTTCCCTCATCACAATTTTCTTGTCCTTTACAAATAATTTTTTCAATTTACTAAACACAGACTTTTTCTTTCTCTCGGGTGAATGATAATACATCTTCCCGCCTTCCGTAAACTCTTTTAGTCTTCTATACCTCGGTATGATTTTTAATCCAATAGTAGCGCGACTCTTACTCACACACCAATCCTGGCACGTCTACGTCACTGTCACAACCTCCAATCCCTGCGCGACTCACACTAACGCACCAATCCTGGAGCGTCTACGTCATTGTCACAACTTCCAATCCCTGCGCGACTCACACCAACGCACCAATCCTGGAGCGTCTACGTCACTGACTAGCTGTCTAATCCCTGCGCGGTCCTTTTGACGTCTACAGTCGCTGCAGCGGCTTCTATTCCTGACCCCTGTCCTTAGTCTACCCCTCCTTTACAAAACAACTCGGTAGACTTTGTTTCAAATTTACAATACTGGTTAGTTACAACGTACAAACATCTCCATTGTCTGCTCCGCTAAACACAGAATAGCAAAAGACCTTTCCCACGAGAATCCTGTTTTCCCGAGAGCAGCGCTTACCTCTGCCCTACTACAGAATTATTACGTCCGTTGGCAAAGTAGCACATCCCTCTACTTCACCCTTCTATCACGCATTAATCAACTGTTCTCTCCGGAATTAAAACACATAGTTGGAAACGTAATGCTCCTGAGAAATAACACCAGAGTTCCGCAATTAATTCAAATGCTATTTCATTCACGCACTTTCACACAAGGAAATACTGTTCATTCACACAGAAACCTGCTTTTCCGAGAACAGCGTACAGTCTGTCCTACTACAGAATTATAACATTTGTTAACAAAGGAGCGCTTACGTCTACTCTGTCCTTCTAACAAGCTCAGAGACACCTGCTACCTTTTCAATAAAAAGCGTTATCGGCATACCTATTGGTTTCCTGGTACTTTAGACTGAAATTTCACAAATAACTCTTTTCTATCATATACACTTCTCTCACACAGAAATTATCTCTAATGGCGACACTCAGCGATGCCACCGAATCGAACCCAGACAATGCGACGCGCAACTTAAATTTTTACACGTTTCCCCATGTACCTACGGGCAACCACAATCCCGTCTTTCCCTAGAACAGCGCTTACCTCTGTCCTACTACGGAATTGTCACCGACTTCTTACATCCCAGAAGCCGTACATACTACATAGAACTCAATACGACTTCGACATATAGTGTTAATACATATATCAACATCACTTGATAGTCAATAAGCTATATATACATGCCAAATCATCAACCGGGACAATAAAACTCATCTCTAGCTACCCAGGATACTGGTAACTATATATATATACAACTCATCAACCCTAGACAATAAAAACCATCATCTTGCTACCAAGAAAACTGGTGCAGTTCAGAACACAAAATCTCCTCCTGCTTCCACAGACGGAATGATTCCACAGTCACACGCATATACACACATCACACGCTGGTGGGGCCCATAACACCAACATTCATTCTCATCAATCTATCCGTGCCTACAGGGGAGAGAGGGGTCTTCAAATTTCCCTTCTGAACTACAGCTTTATTTCCCTTGGATGGAGGAGACCACATCTATTTAATTTTATCATGACATTTCCTCCATCCGGAGGCCAATTGGATCATTTAGTTGGCTAGGGAGGTGATGATAAACACTTCAATACTTATGCTAATAAAATATACATTTCAAGAAATAACTACCCGACACAGTTCTTCAAACAATCAATTCTTTATCTAATTAAATTTTCATGTTAAAATCCTAACAAGTGCAATAATCTTGAGTCATAATTACCTATTCTGGCTAATTGTCGTTCTCTAAGTCAGAATCAGGTCCTCAGAAAATCATCAAAGAGTCTAACGTCCCGTCCTCTGCTGTCAGCGTCGTGAATAACATCGATCAGGGTGCGTCTCAAGATCATAGGGTGGTAACCGGCGATATTTCCCTCTCTGGTCTACTAATATTTATACTGAAATTTTGCATAGAAAAGAAACATTTCATAATTTCTAGTCATTTCATTGGCTGAATTCAGCCCCGTCCCAAGAATTTAAGTAACATATTAAATGTTCACATTCGGATGATGTATTCAACCAGGCGTATGGGAAAATCGTTCCCAGGTCAGGAATGTATCAGTCTATTGTGGAAAAGGTGGCTTTGGTTCCAAACTAGTAACATTTTCATCCGTGTTCAGGGACATTGGCTTCTCGCCCAGAGTAGTCTTCATGGACCTGGTACAGGGGTTCAAGGAGAGGTTGCTGCGTAGTCAGTGCAGATGCCTTCCTCTGCTGTCAATTGCATGAAGTCATGTACTTTAGTGTGAATTCGGTTGGCGGCCATCTTTTAGCAGGCCGAAATAGTCAACTTAAGGTAAAGAAACACAAAACGTAATTAATACATGGAAATGAATAAAACAATGTTATTCCCTCACTAATACCCTTATGTGTATGTATTTATCTAGCCATATGCGACAACTAAAGCTGTTAATGCGGGTTTATTTAAGCGCAAATCACATAAACATTGCTTAAACTAAACATATAATTTTAATATGCGTACAATCTTAGTTCACCTATTAATTTAGCCATGCAAATGCGTTCCCACGTATGTTCTCTTGATTAATAAGGTTGATTAGTTTACCACAGCACACAGTTTAATCATTAAGATTTATCATTTAGTCCTTTTAATATAAAGATATATGAATGGATTGGGTATTCCAAATAATTTTATTTTACCCGCTCCAGCAAAGGCACAGGGGAAGGATTCGACCACAGCCTCTCCAGCAGTGGGTCAAGCGACCCCTGCACAATCCGTGGCTTCAACAGAGGCCCCATCAGGTAAGGGGGCTGAGAATGCAGGGAAAAAGGTCAATGGTGGGGAGAAGGCTGTCGGGGGCAGGATACACTATTGTCCAGGCCAGGTAAATTGGCTGCCCATGTTCTGTTGGACATTAAAGAAAAGATTTGGAAGGGTGAATACATAGATATCTTCTCACTAATTAGGCCCAAAAGGAGAGAGGTGGAGACTAAGGATAAGGATGGGAAAGAGAGCTCTTCCAAAGAAAGGAATCCAAGGGTTGAAGACACAATTACGAATTGGCTTTTTGGTTTTAATGTGTTTACAACAGTGATACTTGAAAAGAGGCCTGAGTTGGCAGTACCGTTGATATTCTATTCTAACAAAATTCTAAAGGCTCATGCAATGTATGGCGGGATGGCAGGGCTGGATTACGATAGGGAATGTTAGGAGGGCCAAAGGTGGAGGACCCTGAGATTGGTCGGGATCAGACAGAAGTGAATGTCTGGTTAGAAAGCGTTAACAATAAAACACCCATGAAGCAGCCCTTTCAGGTTTCTCAAGGGGGGGGGCAGGTGAAAAGAAAGGGACTTTCTGGGCATTTAACCGAAAAATGTGTACACGGCCAACCGGGTTGTGTAAGTTTAAGCATGCCCGCGCCTGCTGTGGTCACCCATCGCATCCAGAATTCAAATGCATTAAGAAATCAAAAGATAGAGGCAGAGACCCTATGGCAGGATCCCAATAGGGCGTTGCCCATGCCAGTTGAGATTGGAAAATTTAATTTCTGGCTGAATCAGAATCCCAATAAGAATGCAGCCAATATACTGTATCAGGGCTTTTCCACAGGTTTTTGCATACCCGCGCAGGGAGTACCACCGGTTAGTCATTGCAATAACCTATAATCGGCGCAAACGCATTCCATGGTGGTGGCTCAAAATGTTAGTAAGGAGAGCACATTAGGGAGGATAGCGGGCCCCTTCGCTACCCCTCTATGGCCCAATTATGTTTGTTCGCCGCTGGGCGTGATGCCTAAGAAGGACCCAGGTCAGTTCAGGATGATACATAACTTATCTGCACGTAAAGGGGCATCAGTGAACGGTGCAATAGACCGGGCATTGTGCTCTGTGACATACTTTTCTTTTGATACTGCATTACAAAAAGTGCGCGACCTGGGCCCCAACGCTTGCATTGCTAAAACTGACATTGAGTCAGCCTTCCGGCTCATGCTAGTTCATCCTGATGATTACCACTTACTAGGTTTCCAGCTGAAAGGCCAATGCTATTACGATAAATGCATGCAATGGGGTGCACCGTATCTTGCAAATAATTTGAATTGTTTAGCACCATGTTACACTGGTTGTTCACCTTTAGAACAGGGCACCCAGAGATCGTGCATTACTTGGATGACTTCATGGTGATGGGCCCGTCATCGTCAGAGACATGCGGGCAAGCTTTGAAAAGTCTGGTGTCAATGTTGGATGAGTTTGGTGTGCCTCTGGCACCGGGAAAAACAGTAGGCCCTGCGACATGCATGGTAGTCCTGGGAATTGAAATTTACACAGTGGTAGGAGAATGCATGTTACCAATGGACAAAGTGCAGGCTTTCTCACAGGCAATTGATTCAGCACTGGCGGGGGCAAAAGTGACATTGCATCAACTCCAGGTGCTAGTGGGTCAATTGAATTTTGCTTTGCGTATCATCCCTACGGGGCGCCCCTTCTCCAAATCAATTGCGAGAGCAATGGCGGGACTGACACAGAAACACCACCATGTGAGGTTGCGGGCTGAAGTGAGGGAAGACCTGAGAGTATGGCGCAGTTTCTTGAAGGATTTTAACGAGAAGGTGGTGTTGAGGCTATTAATAGGCAGGGGGCTACTGTGCTCATATTTTAAGGCTGTTGAAACACCTTGTGCTGTTATGTTTGAGATTGAACTTGCTATTTAGAGCTGCACATATCCCAGGTGTAGAGAATCAGGCGGCTGATGCTTTGTCTCACTCCAAGTTGCTGGAATTCCGGAGGTACCATCCACAAGCAGCAGACCAGATGACTGTGTTCCTGACATCTCTGTGGAGGATTGGAGCCCTGCTTTAGCGGGTCTTGTGGGCGCCTCACTTAGCGAGCGCACCCAGAAGATTTATTAGCATCATTTTAAGGCTTGCAGGTTTTACGTGCAACATGAAGGGATAGTGAGCTTGTTCTCATCAGAGGCCCTATGTGGGTTTCTACAGTCATTGAGAGAGCAGGGCCGGCCGGTATCATACTCTAGGGCTCACCTAGCAGCAGTGGGCTTCTTTGCAAAGCTGTCAGGCGTACAAGAACCAGGGAATTTGTTCTTAGTCAGAAAGGCGCTGTCCGGTTGGGCCAGGTTGGGGGGGTGAGAAAGGATTGTAGAAGACCCCTTGACTTGCACACGCTAGGGTACATGTTAGATGCCTTACATACTGTGTGCTCTTCGACTTATGAGACCACCTTGTTTGCAGCAACCTTCTCACTAGCTTTTTATGGGCCCTTTAGAGTGAGCAAATTGGTAGGGGCCTCCAAGGTGGATTATGCGGGCGGGCTGCAGTGGCAGGATATAAGGTTAGCCCAAGGGGGGCTGTCAGTTACGCTACGCAGATCCAAGACAGATCCCTTGGGAAAAGGTACAACGATTCGTGTCAGACCAGCACCCGGAGCACGGGTGTGTCCAGTAGCTCGAATGGGGGCATACTTAGCGATTCGCCCCCAGGGGAGAGAGCAAGCCCTGTTCATCCATGAACATGAGGGTTGCCTGTCAAATACCAATTCAGGGCGGTATTCTTATCTTCCTTGAAGAATCTTGGGTTTGATCCCACCGATTACTTGTCCCACTCATTCAGGATTGGGGCGGCGACTTTGGCGGCAGGGTCAGGCCTGTTGGTGGAGGAGGTAAAGCGAGTTGGGCGATGGTCCTCCTCGTGTTTTAAGTGCTATGTGCGGCTAGACTTATTGTAGGATGGAATAAAATGCCCCTCTGTGTCCACTCTAATGTCTTTCTTCTCTTTCACAGTAGTATGCCCTCTAAAGTAATATGGGTGTTGGGACACTCTTTCGTGCAGCTGGCTGCCTATCGATTGCAGCAGCAGCGTGGGTCGAAACCGGCCTGATTGGAGGGAATGTCGTTCCACTGGCGAGGCACAGGGGGCCTGAGAATCGGGCAACGGCGGCAGATGGTGGAAGAGACAAGAGCGCATGAGGGACTCCAGTCCCCGCACTTGATTATCCTGCATTTGGACAGCAATGAAATGGTGGATCTTGGTCGTCAGGCAGTCAGGGAGGCATTGCTGATGGAATTCACATGGCTGGGAAGGACATTCCCTCGGGCACGAATCGCATGGTCATGCATGATCCCGTGGCGGACATGGGGCCCTGGAGTGAGATCGAGGGCGTTGAACGTGTCAGTGAGGCGTCTGAATGGGGAATTGGCGGAACTGTGCACTGGGCCAGCCGCCTGTGCCATATACCTCACAGACTGATCAGAGGGGACCAGGTGTTTCACGGTGACGGCGTGCACTTTTCAGACATTGGGAATGACACTTGGATTAATGGTATTTGGTAATTTGTACGGAACTTGTTCTGTGGTGGGGAGGGCAAAGGACCTATGGGCCCTGGTCGCCCTTGTGGCAGTAAAGAGACCACAGAAGATTGACTCACATTGTTAACGGGAGTCCTCCTGCAGACTCTCTAGGCCAGCACTGAGGGGGAGAGATGGTAAGCTCACCACAGTGAGAATTAGGACACCGGTTGGGGGCAAGGGCATCAGGTTACAAGCTAGGGCATGGGGCAGCGGCCCCTGGTTATACCCTACGAGCCCCCTTGGTCAGCCTGATGGTAGAGGGGTGGGCCCTAAGGGGGCGGACAAGGACCAGAGGGCTGGGGCTCACCTCTCAAGGATGCAGGTGGGTTGCACCTTGCGTGGTTCTCAGTTTGGTGGCGCAAGCCAGAGGGCCCCTTGGTGCTGGAGCAAGAGAATCTCCAACTGACGGAATACGTGGAGACCAATTGTGTACTCCATGATAGTCAATCTGTTTTCAGATCCCATCTGAGCACTGAAACTGCCTTATTGGAAGTTTCTGAAACCATAAAAGAGCAACTAGATAGAGGGGGTAGTGCTGTTCTGATAATATTCGATCTGTCCGCTGCTTTCGATTCCGTGCCCATGACCGGCTCCTACAAAGCCTGTCAGATTGTGGCATTGGGAGCACGGTACTTAAGTGGTTTACCTCTTTTTTGAACGACCGTCGCCAGGAAATTTGGTCTCCTCCCTTCGCGGCTCCCATCCCGTCTATGAAGGTGGGGGTCCCGCAGGGGTCTATCCTAAGCCTGTCTCTGTTTAACATTTATATGGCTCCTCTCGCACTTCTAGCTGAGTCCCATGGTGCTAGGATAGTGTCATATGCCGATGACACTCAACTGTTATTTACGTGCGACAAAGGCTCTGGTTTTAGAGGCGAGGAGATCAACACCTGTCTTACGGAGGTTTTCTCTTGGTTCGGCTTAATCAACTAAAGTGCAACCCAGAAAAATCAGAGATTATCTTTTTTGGTTTCCCGCCTTGTGAATCATGGCACCAGTGGTGGCCTCTGAATATGTCCCCACCTATTGCTCCTGTCGGCATTGTGAAGAACTTAGGGGTCAAGCTAGACACTACCCTAACAATGAAAGCCCAAATCCAGACCGTGGTGGGCTCATGCTTCGGCATGTTGAAAATGTTTAAAAAATGTCTTCCTTTGCTATCGGTCGAGTACCGGAAGACAGTAGTCCAAGCCTTGATTACATCCAGGTTGGACTATGTTAATATTTTGTACCTGGGCCTTCCTGAGTACTTATTGAATCATCTGCAGGTGGCTCAAAATGCAGCGGCTAGAGCCATCCATATGGTAGGTCCTAGAGTACACATGACAATCCACCTGAGGACATTACATTGGCTTCCGGTACATAAGAGGATTCAGTTTAAAGCGCTGGTTCTAGCTTTTCGGGCCTTTCATGGAAAAGGGGCCGCGTATCTTAGGAGAAGGGTCCAACCCTATGTCCTGCAACAGACCCTGAGGTCCTCAGGCCAGTCATTAATGCACATTCCCAAGTCTGCCTGCTCTCGTATAGGCGGTCACGCATTTCAAGTGCTAGCCGCCTGCTCATGGAATGGACTGCCGCCCTATCTTAGGCAGGTCCAGGACCTGATGATTTTTAGAAGACAGCTTAAAACCTGGCTTATCCAGCAGTAATTCTTTGTTCGGGCGTGGCTTGTTTCGCGAGCTCTGTTTCATGTCTTCCGGTGGTCCATTGTCAGTACCGGGACACTCTGTGGAGTAGCCGTGCGTTTTACAAGTACCCATTTTTATTTCATTTTCAATATGAGTTGTAGATAAGGTAGTCTGTCATTTAGGCTGATTGTTAGGATGCATAATAAAAATATGGATTGATTATTGATTAATGATTAATTGATTAGATCTGCATCTAATAATGTGATTATTAAATGTAATTGTCATGTTTATGGTGTATAATAAACATGGCCTGTTGTACCCACAGCTCGGGTAGCAAGTATTGATTTGTGGGTTCCGTGGGAGCGGGGCAGGAAGCAACCTGGGGGGTCCGGGCTCTATACACTGCAGATGGATGGATGTGTGTTCTCGGCAGGGATGGAAAATAAAAAACAAGGGATGTGCGTACACTGCAGAGGCAGGGTTTGCTGTGGAAAGAGGGGTGTGCCCTGTACACTGCAGAGGCAGAGAGTGCTGTAGAAAGAGGGGTGTGCCCTGTACACTGCAGAGGCCGGGGTTGCTGTGGAAAGAGGTGTGTTCACTGTACACTGCAGAGGCAGGGTTTGCTGTGGAAAGAGGGGTGTGCCCTGAACACTGCAGAGGCAGGGTTTGCTGTGGAAAGAGGGGTATGCCCTGTACACTGCAGAGGCACGGTTTGCTGTGGAAAGAGGGGGGGGCTGTACACTGCAGAGGCAGGGGCTCTTGTGGAAGGAAGGGGTGTGTCCTGTACACTGCAGAGGCAGGGGTTGCTGTGGAAAGAAGGGTGTTCACTGTACACTGCAGAGGCAGGGTTTGCTGTGGAAAGAGGGGTGTGACCTGTACACTGCAGAGGCCGGGGTTGCTGTGGAAAGAGGTGTGTTCACTGTACACTGAAGATGGAGGGTTTGCTGTGGAAAGAGGAGTGTAACCTATACACTGCAGAGGCCGTGGTTGCTGTGGAAAGAGGTGTGTTCACTGTACACTGCAGAGGCAGGGATTGCTGTGGAAAGAGGGGTGTGACCTGTACACTGCAGAGGCAGGGTTTGCTGTGGAAAGAGGGGTGTGCCCTGTACACTGCAGAGGCAGGGTTTGCTGTGGAAAGAGGGGTATGCCCTGTACACTGCAGAGGCAGGGTTTGCTGTGGGAAGAGGGGGGGCCTGTACACTGCAGAGGCAGGGGTTCCTGTGGAAGGAAGGGGTGTGTCCTGTACACTGCAGAGGCAGAGAGTGCTGTGGAAAGAGGGGTGTGCCCTGTACACTGCAGAGGCCGGGGTTCCTGTGGAAGGAAGGGGTGTGCCCTGTACACTGCAGAGACCGGGGTTGCTGTGGAACGAGGTGTGTTCACTGTACACTGCAGAGGCAAGGTTTGCTGTGGAAAGAGGGGTGTGCCCTGTACACTGCAGAGGCAGGATTTGCTGTGGAAAGAGGGGTATGCCCTGTACACTGCAGAGGCAGGGTTTGCTGTGGAAAGAGGGGGGGGGGCTGTACACTGCAGAGGCAGGGGTTCCTGTGGAGGGAAGGGGTGTGCCCTGTACACTGCAGAGGCAGGGGTTGCTGTGGAAAGAAGGGTGCTCACTGTACACTTCAGAGGCAGGGTTTGCTGTGGAAAGAGGGGTGTGACCTGTACACTGCAGAGGCCGGGGTTGCTGTGGAAAGGGGTGTGTTCACTGTACACTGCAGAGGCAGGGTTTGCTGTGGAAAGAGAGGTGTGACCTGTACACTCAGAGGCAGGGTTTGCTGTGGAAAGAGGGGTGTGCCCTGTACACTGCAGAGGCAGGGTTTGCTGTGGAAAGAGGGGTATGCCCTGTACACTGCAGAGGCAGGGTTTGCTGTGGAAAGAGGGGGGGCCTGCACACTGCAGAGGCAGGGGTTCCTGTGGAAGGAAGGGGTGTGCCCTGTACACTGCAGAGGCAGGGGTTGCTGTGGAACGAGGGGTGTGCACTGTACACTGCAGAGGCAGTGAATGCTATAGAAGAGGGATGTGTGTACTCTGCAGAGGCAGGGATTGCTATAAAAGAGGGATGTGCACTGTACACTGCGGAGGCAGATATTGCTATAAAAGAGGGACGTGTGTACTCTGTAGAGGCAGGGATTGCTATAAAACAGGGATGTGTGTACATTGCGGAGGCAGGGGTTGCTGTGGAAAGAGGGGTGTGCCCTGTACACTGCAGAGGCAGGGGTTGATGTGGAAGGAAGGGGTGTGCCCTGTACACTGCAGAGGCAGGGGTTGCTGTGGAAAGAGGGGTGTTCACTATACACTGCAGAGGCAGGGAATGCAGTGGAAAGGTATTCGCACTGTAACCTGCTGAGGCAGGGATTGTTATGAAAAGAGGGGGGTGCACTGTACACTGCTGAGACAGAGATTGCTGTGGAAAGGGGGACTTGTGTACACTACAGAGGCAGAGATTGTTATGAAAAGTGGGATGTGGGTACACTATAGACCGATTGATGTGTGTATTTGGCAGGGACGGAGAATATAGAGCCTGGACCCCCCAAGTAGTCTCCCGCCCCAACCCCCGTACTCCCACAATCAAAATTGCCAGAACATGAGTGTGGGTAGAAAAATGGCCATGTTTAATAACTAACACATATTCATAAACATGACAAAATATTTTTAAATTAATTTCATAAATTCAAACTTTACATTTTAATATTTACAGGTGTTACCGTTGATGATAACCACCGTTTATGAACTATCTACTTACTCTGGTACCAAGGGGCCCTCTGGCTTGCCCCTCTTAACTGAGAACCACGCAAGGCACCTGCATCCTTGAGCGGTGAGCCCCAAGCCCTCGGTCCTTGTACGTCTTTTCCGGGGCCCACCCCTCTACCACCAGGCTGCCAAGGAGGCGCTCGTGACCTGGCACCCTTGCCTCCCAAGCCGGTGTCCCCATTCTCTCTGCAAGGAGCTTACCGTCTCTCCCCTCAGCGCTGGCCTCGGGAGTATGTAAGCAGGCCTCCCGTTACCCTGGAAATCAATGTTGTGTGGTCTCTTTTCCGCCACTAGGGTGACCAGGGCCCACAGGTCCTTCACCCTCACCACCTGCAAACAAGCTCTCGACAAAAGACCAAATCCCTTTGATCCATGCATCCGTTCCAAAATCCGACAAATGTACGCCGTCTTGATGAAACATTATGTCCCCTGCGATCAGTCTATGTGGGATGTGACACAAGCGGCCCGATCCTGGGCACAACCTGGCCAATTCCCCGTTGAGGCGCCTCACCGACACATTCAGGGCGCGAGATCGGACTCTGGTGGCCCATGTCCGGCGAGGCATCATGCAGGACCATGCAATCTGTGTGTGAGGGAATGTCCTCCCTATCCAGGCAAACTCAGTCAGTAAGGCTTCCTTGACCGCCAAGCGTCCTAACTTCACCATGTCTGAGGAAATTCGATTTTCGATCTTGCTTGTATTTAGCCACCATTTTGTGTTCCACCGCCATTTTGTGTTGCCCTCACTCAGGCAGCACAATAAACGAAGTTTTTCTGCTGATCTCACTGCAACGTTTCAAAATAACCTCCTGCCTCTGTTTACGAGACTGATGTCAGGGACTAGCTAAGTCCACTAATTCCCGTCTGGTCCGACTGATCCCTGTCTCAACTGTCTGTTGGTTCGCACCATTCTTTCCTTACTTTATCTTATCTTCTGGCCTTCGCTATTCTCTACTTGTATTCTCTCATTTCACAACTGTCCTCCAAAGCATACAAATGTGTCCTGCCACCTGCAAGTTGAGTTGTAGATACTACCACTGATTAACTTGTGGGGAGGGGTGACAAAAACAGTTGGAAAAGAGGTTTATTTGGGTTACTTGATATCTTGTTTTCAAACTTTTTTCATTGGATATACCTTGTTTTCAAACTCTTCTCATTGGCTAATCATGTATGCATTGGGAGTGTTCTTGGTGAATCTATGTGCTATAAAGATTGTGCGCCATGGAGTAAAGTGGCAGTCTCCTAAGAACATACCAGGTGTACTTCTGGGACAACTGTACTTAGCTGCAGCTAATAAACCTGAACTTCTACGCTCAACAGAGTGTCCTGTGTCTCTGTTCAACAAAGCAGGTGAACTCAGGAGATTAAGGCGTACCCTGCGCCGCCAGGCCTAATTCAGCCTGGTTCTTCATGTCGTTGCTGCCCAGGTGAAGGATTACCAAATCCGGGGACTGATGTCCCTCGTGCGCCCACGTCTCCTCGAACAACTGCCGCAGCTGCCGGATTTGCAGGCCGCCAACGCCCCGCCATAAGAACGCCGTCCTCTTCAGACCCGGTGGTTTTGACACTCACTTCTGACGTAGACGGACAGTGGCACGCCGCACGAACTAGTGTCCCAACACCCATACCACCTTCGAAGACATACTAGTAACAGGAAGAGAAATAGAAAAGTCAGCATGGACAAATCAGATGCCTTACAGTAACTCAGGCCGCACATAGCGTTTAAAACACGCTGATGACCAGCGCCCCACCTTCTTGACTGCCTCAGTTGGTAAGCCGGCACCTGCTGCCAGTGTCGCCGCCCCAATCCTAAATGAATGTGAAGAATATCCCTTAGAATCCAGCTCCAGACAACCCAGCGCCCACCCAAATACGGCCCTGAATTGAAACCGTGACACACAGCCACCCTGTTCATGTATGAACAGGGCCTGGCTCCCCCCTGATGGACGAATTTCCAAGTATGTCTTCATCCTAGCAACCGGGCAGATATCTTCCCCAGGAGCCAGGCACAACCGAATCGTGACCCCCTGACCCAATGAGTCCGTCTTGGATTTCCTCAGAACCACTACCAGGCACTCTTGCAACAACTCTGTGTCTTGCCACTGTAATCCCCCAGAGTGATCCGATTTGGAAGATCCCACCAGTTCCCCCAATCGAAAAGCCCCAGAAAAGGCTAGGGAAAACCCCCGCCCGAACAGGATGCTTTCATAATGGGAAGAGCATACCGTCTGTAGTACCCCCAGAATGTCACCCAGGGTTATGACATCTAACGGTCTCCTACTATCTTTCTTGACCCCTTGCAGCCTAGCCCAACCTGACAGTGCTTTCCTTACTACAAAGGCTTCGCCGGGGTCTCGCTCGCCCGCTAATTTAGCAAAGAAGCCAATCGCCGCCACATGTGCCCTAGCATAAGATGCTGGCCTTCCTTGATTTTTCAGAGCTAATAGAAATTCGCAAAGCACCCCTGTGAAAAGAAGGGCCAACTGGCCCGCGCGTTTAGCAAATATCCTGTAAGCCTTGAACTGTTGCTGGTACGTTCTTCTAGTACGTTCACTCAAAGAAGCTCCCACCAGCCCTGGTAGGGCGGGGCTCCAATCCTCCACAGAGATGTCGGGAACCCAGTCATCCGCTCTTCTGCCTGAGGGTGATACTTCCGGAAATCCTGCAACTTGGAGTGAGACAAAGCGTCAGCAGCCTGATTCTCCAACCCAAGGATATGAGCTGCTTTGAAAAGCAGATTGAGCTTCAAGCAAGCTAACACCAAATGTTTCAATAGCCTCAAAACGTGTTTACAAGTAGCTCCCTGCCTATTGATTGCCTCAACCACTGCCATGTTGCCTGACCAAAAGATTACAGATTTGTTCCTAAAGAACCCTGCCCAGATGTCCACTGCCACTATTATGGGAAATAATTCCAAAAAGGCTATATTCCTGGTCAAGCCGCTCTCATGTCAAGAAGCTGCACCAGTGAGGCCCCAAGACCGCCCCAAAACCAATACTACCGGCTGAGTCAGTGAGCAAACCCAAGTCTGCGCTGGATACCGCGGGTTCTGGCCAAATTACCTTCCCATTGAAATCACTCAGGAAACTACGCCAGACCCTCAGGTCCTCCCTCACATCTGCCTGCAATCGCATGTGATGATGTCGCTGAGTCAGCGCCACCATTGCCCGGGCAATCGACCTTGAGAAAGGGCGTCCCATCGGGACGATCCTTAGGGAAAAATTCAATTGACCCACCAACACTTGAAGCTGATGCAGCGTGACCTTGGGCCCGCCAGGGCAGAATCTATTGCTTTTGAAAAGGCTTGTACTTTGTCTCAGGGCAACATGCATTCCCCCACTACAGAGTCTATCTCAATCCCCAGAAAAGACATGCAAGTGGCCGGACCCACCGTCTTCCCAGGAGCCAGTGGCACACCCAGCTCCACCATCATACCTACTAGCTTATTCAAGGCCTGGCCACAAACTCCTGAGGCTGGGGGGCCCATGATCATAAAGTCATCTAAGTAGTGTACTACATCCCTATGCCCTGTTCTGAAGACAAACAACCACTGCAGCATAGAACTGAACATCTCAAAGTACTTGCATTACACTGCGCAACCCATTGGCATACAGCTGTCAAAGTAAAATTGGTAATTCAGCTGGAAACCCAGCAAATGATAGTCATCGGGGTGAACTGGCAATAGCCGGAAAGCGGACTCAATGTCTGTTTTAGCCATGACGGCGCTGGGCCCTAGGCCACGCAGCCTCAGCAGTGCCGCGTCAAAAGAAGCATATGTCACAGAGCAAAGGGACGGGTCAATGGCATCGTTCACTGATGCCCCCCGCCGCGCTGACAAGTTCTGAATCATCCGGAACTGGCCTGGCTCCTTCTTAGGAACCACGCCCAGCGGTGAACACACATACCCAGGCAACGGAAGAGCAGAGAACGGGCCAGCCACCCGCCCGAGCACCCTATCTTTAACGACCTTCTGACTAACCACTGCGGGGTGCATGCGTGCGGACAGTTGATTATTGCAGTACCCCACCGGGGGCACACCTTGTGCCAGAATGCAGAAGCCCATGGAGAAACCTTCATACAATATCTTGGCTGCTTTCCTATTCGGGTACTGATTCATCCAGAAAATCAGCTTCCCTAGATCAACTGGCGTGGGCAGCTCACTGTTGTGGGGGTTTAGACTCTCTTCCCTTTTCTTTGGACTTCTTGATACATTTAAACTCGGGATGGGAAGGGTGGCTGCAGTAGGCACAAGCGTGTTTGAACTTACATGCCCCGGGGGGCCAGATACACGTCTTCCAATTAAAAGCCCAACATGTTCCCTTTTTCTCCCCCGTGCCCCACTGGGAAGTCCGAAAGGACTGCTTCATGGGCGCTTTGTTATTGACGCTCTCTAACCGCACATTTACCACAGTTTGATCCCAGCCCATGTCCGGGCCATCTACTTTGGCCCATCTGAAGTCCCTATCATAATCTAGCCAAGCTACACACCCATACATTGCTTGAGCTTTTAAAATCTTATTGGAATAGCAAATCAAGGGAATAGCCAACTCTGGTTTCTTTTCCAGCATCACTATGGAAAAAACATTAAAACCGAACAACCAATTAGTGATTGACTCCTCCACCCTCGGTTTCCTCTCTCTGAAGGAACCGTCTTTCCCATCCTTCTCCCTAGGCTCCGCCTCCCTCCTCTTTGGTCTAATCAAGGAGAATATGTCAATAAAATCCCCCTTCCAGATCTTCTCGCTTGTGTCCTGCGCAACGTGAGATGCCAATTTCCTCCGTTTATATAACACTACATCATGACTACCACTTGGTTTTGACCCGCTGTCTACCTCCTTGGTTGAACACTCTCCTGCCTTACCTGCAGTAACCCCCGTTGTCACGCATAGAGCGGGGGCCGTTTGACCCACCACCTGAGGGGGCGCGCTTGCAACCTTCTCTTGCGCTTTACCCAAAAGGGCCACCTGTTTGTTCAACTCGCCGATCACATCTGGCGTGCCCATTGCTGGCGCCCATGGCGCTACCGTCGCGCCATTGCTACTCGGGCTCCCTACTGCGGGTGCGCCCAGTCGCGCTAACAGTGTTGCCACCGTTGCCAGTATGGCCGCTGTATTCGTTTGCCCCCCTCTGCTGCTGTCCCCATTTGCCCTGAGGCGGGGGCAACTATCCCACCAGTCACTCGTACTGGGCTTGGGGCTACCGCTGGCGCTACCTCTGGTACTGCGATGCTTGGGGGAGCAGGTGTTGGTACCAAGGCCTTCAAAGCCCTTCTAATCTCCGCTAAGATTGTGCTTACATCGTCCCGCCTCTCTACTGGTGGAACACTTCCTGTCTGTGGGGGAACCTCTTGAGTAATTGGCGTGGCCACGCTGGGTAATGCTGGTACACCGGGTACTGGGGTAGCGGGTACCGGGATAGTAAGCCTCGGTCTGGGTGGCTCCACCGGCATAGGAAGGGCAGGTTCAGGCGGTTTGGGAACTGGCGTAGGGAGCCCACTAGACAGCGGGAGCACTGGCTGCTGAGGCATCACCGGAGGGTTAGGTATATTTTCTGATCCCCTGCCCCCCTTCCCTTTTCTGGTCACCTTAGGCTTCTTCACTAAAGGTGGAAATGCTGCCTTGGGTGGGACTATGGTTCTCCGGGGGCGGGCCCTTTCAGGAGGCTCAGTGATCTCTTCACTATCGGACACTGGAGCCTCCCCCCCGTTCATCCTCACTCTCCTCCTCGTCCCTGCCCAACTTTTCCAACACCAACTTCAAAAGCTGTGCTATCTCAGACTCGCCCCCTTTCCTCTTTTGATTGTGTTTAGGAGGCATTGTTATCCCTTCAATTGAGTGGCAAAATTACTGAAAAGACCCCACTACTGAGGTGCTCTACGCTGGATAGCTGCAACGATTCTCCCTAATCAATAAGAGCGCATGACTCACTGACACAATCAACAGTCGACTGAGAAAATGATGTCCAACAATCCCAGCTACCCCCCACCGTGTGCCCTGCACACAGCAACTCAAACGATATTGCTGCAACAATGCTCCTTAATCAATAAGATCAAACAATATTGCGCTAAATGCTAGAAGTGCCGCTCCGCATGCCTGTGTGTTGCTTTTAATTCTGCACGCGCCTGTTCAAATGCCCGGGAAAGCACGCACGTAAGGAAAAAATGCCTCGCTGGATGGCCGGGGCTCTTATCTAAGAGAACGTTTGAATTTCCCGCCAAAATGCACCCAATTCTGCCCGCGCTCACCGCTCCGTAAGCCAGAGAATCTCCCCCGCAAATGTGCGCCAAAGTTCCGATACGCGCTGCCTGATGTGCGATCACCCGCTCTGGCCCCCCCCCTGCCCTCGCACGAAGCCTGGCTAGATTCTGCACACTGCTTGCTGGCCCGGATCCCCCGAGGGAGGCGTCCCACCAAGTTAACAAGGGGACCGCAAGCAGCAACCCGCACCTGGCGCGGAGAAAGGCAATTAGCGTACACAATGCTTCTCCCGCGCCATCCACCGGCAGCCACAAAGCGCTCCCCCACGCCCCAGACACCTCACCTCCGGATCCAGATACCAGCGAACTCAGCGCCGCCCCTGGACCTGCACTACCGCCGACCGCTTCCCGAACTCTTAGCCGCAGAACCCGTCGCTGCTACGCCGATCAATGAGGACTTCGCCGCAAGTCAAAGCCGTTTGCGGTCCAGATAAAATAACGTCCGTGATCCCCAGGATACAGGTGCAAGAGAGGGCGCACAGGTAAGCTCAGGGGCTAAATAGCCCCCACCTCGGCTCCACCCCTTCCGGGCCAGGCCCCTACCGGACATACGTCATGGCCTGACCCGCAAGCACTTCCTCCGGCCAGCAGCGCACTGGGCTACTGGCGTGGACCTGGGGGGGGGGGGGGTGGCTTGGGGCCTGGGGCCTGGGGGGCCGGGCCCTAAGGGCGCGCTCACCGAGGCTCACGCTTTTCAAAGTGTGTGTACGGACAGGTATAGGGACTGCTATAAAAGGGGGGTGTACCGACAGTGCAGACAGACGGATGTGTGTACACTGGCAGGTGCAGTGTGATAGAAAGAGGGATGTGTGTACACTGCAATGATGGAAGTATTTGCACAACAGAGTGATGCAAATTCTTGTATCTTAGATCTGTGTGCACAGATAGAGATGGTGCACGCTAAAGATGGTGCACGTTGCTGCAGATAGATATGGTGCACACTGCTATGTACAGAGTTGGTGCACGCTGAAGATGGTGCACGGTGTTGCAGACAGAGATGGTGCACGTTACTGCACGGGCCGAGATGGTGTACGATGCGTGGACGTACATACTGCGCACTGCGCGGACAGAGATGGTGCACGCTGTTGCCGAGAAATTATGCACACTAAAGATGGTGCACGTTTCACGGATAGAGATGGTGCATGCTGTTGCAGAGAGATTGTGCATGTTAAAGATGGTGCACGCTGCATGTACCGAGATGGTGCACGCAGTGCTTTAAATGGGCCGGTACTCACCGGTACTGAATACGGGCACTTCTTAGATTTATCACTCGGAGTACCGGCACTTCTCTACTGCCGTGGAGAGTACCGTTACTCATGAAAAGGTAGGTTCATTGGCTGTGCTGGTGAGCAGGAGTGGAACGTGTCTCTGGCAGCCAAGGCGCCGCTTCTGTAGCCCCGATCTGAGTCCCAACTAAGCTATTCAGCAGGACGCATTTGAATAATGTCCGGGTACTCACCATCACGCTGCGTTTGACAGAGCAGGTTCCGTTCAGGCCCTGTGCTGTCAATCACATTCACACTATCCTGTGCATTCCTGCAAGTACAGGAATCATGTCAGTCCCATGGCAGTGGCAATCCGGCTATGCCAGTCCGGCCCTGGTGGCAATTAAACAAGCCATGGTAGGTGAAGAGAAAAGATGGCTTTCTTCTACCTTAGTCTTTTGTGTGTCTGCTTTGCTTTTCTGGATGCCTGTTTTTGTAAGAAAAAAAGTGAGAGAAAGAGAGACAGAATCCAGACACTGAGTAGGTATTTTAACCTCTTCCATGCTCATGACGTCTCCCGGCCGTCATGAGTTACAATGGGCGTGTGCGGACGACGGCCGGGAGACGTCATGACCACGCCCACAAATGGAATGTTCAGCACTGCGGCAGCGCTGCGGCAGAATTTGCGCCGCAGCGAAGAGGTTAAAGAAAATGTGTGGCACTTTGTTTGTACATGTCTGCTCGGCGACAAAGATTCATAAATAACATAAAATGGAGGGTGGGTAGGTGAGTGAGTGGATGGATGAGTGAGCAAGGGTGGATTTATAGATGGATGGATGGATGGATTAATAGATGGATGGATGAGTGAAAGCATGCATGGGTAATAGAGGGTGGATGATTGGATAAGAGGGCGAATGATGGGTGGATAAGTGAAAGATTGGATGGACGAAGGAAAGGTAGGGAGGATGGATGAAAGGGTGGATGATGGATGAGTAAAAGGAGGGATTGAGTGAAAGGGTGGATGGAATAAAGGAGTGACAGGGTTGATGGATGGATGAGCAAAAGGAATTGATTGATGAGGTAAAGGGTGGATAAAGAGATGGATGAATGGATAGGTTTGGAGATGGATGGGTGGATGGATGGATGGATGGATGGATGGATGGATGGATGGATGGATGGATGGATGGATGGATGGATGGATGGATGGATGGATGGATGGATGGATGGATGGATGGATGGATAGGTTTGGCTATGAAGGGTGGATAGACGTAATGGTGAAAAACTGAAAGATTGATGAAAGACTGAATGTAAAGGTTAAATGATGGACATCAGCAGGTAAATGGTAGGATGAAAGGATGGATCGATGGAAGAGACAAGAGATTTCTTCTAGGGGGGGTCATTATGAGTATCTTCCTTTGCTTGGTGCCATAAGAGCTTTGGTTCGACGTGGGGGTATTTTCAGTTTCTTCCTACTCACATGCTCAAAAATATATAGTATTGTGCCAAACAGCAATCAACAGCATGACATTAAGAAGGCACAACTATTTCAAAAAAAAGGAAATGTTAACATATTATCACATTTCTCTTTCATTTTTGTAATAAGTTAACCTGCTTGTTATGGTATGTGCTGCAACTAATATAGAAGTCGTTAAGTTTCATCGCCTTGCCCTTAGCGCCACCCCTACCCCGCCCCCTCACTACACCTCTAGCTCATTTTAATGAGTACCTGCAAATATTTTTTCCCATTTCAAGCACTGGGTGCACGGTGTTGTAGAGAGATGGTGCACTGTGTTGTAGAGAGATGGTGCACGGTGTTGTAGAGAGATGGTGCACTGTGTTGTAGAGAGATGGTGCACGGTGTTTTATACAGAGTTGGTGCACGCTAAAGATGGTGCACACTGCGCAGACAGATATGGCGCGTGCTGTTGCAGAGAGACGATGCACATTAAAGATGATGCACGCTGCACGGACAGAGATGGTGCACGCTGTTGTAGAGAGATAGTGCAAGCTGCCCAGTCAGAGATAGTGCACACTGCTTCGGACAGAGATGGTGCACGCTGTTGCAGAGAGACGGTGCACACTAAAGATGATGCACGCTGCACAGACACAGATGGTGCACGGTGCAGACAAAGATGCCAGCTGCGAGGTGCAGGTACACTGCCGGCCACTGGTGCTTGTGTATTTGTAAATATCTCCATTGCCCTCTCGTGGCTCCACCCGGCTGTCCCGGGTATTAATAGATGGAGCTGAGATCCGCAGACAAGGCAGAGGCTCAGTTGTAGTGCACCCCACCCCCATGCTGCTTATTGTCTTGTGTTCTTATTGTCGCTCCTGCCCCGGCCTCAAGGGGTTAACGCCGTATATCGGTGCCGAATGCACCAAGAGATTGTATTAATCAGACTGAGAGGTGACATCACGGCCCTGCGAGGGGGTTCCTGATTGGACGGAGATGACATCAACCTGAGATATTTATACTGCTGCCCCCCCCCCCCCCCTCCACCCCGGAGGTGCCCCTCCCCCTCTGCTCTCAACGCACATTACCTCATCCTCCAGCTGGCTCCAGTCCCCATCACAGCACAGAGCCCGTCACCTGGGTCTCCGCGGCCCGCCTGTGCCCGCCGAGCAGCACTGTGCTACCTGCTTCACTGTGCCACCTCCCCGACTGGCACCGGCGCCACCGCCTCGAATAGCGATTGCGCCCACAGTGCCACCTGCTCCTGTTGCGACTGCGCCCACCTTGCATCCTGCTTGAGTCACAGCTGTGCAACCTGCTTGCAGCCTCGGTTGTGCCCCCGTGCCATCTGCTTGATTGACTATGCCCACTGTGCCACCTTCTCGCGTCGCGACTGTGCCCACCATGCGACCTGCATGAGTTGTGACTGTGCCCACCTTGCAACCTGCTTGAGTCAAAACTGTCCCACCCGCTGAAGTCTCGATTGTACCCCTGTGCCATCTGCTTGTTTGACGACTACGGCTACCCTGCCACCCGCACCCACTGTGTAACCTGCACGAGTTGCACCTGCGCCCCCCTTTGCCACCTGATCAAGTCGTGACTGAAACTGTGATCACCGTGCACCTGTTCACTTGCCATCGTGCCGCCTGCTCGAGTTACGACTTAAGTCGCGACCGTGCCCACACCCCAGCTTGGTTGGTTCTCAACTGTGCCTTTACTCAGGACCGTGCCCCTCGGAGGTCTGTGGCCGCCGTGCCATCTGCAGGAGAGTGGTTGTTTTGTTTCCCGGAGACATCAAGTGTCTTGGCACCTGCAGGGCTGTGGCTTCTGCGTCACTGTGGCCGTGCCATCTGCAGGGCTGTTCTCACTGTGCCAACTAATAGACTGTGCCCACCCTGCCATATTCAGGACTGTGCCTACGGTGCGGTAGTGTAGCCTGCGAGGTTTCGCACACCACAGCGAGGTAGGTAAAGGGGTGTGGGGTCCGGTGGTAGTGGGGGTCTGTGCGGCTGGCATGATTTGATGCGATGCTTCTACGGCGCGCGCCCGCCTGGGCGCTCTTTACAGCTGCGCTCTGCAGCTCTTTTGGCTTTTATTGTTAATAATAAATCCTGTCCAAGGCAGTTGTGTTGCTGATTTTGTGCTTCATGTTTTGCGTCTTCCCTTGCAGTTTGTGTAGATGTTGTTGTCTAATTGAATGTTTTCAGGTCGGTTATACCGATAGTAATATACCGGTACTGCCTAAAGATGGAAAATCAAAACAGGTGTAAAGGGGCCGCCTAGTAAATGACGTCACAATGGGTTTCACCGACAAACAAAGGGGCATTCCAGAACCCTTGTTGCTAGGGGCAGCTGATGATGCAATCATGGGCAATAGGACACGCTGTTTTCTTTTCACTGGATGGTCCCTTTAAAAATATTCTTTAGGGACCTTCGTGCCGCAGGACGAGAGGCAGGTGCAAGAAGCTGAGCGGTGCCCTCTGGGTACACCTGCCCTAGAGAGCTGGTTACCAACTGTGCCATGGGTGTTAAATTAATGTATTGTTTACAGTGTGCCAAGGGTATCAACAGAGCGCCTCTGCAATGTTCTGCTTAGGGTTGGCCTGGCCACGTGGGCCTCGGGGAAACCCCCATCTTCATGTGCCAAGACAAGGCGATGCCTTCGGAGGTGGGTGGGCACGGGCTCTTCAGCCCACCACCTCTGAAGGAGCGTTACCCACATTTAATATCGGCACCTACATGATTATCTGTTGGTAGGAGGTGATGCTTCCGGGTACTGTGCCAGGCCTGGAGTGTGGCAGCATTTCAAGAGTTTCTCTTCAGACATGGCCGGTCACCTAATATATTTCGAATATTGCGCTATCTCCCCTCCTCCTGCACTGGCAGCGCATGCCGGACATCTGGCACTGCAGCTCGCGCCGCACTGCGTACCTCGTACCTCACACCGTGCACTGCAGCATACCTGGCATATGAACGCACCGCTCACCTCACACCTCTCTTCCCTACCTTGCACGTTTGATGAACAGTCACTAAGATACCAGAGTCTGCCCAGGCTGAGGCCTCGGAGGTAGAGCTACAAACGGGGTGAAGCAGCCAGGCTCACCCTGGTGATGCGGTTTGCCCTTAAATGATCGATCATAGGGTTACAACAACAAGTACTAAGGTAAATCCAGAATAGGAAGTGAAAGAATATCCCCAAAGTTCATGGGGTTTATGGAAATGCTTTCCCTGCAGATAAAAAAGGAAAAAGAAAAAAATTGTGCAATTGCACATCAGCACTGCCTGTCCCTAATGGGGACACGTATCGGGCGCACAATTCTCCATTGTGAAAATGGCAACTCAAAGCTACTGTTACTTTTTCCCCTCAATCCAGAAGCACATCATTGATTTGCGGCTGCACCTAGGCACTGTGACAGTCCCTGAATTATAAGAACATTGACAAAACTAGCCGCGATAACGAATGGATTTTAGCCAAAATTTGTGAAAAAAATAAGGATAAAAATGTTTAATCATTTGGTCCAAATTGTTTGTAGCCCCATGCACGCCGAACAGCGACACTGCGCAGAAATCTCACTGCGCAAACGCATAATATACAGTGACTCTTGCAGTCACAGCGCCACCTTTCTCTGCTCCTGTTCCCCTGTGCACCTTGTTGGTGTACCCCTCTTGTGCTTCACACCCCTCGCCGATCCGTCTGCTCGCCAGCGCATCATCACGGACTGAGAGACCCCTTGGGTGCTTCCGGAGAAGGGGTGGGCGCCCTGCTGCTCTCTGACACCACCGCCAGCCCCCGCACGCCGGCCGCGCTGCAGCTGACTGCACCGCCCTGGTATCTGCAGCAGCTGGGCCGGGAGCGGCCGGGAGGGGAAACCCCTGCACCTGCCGCCGTCCATCCCGGCCACCCCGCCTGGGTCTCACCCCCACTGCATTCTGGACCCGCCCACTGCGCCCGTCTCCCCGCGTTTCACTGGGTCTGTTCCAATATACGCCGCGCAGTTCAGTCCCCTCCGTCTGTTTATGTGGGTGATGTTTGCATCTCAAACAATGGCCCAGCGGCAAGGGGTGGATGGATGGGTGCCGGGCCCCACCCCCACTTGCCCCTACATCTGGCCATATCCTTTATTTAGCAGGTGCAACGCCGCGGCTGACATCACACAGTGCCAGGCACTCACACACGAAGATGTTGGCATCACACAGTGCTGGGCGCTCACACACAAGGATGTTGGCATCACAGTCCTAGGCGCGTACACAGGAGACTGAGATTACGCAGTGGTACGCATATTCAAGGCTGACATCACAAGTGCTAGGCGCGCACATACGAGGCTGGCATCACAAGTGCTAGGCGCGCACATACGAGGCTAGGATCACAAGTGCTAGGCGCGCACATACGAGGCTAGGGTCACAAGTGCTAGGCGCGCACATACGAGGCTAGGATCACAAGTGCTAGGCGCGCACATCCGAGGCTAGGATCACAAGGGCTAGGCGCGCACATACGAGGCTGGCATCACAAGTGCTAGGCGCGCACATCCGAGGCTAGGATCACAAAGGCTAGGCGCGCACATACGATGCTAGGATCACAAGTGCTAGGCGCTCACATACGAGGCTAGGATCACAAGTGCTAGGCGCGCACATACGAGGCTAGGATCACATGTGCTAGGGGCTCACATACGAGGCTAGGATCACAAGTGCTAGGGGCTCACATACGAGGCTAGGATCACAAGTGCTAGGCGCACACATACGAGGCTGGCATCACAAGTGCTAGGCGCGCACATACGAGGCAAGGATCACAAGTGCTAGGCGCGCACATACGAGGCTAGGATCACAAGGGCTAAGCGCGCATATACGAGGCTAGGATCACAAGTGCTAGGCACGCACATACGAGACTGGGATCACAAGTGCTAGGCGCGCACATCCGAGGCTAGGATCACAAGGGCTAGGCACGCACAAACGAGGCTAGGATGACAAGGGCTAGGCGCGCACATACGAGGCTAGGATCACAAGTGCTAGGCGCGCACATCCGAGGCTAGGATCACAAGGGCTAGGCGCGCACATACGAGGCTAGGATCACATGTGCTAGGGGCTCACATACGAGGCTAGGATCACAAGTGCTAGGGGCTCACATACGAGGCTAGGATCACAAGTGCTAGGCGCACACATACGAGGCTGGCATCACAAGTGCTAGGCGCGCACATACGAGGCAAGGATCACAAGTGCTAGGCGCGCACATACGAGGCTAGGATCACAAGGGCTAAGCGCGCATATACGAGGCTAGGATCACAAGTGCTAGGCACGCACATACGAGACTAGGATCACAAGTGCTAGGCGCGCACATCCGAGGCTAGGATCACAAGGGCTAGGCACGCACATCCGAGGCTAGGATCACAAGTGCTAGGCGCGCACATCCGAGGCTAGGATCACAAGTGCTAGGCGCGCACATCCGAGGCTAGGATCACAAGTGCTAGGCGCGCACATCCGAGGCTAGGATCACAAGTGCTAGGCGCGCACATCCGAGGCTAGGATCACAAGTGCTAGGCGCTCACATACGAGGCTAGGATCACAAGTGCTAGGCGCGCACATACGAGGCTAGGATCACAAGTGCTAGGGGCTCACATCCGAGGCTAGGATCACAAGTGCTAGGCGCGCACATCCGAGGCTAGGATCACAAGTGCTAGGCGCGTACATACGAGGCTAGGATCACAAGTGCTAGGCGCGCACATCCGAGGCTAGGATCACAAGTGCTAGGGGCTCACATACGAGGCTAGGATCACAAGTGCTAGGGGCTCACATCCGAGGCTAGGATCACAAGTGCTAGGCGCGCACATCCGAGGCTAGGATCACAAGTGCTAGGCGCGCACATCCGAGGCTAGGATCACAAGTGCTAGGGGCTCACATACGAGGCTAGGATCACAAGTGCTAGGCGCGCACAAACGAGGCTAGGATCACAAGTGCTAGGCGCGCACATCCGAGGCTGGCATCACAAGGGCTAGGCGCGCACATACGAGGCTAGGATCACAAGTGCTAGGCGCGCACATACGAGGCTAGGATCACAAGTGCTAGGCGCGCACATACGAGGCTAGGGTCACAAGTGCTAGGCGCGCACATACGAGGCTAGGATCACAAGTGCTAGGCGCGCACATACGAGGCTAGGATCACAAGTGCTAGGCGCGCACATACGAGGCTAGGATCACAAGTGCTAGGCGCGCACATACGAGGCTAGGATCACAAGTGCTAGGGGCTCACATACGAGGCTGGCATCACAAGTGCTAGGCGCGCACATACGATGCTAGGATCACAAGTGCTAGGCGCGCACATACGAGGCTAGGATCACAAGTGCTAGGCGCGCACATCCGAGGCTAGGATCACAAGTGCTAGGGGCTCACATACGAGGCTAGGATCACAAGTGCTAGGGGCTCACATCCGAGGCTAGGATCACAAGTGCTAGGCGCGCACATCCGAGGCTAGGATCACAAGTGCTAGGCGCGCACATCCGAGGCTAGGATCACAAGTGCTAGGGGCTCACATACGAGGCTAGGATCACAAGTGCTAGGCGCGCACAAACGAGGCTAGGATCACAAGTGCTAGGCGCGCACATCCGAGGCTGGCATCACAAGGGCTAGGCGCGCACATACGAGGCTAGGATCACAAGTGCTAGGCGCGCACATACGAGGCTAGGATCACAAGTGCTAGGCGCGCACATACGAGGCTAGGGTCACAAGTGCTAGGCGCGCACATACGAGGCTAGGATCACAAGTGCTAGGCGTGCACATACGAGGCTAGGATCACAAGTGCTAGGCGCGCACATACGAGGCTAGGATCACAAGTGCTAGGCGCGCACATACGAGGCTAGGATCACAAGTGCTAGGCGCGCACATCCGAGGCTGGCATCACAAGGGCTAGGCGCGCACATACGAGGCTAGGATCACAAGTGCTAGGCGCGCACATACGAGGCTAGGATCACAAGTGCTAGGCGCGCACATACGAGGCTAGGGTCACAAGTGCTAGGCGCGCACATACGAGGCTAGGATCACAAGTGCTAGGCGTGCACATACGAGGCTAGGATCACAAGTGCTAGGCGCGCACATACGAGGCTAGGATCACAAGTGCTAGGCGCGCACATACGAGGCTAGGATCACAAGTGCTAGGCGCGCACATACGAGGCTAGGATCACAAGTGCTAGGCGCGCACATACGAGGCTAGGATCACAAGTGCTAGGGGCTCACATACGAGGCTAGGATCACAAGTGCTAGGGGCTCACATACGAGGCTAGGATCACAAGTGCTAGGCTCGCACATACGAGGCTAGGATCACAAGGGCTAGGCGCGCACATACGACAGTCCTTTTATAAAGCAACGGGTGCTCATGCAATGCGCGCCAATACCTTCGGGTCGAGTTCGCGCTATATAAAAACTGCAAAAAAAATACGAGGAGGTTCGCTTCTGTGCAAGGCTCCCGGCAGTTAGTTTGTGACTGGGCTGCTGTCGGTCCCAGTACAGTCACCTCAGGGCAACACAACTGTTCCTAGATGCACGAACACAATGGGTTTGTAAATTGCCCAAAGACTTAGATTGCTTCGTTTTCACAACTAAACATCCATGTTCCCTCATCGTGAAATCGGGGCGCCGTTGATTTAGGTCTACAATTCTACATCCCTGGCTGAACCTGTCATTCGATGTTGTCTACTTGTGGACACAGATTGTAAGGGAGGTGCAGATGTGTGAGAAGCGTAAGTAGGAGGGCATTGCCAGCAAAAGTTATGACAGCAGTCCGGGCAGAGAGTGACAGCGGTGGGGGCTGTGGCCATAGGTACTCTGAGTGGCTGCAGGACTGATTGGATATAGCAGTGACAGCAACATGAGTTCTTACAGTGGCAGCAGGATTCTGAGTGACTGTAGCAGGACTGACAGGATATGATAACAGCAGGAGTTCTTACAGTGGCAGCAGGACTCTGAGTGACTGCGGAAGAACTGGCAGCATATGATAACAGCAGGAGTTCTTACAGTCACAGCAGGACTCTGAGTGACTGTAGCAGGACTGACAGGATATGATAGCAGCAGGAGTTCTTACAGTGGCAGCAGGACTCTGAGTGACTGTAGCAGGACTGACAGGATATGATAACATCAGGAGTTCTTACAGTGGCAGCAGGACTCTGAGTGACTGTAGCAGGACTGACAGGATATGAAAATGGCAGGAGTTCTTACAGTGGCAGCAGGACTCCGAGTGACTGCAATAAGACTGGCAGGATATGATAACAGCAGGAGTTCTTAAAGTGACAGCAGGATTTTGAATGACTGTAGCAGGGCTGGCAAGATATGATAGCCGCAGGAGTTTTTACAGTGGCAGCAAGACTCCGAGTCACTGTGGCTGTACTGGCAGGATATGACAACAGCAGGAGTTCTTACAGTGGCAGCAGGACTCCGAGAGACTGCCATAAAACTGGCAGGATATGATAACGGCAGGAGTTTCTACAGTGGCAGCAGGACTCTGAGTGACTGGCAGTAATGGCGGGACATGACAATGGCAGGAGTTCTTATAGTGACAGCAGGACTCAGAGTGACTGTAGCAGGACTGACAGGATATAACAGTAACAGGAGTTCCTACAGTGGCATCAGGACCCCGAGGGACTGTAGCTCGACTGACAGGATATGACAACGGCAGGAGATCTTACCGTGGCAGCAAGACTCCGAGTGACTGACAGGAATGTCAGGATATGACAACAGCAGGAGTTATTGCAGTGACAGCAGGACTCCGAGTGACTGCGGCAGGATATGATAGCAACATGAGTTCTTAAAGTGGCAGCAGGACTCCGAGTGACTGGCAGGACTGGCAGGATACGATAATGGCAGGAGTTCCAACTGTGACACCAGGACTCTGAGTGACTGCTGCAGGATATGATAGCAACATGAGTTCTTACAGTGGCAGCAGGACTCTGAGTGACTGGCAGTAATGGCAGGATATGAAAACGGCAGGAGTTCTTACTGTGGCAGCAAGACTCCGAGTCACTGCAGCAGGACTGGCAGAATATGATAACGGCAGGAGTTCTTACTGTGCCAGCAGGACTCTGAGTGACTGTAGCACGATTGACAAGATATGACAGCAGTAGGAGCCCTTACAGTGACAGCAGGACTCGGAGTGACTGTAGCAGGACTGACAAGATATGACAACGGTAGGAGTTGTTATAGTGGCAGCAGGAATCTGAGTGACTTGCAGGACAGGAGGATATGACAACGGCAGGAATTTGTACAGTGACAGTAGGACTCCGAGTGAAAGCAGCAGGGCTAGCAGGATATGATAACAACAGGAGTTCTTACAGTGGCAGCAGGACTCTGAGTGACTGTAGCAGGACTGACAGGATATGATAACAGCAGGAGTTCTTACAGTGGCAGCACAAATCTGAGTGACTTGCAGGACAGCAGGATATGACAACGGCAGGAGTTTGTACAGTGACAGCAGGACTCCGAGTGAAAGCAGCAGGACCAGCAGGATATGATAACGGCAGGAGTTTTTACCGTGGCAGCAGGAATCTGAGTGATTTGCAGGACAGGAGGATATGACAACGGCAGGAATTTGTACAGTGACAGTAGGACTCAGAGTGACTGTAGCAGTACTGACAGGATATGACAACAGCAGGAGTTATTACTGTGGCAGCAGGCCTCTGAGTGACTGTAGCACGATTGACAGGATATGACAACGGCAGGAGTTCTTACAGTGGCAGCAGGACTCCGAGTGAAAGCAGCAGGACTAGCAGGATATGACAGCAGCATTAGATGCATGTAATAAGGCTTGCAGTAAAATTGGCAGAGAATGGCATGCTTTGTGAGCAATGAAAGTTTGCACTGCCGCTGCCACAAGGTGTTTGTTTTGCAAACTGGTTACACGTTCACTGCGCCCGTCTTGTGAGAGTCACAAGCTTGTTTTGCTGCTCACACACTGAACGTGTTCTGCAAGAACGTAAGAAAGTCTTTCCCCAGCCTTCATTGTAGAAGGGCATACTGACCGATTCTCAATGTCCATTTAGTTCAGTTCAGGGTTCATTGAGTCAGCCTCTCGGCGTTGTTACATTTCACTTTTATTAAACTCTTCAGAAGACCATAACATTGCCCTGGCACGTAGCGTGGTCAGTGAGCTTCAGATGGGGGAAGAGGTGGGGGTGGGGGGGGGGGGGGGAGTTTGCCGAAGGCTGCAGGGATGGCCACGTTTGGGGTACACTGTTCCCATGACGAGGCACAGGTCCAACACTGATTTCCATTGGGTGGGCCTCTGTGTATGATCTTGATAAAAAAAAACAAGTTAAAACCTTTCAGTCAAACGAGGACGACGTGCAAAACCAGCAGAGGCATACGAGACCCGACTCGCGGCCCCCAGGCCCAACTCTCAAGCTATAAATGCATTGATTTGGGGGGTGTCACACTCCAAACACCCCCACCTGAAGCTAGTTGCCGATCGGTGCTGACTTTAGATGAGTTGATCAATTCTGGTACCCAAATACATCTTCCAACGAAGAAGCCGCGCATCAGCCCGGGTCACTGGCTTTGGAAGCGGCAACTTTCGAAGCCACCGCCACAGACGGTGGCGCCACTCGAACAAGGCAACGCAGGATTCTCCACAGGTGTGCCCTTTCAATAGCAAACCACCACAGATGGTGGTGCCACTCGAACAAAGCAACGCAGGATTCTCCACAGGTGTGCCCTTTCAATAGCAAGCCACCACAGACGGTGGTGCCACTCGAACAAAGCAACGCGGGATTCTCCACAGGTGTGCCCTTTCAATAGCAAGCCACCACAGACGGTGGCGCCACTGGAACAAGGCAACGCAGGATTCTCCACAGGTGTGCCCTTTCAATAGCAAGCCACCACAGACGGTGGTGCCACTCGAACAAAGCAACGCGGGATTCTCCACAGGTGTGCCCTTTCAATAGCAAGCCACCACAGACGGTGGCGCCACTGGAACAAGGCAACGCAGGATTCTCCACAGGTGTGCCCTTTCAATAGCAAGCCACCACAGACGGTGGTGCCACTCGAACAAAGCAACGCGGGATTCTCCACAGGTGTGCCCTTTCAATAGCAAGCCACCACAGACGGTGGCGCCACTCGAACAAAGCAACGCTGGATTCTCCACAGGTGTGCCCTTTCAATAGCAAGCCTTCCCGAATTTTTCATTCCGTTTTTATTCAGGAGCACTGTACCTATCAGAACATAAGGTGTATATGTAAGCACACGTTCACCCCCAAAGGCGGGGCCTCTTGGCGCTGAATGACAGATGTTTATTGTTACCCATCTCAATGGGACTCATTTTATCGCGCTCAGAAAGGATGAGAGGCTGAGTGGACCCGCTGGGATTTGAACCTGTGCCCACGAGGTCTCATACAGAGACCGCTGTAGTGGGTGCTTTAGTCCACGAAGCCACCAGACGCAGCTCCTCGATTGACACTGAGGAAATCCCCTTCCTTTAAACATTTAGTACAGCTCCGTTTGCACAGAGGCATCTGCTGGTATCACGATGCTTCACTTGCATTAAAGCTCTTCAGGAATTCAACCTTGTTAGGTGGTGTTGACTTTGACGCTGCAGATCAATTCCAATGCTAAATACCCAAGTACCGGTTCCAGCAGGGTGGATCCCTCGGTGGAAACCACACGCCTGGTTATTCATACCACACTCGAACACATTCAAGAGCAGTGAACAGCGCCCAATCCTTTTAATGCAAAAACACAAAGTAAACACTTCAGTCACTGTAGTGACATGGTCGAAAAGCCAAACTGGTGCATACAAGCACTCCTAAAACTGCGAATAAATAAATGCATTTATATTTCAGATAGGACATCCTAAAATCAGCAGAAAGTTCAAAGGTCCTTACAAAAACACGACCATGATCCTAAGTAACCTCGGAAATGATGTTTTAATATTCAGATAAATGTAAACATGACTCCGCACCTTGGATAAATGAGACTTGGGGCACTGGGTTGAGGTGTGCTGGGTAGAAGGGCCTTGGCCAGCAGGGGCTCCTGGCAGTTCGAGAGGCTGCCAGGGCTAAGGGAGGGCGCCAGGCCGCAGCAGTTTTTTTTTTGTGAGGGCATCAGTGGAGTAGGGGCACCTTGGGAGTAGTGGGACCATCTGCGGGTCATGTGTCTCTTCTGTCATTGTGGCCAGCTCCTCGTCACAGTCTCAACAGCCTTCTGTGCTTCTTTACCCAGGATGGGTGGCGACCGGAAGCCCCCCAGGGCCATTGGCGCCCACCAGCTGGCGGGTATCCTGCGGCAGGACAGCGAATCGGTTCTGGTGATCGACTGTCGCACATCGGGAGAGTACAACCACCTCCACGTGACTGGGTCAGTCAACCTGTGCGGCTCCAGGCTGGCCCGGAAGCGCCTGGTCAAGGAGCTGCTGCTGCTGCCCACGAGCCCGAAGGTGAGATCCTGGACCTGGGGTCAGGGGGAGCAACGCATTCATGTATTGGGGGCATTTGGAATACCTACCCCAACGACTGAGAATATGATCAGTCACGAGGAATGAGACTGAGTGTGAAAGGCTGTAATGGATGTGTGACGTCATTGGAGAGTTGAATGTGGGACACTTCATTGGCATCTATAACGCACGTGGATGAGAAAGAAGGAGAGGAGTTGGCCTAACGGCTAGGGGCTCGACCTCGGACCTGGGGAACTGGGTTCGAGTCTCGGCAATGACGCTGAACATCCTGTGATTCTGGGCAAATCCCTTAATCTCCCCGTGCCTAACAAAAAACAAGCATTGGCATAGCCAATAGGTCTCGCCTTTGGGACCCTTGTTACCTTAGCGAATTGAGAAGAGAAGATCTAAAAGTGCAACAACTACAATCCATAAAATAATAACCGACCGCTTGTGAACTGAAAAATAAATGGAGAAGCACAAGGTTCACAGAGGCGAGAGAGCGCTTACTGACAGGGGGAGGAGGGAGGGGGGTAGTGACAGCAGACAGCAAGGGGGTGGAGGAGGCTTAATGAGCCATGACGGAAAAGCAGATGGCGTCTGCGGGCGTGCACGCTCACATGCACTCAAGCTTTAGGCCACCAAAAGCCTCTGGTGGCACTTTTGAAAGCCACTTACAAAATGTCTCGAAGAGACAGTATGCGCTGTCTCAGGCGAGACCTAATGAATGTGTCCTCATGTAACGTAACTGGTGCTATGTAAAGCGCTCTGATACCTGATTGGATTCGGGTCAAGTTCGCGCTATATAAAACTCTGCAAAAAAAAAAAAAATGTTCTATTGAAGTGTGGGAGGCAGCGACGTGTTGAATGAGTGACGTCATTCAAGTGCAGCAGGAGGGACAGGAAAAATGAGTGACACCTCATTGGAGTGTAGGAATCGGTGATGTTAGGGATGAGTGACTCATTCATCGGAAGTTTATGATTCCAATGTTGGGCACTGAATAAGACTTTAATGCAGTGAAGGATGCAGTGGCATCTGGACTGAGTGACCCTTCACCGAAGTGTTGGAGGAAATGATGTACTAAATGAGTGACTCTGCATTGAAGTGTAGGGGGCAGGGGCATGTGGAATGAGTGACTCTGCATTGAAGTGTAGGGGGCAGGGGAATGTGGAATGAGTGACTCTGCATTGAAGTGTAGAAGGCAGGGACATGTGGAATGAGTGACTCTTCATTGAAGTGTAGGGGGCAGGGGCATGTGGAATGAGTGACTCTTCATTGAAGTGTAGGGGGCAGGGGCATATGGAATGAGTGACTCTTCATTGAAGTGTAGGGGGCAGAGGCATGTGGAATGAGTGACTCTTCATTGAAGTGTAGGGGGCAGGGGCATGTGGAATGAGTGACTCTGCATTGAAGTGTAGGAGGCAGGGACATGTGGAATGAGTGACTCTTCATTGAAGTGTAGGGGGCAGGGGCATGTGGAATGAGTGACTCTTCGTTGAAGTGTAGGGGCAGGGGCATGTGGAATGAGTAACTCTGCATTGAAGTGTAGGGGGCAGGGGCATGTGGAAAGAGTGACTCTGCATTGAAGTGTAGGAGGCAGGGGCATGTGGAATGAGTGACTCTTCATTGAAGTGTAGGGGGCAGGGGCATGTGGAATGAGTGAGACAGCAATGAAGCGTGTGAGGCCAGGGGTTTGACTGAGGGACTCCGTTGATGTGTGTGAGTTCAGGGACTGGACTGAGTGAGGAGGGTGAGGCGGGAGATTAAACTGCTTGAGACTCTTTTCTACTGTGAGGCCATTCACTGGATTGAGTGATACTCAATAGTGTGAGCCGGGAATTTGGTTGAGTGAGGCTCGTTTGGAGTGTGTGGGGCCAAATACGGGAGTGAGTGAGATTCCATACTTGTGTGTGAGACTGGAGATTGGGCTGAGTGAGACTTGTTTGAAGTGAATGAGGCCAAGTATGGGAGTGTGTGAGGCTCGTTTGGAGTGTGTGGGGCCAAATACGGGAGCGAGTGAGATTCCATACTTGTGTGTGAGACTGGAGATTGGACTGAGTGAGACACCTTTGAAGGGGCGAGAGGGATGTGTGTAGGGCGTGTGAAGTGGGACTGAGTGAGAGTCCAGTTACCTGCATGAGAGCAGAGGCGGGGAGAAGGGGGGCTGTCAGAGTGAGCTCGCGCCTCTGGGTCAGTCATGTTTACTTGAGAGGGCTTTGAATATTGGAGCCTTTGCTGAGCACTCATGTTCACTTGTTTTTCTCTCCGATGTTTCTTTCTCTGCCTCCCCCCTTCCCCTCTCCACCTTTCTGTTTATATTATCCTGTCTTCCTGCTACCTCACATTCCTCTCGTTGCACTCGCCACCTCTCCACTGGACTCCTCTCTTTGGGCCTTCTCCGCCTCTCTTCGGTGACTTTAACCTGTCCCATCCCCTGTCCTATCTGTCTGTCCTTCCTCTTGCTTCACCCTGCTCTCTGTCCTCTATGTGGCTTACCCTGTCTCTCCCGTCTGTCATTTCCACCTGTCCCTCCGTCCTATTTCTGTCTCTCTCAACTCTGTCTCCGCCCTGTCTCTTCCCGTGTCTCCGCTGCTCTCTCTCTCTTTCTCTCTCTCTCCCCCCCATATGTTGCTCTCCGCCCTGCCTGTGTCTCTTTCTGTCTTACTTCTGTGCCCCCGGGTCTCTCTCTCTATGCTCTGTTCCCTCCCTGCCTTCCTTCATGCCTCCACTGCTCTCTCTTTCTCTGTCTCTCTCTCTCCTCATCTCTCGCTTTCCGCCTGACCTGTGTCTCCCTCTGTCTCGCCTCTTCCCGCCTCCCTCGCGTCTCAGGTGGACCTGTCCTGCGAGCGGCCTGTGGTCGTGTATGACCAGGACACACAGCACCTCGAGGCCGGACAGTTTTTGTCCCTGGTCCTGGGAAAGCTGGAGAAGAAATACAGCTCCGTGTCTCTGCTGGAAGGTAAGCAGGGAACTGTGCCCTCACCCAGGCTTCTATGGATGGCCCAGCTTCATTCATTCATTCTCTCCTCCCCCTCCAGCTCCCCTCCATCGGCCTCACCGCTACTCCCTGTCACTCCTCACAGAAGACCCTCTCATGTGTGCAGCTGCGGTGTGGGGAGGGCAGGGGAGAGATGTATGGAGAACCGCAGGTGGTCCAGGTCAAAGGACAGAGTCATGGGGGAAGGGGGGCTGGGGTCAATTCTACATGTCCCTTTCTAGACTGGCGGAAGCTTGTTCCATTGCATTAGAAGTCAGCAACAGAATGCTGGCAGTAGACGGCCTGTGAGGCTGCAGGACACCGCTGTCAAACACAGGTGAAATCAAGTACAAGTATACGAACTTTCCTCCAATGTGTGACATTTCAACTCAATAAGATCTGAGTTTGCACATAAGTATACGTGGATACAAGTTTGCAAATGTTATTGTGTGGAATGTATAGTAGTGAGATGTATAGAATGCAACAAAAAAACAGACAGTGCGGCCAGTTTTGCCTGAAATTTCGATAGGCGAGAGATTTTGCTTGCAAAAACAGGTATGCTTGGGAAAAATTCCAACATTAATGATTTTTTAAAAAAATTAGGAAAACCCACAATGTCACGTGCGGAATCGGGAACCACGCATTATTCTGTAGGCTGAAAGGTTGGAGACCTCGATTTCAGACATTAGAATTCAAATTGCCAGTTACAATGGATCAATTGGAGTGTGTTGTTGTTTAACTGGAAGCACAGTTGCATTTTAACTCAGAAATTGAGTAAGTCTTTGCAAAGTCTAATTGGTCAGTCAGAATTGCTTCCGGGTCAATGGCTATTTACATATTAAATGCAGTGGTGAAAGCTTGTTTACTCACGGTCTCTCTTGGGGAAGAGTGAGGCATATTTGACAAACATCACCGTAAAGGCCCATTCTTTGTATTTCAAAATTTTAGAAGTTGTGAGTGCATCGCGTGGGATCTGCAGGGTCAGAAAGCTCTAAATAGCTTAAAGCGCCAAGAAGGACGCGCTTCAAAAAGGGTCTCTCATTGAAACGATTGCTCCGATACTGTTAACATTGGTGTCTTGGGAGCAGGGAGCAGACAGGGATTTTTCTGTCCTAAATTACTTCATGGTGACTCTCCTTGGACAGACAGCATTGCAGGAAGTGAGAATTCAGAAATGTCTCCTTTCGACACCTACGTGCTGGTTAAAATCATTCTCTCTCACCGTCGCACGAGTTGTCATGCTCGGTGAAATAGGCCGCAACTGCTATAGGCGATTATTTTTTATAGAAATACACATTTATTGTTAAAAAAAATTCTGTGCCCCAAAGATTGTCAGTAGGGGGCGCATGCATGTGTTGCTCACTGCGAGGTGAGGGTGACTTTATCACAAGTGTCCTGCGGCGCCTTTCATTGTATATAACGGCCTGAGGGGTACGTGTCCCGAGACACCATACCGTGGACGGTAGCCGATAGGGCTCAGTTACTGACGGAGTTTCCTTACAGTTGTTCTGTAGTCCAAAGAATCCACTTTCCGTGGACCTCGGATTCGACCTCACGGAGTCCAGCCCTTTTTTAATTTTTTTTTAGGTCTCGGCTCGAAGGCTGCGCTTGCGCAGTCTCGAACCGAGATTTAATGACTTGGAGAAGAGGGGCTTGAACCCGCCCCTCTTCTCCCCTGTTCTCCATTGGCTGTCTCTTCAATGCTGGCCAGCCATTGGAGAAGAGGTCCCGTCACTCCGATCAGGCCCCGTCCTTTTCGGATCGGGTGGCGTGTTTTTTGCAGAAAGTCTAATTATCTCCTCCAGCCAATGGCAAGAGGAGATAACAGCAAAACACGCCCCCGAATCCAAAACCGCCGCTGCCTTTCTCCGAGGCATTTCTGCTTTGCCTCGGAGAAAGGCGGTGGTGTCCCGGCGTCTGACGCATTTTTTAAATAATCTTTCTGTACACACGCGCAAACACAGGCACTCTCGTTAGACCAGAGACAGTTAATTCGTTTTCGAAACGCCATTCGGGTAAGTGTCGGTACCACTATTGTATTTTCTACTTCACTTGTCGGTTTCGCGAGTGTAATACACCGTTGTATTTTTCAGTATTACCGTCTTTTATCTCCAATGAGCGTCCGGTTCACCTAAAACTCATTGCCTCGTGAGTTTCTTCACTGTTAGTTCCTTTTACCCTCTACTCCTTCCGCCTCCAAGTCCCAGTTCACTATCTACACTCAGCCCACCCCCGACCCCCGCGTCCTCCGCCACTGAACACTGTGTGCTTGTAGTGGCCTTTCACTGGTTAAACGGTGAAATCGACCGAGCTGCATAATCGAGAACAGACAACAATTAATTAAAACAAAACAACAATTAATTAAAATAAAATTAGCACGCCGTGTATTCGTAAAGCGTGTTTTTCCCCACCTCGATAGAATGTGACGGTGATGAATGAGAACGTTTTTTACGTTGTCACAGTTTGTCTTCAGCGAGGGCTGCTTGGCCCCCTCCCACCGCCCCCACCCCGGCCAGAAGAGATATATCAGCCTCCCAGGACGGCTTACACGTCGCAGTATAATTGCTGGGCTAGCTGGAGTGTACCAAGGAAACGTGTTGCCTGGAAGCCTGTTTAGTTAAACCGACTAAAGTGTCCCTTGTGAAAAATCTACTGAGAGCTTGGGAGGGGGGGGCGGGGGCAACTGAACCCTCTGTGTATTCGATACACCCCCGAACACAGCGTGACGTGCCCTAGCGGGTGATTTATAATAAGTCAACTGTGTCCAAGAATGGGCGCTGACGGCTGGGCACTGGGTGTGCCCCAAGCAGTGGACGCTGAAGGGCGCAGACTCGGTGTTCTCCAAGCGGTGGGCTCCGACGAGTGGGCCAGTGACGCATCAGTAGCCCCCGCAGCACCTAAGGTGCGGGGGCCGGGGGGTATTCTCCAGCATCCCCCCCTACTCCGGCACTGTGCACAGGCTGTGGGACCCTGGCCTGAGGGCTCCTGTCTGGGTCCGGAGCGTGGGGGGGGGGGACTCAAGTCCCCTTAAGCCACTAGGGTGGGCACTGGATGTGATGCAAGCATTGGGCGCTGAAGAATGGACACCAGCCAGGTGCGTGTGCCACACGCAGTGACGCTGATGAATGGGCATTGGGTATGGTCACAGAGTCCCAATGAGGTGTCACGCAAAACCATCTCACCTCCGCTCATTGGCCACCTGACGCCCCTCTCTCTCCTGGCTCCTTACTGTAATTGTAAATTTTATTTTTTTAAGTTAGTGGAAATGAGCTGTCAGTTCTTACCGGCTTTCCCACCCCTAGCGCCCCCCACTTTGTTGAGGAAAATGAAAGGGGTCTTTGAAAAGTGAGGGAGGGTCGAGGGGGAGTCGATGCGACAGGAGAACTGACTCTCTCCGCGTACACACGAGGTGCACGGGGTGTTAAGTCTCTCTAAGAGCAGCCCCTCCCACAGACACTATTTTTCCTCGCACGTTTTGTTTTTCTTTGAAACATTTCACATGCCCAACTCTCAGACTCTGCCACACACAAACAAGCATTTACAATGCAATGGTCTCGGCATTGGTAAAATTAGAGCTATTGGCATTGCTCATGACATTATTTTTGTTTATGTTTTTGTTTTTAAAACATTTAAAGAAATGGCATTGTCATGAGCAATGCCAAAAGCTCTAACTTTAACAATGCCGAGACCGTTGCATTGTAAATGCTTGTTATTTATATTTATTTATTTATTTATTCATTCATTCATTCATTCTCAAATCGCGCGAACTTGGCCCAGTGTTATTAACGGGTTTTACACTAGCACACAGGGGCGTAAAACAGGCCCCAGCAGCCCCCCGCGGTGTGTGTGTGTGGGGGGGGGCAAGCTCCAGGGAGCCCCCTGGCACCGCACTCTGACCAGAGAGCTCCTGATTGAGCCTGGAGGGGGCCCCTCTTCGCACCGTGCAGGGAGGCCCCCTCAACTTTCGTTACGCGAGCACCAGAGTACAATGCACAATGTCAGATTGTTTTTTTTTTTAGGGGGGTGGTGGGTTATGTTTTTTAACGCATGTGTAGATTAAGTGACCCACACAGGGTCACAGGATGTTGAGCCAACGCCGGCACTCGCACCTGTCTTCCTATTTCCAAAGCCAGCCGTCCTGGCCCTTCAGGCCGCACCTCCTTCTCGTTTTCACAAACTATTGTTTTCTGTGTGTCTTTGGCCTTCTTTCTGATGGATAGAGTCTTGCTAATTATTGAAAAACACAAGGCTGTGAGTGAGATCCGTATAAGAGACGGCATCGCTCTTACTAACCCTCAAAGCTCCTTGGAGGCCATGTGCTTCCGGTGAGGAGTAAACAGGTGAGAGTTGCAGTGATTGGCTGTCCGCCTGCTGAGCTGACGTGCCCGGCCTTGTGTCTTGGTGGAATTCGTTTCTTAACAGACCCCTGGGATGGGAAACCCTCAGTGATTGACTGTCAAATGTAGAAACCGGAGACACTTGAATTTTGAATAACAATCTCTAAACACATTTAAAAAAAATCTGCATCTTGCTCGCGTGAAGGGCCTCACCAAAACCCAAGGGGATGTCAGAGAGTGGAAGATGAGAGAGGGCCCTGAGAAGGAGGACAGGAGAGACAGGCGCAGGGGACGGAAGGGGTGTGTGAAATTCGTGTCATTTCCGTTTGCATAGCTACGTACATTTTTGAAAACTTCACGCAGAAGTGTTGCTTAGTGCTATATTTCAGTATGAAATTGTCTTGGGTCAATTTTGGACATGAGGATTCGTTTCATGCTTAAAAAACCGCCGCAAGCAGCAGCCACGCGGGTCCTATTCATTCATTCATTCATTCATTCATTCATTCATTCATTCATCCTGCAATACGATTTTCACCCAAACAGACTTGAAATTATGCAACGGTTTCTCAATGGTGACATTTTGGGAATTTCACATAGCAAGCGTAATACGGAATGCTAGAAATTACTCGAGATTATGCCAGCATAATGAAAATTCCGCCTGGGACTTGACGAAATGTGATAAGAGGAAAGGAAGGTGAAAAGGGACAGCGAACGGAAGTGGTGGGAGGGCGAACAGAAGATGGAAAGGATAAGGGTGAAGAGAAAGGCGGGTGACAGTGTCATGTGAGGAGGGGGTGGAATAAAATGCGGCTAATGTCCCACGGAGGATGTTGCTGAGCTAAGTTTCCCCACATCTATAAATAGTCCTCTTCAACGTGTCATTGATTCCTCCGAGTGGGAAGTTCACAAGAGATCAGGTGTCAATGGAAGGAGATGGAGGCCGCAGTCACGTGACCGGATGCAATGAAGAATTCATGGGGAGCTGAGGAGGAGGAGGAAGGCATGGGACACTGGGGGGAGTAAATGGAGGAATAGACTCAGAGAGGATGCTCAGAACATATTATGTATGTGTGTGTGTGTGTGTGTGTGTGAGAGAGAGAGCCTTGGATGCAAAGACAGCAGAGACGAAGAGGCTGAAAATGCAGGGGTTCCACATAGACACAGGAGGGTCGGATCAACAACAGATTTTGTTCTGTGTCTGGCCCTACCAGGAGCATCCCATTGAGGGGTTGTGTGTGGTATGTGTGAGGCAGAGGGAGGCATAGACACACAGAGGAGGATATGTACAAGAAAATGTCAGAGCGCGGTGTAACGCCAAATTTGGCCATGGCGCCCTGCAGCATTTACAAAATGCAGGGATGTGCCGTATTTACAAAAATACAGTACACCCCTGAGTTTCCCCCAACATTGGTGCTAAACAAGCTGCCTCGCGCCAGCACAGGCACACTTGCGCCATGTTGCAAGGGTGCCTGCACTGCAGGGGCGATTGTTTATATGCAGGAAGGGACACCTTTCCTGCACATAATCTTTCAAGGCGATTTCTTGTTTCTATGTGTGCTTCAGAATGCAGCAAAATACGAGAAGAAATTAATAATTTCTCCTCCTATCGCCATCCTAAAACCAGGTTTTACCTGGCCTTAGTTTTTGGCCTATGCATCCTTGTAAATATGGGGCAGCATCAAAAAGCAATGGGTGTTGCGGTGGAACAGCCACTGCAACACCCATTGCCCACCCTTTTGCCCCAGCGGAGTGCTGCGGAAAGGGGCATATTTACAAGGCTTAATGCCACCTTATAAATATGGGTTATGGAGCACCGCCACCGGAGTGTCAGAAAAAGTGATGCTCCTGTGGTGTTAGGGACTTGTAAATATGCCCCCGAGAGTGTTTGGAAACTGAGTGTGAGTTAAAGAACTGGACACATGTCCAATGCAATGTTAAGGAAAAAGTATACAATTACCCCAATTAAGATGTGATCTGAGGCGGGGCCTGCAAGGACGAGGCATATGTGAACAACAGACGACCCTCTGCCCATCATGCCTAAGCAACAGCAGAGACAACGCTCTTCCCAAAAACATGAAGGAGATTCATTTTACATATGTGCAGCTGGGCCCTTATGGATGGAGAGACAGTGTGGGGGCGAGCGGTCTAGGATGGAGGGGTGTATGTCATGAATGAGACTGTGCGAGTTAAGAGTGAGTAGTGAGGTGGCACTGGGCAGGTGAGAGTGAACTCTCGGCCTGTTCCTCACCTCTCAGCTGAACCTCCTCTGTCATGATCCCTCCTTTTGCCATTGCCTCTTCTGTCTCAGCTAACCCTCCTCCACAGCCGCTCCTCCTCTCATCACTGATTGAGTACAAAGCCAGTACTTACAGTGGGCCTCGGGTCAGCCCTTGCTCATCCTTGTTGGCCCTACTGTTACTCTCATTCACTTCTTATTCAATGTCTTTTCCCCTTCGTCTTGAGTTTGTTCCGCCCCGGAGCATAGCTTCTTTACCATCCTTCTGATTGGATGACTTGCATATTTCCACTGCTTACATTCAGAGAACTACTTTCAGCACTTCCTGCGAGTTCATGCGCTTTCTTGCTCTCTCTTCCTCTCCCATATATTATTCTTCCCTCGTCACATTCACCCACTTTGTGGGTGTGTCTGTGTTGCTCTTCTACCACCCTCTTACCGCTACCAGTGGCATGGACTTGCCTCCCCAGCCCTCTCCCAGCACTTCCATGGATCCCCACCACATCATGTTTTTTTTTATTTTAATTCTTTTGTGTATAACTTTTTAGGAGGACTCAGAAGCTGCATTTTCCTGGAATGCTGCTCCTTTCCCTAAATGTGCTTTCTTCCCCTTTTTAGGTCTTGCCTAGCGACGCAGCGCATACGCTGCCCGCCTTGGCGAGATCTATTGTCGTGGGTTTTTCGGCGGAAGGGGGACAGGTGATGTGCACGTGTATGGAGACGGAGGACAGGAGATGTGCACGAGTACGGGTCATGGTGTTTTAGCAGAACACGTGCATGGCGTGCTTTCGCTTTACTTCCCTCCCCCCGTCGGGCCCCTTTGCTCGCTCCCTCCCTCCGTTGATCAGCCCCCTTGTGTTACATGTGTGACTTGTTATCATTTGAAGTGGACATGAGCGCAGTAGCGCTCGTGCCGAGTTCAAATGAGATCACGTGTGTGGAGGCATCTTTTGAATGTTGCGGGAAGGGATATAGGATGGCGGGTGGCAGTTAGCGGTATTCGTAACTGTACCTGACTTCTCTGAGAGGACCTAATAAAGGCGTGCTGCGACATTGGAGTCTCCGTTCTCCTTTGGCGATAATTGGATATTTGGGGCTTTTCCACACTGGTGACGATCCGGAAACTCTTCCGTAACCTCTAAGGATCTCCAGCAATTTCCTCCGGTTTTGCCTACTCTGTTTCGACGTCAATAATCCATTAACAGCCCAGTACTCAGCTGTTCACAATTGAAGGCTTTTCTCAACAGAGTCTAATTGCAGGAGAAGCACCGCTTCTGGTTTGCTTTTCTCTTCTGTGACACGCACACATTTCTACACGCGTGTCCAAGAGAGCTCATTTTAAACGTTTCTGGAGTGCATGAATTTTACTGCATAGGGATCCACTTACTTCATGTGCAGCAATAACTTTTTTTTTTACGCAATGACTGGCATTTTACCTCCTCCCTTTTTCCTAGCAATCCCCAGTAAACCCCAAATTAAATGGGATGTCTGGGAAGCAATGTTTCTGGCGTATGTTGATGTTTTGGAGGGTGAAGACTGTGAAGCTGACAGGAAGTTGGCACTATTAAAACACTGTCTTGGAGGGAAAGGTCTTAAGTAATTCAAGACTTTACTAGCGACATTTGAGTCTCCGTTCTCCTTCTTTGGCGATAATTGGATATTTGGGGCTTTTCCATACCTTGTGCTTCCATTATACAGGTGTGCAAGACCAAATGGGCTGTATGGAAGCAATGAAAGACTACAAGTCCCAGAAGGCATTAAGTTGTCACATGAAAGCCCAGGACGGGTTGTTTGGTGATAACCTCTCCTCGCAGGTTGTGGGGTCTAGCTTATGATAAATGGGGTTATTAGGGCAGCTCTCCAGGCGAAGACAGGCTCAGGTAGAACCTCTAACGTGCTGGGTTATACGCACATGGGCTAAGGGGTCTTCTTGGTTATCTTTCTTTGGCTTATTGCTTTATGTGAGATTTAAACTGAAACTAACCAGGTTAAGGCTTTACCCCGCCAATGTTAACATGTTCAACAAGCATTTGCAATGCAATAAGTCTTGCATTTATTCAAGTTTAAGCTATTGGCATTGTAAATGAATGCCTTTTATTTATGTTGTTAAAGCAAAAAGTAAAAGGCATTGTTATTTGCAATGTCAATAGCTCAAACTCTCGTAAATGCGAGACCTATTGCATTGCAAATGCTTGTTGTCTAAGTTACCGCTCCTAGATGGGCATCCGTCTTATTGGAATGGTAAATTAAAAAGAAATGGCCCTTTCCCTATATCATCACACTGGGTCTAAAAGCTAAAATAGCTGCTGCCTCATGATGTATGTGCACAAGTGTGTGATGACACATGGCCATGAATAAGTCATCATGCTGGGGAATCGTAGCATAATGCACACGTGCATAGGTGTGGGGCTACATTCATTTGGATTTAGAATCATTCTGGGGCAATAATGATGTTGTCTTTTTTTTTTGCTGATGCTGAACAGCAGTAGCAAAAAACATTGTTAAAGCAAAACGGTGAGACCTACTGGCTTTACCAACACTTTCTTTCTTTGTACCTCCTCTCTCACATTTCTCTCCTTTTCTCTGGATGAGCGCTGACTGTTAAATCTCTGTCTCTCTCTCCGTCTGAACTCTCCGCTGCTGCCCATCACTGTCAGGGCTGATGTCCCCCTTTCACTGTCCCTCTCCTCTTATTGCTGTTTGTCTCTCTCCCCATGTCACCTGTGTCCTTCCTCTCTCACTCTCTGTCCTCACCTGTCTCTCCTCCATCAGTTGAGTTCCTCTCTCGCAGTCATTCTTATCTTGGGCTGTTTCTCTCCTTTCTGCAGGTGGCTTTGCCGGGTTCTCTTCCCAGTTCCCAGGCCTGTGTGAGGGCCGCACCTCCATCCTCCAACAGTCCAGCATCTCGCAGCCCTGCCTGTCCACCTCCGCGGTGTCCATCACCCGCGTCCTGCCTCACCTCTACCTGGGCTCCCAGAGCGACGCCTTAGACCAGGTATTGCGGCCTCGGCCTGTAGGGACTGACATCATGAGACGCTGAGGTCCCGTGCAGAGAAGGAACCTCTCGTTAAGAGGGGCCTGTATTGGCTAGAAGAGACCTTTCCGGGTCAGGAGTGAACCTCTGTAGAGTCCTATGTGGGACAGAAGGAGGTCTCTAATGGAGCAGTGGACGGTGTCTTTGGGTCATTTAGAGATAGCTTTAGGAATTCTCTTTGGCCCATTGGAGACGTTCTGTGGCTCTGTGTGTTTGGGGATGGGCCAGTGAGACAACTTTCTTTGGCAGTGGGGAGGTCTGTGAGTCAGCGGGAGAGGTCTGTGGGCGGTGGGTGTACGTTCTGGATCGGGGAGGCCTCTTTGGTTGAGCGCGAGGTCTTTCTGCATCAGTGGGAGTTCTCACTGGATCTGGGGAGGCCGTGCTGAGGTGGGGACTGTAAAAGACACACAATTGATGGACAGAATTCAGAACAAATCAAAACATTCACCCACAGTTAAGAGATCTGGGTTAAATCCATCATTCTTTTGCTCACCATGCCACCCCAGTTTAGACCTGGCCATATGCAAATCAGTCTTGACCCTGTGCCTCAAGGGAACAGTCCAGCCCGAACTGCCAAGCCAGGTCCTCCCTGGACCGGAAACAAGCATCCTAGGACCGGTTTCGGGGTTTCACCCCTCTTCAGCCAGGATAGCTCGATTCCAGTGGCACAGTGAGCCCAGGACCCACGACTGGGCATACCTGGCGCACTTAGGGCGAGAAAGCAAAAGACACACAATTGATGGACGGAATGCAGAACAAATCAAAACATTCACCCTCAGTCAAGAGATCTGGGTAAAATCCATCATTCTTTTGCTCACCATGCCACCCCAGTTTAGACCTGGTGGGGACTGTGGCTGAGGAGGGGCTGTGTGACTTGGATAATGCCTCTCGGTCAGCACAGAGCCCTCATGTCTGCGCACACCTACCTTTTGGGGCAATGATCTGTGTACCTACAGTCTGGTGTCCTCCCCTGTATGTACCTGAGACCTGGTGCCCTGGCCTGTGTGTGCCTGCACTTCGATTCTCTGGCCTGTTCTTATCTGCACTTTGGTGCCATGGCATGCTCCTGCTTTCATACCTTCGGGTGCAATGGCCTCTGTGTACCTGCACTTTGATGCTCTGGCCTGGCGTGATCTACACTTTGGCAGTTGTGGCTCCTAGTGGGAGTGCTGCGGGGCGGTGGGGCGGGGTGGGGGAGGGGCAGGGTGGGGGGTAGTAAATTCCGGCACACAGCCGACCGGAATTAAGTGCATAAATAAATAAAATTACATTGCACGTGCTGCATGTACTTAACTCTGGTCGGCCGTATGCTGGAGTTTACTACCCCCCACCCTGCCCCTCCCCCGCCCCACCGCCCCACCGCCCCGCAGCACTCCCACTAGGAGCCACGACTGCACTTTGGTGCCACGGCCTAACTTCCGGGCTCCTGAATGCCTGGCCTGTGTGTACCTACATTCTTGTGTCCTGGCTGTGTGTACTTATGCTCTTATGCTCTGCCATGTATATATCTGTGTGATGATGACCTGGCCTGTATGCGTGCACTATGTATAAGGCATTTTTATAGAACGAATCTAGCCAAAAGGCAGTGGAATATTGTACAGGGTCAAAGATAAGTATAGAGGGACATATTTGTGAGATTGTGATGCAGCACAGCAAGCCACCTTGCTGCACTGCGTTACAGGGAAAAGGCAGCATTGTGCATTATTTAAAAGAATACGGTGCATTCCTGTCCTTGTCCCTGTGCTGATGCTGTTTTTGCTGCCTAGCGCCAACTCAGGCTCCTTTGCACTGTGGTGCAAGCAGAATTATTTTTGTGCAGGAAGTCGTACCTTCCTGCACAAAAACAATCCTGAGAAGCATATTCCTCTATCCAGCTGTGCAGCAGATGGAAGGAGGAAGTAACCAGTAGAAATGAAGATATTTCTCATTGTTATGCCTGCCCTGGGAAGGTGTAGCATGTTGGCGCATTTCCAGGTTTACCAGTTCTGGTAAATCAGGGAATGCTTCAAAATCCATGGGAGTTGCCTGGGAACACCCACACAACGCACATGGAAGGCCTTCTCAGGGCAGAGTAATGCAGCACAACAATTTGTGCTGCGTTGCGTTACTCCAGATTTAGGAAGCCATTCAGGTCCACGCAAGGTGGCATTGTGTGCCTTCATAAATTTCATTTTTGAGTTGTGTTGCGCATGCACCACGTTGCGTAGTACAATTGCAACACAACTGGGCTCATAAGTCTGCGAGTGATAAGAGAGGAAGCTGGTCTGTGAACTGTTAATGCATTGTAGTGTAGAGGTCTTTAAAAGGGTGTATCATTAGCTCGTTCCTAAATTGGAGCAGGGCTGGAGGCAGTTCTGATGGATGCAGGGATGTTGTGTTCCAGATCCTGGGTGCATAGATGGAAAAGGGCTGCTGTCTTGTTTTCTCTCTTACACTTCCAAGACTGCAGTCTGACGGTGTCCTGGCTTTGGGTGTGCCGAGGACCACCAGAAATCGTGAGCCTGTCTACAAGACAAGCGAGGGTGCTGGTTGTGATGGCTTTGTTAACGATGCAGCTAGTTTTGAAGATGGTGCAGGTTGGCAAGTGGAACCAATAGAGTTCCATCAGGATGGGATGCACTGAGGCATATAGGAAGCCCTTAAGGTGTGCACATTAAACAGGTTGTTATCACCAGTATGTGGGCTTGAACAACAGTTCTGAAGTCACATTCTGGATGAAACAGTTTCACTTTCTTTTTTCTTTAGAAGAGAGAACTGTCCCGGGCCGTCTTTGTTTTATGGCAATGTGTTCCTTGAGGGTGAGATTGGTGTTCAGGGAGATTCCAAATGACCCGGCATTCAGTAAAAGTTTAATATCCAAGCGATGAAGGTTAATGGCTTTGAGCCAGGTTTGTAGTGTTTGATCATTGATCTAGGTGAATAACAGGAATTCTGTCTTGGTTGGGTTGACTTTCAGGCAGGCATAGGGCATACAGGCCGGTATGGTGTGCAGGCACTGTTAGAGGTGTTGGATATCTGAAGCAGAGGAGACGTTGAATTAGAAATTTGTATCATTGACAAAGTGGTGAAACTGAACTCTCGTGGCCTGGCTTATCCTCACCTGCACTCTGGTGCCCTGGCATTTGTGTACCTGCATGATGATGTTCTGGCCAGTCCTTAAGTGCACTATGGTGCCCTGTCCTGTGTATTCCTGCACTATGGTTACCTTGGCTTGTGTGCATCACCTATCTGTACCTGCAGTCCCACACACTGACCTGTGTGTACCTGCATGGTGATGCTGTAGACTGTGTGTAACTGCACTCTGATCCTTATTTGCACTCTATCTGCACAATGCACTCTGGTTCCCTGGCATGTGTGCACCTGCACTCTGATGCCCTGGCCCGTGTGTAACTGCATTCTGGTCCCCTAGTCAGGATGTTGAACTCTTAGGTTCCACCCTGATCTTTCGACTAACACTGCGACACCCTTAAATTCCATCACACAATGTGTTATTTTTTGCCAGTGTCAAATTGTGAGACTCGTGAGTCGTGTCTAGGGCCAGTTTGCGGTGACCTCTTTTCTGCCTGCGCTATGCTTCCTTCCCGTTGAGCTGAGCATCCAATCTGCTTAGAGCACTAGTGCAAGCATGGATGCCCCTCCACTGCCTCAGATGTGTAGAGCAGAGAGTCATACTCCATTCCATGCCTTGTTGCACCTCCACAAACACTCAGTCAGTGAACGCGGTGCATCCCAAGGCTGGAACCACCACGTCTCATGGCCCAGTCGCACTAGTCATTTTAGTAGATCCCCTTGCCTAATCATGGCCAAGGTCTTGACATCATGACTCTCTCATTGCCCACTCATTTCTCTTCATGATCCAGTCGAAGCCAGTTCTTATCCCCGCCTTGCCTAAGCTTGACCCGCCTTCCTGACCTTCCTAAGACCCATCTCTGCTCCCTGACCTCTCTGGCACACTCCATGCCTGGACAAGGATGATATACTACCGCATTCCAAGTAGTCACTGTATTACACCAAAACTCTCAAACTGCAAACCCATCTTCTGCCTTCTTAAAAGCTTTGTTCATCAAGTTACAACCTGATGCATGGTCCTTGTGTTGGGCTCACCTTCAGTGCATGCAAGTTGCACACTCTCACACACCCTTGCTTGCTCATACTATTTCTTCCTCTAGATTTACTCCCAGATGTAGCAAATACAATCCCTCCATCACCCACAGACACCCACTCACACCATGGTCCTTGTCACCTGCTGCTTCTGTACTTGGTGGGGGTTTGGAGGACACAGAGGCAACTTGTTGAATGTGCTCACCAGAGGCAGCGTTGACGGCATTTAGGCCAGGTATCTCTGATCAATAAATCAGATTGTGCATTTGGTAACCGAACCTTCTCTCCCTGTGCTCTAGGAAGTAATCACTCGGAATGGCATCACACACCTTCTGAACATCAGCTGCAGCTGTCCGAAGCCAAACTTTGTCCCCGACAGTCATTTCCTGCGCATTCCCATCAATGACAGCTACAGCGACAAGATCCTGCCCTGGCTGCAGCCTGCCACAGAGTTCATAGGTAACTACAGAGGTTATGGATAACCATAGAGGTCAGAGGAAACTATGGGTTATTGGAAACTACAAAGGTCATGGTAAACCCCATAGCTCAAAGGCTACCAAGGAGGTCATAAAGAAATACAGAACTCATGGGTAACCACAGCGGTCATGGGTATCTGCAGAGTTCATGGGAATCAACTGTTTCAGGATTGCTAAGGAGATCCAGTGTACCCCCAGTGACCAAGGGTACCACAGAGGTCATGGGAACCACAAAGGTTATGGTTAACCATTTATAGTACAGGGGTCCAAGGAGGTAATGTGATATCCCAGGCGCCATAGATGATGGGTGATATGAGAGTCCTCAGTCTATTGGTGTTATCAGAGTTGATGTCAGAGTTCATTGATAATGTCAGAGGTTATGGGTGATGTCGGAGTTCATGGAAGATGGTAGACATCATAAGGATGTCAGCCTTCATTCCTGGATGATGCTAGAATACATGAGTGATACATGAGCTTAATGGGTGATGTCCAGAGTGATTGGGTCAACAGTGTCAGAACTCAAAAATAAATATCTGCATCCATCACAGACCTCCCTCTTATTTCATAGTTTTTTCATAGTTCTTAGTGACTTCAGAGTTCATGGGTGAGGCTGTGGTTCATTCATGATGTTGAAGGCTATAGTGATGTCAGGGTTCATGGGTGACCTGAATGTTTATGCCTGGATGACTCGCCTCAGCTGTGAATGTTAGACCTCTACTGGTTTATTACATCTTATCACTTTGATCTGTGAGTGGGTTGAGAGGACAGTTTTAGTACTTTGTGCTTCTACTGATGGAAGGTGGATCATCTTAAGTCAGTAGAACGCAGACTGGTGGGCGGGTCTACTCATGGTGAATCTTGTGCACAGAGAGCATCTGCACCCGTGGCGAGGTCACCGTGTTTCTTGATGGGTGATGCAGCGGGTTCCCATGCATGTGTTGATCTAGGGTATACATGAGACCTGGGTAAGGCAGCTCAGGGTGGCCGGGGAAGAGGATCTTGGGATGGATTTTCATGGATGCTCTAGAAGGGATCTGAATTTTGCTATTTGCCATACAGATAAGGTGGAGCTGGTGAACGGGAAGGTGCTGGTACACTGCCTTGCGGGTATCTCTAGATCTGCTGCTATAGCCATTGCCTACGTCATGAGCACCATGGGACTCCCACTAGACGACGCCTACAGGTAGGCAGTGCCGCTGGCATTTTTGTTTTTCCACCAATTGCTGATGCTTTATGTGGTGCTGAGTGCTGTTTTGGTGTTCCACTTTGATCTCTTGTGGCACACTGTGCAGTCTTTATAAGTTCACTCTGCCCAAATGCAGTGAATGCTCTTAACAAATGGAGGTTTAGGTTTAAATACATTTATATTTAGATACAAAACACATAATACAGCTGCGCTATCAATTATCCTAGTAACTACTTCCCGCCGTATGCCACACGGCACTCACAGTTTTCCCTCCTGTGCAGATTGTTAAGGCCTCAGACATCATTCAGGCAAATATAAGCTGCAACTTTATCTTTAAAACATGGCATCCAAATTAGCTTACTATTAGAAACAAGGCATCCAGTTAAGCTTACCATCATGTACATGGCATCCAATTATGATTACCATCAAATGCATGGCATCCAATTAAATTTACAATTAGAAACTTAGAATCCAATTAAGCTTACCATTAGAAACATAGCATCCAATTAAGCTTGCCATCAAGTACGTGGGAAATACATGGCCTCCAATGCAGCTTACCATTAGAAACAAGGCATCCAATCCAGCTTACCATTAGAAATGTGGCATCCAATTAGCATTAGAAACATGGCATCCAATTAAACTTTACCATCAAATATAGTGCCAAGCTAGGAAACAAACGTATTAGAGGGAAACAGCCTAGAACCTCTTCCAAACACACAGGTTCTGATTAACAAACACAGTTTATGAGTCTGGAAATTCCTCAGTCTGGGTGGAGAACTCCACAAATAAACAAGCATTGGCATAGCCAATAGGTCTCGCCTTTGGGACCTTATAAGTGTTTAGCTATGCAACAGTTGCATAACTAAATACTTATAAGGTCCCAAAAGCGAGATCTATTGGCTATGCAAAGCGGCCGTGTGGCCGTGAAAGTGAAAGTGATCACGATCAAACATCAAAGTGAAAGTAATTGCGGTAAAGCGGGCGCGCGCGCCGGCGCACATGCACTGTAGCTCTAGGCTGGCACGGTAGCACTTTTTGGAGCCCTCTCAATAAGTCTCGCCAGATCAGCGCATGCGCTGGGTCAGGAGAGACCTAAAATACAGGCCTGTCCTATCTTTTTAAGTGCTTTGCTACCCAATCCGGACCTAAGGCTTTGTTATTGGAAGGGCTATAATGGCGTCCCTTACACCCCCCCTTTCAAACCTCTCTCTACCTGGCGGTAAAGTAAAGGAGTGGGTTCGGGGTCATCATAAATAGATTCAAAGTGCTTCACCCACACATCTGCTGCGATATGGGAATTCATTACAAATCCATCCCAGGGTTGCCTGAGATAAAGGCTGATTTACAGTGTTCCAAATCAGTCCACTTTCTCGTTCAGTACAAGCAAGATTGAGCTCTTCCCAAGCCTCCCTATGGAAATACTGCTTTATTTCGTTTAGGACTTGTTTGTATGCAGACCGACACCGGAAGACCACAGTGGGATCTCTGGGGGTGTGTTTAGGACCCTCTTGAGGTCGCAGTGTGCTAGAGTACAGGAATGGTCCAACCACCATCCAGGGGAGTGGCGTCTGTGTTTGCCGTGCCTCAGCAACATAGACTTCATGGCTCTGTATGTATGACTAAAGGAAGACAGAATTACTTTGTAAGCAAGACCTTCTTCCAAGCAAACCCCAAAATTCTCAGCACGGTGCTGGAATAACTTTATATTAAAGCCATCTGGCCTAATCATGGCTCACTTTACTCTGCGTCCTTGAGCCTTTTTAGATGGCAACACATTGTAGAGGGGCCTTAATGTGTATCTCAAAGCATAAGTTGAACACAGCTGTTAACAGACTATGGCCACTTCGGCCATTCCACCTTACCTTAAAATCCCTAAGTAAGTGATTAAATACAAAATCTATTAGAGACCCCACCTACTTCTCCCTGTGAAAGTAGGGTACCCGTTTTCTTTCTCACATGGCCTGCTTAGTATCAGTTAAAGTAAAAAAAATCTACTTAAAATTAGCTAACACTGAATTCATCAGATCTCCCTGTGTAGAGTGTGTAGGTGGTCCGTGAAGAAGGCTCCCTCCTAAAATTTACAGTGGTCCGAAACCGGTCAAACTTCACATAAGTGCAAGCCAAAGTCACCCATCAACATCACATAAATATAGTCATCCCTAGTGCTGATAAAAATCTAAAACCTTTTGAGAGCCATAACATCAATATCCTTATCTTGAGTAAAATTAGACTTATAAAAATTCAAGATCAGTATACTGCCCGCCAACCTCAATCGAAGCAGAAAAGCTTAGAGTTACAAGTTTACAAAGTGCCTGTTGCCCTCCCATGCATTACTGGATTTGCTGAGACATGGAAGGAACTAAAGCCATCCAACACAAATTTACAGTCGATGACCCAGGTTTCCTGCAGTCAGACTACATGAAACTTTGAGAAAGCTCCACCATTGTCTGTCCTCCATTGTATTCGCTGGCCTAGCTATGCTCTGTTGTAATACTTTTAATTGACCCTTGTTCCATGTCCCTCACAATGGGCGTAGACACCATCGAGTCCATGGCTATGTGGGTACATGGCGGTTGTGGTCAATCTAGGGAGTCCACCTTCCAGAGGGCCTCAGATCTGTTAGTGGTGGTAAGGTAACCTACTTCCCTCCCATCAGCCCTTCCAACTATATTCTCACCATGTTTCGCTCTTTCTGCCTGCTGGACCATAGCTAGCGACCTATAGAAGAAGCTCAAAAGTAGGGCCAGAATACTCGAATGCTGTTTTATGAGATGTGACAAGTCCTTAAGAAGGTTACCAACTACATGAGCCTTGTTAACATTTACTACTTTACCCTCAAAATGTTGGCACCCTTACCCACCCATGAAACACTTCTAACCATTGTAATTTGATCAAAGGGCGGACAGCCCTGGGTCATTCACATGTGCAACCGGTGAGAAACCTTATTCTTCAACTGTGAGAAACTCTCGGTCCTTTAATTGTCAAGCAGCGGCACATTGGAAAACACCAATACACAAGGGGTTGCTGCTGGTGGTAAGTCCAAAGTTGTGGCATCTCTTGTAGGTCTCGCCGAACCCCTCACTCCCCTTAAGAAAGTGGCTGAGTAAGAGTGTTTACCTCCCTCGGGTCTGTACATTTATAACCAACACTCTTCCTACGGTATATACAAGGGTCCAACCACTGGGACACTATAAACTCCATGCCCTCTCCCACTTTCTCTACCGACAAAGAGTTTGAACATTTCCCTGGCCCCCTAAATTGGTTATAGGCACAGACGCTACAGTAATTGCAGGAGCAGCTATAGACAAAGGCTTAGGATTAATCAATGTATTAAGAGAGTACACCAAATTTAAAATCATGGCCTCAATCTGGAGGGTAAGTCGACAGATGACGGAATAGGGAAACAAAATAAAAAAAATAAAAAGCACTTACCGAGTCGGCGATGCGGAGAGAGCAAGGTAAGTGGTTTTCTTAAGTAATTATTTCGTCTCCCTACTCAATCGTCTGTCGACCTACTCCCCACCCTCCCCGCCCTGCCCCCACTCCGCCCTACTGGCTCACTGCTTTTACCTGCGCCGGCCGCGCCTGCTTATTCCCCCTCCCGCACGCCCAGGCTCACCGCTCCTATCAGCACCGGCCGCACCTGGTTATTTAGACGAAGATTACAAGAATCAAAAGAGTCCCGAACCAGCATTTCTAGTCTCTTAAGGCCCTCTTTAGCTCCAGCCCTACATTTATTTTTGCATCTTTTATATAGCGCGAACTCGACCCGAAGGTATTGGAGCGCTTTACATGAGCACCGTATTTACATTACACATTCAGGCACGGGGAGATTAAGTGATTTGCCCAGAATCCTAGGATGTGGACGCGACCCCGAGGCTCGAACCCTGGTTTCCAGCACCAAAGTCGGCATTCTAGCCGACGGACCACATCCTCTCCCCATTTTTTGGGCTTTCCTGCTGGCGTCTGCTGCCCTCTGCCCTCCTTTCCCTTGGTCCTCGAGCCAGAATACCAGGCTCTGCTGGAGGCTGATGAATCATGGCTTCATGGATTGATTCGTAGTTCCCTCGGGCCTGGTAATGTTGTGGCTTTCTTGGCTCAATAGCATCTCTTTGTTAGTATTCGCTCCTGCATCTTAGGCACTGGTATGATCACACTACCCAATGCCCAGTTGTTCCTGTACCGTTGAATTCCTCTGTGATAGCAACTACAGCTGAATTAAGGTAGGACACACTGGTAGTGCTAGTACATGTGGGTTTATCCTCTGCATAAGAAGTATTCGATTTTCGCTTACCGATGATCCAACAATGGTGATGAGCAGATATCGGTGCCAAGAGGGGGTGCCCAGCCCAGCCTTGTCCAGGTGCAGACGGGCCTGCTCTTCGCCCCGGGCCCAGGCACATCCCACACTGCAGGACTGCTGCTGGCTCACTTGCACCCCACGCCTCCTGTGGAGTGGGCTACTGGTACATGAGTACCGGCCTCCAATGATCTCCAAACACTCCTGCTTGCGGACTCCTGATGGCGCTAAGTAATGCGTCCACCTGTGGCCCTCCCTGTCGAAGGGGCTGCTAGTACCGTGAGTCAGGGCCCCCAACGATCTCCAAACACTCTTGTCATTTTCAATCTTTCTGACCTCCCAAAAGCCTGGACTAACGCAAGAACTTATCTCCCTCAGACCCTCTGGGCCCATATTAATGGTTTACTTCATGAGGATGGCTTGGTTACCTTAAAGAGAATCAATGTTGGACTTCAGTGCCAACGTGATTGACTAACATTGTATTGTCAAATAAACCTGCTGCTGATCAATGTGACAAAACCCCCAATGATGACTTTTGAGTGGAGATGTGTACCACGTTTTTGGTGCCTGTTGACCATAAATCTGTGTTAATACTAGGGGTGGGCGGAATTTGCGTAGTAGCGCTACGCAAATCTCCACGAAATGGTAAAAAAATCTCAGCGAACACGCAGAAATTACGCGAACACGCGGAATTGCTTGTTCGCAATGCTTTTTGGTAAATTCTGTGTTCTCCGCGGAATGCAAAATTACCCAAATTCCGCGAGCAGAACGGAATTTACCGCCCAGCCCTAGTTAATACCTGCATGTATACATTTCTCCCAGTCTCTCTTGGTTGAAGAGGCTATATCAAAGTCAATAGGGGGTTGTAGGTGTAAACAGTGACAAATCCAGTGGCTCTTGCACACCCACAATCTGGACACCATCACACCGGAGACAAAGAAAGAAAGAAAAAAAGCCATAGGCCTTGTTCATCAGTGCACCCAGGATCTGAAACGTCATCCCTGGATCCAACAGGACCACCCAAACCTACTCCAATTTAGGAAAGAGCTGAAGACACACCTCTTTACTCTTTAACGAACACTAGATCGCAGTCCACGTCCTTAAAGACTACATCCTCTCTCAGGACCTGTCTAACGTTTCAAGCACTCGTTGACTTTTGCTATCAGCTAGCTGTACGCTATACAAATACTATACAATACACCTAAATCAGTGAAGACCTTTTAACACATCTACTTGCTATCTGTCCAAAATACTCTATTCCTAGGAAACACCACTTGTTTCCTGTGTTCCATGTAAATAGTGTTCCTTCAGTTGAGTCTCCTACTGATTACTTGTTTTCATTGAAAACCATAATATTGTTTTAACAACGGGTAATTTTTTAGGAGGTGCTTACTTTTAAAATTAGGTACATTGTTTTAAGAACGTTGTTATATCTTATTTCTTTGTAAAAATTGCCTTAATTGGTCTATGTGTTTTGATGGTCTTTTAAAGTCCCATAAAAGTTATATATAAATGTATGAAAAACATGTAAACTATTGATGCACACTATCTGCTATGGTGGTTTGCTATATTTATTCCTTATTTGTGTGGTGCTCTAGTCTCTTCCTGTTTCATGCTTTGTTCTCCCACACTGAGTATCTTTGAGTCTGGTTGGGGTCTTTAAGCCTTTTTTATCGTTTTACAGATTCGTTAAGGAGAAGAGACCCACCATATCGCCCAACTTCAACTTCTTGGGGCAGCTGCTAGAACATGAGATGAGCCTGGCTTCATGCCCCTCGCAGCATCCGTCCCGACCATCTCACACTGAAAGCCTGGTGGATCGCAGAAGAACCACGCACTGCTGTGCACAAGAGCCTGCCATGGCCCAGAACCAGCCGTGCCCTGGTACCTGCAGTATCATCCAGGATTCTCTGCTGGACGTGGAGGTGGCCCTGGATGCTGGGGAGCTGGAGGGCCAGGCAGAGGAGACCACTCAAAAGGTGGAGTCCAACACAACAGACTTGGAGAGTCGGTTTACCACACTGGACATTGCCTCAGAGTCTTGCTGGGACAGTGGGACCATGAAACGCTCCTTTTCTCTGGACATCAAGTCAGTGTATTCCCCCACACCCTCCACTCCGGTTAGCAGACTTACAAACCCTCACCTGCCTGTGGGGTCCCAGCCAGCCCAGGCTCCCGCACACCCACCCAAGCCATTGAAAATCTGGAACCGGATCTTTGGCTTTGGATTCAACTTTCTGTACTTCTTTTCTGAAGATGAAGAGGCAAAAGACAAGCTTGCACAGGAATCCGGCTCTGGTGGCATCAACGATGAACCTAAGTCTCCCAAGAGCCCATCGGGGCACGGGGTGGGTCGACACTATAGAGAGGAATGTCCTCAGCAACCTTTTACACTGAGTAGGCCTGGCTGCCGGGGAAAGGGGCTCAGTCAAGAGAATGGAAACTTTGTTCAATCCCGAGCAATCTCCCCTGTGCCCGTGTGATAAGCCTGCAGCATGCCTGCCTGTGCTTTATTTCCTCTTTTGCCAGCTGCTACTATTCTGGGTGACAGTCAAGGTATAACTTAGTAGGACACTGAGACAGTGGACAAGTGCTTGCCCCCTTGCTGCATGATGATGATCATGGGGAACGCTTGAGTAGCATGCGGAAATAAGAACTTTGGGAACGTTGCAATGTTAGAGTTCAACAGGGCTGTCTCTGACAGACTCCGGAAAAGGCGCCCAGATTACTATATAGGTTGGCTGCATTGAAGATCCCTGCTCACCATGTCCTTTATTGCTCCTTGAGCTTGGCTTGCTTTGGCGCATCAGGTACCTGCTTTTGAGTTGACATGTGCTCCATCTGGGATGTTGCTAAAGTGTCACCTGGAGGTGCTCATCCTCACCCTGGGAGTCGGCCTTCATTCTAAGATATGGAATCTGCCTTCAATTTAGAGAGGTGCTTAGGTGAGCGTTCTTGACTCTGCGCCAAGGCTCGCTATGACTAGTGAAATGTCCTCACCATGGCTGGACCCTGCAGTCGTATGGGTTCCAGGTAGAGGTGTGAGAATGGGGATAACAAGTTGCAGTGTGCATATTTCAAAATGGTGGTAAGGAAGAAGCGCTTGTAAGATAGGTACAATAAGACCAGCTCTGCAAAACATGCTCTCTGTTTTAGAGGGACAGAAATTGTACTTGTTGGAGCATCCCATGAGACCAAAGATGGGATAATTAAAACGTACTCCGATCCCCACCATGTTTGCCAAAAAGCAGTACTGGAAATGGAAGACTGAAAGGGTTGCCCATTCAAATGTAAAGTGACCTGCCAGTCACTTGTCACCGCAAAGATGGAATAGTAGGTGTCTCTGAGGGAGCTGGACGTAGTGTACGACTTGTCACGGGAGAAGAGACTGAACCTTCACTAAGTCCTGGGCGAAAGTCAAGAAAATTGCATTTCTAGAACACAATACAAATGTTTTTTTCTTTGTTATTATTTATAAACCAGCTGTTTACTGTGTGTACTGTTAACTGTGCCTGTTTTCTGTACCAGCCTGATGTGACATGAAGCAGTTGGAATACAATGGTGAGACTCTAAGGCAAGGGCACTTGATGCCTTGGACCGGGAGAGAAAAGAAGGGTAGGAGAGAGGTATATTCCACTGATGAATATTCAGGCTAGACTGTAAGGGAGGGGGAAACAGCCATTACAACCAGGCTGTTACCACGCATGCCATTACCATGTATGTGTTAGAACGCATGCACCTTTACCACGCATAGCCTTTACCACACATCTTTTTACAACGCATATGCCTTTACCACACATGCCTTTACAAAGAGCTAATGTAGTAAAGTTAGGCATGGTAAGGGCATATGTGTGGTACTGGTGGTAAGGACATATGCATGGTAAATGTGTCGGCTTGTGGGAAGGCCATATGCATAGTAAAGCTGCCTGCATGGTTAAGGCTGTCGGCGTCGTTAGAGGCAACGGAGAGACTCTTCTGCTTCCTCTTTACAACCTGTGCTTCGCCTGAGGAGATGCCTCGTCGCCGTTGTGAGTGAGGTAAGAGGGATTGGGCCTAGGGAAGGAGGATGTTTTAGGGCTTTAGAGTATTTTTAAAAAGTCCTACGGGGTGGGTCGTGCAGGAGTCCAGTTTTAGGGTTCAGGGCAGGGTACAGGATTTTTGTAAAGGTCTTAGGGCCAGGGAGGGGTCACGCAGGGGTACTGTTTTAGGGCTTAAGGCAGGGGATGGGTATTATTTAGAAGGGCTGGAGGCTGGGGGAGGGGGTCATGCTGGGGTCCACTTTTAGGGCTCAGGGCAGGGGTTTGGGTATTTGTAAAAAGGGCTGGGGGCCAGGGGTAGATCAAAAGGGGACTGGTTTTAGGGCTCAGGGCAGGGATTAGGGAAAACCTTTACCGTGCATATGCCTTTCGCATTCATGCTTTTACAACAAGATTTGTTGTACAACCATGCGTGATAAAGACATTTTTGTTGTTAGAAAATACATGGTAAAGGTTATGTTTGCTAAAGGCATTTGCGTTGTAAAGCACGCATGTAAAGGCATGCGTTGCAATCGAATGCGTTATTCCGTCATACAGCCAAAGGGAAGGAAATACAATATGGCTGCAGATCCTCTGAAATCCTTGGGTGATGTTCCTTTGATCATGGTGTTTGCAAGACCTTCAGTAGGACTTACGTTAGAATTCCAGAGGGCACTAAGACCCTGTCTCTTCCTATCCACATGAATACACAATACAGGGGGCCAGCTATACATTATTGAAAGCTGTAGGCACAAATAATTCCATTCTCACACAGTCTGAAGAACCTCATGTTTATGCATAGCAACATTAGCTGCACCACCATTGAAGCATCTTACTGTTGGCCTTTGTGTTGATTGGCCAGTCTCCGAATAACCCGTGGAGGTTGCTGGGACCTATGGCCCATATACGTTGTTCACAAGCTGACCATTCCACCCACAGAGCAGACCCACCTGCCTGTGGTAGTGAAGGGTTAGAGGATTGAGTTTGCCTCATTAGGTAGTGGCATGCCTCTGCCCTCCTTGTTTTAAGAATAATTGTCCTAAATTATGGGTAGGTTGACCGCGCCTGTATGAACTGTTTGAGGTACAGGAGCACAGCAGAATAGCAGCTACTAGGGGCATTTATACATTTGATTCAAGAGCAAGCCTCTTGCCCGCAAGAAACACTGAGCAAGTCAGTGCCTCCTCTACATACACAGTGGACCTGATTCACAAAGATAACTTAGACTTTTGAGTAATGTACACTTTTGAGTAAGTTTACTACTCTTTGCTTAGTCACAACATCAGAGTATAAGTTAATACTAGCAAAACAAAAAAAACAGTAGTAAGTCCAGCACTGCCAACCACTGGCACTGCAACACCCTCCAATAGAAAATAGTGGAAGTAAGGAATTCAAATAAAACCCAATAGGAAACAAAATAAATAAAATAACATTATTAAGATAGTTAAAATATATAAATCAATATAATTTGATGTTAAAACATATAAAAAAACATTGCATATTTATAATTGAATTCTAAAATATTTTAATACCCTCATTTGAATTTATAAATGAATGCCAGAATAAACTTACTCAAAAGTATAAATTACTCAAAAGTGTAAGATACCTTTGTGACTCATGTCCAGTGTTTTTAGTAGTGAAACCCTAAATACAACGGCCAGTGATAGAATTCATGCATCCTACTTGCCAATTTTAAATTTTTTAGCATGAGCAGAAAGGGCACTAAGATGTCGTCTTGAACATGATGTTTTGAAGAACATGTGAAATTCACTTATGTTGAAAAGTGATTTCACTCCGCATAGACTCCAATGGTTCATTGGCATGAAATGCCCGGTGTGTTTCTATTTCAGCATACTCTGGCACTGATGGATGCCAGCATAAACACTGAACCTCTAGCCAAACTGGTGAACTCATTTTAGAGAAGAAACAAGATAGAGCAGACATGAATGTCTTGGGGGCAAAACATGCCTGACACAGTCGTAAAATGCAGTAATCGTGTGTGTTAACCCCCTTACTAGCTGACAATCTGCTCTCATGCTGCTCTCAAACTGTGACAGTGTTGTGGCCTCAACAGCATCCAGGACTGTGTCACGAGAAGGCCCAGAAGCACATCATATTCCAGATTAATGGAGCTATATTAAACACAATGACCTCAGTGTTGCAGTGCAGCTCTGGGCACCCCATGACTTGCCTGTGTGTAACTAGAGGCTGGGCTTCACGTCAGCCATGTCCTGGGAGCTCGAGGGAGAGAATGCATTCTGTATCTCAGTGAGCTGCCTTCATTTAGTAGCTGATACACTTCAATTACCAGAATTAAGGCAGACTGAATTGCATGCGTTTAGTTTTTCCTTTGCATCGGCATATGCCTGCTAATTACACCGTGCAAAGAGGGCATTTTGAGGCGCTGAGCCTCTGCTGCACCTCCTCCAAGTGGGGGGAAAGCTCGTGCCAGTGTTCATCAACTGGTGCTCACTTGACTATCCTCTTGGCAGCCTCCGCAGGCTTTCATTGGCACGTAGTCCAAAGCATGGAGCAGAAGAGCCTGAACACAGGCCATGGGGAAGTCGAGGAGCAAAGAGACCAACACAGAAGTGGCAGGATGTTTAGCATGCATTGTATGTCTTGACTTGCACCTTCCATACAGTACCAACACCGTTTTCCTGAAACGGTGGGCATGGTCAGCATCATATCCATTCCAAAACAAGATGGTTACCAGGTCTTACCTGCCCAAGATTGATTGCATCTGATTTCCTGTGATGTCACTTCCTGTTTAACTTGTGAATACACATGCACACACACACACATACACGTGCTTAGGTCCTGTCCAGGAGCATAGCAAAGCTTTTGAAACCCCTACATTTCGTTGCCTTCATCATTTTTAACCAGATTTTTTCCCTTTTTCTGCAGCTGATTTTCTTCTTGAATCTTATTGCTTGGAATGTTATTTGCAGGGCTGTTTCTCTACACAGTAGCCTCAGGATTGATTTGGTGGCTAGACATCAACTCCTGTATAATTTTACAGCTTCAAGCCTCCCAATTGTGGCTTTTTCGTCCAAACTGGGGCTCTCGTAAGAGACCCTTTTCACCTTTCACCTATTTAGTGGGAGGAGTCACCTAATCCTCAGAAAAACAAGAAGGATAAACAAGAGACCTTTCCTGTGAGAAAGCTCTGAGCCCATTGATTTTGTTCTCTTCAATCAGTGGACCGTGTATTAGTTGCTGAAGAGGTTAGAGGATGTTAGCATCAATTTCAATTATCCTAGCACATGAACAGATAGTCATGCAATAAAGCCAGGACTACTAGACGGAGCTAAAGGGTTTTATTACAAGCTCCAAAGCAGACTAATATAGATGAGTCTCAGAAGCAAATTATAAAAGTATAATATCAGAAGAATAAATCAGAATCTACTGATGAAATTGAGCCTAAATAAAAAGAAGTACACTAAAAATTCGGTGGCTGCTACACAAAAGATGAGGCAGAGGATCTGAAGATTAAACTGCAAGGGTTCGATTCTCTTGCCCAATCATTAGTAGATATGTAGAAGTCTAACTTCCTACTCTATCCTAAAATAGGAAAATAATACTGAGTTACTGTATTAACAGGGAACAGTTGTCAGCATAATGGAGTCTAGCGTAAAGTCCTTCAAATCTATAGAATGTATAACAGGAAGCCAGACAGTGAGAGGGAAAGCAAAGGAGGCCTGCTCCTCGTGGTTATTCAAGGTAACCAGCGTCATCATCTCCAGTACATTTGCATCTCCCTTGGTAGAAACTGGCAACATTCAGCTCTCCTCTCCCACACCTTTAATTGGGTACATTCAATCAACCTTGAGCATCCTTCGCCATGAGCACTCATCTCCAGCTTTGTTTGCGCATCTTCCTCTTGCCAAAAGGTTCCTCCCGTACCTTACTCTTGCTACAAATAAACAATGGCGCATATGTACAAAGGATGGCGGCCCATGACGTTAAGCACAAAATGCTAATGCCACGCTCCACTATTCCGAAAACACAGGGATCAGCCGTATTTACAAAGATACGGCACATCCCTGCGTGTTCCATAGTGCGGGTGCTAAATTACGCTGCCTAGCACCAATGCAGGTACCTTTGCACCATAGTGCAAGGGTGCCTGGGTTGAGGCATTATTGTTTATGTGCAGGAAGGTGTCCCTTAGGTCCAGGAAGGTGTCCCTTCCTGCACATAAACAATCATAAATGGCGATTTGAAACTTCTAAATGTGCTTTATTGTGCAGCACATGTAGATGTTGCAAATCGTAATTTTTTTACTGACTGTTTATGTGCAGAAAGGGACACCTTCCTGCAGATACACAATCATTCATGGCGTTTTGCTATTTGTTTCTATGTGTCCTGCATAATGCAGCACACATAGAAACAGGAAAAACGAGGAGAAATGAAGCATTTTTTCTCGTTTCGCCATGTTAAGACAAGGTTTTCCCGGGTCTTAATGTTGGTGCTGCCTCCTATTTACTCCATAATCATAAACATAGAACCTGCTCTAAACCGGGACAAACATCAGGAGCATACCCCAAACCACATTTTTGATCTAATCCTTAAGTACCAGCTACTCAATGCTGTACGCAATGGGTGCTCCTATCCCTAATTTAAAAAGATTTCTCAAGTGTGTCTGCCCCCCGTACATAGATGGACTTTATATGTTTTTCACACTCAGAGACTTTGCACACCATATCCAACAAAATATGTGTAAAGGTAGTGGAGGCACCTCACGGAAACACCACCATGGGAGCTACTGATAGGTTCTCATCAGTGTGCTCCGATTATCATCATTGGCAGCCTCCACAACCAAAAAATGAAAATGTTAAAAAATGTGCACAAATGAATTGAAGTGCGAAAAAGGTAAAACACGCACCACAAATGATATTCGTGTGCCAACCAATCCTGACCCCCTACTGTCAAAGCAAAACCTTTTTTTTATTTTTGCTTTCACAAACTAAAAACGAGCTAAACAATCACTGGCACAGCCATCAATTTTAATCACTGCCGTGTGTTTGCTCAATTTAAAAACAAGACCTACTGTCGCACTCCATCAGTTCTTATGGAAAGCCAACATGTTTCATTGCCTTTTAACACATTTCTGGCAATTTCTTCGGGGCTAGGGGTCAGTTCTCGCCACACTGTAAGTTCAATAATGTACCTGGTGGTTGCCCACACCATGCATACCAGCAGCCACCTTTTCTGGGGATATGTACACGTCCACAACACCCACACGTAATTATTACGGTTGCTCTCTGTCAAGCGGTCTTTGGTTAGCGTCTGGCTTCTAAACTCCGCGCTATTTACGCCACCCTTTTAATTAGAGAGTAGTGTCAAAATCAATGGGTGTTGTGGCGGAGCAGCCACCGCTAAACCAGTTGCCCACACCCTTCACCCTACGTATATAGTGAAAGGGTGCCTTATTTACAAGTCATTGTTAAGTCATATTAAGTGGCTTAATGACTCCTTGTAAATAAGGCGAAGCCCCTGTCACCACAGGAACGTCGTTAAAAGTGATGTTCTTGTGGCAATAGGGGCTTGTAAATATATGCCCCAATGCCTTTTCACTAACTAACGAAGCCTTGTATCAGCACCTGCAGAGGAGAAAACATGCAACCAAAACAATTTCCACATGAAAGTTAAACATTAAAACTCAGGAACATAAGGCCTCTAATTATGCTAATTTCGCACAACAGTTAAAGTGCACTTGACATTTGATGATGGCTTCACGCACATTCATAATTATTACATATAATGAATATTATGTGAAATAAAGTCATAGTTACATATAACTGTGTGTTACATCTTAAAACACTCACATAGCTATGAACGAGATCCACATGTTTACTAAAACTCTTCAACATTAGTATGCACACATTAAAGGATTCTATTATGGTTCTATCATGGAACATTTCAGAAATGTATAAGAAACTCCATTGTTTATTCGAATGTTAGACCACACGAAACATAATAAGTGCCAATCTGCACAAATCAACGTAAATATATGATGTTAAAGGAAGGAGCAAAAATTAAGCTGCTCCAATCCCCCCTTTGATGGCGAATCAAGCCATCTCATTAATCTCTAGGGTTTATCTAATAACCGATTAAAACCTGGTGGCTTTAATTTCCTTTTGTCTAAGTTCTTCTAGACGTTTCATATCATCATAATAATTGCTCTGTTTCTCTTCTAGTTTACAGCAGATCTCTTTCCTTTCACTACCTTCTTTGCCTTCATCCTCTTATACACCTTAATAGACACCACTACAACTAATGCACAAAGAGCAATCAATAATTACAAAAGATTTCAAGATAGAAAACACTATTTCACTTCCCAAATTTCCAAACCAGTTTCCTATTGCACTGAGTCTATTTCCAATTGCTTCCCATGCACCTGTTGCTGTCAATCCACTCAAATCTCTCTGTAAGTCAGTAATATTCTTGATATACTTCTGTAAATCCTTGCAGTTATCAGGAATGTAAGTACAACACTGCTGAAATTTCAACATTTGGCAGACTCCGCCCTCTTTGGTGAGAAGAATATCTAATGCAAGTCTGTTCTGCAAAACCATTGACCTGATATCAACAATTTCAGTATCTACAAGCAGCAAAGCTTCTGCCATACTATTTGACCATTTTCTAATCTTGATATCATTCAGTATCACCCCTACATTTGGAATAAATGCACCAAATATATCTCCCATAATTACTCCAGCACTAGCCCCCTTTTGGGTCTATTTCGCTGTTACCACACATGATGATCAAAATTCTCTACATGATATATTTTGGGAAAAACTACCCCTAGAAATCATTTGCCATACCATTTCTTGGGTAATTTGAAATAATCATTTTTCCCACAAATAAAATAAACTCCGGAAATCATAGGATTGTCTCCATCTAAATATAATTCCCGCTATGCTCTAGCTTCAAATGTATGATCACGTCCACTCTTTCCTACAAACAAAGTATCCAACTCATTCTTATCATTCTGTATACATAATTTCCCAATGTGCTTCAAATCGAAGGATAATGCTTCTGTACTTCCTGCTATTTGATGATCCATCTCCTCTTGTGACCATTTGGGTATCCTGGTTAATCCAGTGACATTAGCTAATACTGCTCGGAACCAATTTTCTACCAGATCTAAAAAAATCTTCTCAACTTTAGTCAGCAATCAAGTTCAATTATGTCTATGAGCATAGGCTGTGTCTAATGTTTTGATAGGGGCGAAGTATCTTCGAACTGTGTCACTTATTTGTAAATAGGTATGTTTGCTGAAATGGTTAAACATAGGATCTTCTGAAAGAACTAAATCATAATTTAAATAATATTAGAACATTGGAATGTTAGAAGCTCCGTTGAAAACAATGGAGTGCTCCGGGCTTGTAATGGCTGGTATAAGCCCGGAACTCCAACATTCCAATGTTTCTTTGTTCACAGCTTTGGCTGTGAACAAAGGCTTCAGGGAGCCTGAGGGGATTTGAATTACCTCGCACTCCCTGAAGGCTTTGTTTTATTTCTTGGAACATTCTGCCCTCTAGTGGCAGAATGTTCTATTAGCCTGATAGCCCTTTGTAGCAGGGCTATACCGGCTATTAAAGTCCCGCTGCTTTGATAAAGTCCCTTGCCTTCGGTTTGGGCCTTTAACGCTGCAGCGGGCCTTTAATAGCCGGTATAGGCCACTACAGCGGGCTATAAGGTAATAATACTGAAAATGAGCCTGTCTGTAAAAAAGACTCAATATAAGACTACAGGAAACACCATACATTAAAGGTGTATGGTGGTAGATTATGCATTCAGCCATGGAAGAAGGCAATTGCATACAAACGCAACAATCCTTTGCATCTATGTTGTTGATTGTTTATATATTCGTAAATCAATCTAGTGTATGCATTCAGGGTGTAACCGCCTTTAGACAAATCTGTATGTTAATCCGGATCATCTAATACATAAAGGTTTCTAGCAGGTACGTTTGATGATTTGGGTTTAGACTTAACCCTTTTATTTACTGCATTAGGTGTAGGGGAATATAATCCCACAAGCAGCTAAATTAATACTATGACTATAACTAATAAAGTAATCCCTAATATGTATCTACGTCTACTATGTGAGTTAGCTTACATAACTTCACTAAAGTCAGACCAGCGGGTGGAGAATAGCAGCAGAAGAGTCTTCTCTGTCGATCTCCACCTGTGCAAAAAGCAAAACCAAAGTTTGTGATATGCAATGGCTTATATACAAATCTTTGTAAGACTGCCCTAGCCCTACTCCATGTTCTTCTAAGAGCAACCCTTTATGTATTCTTCTTTCATTCAGGCCTGGGTACTCTTCTTTAACGAGTATCACAAAGTTAATTCAATATCTCTCAAAATATAATGTTTCACAATTCCAGAAGCCTCAGGCCAATACTTGTTTTATAGTCTCTGCTTCACTTGCAGTGCTGCACATAAAATTCTCAGGAACTAATTATTAAAATGAGTTTCTTGGTCTGACTCCAGAGATGTTTCCTCAACATCAGCTTCTGTACAGTGAGACTGTCATTTTTCCTAGTTGAGTATGCTTCAACTAAATGTAAAAAAATGCACACCACCACACGGACATATCTCAGCCCATTGCACACAGGCATCTCAATAAAGTCTAGCAGCATCCTGTTAAGGGGCCTCCCGACCTCCCTATGTGACTCAGTGTGACTGCAGTCCTTTTCCCTGCATTCATCTGTTGACAAGCGACACACTTTCAACACAAAGCTTCTGCCATCTGAACTTAGAATAGTACCCCGTCTATTAAAACAACCTCACCATTCCATCTCTGCCCACATGCATTGTTCCACATTAATATCTAGCCACAGGTGGCAACAAAATGTTATGCAATGCAGATTTTCCATCTCCTGAAACCCAAATGTCATCATCTCTCTTTACACAACCTGCCTTTACCCAACTCTGCTGTTCTATCTCTGTCACTTCTTCTTGCAACCTCTTAACTTCTTCCCAAGCATCAGCAATTGTTAGCAAAAGGTTGTAATTAGTTTTGTCTGCTTCCTTATTGGTATATTCCTCATTAAAAGTGCAAGCATTATGAGCAAAGCATTTTGCGACTTCATCGGCATATCTGTTGCCAACGGTCACATAATCATTTTCCGGGCAATGTGCCGAACATTTTACAATCGCAACTTGTGCAGGCAATTGCAAAGCCTCCAACAGCTTTCAAACTTGTTCCTCACTGTGAAGGGGGGAACCCAAACGTAGCCATGAACCCACTTAGAGACAATAACTGTCCGAAGTTATGCACAACACCAAAGACATACTGACTATCAGTAAAATCTTTTCCTTCAGCTGGTTTGAAACACGCCATACTTCGGTAACGACAATTAATTTGGCTACCTGAGGAGAGAATACTCCATGTAACCATGCAGCTTCCACTGCCCCAGAGACTGTAAAGACTGCATAGGCAGCTCTCAGAGTTCCCCCTTGGTCTCGCAAACATGAGCCATTCACAAACAGTGCATAATCAGATTTAGGTAGTGGTTCATCTTGTATATCTGGTTTTGGCTTGGGGCACAGTTCAGTAACACTGAGACAGTCATGTTCTACTTCATCAGAATCAACATCACACTCAGGAAGGGGCAGTAAAGAAGGAGGGTTCAAAATAGCACAATACTTTAACGTGACATTTTGTGCCGTGAGAATAACTTGCTGGTATGTAATGCGGTGGCTATTTGTAAGGTGCTGTGCATGAGTTCTAGGCAACAGAATTTTGACAGAATGTGGAACATATACAGTCAAGGGGTAACCCATCATGATGCTTTTGTACCTCTTGATACTGACACCTGTGACTGCCAAGGATTTCAAACATCAAGGCAACGCTGCAGCTACAGAATCTAATGCAGCTGACAATATAGGCAACAGGCCTTTGGGCACCACCATGATCTTGTGTTAGCACTGACACAGCACAGTCCTCCCTCCCACTGCAGAAAAGCAAAAACGCTTTGTTGTAGTCCAGCATTCCTAGCACCAGGGCACGGCAAAGGCTTTCCCAAAACTCTAGGAGTGCAAACAAACAGCAGTTGTCCCAGGGCACCGGATCCTTCACATCATTGTGTGTCAGCCTCTGTAAAGGCTTAACCACTAGGGAAAAGTTGGGAATCCACTGACAACAGTAGCCCACCATGCCCAGAAACGTCAAGATTTCCTTCTGAGTCGTTGGCAGATTCTTTCCTGCAACACCTTCCTTGCACCTTTCAGAATGTGATGTCCTAGATACAGGACCTCTGTCAAATAGTACTGCAACTAGTTTGGAGATACATTGTGCCCATTCTTGGCCAAATGGTGTCAGCAAGGTTATAGTATCAATCTTGCAAGCTTCTCAAGTGTTTGACACAACCAGTAGTTCATCAATGTACTGAACCAACACTGAATTGCAGGGCATGACCAAAGATTTTTCAAGATCTGGTTGTATATGGAAAGACTCTCCGTTTACACCTGAGGAACTTGGCACCATGCCGAAACATGACTGCCGAACCGGAAAACGAAGAGGAACTGGCTGTCCTCATGCAACAGTACAGAGAAGAATGCCTGACAATGAGAATGAACATTTAGCTTCACATGGAATTTTGAATAATATCACAGCTGGATTCAGTACCACAGGACAACAAGCGACTACAATACCATTGATCTTTCTCAGGTTCTGCACAATGCGGTACTTACCACATTGTTTCTGCAGGCCCATGATGGGTGAGTTACAGGGACTCCCCATGATCTCTTTCAAGATCCCTTGCTGTATCATGTTCTTAATCACCAGAGTAATACCAGCAATCGTTTCAGGGGTTAAATTGTACTGCAGTATTTTTGGGTACTCAAAATTGGGCTTTACTTGTATACGGACAGGCTCAACTCCAATGTCCTTCCCTGAAAATCCTAGACTTCCAACCTCACTGAGTCTTTGAGTTCTAAGGGCAATTCACCATCTGTCATCATTGGGAACATTTTAACAGCTACATTCAGCTAAATTCAAATCTGCTATCTTTAAAGCAATGTCCTCATCATTTGTCTGAAGTTCTCTGCCTCTTGGTGTGCTGTAGATTATGCAATATAACTTGCACAACAAGTCATGCCCAGAAGGCACACAGTATTCGAATCGCACACCACAAACTGATGATTTTCAGCAAAAGACCCTATTTTTATAGGTACTTCTTATGTCAAAGGACTTGGCATCTGCCTAGTCACCACACCTACAACTTGGATTCTTGTTCCCTGGGGGTTAGGTTTGGAACCTCCACTGTTCTTACAATAGAGCTGGTAGCACCAGTGACAATCAAGAATTTGATGGGTTGTCCATCTACTTCAACATCGACAAATGTGCCACTCTCGTCTACCTCTAAGACTGCGCCAAGTGCACATTCTTCCTCCCCTCTCAGGCACCATAAGGTGGACTGATCGGAACCATCTCCTTATGGCGGCTCAAATACAGGAAACTGCTGAGCTATATTTTGGTTCTGAAAATAATTCTGGTTTATATTCAGAATCTGATTTGAATTAAATTTAGGGTTACTGTGGCCTCAAGGATTGTGGGACCTGCATCATCGGACCTGGGGGAGCCTTGAAATTCTGACACCTCAGTCTCGGTCCATTTTGTTATTGCATAGTGTTACTATTCTGGGACTGAGCAAGCCCTAAGTTTTGTCATTGATTAGCTGGATTAAGACAACATTCTTGCTTCCAATGCCCTAATCTGTTACAGTAGTGGCATGGATTAGATTTTTTCAAGGTGGCCACTTCAATCCCAGTACTCGGGTCACTAGGAATACCTCGAACTTTAACCTGCGACTGAAAACCTCCACCACCTTGCATCATAGACGCTCCCTGCCGAGAAACACCCTGCTTGGGGCCACATTTCACGTAAAGGGCTGGTTCTGGTTACCTCTCTGAGCAGCCTTTATCTGCACAATCATGAAGTTTTCCTTGAGCCTCTTCTGTTTTATTTCAATCTCATCATGACATTACTAGGTATAACGTAAAATCTCTTCAATGGACTTATTCTGCCAACATATGTAATGGTTTTGAATCCTCACACTAGTTTTCAGATCTCAGTCCTGTCACAAATCTGGACACAAACTGTCCTTATGTTCCAACGTCTCCATTCCTCTATACTGCTTAAAAGCCTGCAACAATCTCTCATAGAATGCAGGAACCGTCTCTTTAGGTTCTTGGGCTGTCCTGTCAATCTTAACCCAATCAATATCCTGTGGTGGGACCTTAGCTTTTAACCAAGTTGTCACTTGGTCATACTTTTTCATTATGATACCTGATGGGCCATGTGTCACTACATCTCTTTCCGGGTCCCTTTCAGGCAATTCTGTGGCTATTTTACATGCAACCCACACATCACTTGGACCAACAATGTCAAACAAAGTATTCAAATCATTCCACAGTACCTTTGAATTTTTTACAAATCGATCAACCTCTTTGTACCACTCTACAGGCTTCTCTCCCAATCGTGGAAAATCATTTGTGAACGAAGCAAGATCACTTCTACTCTAAGGCACATGAACACAACCTCTGTAAGTAAGGTACTTCACATAAGGAGAAACTTGTGGTAACTGCTCGCTTTCCTCGTAAAGAAGGCGGTTCCACCACATATCTTTTGGGGCCCTTCCTCCTTGCCCACTTGTCCTGCCAATTATCTAATGAATTCTAAATCTGAATGCTCTGTATCAACTCTCGAATCTGCATTTTCAACCCTGGTATTCTCATATGCTCTATATGGTGATCAGAGAACGAGAGTCAGTGGCTCTTTTGTAAAGACGTCGTCTGCTCTAAATTTACTTCATACTTTTTGGCTAGGTCGATTAGCTTATTATGAGCTTGCCTCGCTCGCCTAGTGACATCCTGCTCATAAACAAAAGTTCATTTGGCTGTAAAATATCTATTCAGGCTAATTCAAGACTTTCACTTATCATTTCATCCAGCTCCAGTTTCAATGTTACTACATCCACCAAATTTACCTTCAGTGTTGCCCTATTTGTTCCCTGACTCAACTCTATACTTCCACTTCCATTCAACACTTCATTATAGTTTTCAACCACTCATCCAATTCTTGGATGCTCAAATTAGACAGTCCCCCCCAAGGAACTTTGGGCATTCTTCCCTCTCTAGGGGCCACATGTACATGGGTTTCATTGTGAGTTTCTAACAGCTAATTTTTGCGATTCGCTATTAGAAAATCACAAACACCTATGCACAAATGTGTCCTCGACACATTTAACGATGCCTAATGAGGTCGCAATTGACCTACCTCTTTAATATTCATGAGGTAGGTCGCAATTTGCAACCCATTGAGAATCGCTAAAAACACAGGGATGGTGACCTGCTGGGTACAGCAGACCACCATGTCTGTGTTTACTTTTAAATAAAGCAACATTATTTTTTAATGCAGCCCGTTTTCCTTAAAGAAAAACGGGATGTGTTTCAAAAACAAAAAGTAAATGTTTCCGTTTGCGACCACTGCCTGTTCTTAAAAAATATTTTTGCCTGCATTCACGAAAAGGTCCCCTGGGGACCTCTCCGTGTTTGCGACAGGGTTACCACCTACTTGAAGTAAGCGGTAAAATGTGAATGTTTTGTGACTGCATGTCGGTCTTAAAACATTCATACACAGCACTGCGAGTTGCGATTAGGAAGGGTTGTCTTTAATACGCCCTATCATAACACCGAATCACTAACCCATTTTGCAATTTGATAATAGGTTACTGAATAGCAAAATAGGGTTCTGTACATACAAAAAGGCTTTTTTGTGGTCGCAAACCCATTTGCAAAAATAAAAAAGCTATGTACATGTCGCCCCAAGTGTAATCCCTGAAAACGTTCCTTTTTCCCCCAGAATGACTAACATCGCCGGATGCGATTCAGAGGAGGTCTGTCTGTGTGTACACGTAGCGCTGGGACGCTCAAGGGCAGCCATGCGCTTTAGAAATTCTTTTTCATTTCATTTCATTCATTTCATTTCACTACTATTTGCAAAATCCAGTTTGATTCATCAATGGGTCTGCACTCACACCACAAGGAGAACTCGGATTTATTGGAACCAAACGAACGAATACTCCCACTCCTAAACTTGTAGGAGCATTCCCTGAAACTCGTGGTTTAGCTGGAACTGCCAAATTATGTCTCATGTTTCCTGCTGAATTAGGATTGTATATAGGAACCCCTGGACCAATAGTAATGGGAACAGTAAGGATCTCTGGAGAATTGAGAGCTGTGGAGATTCTATGCGCACACAATCCTGAGCTCCCTTCAATCACTATTTTGTTCACATTAACAGCCTCCATTGTATTGGAATTCACATTTACTGGGGCGGTAGCCACTGCCGTCTGACCACTCACATTAGTGCTTCCCCCACTCATCATGTGAGGCTCATTGCACGGAGGTGGACGTTTTGACAATAATAAATCCTAAAGACTATCACTCATGCCATTATCGATATTCTTTCTCTTCTCTCCTGATCCTTTTGACTTGTCTCTCTTCTCCTTTTTCCTCCCTGTCCCACTTTCTTTGGTGGTTAAAGCAGGGTACAACTTAGCTCCTTCTATCATGTCCATTCGCCACCTTTTCTGTTCTGCATCCCCTCAAGCATCCACGTATGTACGCACTGCCTTTCTAGCTGTACCCCAACATCTTTAATTTTCTCTGGCATGCGCTACTCACTCCCATGCATTCAGCACTTAGGACTAAGTAATGGTTTCAACTCATAAAATTCTTCAAAACTTTTCAATGATTCCCACGTTAAATGTACCACAGCGCGGAAACACTAGTGCACCTTCTTTCTCAGTGATTTTGTGCCATTGACTATGCCCAATGCCTGTGTGAAGCCCTATATTTATCGCCATATAATGACCTGTTGCATCTTTAGGTTGTGCATCTTCTACCTCTCTGACAGGTATTGTCACATCTCCCCTCACCAAATCAAGTAATATTTAAAAACATTTAATTTTCCAACAATTTGTTATCAATAGAATCTAAATATTTTCAACCCAGAAACAATGTTATTCTCCACAAATTTGTACCAAGCCACTGGCCATTAACCGTGCAACACTCGATGACGAGAACAGCCAATAACAGCGCAGCTTTACATCAACCAACCAATCTCAGCGCAGCACCCTATGACGCCAATCTCACTCCTCGCAGTGGCTCACCCTCCTTTACAATTTTCACGAACACTTTCTCTTTACCAACACACAAACACCTGTAATACAAATAAGGATCAACAATTGTCTGATTTACAAAGGATATCAACAAAATATAATCACCCAAGAAATGTTTCTATTCTAACCCACATTCAAAATGAAACTCGACCTGCTTAGATTCATCCTAATCAGACAACTTCCCTCTGCGCAAAAGGTTCATAGCACTGATAATACTTAAGGCTCCCTGTTTTCAGTTTTTTCAGACTTTTAGAGATAAATACAGACAGAAATCAATGTGGTTTCTGTCTGCATTTATTTTTCAAAGTGGATAAATACAGAAAAGTGTGCTCTTTTTAAGTGACTCTCTGTGCTGTCTTTCCTGAATTATGGGCCAGCAGCTGAGTAGATGGACTGCATGGGGAATAAAACAGGATGAAATTTCTTTAAATAACGGCATATGTCAACATAAATTTATGACATATGCTAGTATTTACCAGTGGATGTATTGTTATGTAATATTTGACAGCTTAAATAGCTAAAACACGACAGACATCAAAGTATGAGTGCGCGTCTATCAGTTAAATACATATGGAAATGAACAGTTTTTCAACTTCATTTATACACAAAACACAAAATAAATACAGATGTAAATGTTAACATAATAAATACCATAAACCTGGAGCCCTAATCATACCACACTGTCACACACAAAGATAAGTCCCTATCTCAATTGGGCCATCAACGACGTTTCATGCCAAACCTCACAAACTCTAACAGACAATTGCAATACAGTGTCTTCCACACTTTTTTATATCATACCGTGATCTTAGGTCATTTTGGCCCCAATAACAACTTGAACTTAACACCATACTCATACAACATTCAAACAACTTCCCTAGACATCATACCATTCTCATACGAATTGCAAGCTAAGTATAAGCCACTGTGACACATAACCCTATTAATACTCACTCCTCCACTGTACCAACTCTCTTTCAAACCGCCGGAACTTTGGCAACCTTTAAATTCGGGGCATGGTCTCTAGGGACTGGGATTTGGTACTAACCTAGTCCAGGGTAACTTTTCTATCTCCCTCTACTTCAAGAACTAACCATCCTCACTCTGCTACCATCTGAGAAAGCTCTGAGCCTGTTGATTTTCTTCTCGTTAGTTGGTGGACCTTTTGTTAGTTGCTAGAGAAGTAAGCGGGCGTTAGCATAATTGTCAATTATCCTAGCACATGAACAAATGTAGTCTTGTGATAAAGCCTAGACTACTAGATGGAGTTGAAGGGTTTTATTACAAGCTCAAAAACAGACTAATATAGATGAGTCTCAGAAGCATCTTATAAAAGTATAATTTCACAAAAATAAATCCGAATCTCCTAATGAAATTCCGCCTAAACAATAAGAAGCACACAAAAAACTCAGTGGCTGCTATACAAAAGACGAGGAAGAGGATCTGAAGATACAACTGCAAGGTTCGATCCTCCTGGCCAGTCATTAGTAGATATGAAGAAGTCTAACTTCCTTCTTTATCCTAATATAGGGAAGTCCTGATTAACCTAGGGTAAGCAAGGAACTGGTTTCAGCATTATGGAGTCTTGCATAAAGTACTCCAAATCTATAGAAGGTATAGAATGGAGCCATACAGTGAGAGGGAAAGCAAAAGAGGTCTGCACCTCATGAAATCATAAGGGTCTCCACTCTCTAGCTAACAATACAATACCTATTAACACATAAAGTATTCAAGGTAACCAGTGTCATCATCTCCAGTACATTTCCATCTTCCTTGGTAGAAATTGGCAACATTCAGCTCTTCTCCCACACCTTCAATTGGGTACATTCAATCATCTTGAGCATCCTTTCTCCACCATGAGAACTCATCTCCACCTTAGTTAGCACATCTTCTTCTTGCCAAAAGGTTCGTCCCGTACCTTACTATCACTACAAATTAACAATGCCTTTTCACTAACTGACAAAGCCTTGCATCTGCACCTGCAGAGGAGAGAACATGCAAGCAAAACAATTCTCATGTGAAAGTTAAACATTGAAACTCAGGAACTTAAGGCCCATGATTATGCTAAGCTACCACAACAGTTAAAGTGCATTTGATATTTGAATATGGGTGCACGCACATTCATAATTATTACATATCATGAATATTATGTGAAATAAAGTCTTAGTTGTATATAACTGTGTGTTACATCTTAAAACCATATAGCTATGAACGAGAACTATATGTTTACTAAAAATCTTCTACATTAGTATGCACACATTAAATGGTTCTATTGTGGTTCTGTCATGGAACATTTCAGAAATACAACAGAAATACTTTGGAAACACCATTGTTTAGTAGAATGTTAGACCACACGAAATATAATAACTGACAATCTGCACAAATCAATGTAAATATATGACGTGTAAGGAGGTGCAAAAATGAAGCTGCTTCACCTGCATGCAGGGCTTGACAGCTGGTCGGAGATGTAAGATGAAGGCCGGAGGCCATGAGTAACAGTACTGTGCCGCATTGGCACAGCTTCACCGCACCAGGTAAACACTATGCTGCAAGCATGCTTAAGCAGCAGATTAGCTTGTGACATGGAGAGCCGTACATCAAATACGGCACATCCATCGTGTCGCAAGAAGGTCACAGTGAAAACTGTTGCATCGCTGTTTTATCACAGCGATGCAACAGTTTTCATAAATGAGGCCCATAGAACCTAAAAGGTCCAAACCTAGGGGCCCGTTACGATGTTCGCCCGCCACCGTAACGGTAAATGGGACAGACCGCCAGAGGTGCGGCAGTCCCGCTAGGCCCATTAGGATGCGACCGCCACCCTGGCAGTTGCATACCGCATATTTTACATTGCGGCAGGCGGTGCTGTAAGCAGCACCCGCCACAATGCAAAATATGCAGGTTGTGCATTGGAATGCACAACGTGACTGCCACCTTGTGTATGCCAATGAAGAGGGGTACCATAGGTACCCCCGAGTGCAGACCCCCACGCCCCCATCGCCCTGGGGCCCGTAACGGGCTCCCCAAGCAATCTCCACCGGCCTTTCCATGGAGGCATCGCCGGCATGGAAAGGCCTTTCAACATACACATGATAATATGGATGACGGTGCCTGTCTCCCTTTTCTGCCCGGCCGGCAATCCGACCGGCGGAAAAGCGGCAGACGGACTTTCTGTCCACTGCCGTACCCCTCGCTATGCTAATATGGCGGGGGTAAATGGAGGTCCGGCGGGCAGTTATGGCGGGCGGATCGCCACCGCCGGTCGTGCGGTGGCAATCCGGTTGCCATCAGAACGGGCCCCCAAGTTAGTTAACTAGGTACAAGTAAAAGTCCCCACAAATTAAGGGAACCTGGTGTGGGGATGTCGATGAGGAATAATTATAAAGTGAACTGTTTGCATGCTGTGGTGTCCTGGAGCTGTAGTGAAAGAGGCACTCTTGTGTTTTGGCACCCTATGATGACCTTCAACTACCATCAGTTTTTTCTGCGTGCACAGCAGTGCTTGCAAGTTGTTTTGGTTATTCACATTCAAGGTCTTTCTGTTTTTCTGAGCGATTAGTTTTGTTTAATGTACTCTGGAAGGCCTTTTGGGAGCTTCATCAGGATAGAGGCTGGAAGATGTGAGAATGTACAACTCTGCCTCGGAGTCAAAGTAGGGGAGCTTGGCCAGCTTCCGTCTTGGCCTTGACGCAGACTGGTACAGCCAGCTCGTTTTTTTTCTAATGAGAAGGGAGCGAGGTTTTCTAGAAGCTTCGCCTCACGTTGAGTAATGATATTCAAGCTGGGAACCTTCGAGGGCCAGGTGGAAGTTCACCACAGAATAGACTTATTGCTGTGGAGGTGACGGAACTTGAGTCCTGATTGAACTCCTTCCTGGGCTGTTGAAGGGCTTCCCCAGCTTGAGTTTGCAAGGATGATGCAAATTCAATCGGTGAGGTGTTCATAACCATTTTGTATATATTTTCTACTCTTTGCTACTTGTATATACTGCATTTTATTTCAATTGTTCATTTAATTGTTCACTTGATATTTGGGAGTCTGCATTTACTGATATATTTGGCCTACCTTTCTAAACATTGCATTAATAAACTTGTGTGTGTTATTTTAAATGCACCTGAATTTGTTTTCTTGCATCGCCTAGAGGGAGTGCTGCGTCCTTTCCTCGTCTTTAGGGGGTGCAGCTCAAAGTGTATTTTTTAAAGGTGCAGTGGTATATTTGCCTCCAAAGTTGGAGTGCAGAGTTTTGGTGTGTCCTTTTAGCGAAAAGCACATTCATTACATCGTGGCGTCACTTTCACAGGATTCGAAAATTTAAAAGGGGAAAATACTCTCTAAAATGCTTACAGAGTCCCAGATGCCAACTGAGTTATTTCAAAGGGAGCTGGTCTCTCTCAAAGAAGGAAAACAATTTGGTATTTCAGACAGAAACAGTGGTGTCATTCTGAATGCATTGTTTAGCATTTATCAAAAATGTGAACATTTAGAAAAAGAATGTAGGGGCATATCAGCAACACCCAGCGATAATTATCACTCAGCGCTCTTAGCGTGAGGATAATTATCGCCGGGTAACGTGGATTTTTATCGCTGAGATAGCGTGCTATTAGCAATGCTTATCTCCTCAGCGATAAAAATCCTCACGCTAACTGCCTAACGTGAGATTATCGCTGGAAACCCAGCGATAATCTCACGCAATGTGGCGTTAGCTTGCTGATAGGGACTCACAAACTTAGCCATGATATCCACCTTCCATAGGATATCATGGCTAAGTCAGTCCTGAAGCAGGCGTAAGGAAAGTAGCGATAACAGGGGTTATCGCTACTTTTCCTGACGCTATGCTTCATAGCGTGGGGCTTGATGATAGGAGAAATGTCGCCATTTCTCCTGTCATGTTAGGTCAAGAACGCCCACTTTGCATCTCATTTGAGATGCAAAGCTGGGCATTAGGAATCCTGACGCTAAAGCAAGGTTTCACGCGTTAGCGTGGCCTTGCTAATTAGGCGATAAAATTATCACCGCTTTTCGGCCGAAAAGCAGTGATAATTGTTTATCGCCTGCTTGTAAATATGCCCCGTAGTGAGCTGAGATGGGAGCTGGCAGATGATAAAAAAAGAGTTAAACATGTGCAAAGCTCTGAAGCCGTTTGTTTTGACCAGCTACGATGAGTCACATGTGAAAAATGTGAACTTAAAGAATGTGCCAGTTAATCTGCAGGCTTCACGGATGGTCTAAATTAATTCTATGAGGATGTTGTTCAGCCAGAAAGGAATATGCAGGAAAATGAACACCAGTTTTTTAGACTTAGCGATCGCTGGTTGCAGGTATAAATCAAACATGTCAGTGAATGATGGATCTTGCTCTACATGGAAAGACGCTATTTTGAAAAAAGAAATGCAGCAATGTGCTGTTGAATCTGCACAACAGATTGTGTGGAATGTTTTAAAAGCATGGTCAATTCAAAAAGGAGACAGTGTATCATGTGTGCTAGTCCAAGAGCAGTGAGCTCTTTATAGTTACAGTGAAGAACAGGGAAAGAAAAGTATGCTTTTAAAGTTGTGGACTGCAACATTTCTTAACGCTGAACAAATACAGATGCTTTTGTGGTTTTGTGCATTGAAAAATACTGGACAGAGGAAAATTAGACAAAATGTGATTTGACAATGGGACAAAGCAGACGTGAATAAGTTATATATATATATAGACAGAAACTGCAGTTTTCCATGAACAGTTTGTGCAGGTCCCAATAGAAAGTCCAGGGGTGGTGTTTCAGATACAGGATTCCCCAGTGAAGTGGCAGATTGTACTGCAAAGCGCAGCTACTGTGCATGACAGAACATTCAATTCCCTTGCAGATGAAAAGGCTAAAATCTTGGAGACAGAGGTGGTGACACGTGATTGCACGACTAAATACGAGCACCTAGAAGATAAGGACCATACAAACAGGTGGGCAGAAAATTAAGGGATCCATATCCCCCTAGATTTACTCAGAACTGTGATTCTTTTGTGTCAGAATGTGCACAAGCCAGGCCAGTCCCACGAAGGTGAAGGGCGAGTTGAGCTGGGTCCCTTTCCCTCCCCCGCCCGCCAAGACCGCAACCTGGGCGTTACCATTGATGACTTGCTCAGCATGCACGCCCAAGCGGTCAAAGTTGCAGCTACTTGTTTCACCATTCTTAAATGGCTGAAGAATGTCATCTGGATGCTACCAAAGCCAACTCAGAACATAGTGGTCCACGCCTTGATCACATCAAGACTGGACTACGGAAATGTTCTTTACTTGGGCTCAAACAAGGAGGTCACTCGCAGGCTCCAGATGGTCCAGAACTCCGCTGCTAGGCTTTTATGCCGAGTACCGAGAACCGCCTCCATCTCTGGACACTTACATAATCTACACTGGCTCAGGGTGGAGAACAGAATCAAGTTCAAAGCTCTGAGCTACATGCATAAAATAAAAGCTGGAGCTGCCTTCCAATACCTTCAATCTCTGGTTAGTCCTTATGTTTCTACTCGCAACCTCCGCTCATCCACTCAGGGGAAATTTATTGTTCCCAAAATTAAACTTTCCAGGATGGGTGGAAGGTCTTTCACTTATCTGGGACCCTCCCTCTGGAATGCCCTGCCTACAGCTCTTCGAAATGAAACACAATACTTTAAATTCCGCAAGTCATTGAAGACGTGGCTTTTTAACAAATAACCTACTTGCCTCTCCATCTCAGCCTATGATCTGCCCCTGCGCCGGGAAACCCTTTTTGGGTAGCTGCTGCGCATTATAAGTTTAAATAATAAATAAATAAAATAAGAAAGGAAAATTACCAGAGCAGAAAGAGCAGCTGGATTGCCTTGGGCTTCTGCCAATTGATAAAGAGAGCGCGTATCCAGCAGTGAGTGGAGAAATAGTCAGGAAGGAGACTGCCCCAGCCTTTCTTACTGTGTAGGGAAAAAGAGAGTTTCACTCCAATACCAAGAATTCAGAGGATAAAGCGTGGGTAGAATTCTCAGACAATTCCCCAGAGCCAGCAGTGAACCGTGCAGGCAGGAATGATAATATTGTGCCTTTAGACTTAAAACAGGGACAGGAAAACGTGCGCTTTTTCAAAAATGTTTTTCGCCAGAAGAGTGATGCTTGTTTCTTTTCCAGGTCATCATACTGCGACGTGTTGGTGTGCCTGATGTCTCTGCCCATGTATGTGAGCCCCGTGTGGGTGGGACCCCTTCCCTCCCCTCTCCCCAATCCTGGAGTGATCACTGGACAGTGCAAGCTGACATCCTGTGGCTGAACGAACCAGACAGTCGTACCAACCCAAGATCGATTAAATGTTTTATAAACATGAAGTTAAAACAAAATGCGAGAAGGCTGTGTGTCTTTCACACAGAAGGACTGTTTGTTTAAAAGAAAAATGAACAACAAAAATGCTCTGCATTTGGAGAAAAATGTTAGAAGATGCTGATGTTGCTTTTATTTTTTGGCACAAAATATATAAGTTTGGCTGCTTCAACAGTAGAAGTTCCAGTATTAGCCATTTGAGACATTAGGAGCATTATCAAGTTCAAAAGCTTGATGCATTTATTTTGTGTATCCATCAAACATTTATTCTTGCTGAGTATCCAGATATGCATGAGTTATTTCTACATGCTTTGAAATGATTATTACATGCTTTTGTGCTTTCAGTTAAGAAATGCAGTTCTTCAATCGTAGTTGTGTTTTTCAGTCAAGACATGCTTTGAAATGATTATTACATGCTTTTATGATTTCAGTGTTTTATACTTGTGCTTTCAGTTAAGAAATGCATTGCTTCAATCATAGTTGTGTTTTTCAGTTAAGAAATGTTTTGAAGTGATTATCACATGCTTTTATGTTTTTACAGTATTATACTTGTGCTTTCAGTTCAGCACATGAGTTTCAGCTTCAACATGTGCTTTAATCGTAGTTGTGCCTTTAATTAAGAGGTTCAGTTTGTGATATATGTAAATGATGACAGTTAAAGGCCATGGGGTGGAATGTAGTGAAAGAGGCACTCTTGTGTTTTGGCACCCTATGATGACCTTCAACTACCATCATTTTAACTGACTTTAGTGTGTTATTTTACCCTAGCCTTAATGTAGGACGGTCCTGCATATGCCTGCTTCTCTTCTTTCTTGTAATCTTGCTGTCTTTCTGTGGGAGCTGTCACTGAGTAGAACAGTACTATTGGCTTTGACATGGCCTCATGTCATCTTGTTTTCTGACTCTGCTTTGCTTCTGCGTGCACAGTAGTGCTTGCAAGTTGTTTGGGTTATGAGAATTATAAGTGCTTACTATTGGCTTTGACATGGCCTCATGTCATTTTGTTTTCTGACTTTGCCTTGTTTCTGCGTGCACAGTAGTGCTTGCAAGTTGTTTGGGTTATGAGAATTATAAGAGCTTACTATTGACTTTGACATGGCCTCATGTTATCCTTTTTTCTCTTGCTTCACCTTGCTGCAGTTTTTTCTGCGTGCACAGCAGTGCTTGTAAGTTGTTTTGGTTATTCACATTCAAGGTCTTTCTTTTCTGAGTGATTGCTTTTATTTAATGTACACTGGAAGGCCTTGTGGGAGCTTCGTCAGGATAGAGGCTGGAAGATGTGAGAATGTACAACTCTGCCTCGGAGTCAAAATATGGGAGCTTGGTCAGCTACCGTCTTGGCCTTGATGCAGACTGGTACAGCCAGCTCGTTTTTTTTCTAATGAGAAGGGAGCGAGGTTTTCTAGAAGCTTCGCCTCACGTTGAGTAATGATATTCAAGCTGGGAACCTTCGAGGGCCAGGTGGAAGTTCACCACAGAATTGACATATTGCTGTGGAGGTGACGGAACTTGAGTCATGATTGAATTCCTTCCTGAGCTGTTGAAGGGCTTCCCCAGCTTGAGTTGGCAAGGATGATGCAAATTCAATCGGTGAGGTGTTCCTAACCATTTTGTATATATGTTCTACTCTTTGCTACTTGTATGTACTTCATTTTATTTCAATTGTTCATTTAATTGTTCACTTGATACTTGGCAGTCTGCATTTACTGATATATTTGGCCTACCTTTCTAAACATTGCATTAATGAACTTGTGTGTGTGTGGCGGGGTGGTGGGAACAGAGTCTACAACCAAACCAGTGCTTTGTAACGAGGGTTTTATTTTAGTCAACAGTGTCCTATGTCGTGTTATTCGTCGCCTCGTATTTGACGCCAGGGGAAGGCTTCTGCGATGGGGCTCCAGATTGAGTGTAGTCCTCCTTTCGTAGCTACGGGACTTGCTTCCGTCTTCTGGGTAAGCTCCGGGGTGTTCGGCCCAATGCAGCAATGCAAGACAAGAAGAGACCAGGTATTAGGACACCGAGCCGTTCTGTTATCAATCGGGGCCGGGAGTGAGGGAAACCAAGTGCTCTAGTGCTCGTGGTACCGCAACTAGGTGAGGTCGTGCTCAGTGAGGGGAGGGGAGGGTGTAGAGCTCACTAGTACGGTGGTAATCACTTTTAAGGCGGTGGCTGCGTCTTCCTTCCCACCCAGCCCGCTACTTTCCCCCGTACCTGCTCAAGCCACGCTCCTCCCGTGGGAACGTGGCGGGGCGCCTCGTAGGATCGTTGGCCTCCTGGCTTGTCGCGGTCGTCTCCACTCCGCTCGGCTCTCTGGTCTTCGGCCTCTTCTCCACGTCGCTCCTCTTCCCAGCTCCTCGACTTTCTCCACTGCAACACTCCGTCCGCCTCCAGGGAATCGCCGTCCGTCGTCTTCCGGGTTTCCTCTGTTTTTATCCCGCCCTCTGCCAAGACGTCATCAGGGGGCGTGGTTTCGTCCGTGAAGTAGGTCGTTTTAAAGGAGCCCGGTCCCGACTCCGTTGTCCAGTCCTGGGATGGGTAGGGACACCACGCGTCCTCTGCTGAACGGTCCAGCGGCTGCTGTAGGGGAAGAGAGGGCGGTGAATCCCACCAGTTCCAGTCTGTCGGGGCGGCGCTTTCGTCCCCGCCACACACCTCCCCCCCTGGATTCTCCCGATCGGGGAGAGGAAAGACTCGGGACAGGTAATCCGCATTCCCGTTCTCCTTCCCCTTCCTGTGTTGAACAGTGAAAGCATAAGGCTGGAGGGAGAGGAACCAGCGAAGTATTCGGGCGTTTTGACTCTTGTTTTGACACATCCACCGGAGGGGTGCGTGATCGGTATAAAGAATGAACGGTTTGCCCTCTAGATAATATTGTAATTTGTCTATGGCCCACTTGATTGCTAGACACTCCCTTTCTATTGTTGGGTACCTGGTTTCTCTAGGGAACAGCTTACGACTGATATACAGTATTGGGTGTTCCAACCCATCACCCCCCTCCTGGGACAACACCGCCCCTATGCCTAGGTCAGACGCATCTGTGGCCAGAATAAAGGGTTTGGAGAAGTCAGGTGTTACTAAGATGGGGTGGGTGGTGGTGACAGCCGTTTTGAGACTGCTGAATGCGTTCAGTGCCTCCTCACTGGGATTTAGAAGCTCTCGGGGTTTTACATCTTTTCGTAGGAGATCCGTGAGAGGGGCTGCTAGGTCCGCAAAGTTGGGTATGAAGCGGCGGTAGTAGCCTATTAAGCCCAGGAACGCCCGTATTTCTTTCTTGTTCCCAGGGAAGGGGGTCCCCTCGATGGCTCGAACTTTGTTCATTTGGGGTGTGATGGTGCCTTCTCCCAACACAAAACCCAAATAGTTCACGCTGTGAAAAGCCGCTCGGGATTTTTTTGCGTTGACGTGCAGACCCGCCTGTTGTAGAGCTTTGAGTATGGTCTGCAGATGTCGTAGATGTTCGGCCCAGGTGGTACTATAAATGACGATGTCATCTAGATAGGCTGAGCTAAATGTGTGATATGGCCGGAGTATGGTATTCATCAAACGCTGGAACGTGGCAGGCGCCCCATGGAGACCAAAGGGTAGAACCGTGAATTCGAAGAGGCCTTCGTCCGTGATAAATGCCGTCTTCTTCCTGTCTGATTCTCTGAGAGGCACCTGCCAGTACCCCTTTGTGAGGTCAAACGTGGTGATATACTTTGCTTCGCCCAGTTGTTCGATTAGCTCGTCCACTCGTGGAATAGGGTAGGCATCGAACGTGGATATGGCATTCAGCGCTCTAAAGTCCATGCAGAATCGCCTAGACCCATCCGGTTTCGGGACCATCACAATGGGGGAGGCCCAATCGCTTTTTGAGGGGCGGATAACCCCAAGCCGTAGCATGTCGTCTACTTCTGCTTTTATAGCTTGTCTTCGGGCCGCAGGGATACGATACGGCCTTAACTTAACTCGTTTTCCGGGTTGTGTTTCGATGCTGTGTTCCACCAATGTCGTTTTCCCAGGGATGTCCGAGAATATATCCTGGTAGGGTATCAGCGTCTCTTCTAGGTCTTTCTTCTGCTGTTGTGTCATTTCCTCATTGATGATCAACTCGTTCAAGGTGCTTTGCTTGTTGCGGGTGGGAATAAGAAGGTTCACAGCTTTTGGAGGGGGCCCAATCCATTTCTTTAATAAGTTTATGTGATACGATTGTACCTTGTTTGCCGTCACCTTCAGGCGGTAGGTCGTGTCGCCTATGGTATCTACCACTTCGTAAGGCCTCTTCCATTCGTGTTTCCCTTTTCCTGCGATAGGAGGAAGTAGGAGCAAGGCCCAATCCCCTTTCTTTAGTGAGCGTAGCTTGGTCCCGCGGTCATAGGTTTTTCTTTGTTTTTCCTTCTGTTTCTCCAAGTTGGAGTAAGCCAGGTTTCGCAGTTTGCCTAACTTGGACTTGAGGTGCTGTGTATAGTCTAATAAGGACCGTTGTTCTTGCTCTTCTTCCCTCTCCCAGGCATCCTTCGTAATTTCTAGTAAGGACCTCGGTTGTCGCCCATATAAAAGTTCGAAGGCGGAGTAACCGAGGCTACTCTGTTTCTGGGCTCGTATGACATAGAGCGCCAACGGCAATAGCCTATCCCAGTCCGAACCTTCTGTGGCGAGCATCTTCTTCAGGGTCGTTTTCAACGTTTGATTATAGCGCTCGACCAGCCCATCTGTTTGGGGGTGGTACACTGATGTGCGCAGGTGATGTATCTTTAACATTTTGCAGACTTCCCTCATTAGCCTTGATGTGAACGGGGTGCCCTGGTCCGTGAGGACCTCTTTCGGGAACCCGACTCGGGAGCATAACTCAATGAACTTCTCCGCTATATGTTCCGTTGTGGGTGTCCGCAGGGGAAAGGCTTCTATGTACCGGGTGGCGTAGTCCACAAGTACTAGCACATATACGTGACCCCTGGTAGACTTGGGTAAGGGACCAATCAGATCCATGCCGATTCTTTCAAACGGTCGGCCTATGGTGGGCATAGGTCGCAGGGGTGCAGCGGGTGGTCTCTGTACATTCTGTTTCTGGCATATCTCACAGCGCTGACAGTATTCCTGCACGTCCTTGTAGATTCCAGGCCAATAAAAATGTCTAAGGATGTTGTCGGTGGTTTTCTCTTTCCCGCTGTGTCCGGCCGTCAGGTGGGTATGTGCAAAGAACAATACCTGTTCCCTAAAGGACATCGGTACCAGCAACTGGGCATCCCCTCCCTCCTCCCCTTCCCTATACAGGAGGTCCTTTGTGATCCTAAACCGGGGATACCTTCTCGGATCCTGATCGTGGGTGGCATGCGCGCTCTCCCACGCGTTGACCAGCGTGGGATCACTGGCCTGCGCGAACCGAAAGCTGCGGTCTAATACCCACGGGTCCGGGGAGAGTAGTGCAGGTACAGAATGGGACCCGGAGGAGGGGGGAAGAGACAGGGACCTTTGGAATAAGGACAAGAATCCTGGATTATCGACACCCAGTATCATGTCTTCTGGAAGGGAATCCACCACCCCCACCCTTACCTTGTATGGTTCCATTTCTGCATGAGTCAGGGTCATTTGGGCAAGGGGGTAGGGCCTAACATCCCCGTGAACACAGCGGATGTACACTTGGGCACCCAGAACATACTGTGAGGGAAGTACCAACCTCTTGCGAACCACAGACTGTCTACAGCCTGAGTCTAACAGGGCCTGAACCTTCAAACCGTTCATCTTTACACTCACGTAGAAGGAAGACCCAAATTCGGCAGAATACAGAACGGTCCGGGGGAGGTAGCCGACCTCCATTGGTTCTTCTGTGGGTTTTCTTCGTGGACAGAGTCTTGCTATGTGACCCCATTCGCCGCAATCAAAGCACTGGGGTCCCCGGGTCGGTGGTCCCTCCATTCTCATAGGCCGGGGTCGGGGAGGTTCCGGTGCTGGCTTCGCCTTCCTCTCCGCTTTTATCGTAGATGGACCTTTTGCATTTTTATCGGTGTCCCACCCTAAAGTCTTTGGCTGGGCCCGAGCATAGTTAGCGGCCATTTCTATGGCTTGCTCTAGAGTAAGTCCTGTGTGCTGTTTTAGCCACCGTTGAGTCGCATAGGGCAACGAGTCCATGAACTGCTCCATGTATATTCGGTGCATTATTTCCTCCTTTGTGCTGGAGGCCGGACGTAACCACTTGTCGGCCGCCATTTTCAACCGGAAGAACAATGTCTTTGGATTTTCCCCAGGGGAACCCCGTTCTCTCCTGAATCGAAGTCGATAGGCTTCCCCATCTAGCCCCAGGTGATCTAGGATGACCTCCTTAATGGTCGTGTATGGGGAGTTCCCGGTGGGGTTGGCGACCTGGTACGCGAACTGCGCCTCCCCTGATAAAAGGGGGGCCAGGAAGAAAGGCCATTTATCCTCAGGCCAACCCAAGGCCCTGGCGGCCCTTTCAAAGTTCATGAGGAAGACGTCTGGATCCTCTCCGGACACATACTTTTGTAATGCCATCCCTGATGGGTGTGGAAGGGTCGGAGTTCGAACCTCCACAGGATGTGAAACCGTAGCCACAGGGCTCACCTTTTGGAGACTCTCGATCTGTGCCGTTATGGTGTTTTGGAATTGTTCTCTATCTGCTTGGGCCGATGTCATCTGCCTCTGCACAGCCCACTCCAGCTTTTCTTGCCCCTTGATGAGGTGTTGGATTAGAGCGTCCATCTCGGTACTACAGACAGACTGTGATGGTAATCCCACTTCTGACACCAGTTGTGGCGGGGTGGTGGGAACAGAGTCTACAACCAAACCAGTGCTTTGTAACGAGGGTTTTATTTTAGTCAACAGTGTCCTATGTCGTGTTATTCGTCGCCTCGTATTTGACGCCAGGGGAAGGCTTCTGCGATGGGGCTCCAGATTGAGTGTAGTCCTCCTTTCGTAGCTACGGGACTTGCTTCCGTCTTCTGGGTAAGCTCCGGGGTGTTCGGCCCAATGCAGCAATGCAAGACAAGAAGAGACCAGGTATTAGGACACCGAGCCGTTCTGTTATCAATCGGGGCCGGGAGTGAGGGAAACCAAGTGCTCTAGTGCTCGTGGTACCGCAACTAGGTGAGGTCGTGCTCAGTGAGGGGAGGGGAGGGTGTAGAGCTCACTAGTACGGTGGTAATCACTTTTAAGGCGGTGGCTGCGTCTTCCTTCCCACCCAGCCCGCTACTTTCCCCCGTACCTGCTCAAGCCACGCTCCTCCCGTGGGAACGTGGCGGGGCGCCTCGTAGGATCGTTGGCCTCCTGGCTTGTCGCGGTCGTCTCCACTCCGCTCGGCTCTCTGGTCTTCGGCCTCTTCTCCACGTCGCTCCTCTTCCCAGCTCCTCGACTTTCTCCACTGCAACACTCCGTCCGCCTCCAGGGAATCGCCGTCCGTCGTCTTCCGGGTTTCCTCTGTTTTTATCCCGCCCTCTGCCAAGACGTCATCAGGGGGCGTGGTTTCGTCCGTGAAGTAGGTCATTTTAAAGGAGCCCGGTCCCGACTCCGTTGTCCAGTCCTGGGATGGGTAGGGACACCACGCATCCTCTGCTGAACGGTCCAGCGGCTGCTGTAGGGGAAGAGAGGGCGGTGAATCCCACCAGTTCCAGTCTGTCGGGGCGGCGCTTTCGTCCCCGCCACAGTGTGTTATTTTAAATGCACCTGAATTTGTTTTTTTGCCTCGCCTAAAGGGAGTGCTGCGTCCTTTCCTCGTCTTTAGGGGGTGCTGCTCAAAGTGTATTATTTAAAGGTGCAGTGGTATATTTGCCTCCAACGTGGGAGTGCAGGGTTTGGGTGTGTCCTTTTAGAGAAAAGCATATTCATTACAGGAGCTTAGCTAAGATTTGGGGAGGAAGAGGCAGTACACAGGAATCTATTTACAAAATGAGAGAAGATAGTACTGGAGCCAGAGTGCCAACCGAAGCTGATTTCAAGCAAGTGCTCTTTTTAGATGCAAGTGGAGTAATACTTCCTTCAATCCTGCACCCCACATCTGAAATATGCGCAGCTGTTTTAATCGTTCACCCGGGTTACAGCTCACTTATCGAAGCAGGGCCGGCTTTAGCGCTGGTGGCGCCCTGTGCGACAGTGCCTGTTGGCGCCCCCCCCAATGACTACCTCTGCCACAGATTCCCTCACTAGCACCCTTTAAAAGTGCCCCTCAAGTCTCCATAACCACTGTCTCTCAGATTCATTTAGTTTTATAGCACCACTCGTACCAGTGTAAGTCTCAGAGCACTTTACACCACAAACACATTGCACAAAGACAATCGTGTGTGCAAATCAGTGTATAGGAAATGTTACATCAGACAGGACTTCAAGGTGTAGTGTAGGAGTGACATATCATCAATACTGGTAGGCAATATAGTTTGAGTCCTTATTCTGGAAAAGCACAACTTCCAAATTTAACACGTAACATCATTGTTAGGGGTTGTCTTTCATAATACGAATTTTTTTCTACAGAAATGAACCCTTTTCACAAGATTAGGATGATGAAAGACTGGGCAAAAAAATATATAGTGCTAGCATATACCTTGCAGTTTGCATGCAGCTCTAGGATGACAGTTAATAGCTCAATGTTCTATATTAGGATATTGATTTATAAACAAGTAACAAAAGGAGCTCTCTTACAGAAGCAGTAACCTTATGTGCCCTATTTACATTATTTGCATTTCGTTATCGCATGGTACACGTTCTTAGAAGCAGGCATTTTAACCCTCTGCATTATCTTAGGATGAGTCAAAACTTCCACTAGACAAACCTCCGCTCTCTTTCCAGAAAGCCAATTAATCACAGTAGTCATCTTGACATTTTAATTGATGTCTGAAAACTGCTGCAAACCAGGAACGCGGCAGCATGTGCTTTTAAAATGATAATATGCATTTTAAAAAATGACGCCCCCACCCCAATTCAACGCCCGGTGCTGTCGCACCGATCGCACCACCTTACAGCCGGCCCTGTATCAAAGTGGGAAATGTGACAAGTTAAACAGAAAAGCATATTTCATTTTCAGGCCTAGCGCATGCAGCTGTGGGCTAGCAGGCCTGGGCTGTCCAAGAGGTCTAATAACAGATGTTCAGATTCCATAAATAACATTATTACAACTAAGGAGAATATGGCAAAATAAAGATTTCGTATACACTATGCAAGAGAATACCTTGTTGATATGCTAAGAGTTCAGAAGAAGGCTTCATCCAGGAATACCTGAAGCTAATCATAGCAAAGAGCAAGAAAACAGGAAGAAAAAAACCCAGCTAAAAGCACAAGCAGAGCAGAAGACAGGGGAAGTGAGAGTTAGAGCAAAGGATAAAAACAGAAGGCATTTGCAGCAGAGCGGAGGAGAAAGAACAGAATAACATCCAAAAGCTCCGACAGAGTAGAGGAGACAGAAAGAATAAAAGCAAAAGGCACTATCAGGGCACAAGAGGATATGTTTCGGTGGCTAAAAGCTGTCTTCCCATTGGTTAGAAATCCCACTTAATTCGTATTATTAAGGCGATGGCCTGTACCACAGTGCAGAAAGTTACAGATATGAATTTAAAAAAAAAAGTTCTTAAAAGATAATGTTGCTCATTTTTCAGTTTACTTACGAATGTATGTAAAGGTCAATATCTAATGCTCAATCAGTGAGGATGCCCAATCATCTCCCATCAGATGTTAAAAGGGTTTGAGAGCCATTAACTGCCCAATCAGGGGTGGAGAGAGCGAACTAAACAACCACTTGTAGCTGCACTTACGTTGAGACACTCGCAGCACCCACATTTTCATGGCTGGTAAATAGGAATGTATGATGTTACTACGCAAACCATTACAACGCATGCTTTTACAACACGGATTACACAATGCAACTACCATTACATCGCATGTTTTTACAACGCATACCATTACTTTGCAGAATCATAGAAAAGCACTAAAAGTACCACTACAATGAAAACTACTACAATGCATACTATTACTATGCATACTATTACTACGCTTTAAAAAAAAAAAAAAAACATTTTTTTGTTTTTAAATAACTAAACCCTGGGACGGGATACAAGGGAAATAAGGGTTTTGGGAGCGGGAGTGTACTAATACACAGGTATACAAAATTAATGCTTGGGTATTTAAAAAAATACTCATAATACTTGTGCACTTGACGCATATTTTTCTTTAAATTCACACAAAACGAATCCCAATTTTTTAAAATTAAAATGTTAACTAACCCCTGGAACGGGATGCAAGGGAAATAGGGGTTTTGGGTGGGGAAGTGTATTGATACATGGATATTAATAAAAAATACCCAAGTATTTTAGTATATCCCTATACGAATTAATACCCCTTTTATTAATATAAAAATGTAAAAGAAACACATAAAAAAAGATTATTATAATTTTGAAAAAAAACAACGAAGCGAAAGCAAGTTTATTAAGCCACCATTTTGAACCATGAAAAAACGAGAGTCCATTAACTATTTTTATGAATGCCCCATAACCCACGACTCACCAAAATGGCTGACATTACAGCAATAAATGTTATAACAAACATTTTTAAAGCTATCAAAATAATTCTAGTTTTAGTCAGCTTCTGAATCACGCCAAAAAACTGTTTACAAAACATATTTTCTTTTAAATTATCGTTCACCATCAAAAATACATATAAAAACAGCTGTCCACCATTTTGAAAACAGTGGTAAACTGACCCTCAAGGACACCACACGCGTTTTTTAAGCCAGCAAGCTATTGAACTTTGGATAACACAAACAGTCTTGTTCAAAAACATGATCTGTTGAGAGATAAGGCATGCACTAAACAAAGCTTCCGTTCCCTGAACTTGCCATTCTCTAGTACTGATTTTAAGACTGATTTTAAGTCTACGGTGTCTTTCTATAAGTCGTATCCTTGTTCAGATACCTGGGCAATAAAGGATGCAGAGTAAATCTGTTTGGTGTTTGTTAACATATTTTTCATCTGTGCTGATGTTGGGGCAACCTTATAATAATATGAGGCTGGGTCAGACATATTAAACCCTGAAAAATATGGAAACTTTTGTGTAAATGTTTTTGAACTGCCTTTCGGCGGTGTTGGACAATTTTCCCACTGGTGGTATGTGAACACATTTCTAGAATTAGCAGATTTATGCAAAAAGTGATGACCATAATGTTGAAAACAATACATAGATTCGTATTCTGATGTGCTTTCCAATGTTTCACTATTAGAAAATGCAGCAGATTTTTCTAAATCAGACAACATGTTATTTACAGTTTCAAACTTCCAATCTTTAGAAAATGTGCTTGAGGTAATGATATCACTCAATGATATTTTAAATAAGTGTGGAAGTTTTAAAATTTCTGTCGGACCAAATATATCGAAATCAACCTTGTCCCAAACTAAACCATCCGATATAGGAACTGCTGTAATGTTCGCTGTAATGTTCACTGATGCCAATTCTCTTTGTTCTCGATGAGATGATTGATGTGGTTTCAAAATTAAATTCACCTTTTGGTCTGCAGAGCTTTGTCGAAGGTATTTGCCATTAACAAGCATGCTAAAAACTATTACTAAGCCTACACCGAAGAGAAAGAAAAGTATCCCTGTTATTACCCATAGTTCTTTCCCAGGTGATACCAGGTAAGTCTTTTTAATAAAGTTCAGAAAGTCTTTAACTTGCTGCTTGCGTGGTTTTTGGGCTGGCATCGTTACAGGTTCACTTGGATCCAAAGAAAACGTAACAATGTTTATGAAGTAGCCAGAAGCAGTTCAATCAATTGTTAGTATTGCATCAGGATTTGTAGAAATCGTAGTTTGCTCTTGTTGAGGCATGTTGATGTAGGCATCTGTATTTGGTCGACTAGAAATTAGTCTTTCATTTTGATTATGAATTTGAACTTCAGGTTCAAGTGGAACTAGTTCCATAGCATTATTGCATAGTCCTTCATTCCGTAACAGGGGACTCTTCGAACGTGATGAGCCTTTCCATTTGAACTTCTTGAATTGTAGCGAGAGGAAGGCATCTGCTACTTTGGAGTCCACGTGGCCTACTAATCAGTATCGACCACATAGTGTGGTTTGATTAGATCGATTGAGACAAATCTTTTCTCCTTTTTTCTGGCAAGAGGGGGTAGAAGTACAGTTCTTGTTCCTTCAACTGCTAGGACCGGTACAGGCTTTCTGTAGGATGGCCCAAATTCTTTCTTGTCCGCTATTTTCTCTCTGACCAGATTCCCAACTTTTGGGATCCAGACAGGTCTTGTCGTGACTGATTTGACTTCCCCAGTGGCGGTCTTCTTCAGGTGGACATTACTTTGTTGTGTCCTGGATTCATTTAGATCCTGTAAAATTGCCAAACGATCATGGATGTCAAAAGGTTTTCCATCCGCCACTGTGCCTTCACAATCAAGATCAGGTACCGACATTCTTGTCCCAAATAGGACTTCATATGGAGTGACACCCCCCCTAGAGATTTTCCTGGCATATTGTTCAGAGCCGGCTGCACTCCATGCAGATGTTTTACCCAGCTCTCACCCATGCCTAATACTCCAGCTGTTAAAGACTGTTTTAAGTCTCTGTTTTTCCTCTCCACAACCAAATTTCCTTTGGGATGGTACAGAGAGGAGTACCACAATGCTTCACCTAATCCTCGCATGGCCTCCTTGTAAGCCCGAGAGCTAAATGCAGGGCCCTGGTCAGAATGTAATGTGCCAATTGCGTGTGTCCCTACGAAGACTCGCAAATCTTTTACAACAGTTTGAGCGTCAGCAGAGTGCTGGGGCCACACCCACAGGAATCTTGAGCAGGAATCCACTGCAACCATGATATATCTGTAAGCCCTATCTCTTTTTAAGGGGCCACAGTGGTCCAAGTAAACACACGCTAGTGGTTTGTCAGATATTAACAATGGTGTCTGCGCTGGTCGTGTTACGGTGGCACCTTTCATCTGCTGGCAGATGTCGCATTTCAAGACATAGTCCTTAGTCTGCTCTGTTAATCCAGGCAACCAATAGCGTTGTTTTAATAAAGAAACTGTTGCCGTAATTCCTGCATGTGTAGAACCTATACCCTTGTGTGCTGCTAGCATCAAACCGAACCTACGATCCATGTTTATAATTACTCTATCCCCCACTCCAGGAATCTGAGCAAATGGAATTTTATTGGCATCTAACTTGTAGGACTACTTGAGTAGAAATCTTTTTGGTACTGCATCGCTGTTTTTGCGTGAAGCAATAACAGATACCATAGTCTCACCATCTATTCTCGTTTTAGAACAAGTGAGTGCAGCTACGGAAGCCGTGCATACAGCCTTCTTTGTGGCTTCATCAGCCAATGACTTCCCCTCAACGTGAACGTCATCATGCTGATGATTCAGTGTATGTATCACGTGAGCCCTCAGTAGTTCGGTTTTCAACTCCACTACCTGTTCCCATAGCATTTTATACTTAATTGTGCCACCTTTTGCATCTTTTAACCCGTTTTGAACCCAGTATTGCAGATTTTCGTTATATGATTACACACAGTAAAACGAATCGCACACAATTAGTGTGGAGAATTCTCGATCCGTATTTACCAGTGCCAGTATCAGGGCTTTTAACTCTGCCAGTTGTGCTGTGCAGTCTCCTAGAGATTGCGTTTTTGTGCAACTTGGATGGAACTTTCCATCCCGCATGCAACCTTTAACGATTTTACATGCCACGCTATATTGTTGCTTACTTCCTATGGCTGGTTGAGCAGATCCGTCAGTGTAAATTATGTATTCATACTGATCTAGAGGCATTATTTAATTTGGTAGAGGATATTGTTGTTCGAATTGCAGGAATGCTTGTGTCTTTAAATTTGGATCGTACCTCATAAGACTCTAGAATATTGCCTGGAGACCTTACTACATTCAATGGCTCTACTTTTTTAATCTCAGGTAAGAGCACACACATCTAGATACAATGCCTACTAATGCCTGGAGTCTCTTTTTTGCCTTTGATTTTTTGGGGTATTTCTGCTGACTTTTGGTGTTCTTTGAACCTTCTTTAGATACTTGAAACCTTGCCGATAAACGTGCAAAGTAAACAGATTGCCGTAGCCTCTCGAGTGGGGAGCATGACAGTAACAAATGAATTTTTATACAGACTCCGATTTGGTGCAGGTTTGTAATTAACTTTAAACCGCACTTTCTTGTAATAACTTTTTGTGGTTTTTTATCACATTAATCTTGATGTTTGCCCCTTTTTTGTTCTTTCCCTATTATATTTGATAGGGATATACCCAGGATCTAAACATATCCACCTTTGAGCTCGTGGCATTTACTCTTGGCCTTTTTAAAAGTGAGAATTACTAGCCAGAATCTAGGTCGCATGTGAGGTCGGGATTGATCCAGGTTGGTTTATAATCTCTTCCATCTTAGCCATAGATACTCAATCCATTTTTTCTGAGTTCATTACAGTTCTTTTATAATTATGTTTATTTTTCTTATTTTCCTTATCCTTGATCGTCTTTATTTGCTTTTTGTTTTTGTAATATCTTATATTCGTTATTGATCTACGTTGTTGCTTATTATTATAGACACTTTTACTGGGACAGATTTTGGGAAGAGCTCAGGAACCCTTATAGATTTGTGAACCTTATACATTACCTGTACCAGGCCTTGCACTGGTTGGCGAAATTCCATAGAAGGTGAGATTTAATTTCCTTTTCAATTAAATAACACAAGGGTCCAACTAAGAGCATTGAGTATATGTTGCTTTAATATTGAAATTTGTCTTTAGCTTAGGTTTCGATAGGGGTGCCACGATGAGCATTTCTTTGTTCATTTTTTTCTCCCTTCGATTTTTCTCTCTATTTTTCTTTGATATTACCCTGATTTGCTACTAATGGTTTTATTTATTACGTATGGAAAATGTTGTACAAAAAGTTTATGTATGTTTAAACTTTATATATTACTTCTAAAATATGATGTTTTTTGTCTCCTTTTTTCTTTTCCTTTTTCGTTTATACTGTAGAGATTGTTTAGGTGTTTTCTCATATTTGTGACTTGGTGTTTTTATGTGTGTAATAAGATATTTTTGTAAAAATAAAAATAAAAACAAAAATCCAATTGGTCGCACACTGCTCGTCCTACCAGCGTGTTACCCCAAAGCATTGTGGTCCATGAAGTAGGCATCAGCGAGTGCGCCTCTTCCAGAGTCTTAAACAAAAATCAATATCGCGTTGGCCATCCCTGGACACGTGTTTTGAGGTTATTACCTCTCATCAGCAGGGAATAGGCATGTGTGTCGGGTTGCTGCGTAGGCTGCCAAAAAAATGTTCTCAGGTCCGGTACCACTCGTGGCACACAGGTGCATAACCATGAGCTCGTCAGCCCCACCGGCTAAAGGGAGCCTGAATATAAACAAAAATCCATTGGTCGCACACTGCTCGTCCTACCAGCGTGTTACCCCAAAGCATTGTGGTCCATGAAGTAAGCATCAGCGAGTGCGCCTCTGCCGGAGTCTTAAACAAAAATCAATGTCACGTTGGCCATCCCTAGACACGTGTTTCGAAGTTATTACCTCTCATCAGCAGGGAATCGGCATGTGTGTTGGGTTGCTGCGTAGGCTGCCAAAAAAATGTTCTCAGGTCCGGTACCACTCGTGGCACGCAGGTGCGTAACCATGAGCTCGTCAGCCACACCGCCAACGCGACATTGATTTTTGCTTAAGACTCTGGCAGAGGCGCACTCGCTGATGCTTACTTCACGGACCACAATGCTTTGGGGTAACACGCTGGTAGGACGAGCAGTGTGCGACCAATTGGATTTTTGTTCATATTCAGGCTCCCTTGAGCCGGTGGGGCTGTTGAGCTCATGGTTACGCACCTGCGTGCCACGAGTGGTACCGGACCTGAGAATATTTTTTTTGGCAGCCTACGCAGCAACCCGACACACATGCCTATTCCCTGCTGATGAGAGGTAACAACCTCAAAACACGTGTCCAGGGATGGCCAACGCGACATTGATTTTTGCTTAAGACTCTGGCAGAGGCGCACTCGCTGATGCTTACTTCATGGACCACAATGCTTTGGGGTAACACGCTGGTAGGACGAGCAGTGTGCGACCAATTGGATTTTTGTTTATATTCAGGCTCCCTTGAGCCGGTGGGGCTGACGAGCTCATGGTTACGCACCTGCGTGCCACGAGTGATACCGGACCTGAGAATATATTTTTTTGGCAGCCTACGCAGCAACCCGACACACATGCCTATTCCCTGCTGATGAGAGGTAACAACCTCGAAACACGTGTCCAGGGATGGCCAACGCGACATTGATTTTTGCTTAAGACTCTGGCAGAGGCGCACTCGCTGATGCTTACTTCACGGACCACAATGCTTTGGGGTAACACACTGGTTGGACGAGCAGTGTGCGACCAATTGGATTTTTGTTTATATTCAGGCTCCCTTGAGCCGGTGGGGCAGACGAGCTCATGGTTACGCACCTGCGTGCCACGAGTGGTACCGGACCTGAGAATATTTTTTTGGCAGCCTACACAGCAACCCGACACACATGCCTATTCCCTGCTGATGAGAGGTAACAACCTCGAAACACGTGTCCAGGGATGGCCAACGCGACATTGATTTTTGATTAAGACTCTGGCAGAGGCGCACTCGCTGATGCTTACTTCATGGACCACAATGCTTTGGGGTAACACGATGGTAGGACGAGCAGTGTGCGACCAATTGGATTTTTTTTTTATTTTTATTTTTTATTTTTATTTTATTCATTTTTTAAAGATATTTTTGTGCATTGTGAGTTTTATTCAGATAACTGTTGTTATAAACTCTCCATAATTCTGGTGTGGCCAACTTCTTTGATCACACATTAATATGTTTTGGCATGTTTTTCTTATAATGTGTGAAAAAATATTCTTTCAGAATTTTATAAAAAAAAGAGCTGTCTCAAGACCACACATGAATGTTCTCCTGTGTATATCCATTATGGGTGGTGATGAGTAATTGTATAGAAGAAATACTCTCATAGGATTGTGTAATTATCACATTGTTATATTTTAATATCAATATTTGATGACATGTTGTCTCATATAATTGTTTTTTGTATATTCATTCTTGTGTCAGTATTAATGTTGTTTTATGTTCAAACATATGTCTCTTTTCCTCTCTCTGTATTTGTATTATTGTGTCTATAAAATATTGAATGTTTTTTTTTTTTTTACTTTTTTCAGCCCTGATGAAGTTCTCCCACGGAGAACGAAATGCGTTGGCTGGAACTTAAAGCATTTTTGATACTGATTGAAAAATAAAGAAACTTAAGTAAAAACTTATTTCTATAATCGGGACTTTGTTATTCCACGCACGCCCATCAAATCGCTGTATTCTACATCTGTTGCAGTGAGAGAATTAGCCCATTGTATCCATCTCGGATGTAAGGTTTTCAGAGGGTAAAGCGTGGGTAGAATTCTCAGACAATTCCCCAGAGCCAGCAGTGAACCGTGCAGGCAGGAATGATAATATTGTGCCTTTAGACTTAAAACAGGGACAGGAAAACGTGCGCTTTTTCAAAAATGTTTTTCGCAAGAAGAGTGATGCTTGTTTCTTTTCCAGGTCATCATACTGCGACGTGTTGGTGTGCCTGATGTCTCTGCCCATGTATGTGAGCCCCGTGTGCACCCTTTAAAAGCGCCCCTCAAGTCTCCATAACCACTGTCTCTCAGATTCATTTAGTTTTATAGCACCACTCGTACCAGTGTAAGTGTCAGAGCACTTTACACCACAAACACATTGCACAAAGGAAATGTTACAGAAGACAGGACTTCAAGGTGTAGTGTAGGAGTGACATATCATCAATACTGGTAGGCAATATAGTTTGAGTCCTTATTCTGGAAAAGCACAACTTCCAAATTTAACACGTAACATCATTGTTAGGGGTTCTCTTTCATAATACGAATTTTTTTCTGCCGAAATGAACCCTTTTCACAAGATTAGGATGATGAAAAACTGGGCAAAAAAATATATAGTGCTAGCATATACCTTGCAGTTTGCATGCAGCTCTAGGATGACAGTTAATAGCTCAATGTTCTATATTAGGATATTGATTTATAAACAAGTAACAAAAGGAGCTCTCTTACAGAAGCAGTAACCTTATGTGCCCTATTTACATTATTTGCATTTCGTTATCGCATGGTACACGTTCTTAGAAGCAGGCATTTTAACCCTCTGCATTATCTTAGGATGAGTCAAAACTTCCACTAGACAAACCTCCGCTCTCTTTCCAGAAAGCCAATTAATCACAGTAGTCATCTTGACATTTTAATTGATGTCTGAAAACTGCTGCAAACCAGGAACGCGGCAGCATGTGCTTTTAAAATGATAATATGCATTTTAAAAAATGACGCCCCCACCCCAATTCAACGCCCGGTGCTGTCGCACCGATCGCACCACCTTACAGCCGGCCCTGTATCAAAGTGGGAAATGTGACAAGTTAAACAGAAAAGCATATTTCATTTTCAGGCCTAGCGCATGCAGCTGTGGGCTGACTAGCAGGCCTGGGCTGTCCAAGAGGTCTAATAACAGATGTTCAGATTCCATAAATAACATTATTACAACTAAGGAGAATATGGCAAAATAAAGATTTCGTATACACTATGCAAGAGAATACCTTGTTGATATGCTAAGAGTTCAGAAGAAGGCTTCATCCAGGAATACCTGAAGCTAATCATAGCAAAGAGCAAGAAAACAGGAAGAAAAAAACCCAGCTAAAAGCACAAGCAGAGCAGAAGACAGGGGAAGTGAGAGTTAGAGCAAAGGATAAAAACAGAAGGCATTTGCAGCAGAGCGGAGGAGAAAGAACAGAATAACATCCAAAAGCTCCGACAGAGTAGAGGAGACAGAAAGAATAAAAGCAAAAGGCGCTATCAGGGCACAAGAGGATATGTTTCGGTGGCTAAAAGCTGTCTTCCCATTGGTTAGAAATCCCACTTAATTCGTATTATTAAGGCGATGGCCTGTACCACAGTGCAGAAAGTTACAGATATGAATTTAAAAAAAAAAGTTCTTAAAAGATAATGTTGCTCATTTTTCCGTTTACTTACGAATGTATGTAAAGGTCAATATCTAATGCTCAATCAGTGAGGATGCCCAATCATCTCCCATCAGATGTTAAAAGGGTTTGAGAGCCATTAACTGCCCAATCAGGGGTGGAGAGAGCGAACTAAACAACCACTTGTAGCTGCACTTACGTTGAGACACTCGCAGCACCCACATTTTCATGGCTGGTAAATAGGAATGTATGATGTTACAACGCAAACCATTACAACGCATGCTTTTACAACGCGGATTACACAATGCAACTACCATTACATCGCATGTTTTTACAACGCATACCATTACTTTGCAGAATCATAGAAAAGCACTAAAAGTACCACTACAATGAAAACTACTACAATGCATACTATTACTATGCATACTATTACTACGCTTTAAAAAAAAAAAAAAAACATATTTTTGTTTTTAAATAACTAAACCCTGGGACGGGATGCAAGGGAAATAAGGGTTTTGGGAGCGGGAGTGTACTAATACACAGGTATACAAAATTAATGCTTGGGTATTTAAAAAAATACTCATAATACTTGTGCACTTGACGCATATTTTTCTTTAAATTCACACAAAACGAATCCCAATTTTTTAAAATTAAAATGTTAACTAACCCCTGGAACGGGATGCAAGGGAAATAGGGGTTTTGGGTGGGGAAGTGTATTGATACATGGATATTAATAAAAAATACCCAAGTATTTTAGTATATCCCTATACGAATTAATACCCCTTTTATTAATATAAAAATGTAAAAGTGTCGCGAGAGCGTCAGCGTGTCAGCAGTATTACATAACCCACTAACCTGAGCCAGCCAGCAGGAACGATGTAAGAGATGTATATCCCCCTTCTTCTCCCCTCCACTGACACCCACCAAGGGATAAAACCCGAGTGGTGCGGAAAGCAGCGGGGAGAAAAGGGAGGAGAAGGGACAATGGCCTGGGTCCAAGACAGGTCTTCGGGTCTGAGGCAGGGAATGCAGGGACGAATTCTAGGCGGTGTCTGGCATGGGTACTATGGATGAGAAAGCAAACAATGAGTCAGGAAACACTATTGAAGGAGTCTCCCACACCCTTACCCCCACTCTCGTTAACTCACTATGACGGATGTCTTCCAGTCTTTACGGAAAGGGATTCGCCTGGTGTGTAGAACCCCACTCCTTCGCAGGTGTCTCGCCTCAACCGTCTCCCCAACAAGGATGCCAATGCCCCAAAAGAATGTCCGGAGGCTGTAAGGAGCGCTGGTATGGGCTCAGGAACAGAGGACAAGGGAGGACTTTTCAGCCCCCTACAATCCGGCGTCTTGTCCTCCTCCTAACACCCAGTAGACCAGCGAGTGTCCACAACCATAATGCACTGTTCCCCGGTTCCTTCACCGTGGAGCAAACAATAATGCAAGGAGTTAAGTTCCTCCCCACCGAGCGCCCAACCGCTGTTCCTGCACAGCGCGAGCGTGGAAAGTCTGATTAGCGTGTAAGCTGATGTCTCCTCGCTGTTCCTGCACAGCGCGAGCGTGGAAAGTCTGATTAGCGTGTAAGCTGATGTCTCCTCGCTGTTCCTTCACAGCGGGAATGACTCAAGATCAAGGAGGAGCTAATGCCCTCCAGTGCGGGTTTACCTGATGTCCGTTGTGCTCGGGGATCTGTCGATGTCCGTCGCGGCGTCTGCTGCTTTGACTCTGTCGTCCCGCGTAGCGTCTGTTCTCAGGGGAGTCGTTAGGAACGATTCCGTTGTCCGTGGTCCGGGTACGACGGGGAAGAGGAGTACCTCACACGGCACTCTGGGTCTTCGCTTCGTGCGAGCTCCAAACAGGAAACTGGGGCAAGATTGTCAAGCACCTCCTCCTAGTGGAGGAGGTCCTTTATGGAACGGTGCACGCGTACTTGGATGACGCGAGTCCTTCCGGCCTGTCCCAGGGTTTTCTGGGTTGTGTAGTTCACTGCCGCTGTTTGTGGTGTTCGCGTGATCGCGACAGAACCCCCTCTCAAGGACCGCCGTCCCGGGGGTCGGCCCGGCTTACCAGGGTGCGCTCTGTGGAAGGCTTCCACCAAGTCGGGGCAATGGAGATTGTGTGCCGGTTCCCAGGTTCTGTCCTCCACCCCATAACCTTTCCAATCCACCAAATACTGGACCCGCCCTCTCACTAACCTGGAGTCCAGCAGTTCGTGCACTTCATACTCCTCCTGACCTTCTATGTCTATGGGCTGCGGTCTGTCTGGGAGTCTCATGTGGACATGGCATGGTTGTAACAACGACACGTGGAATACAGGATGTATGTGCCAAGTGAGGGGTAAGGACAATCTCATGGCCACAGGATTCACAACCCTTTCTATGCTATAGGGTCCTATGTAGCGGGGCTTCAACTTATTCACCCCTTTCAGCTGGAGATTGCGGGTAGATAACCATACCTTATCTCCCACCTTATACTGAGGTTCCACAATCCTCCTTTGGTCGGCCCATTTTTTGTGTGCTGCCTGGGCTGAGGCTAAGTTGTTTTTCACCTCTATCAAGACAGCTCGGAGGTGAGCATGATGTTCTTGGATGCTGGGAAGTTTGGTTTGCACTGGCCATTCAAAAGGGAGCATGTTGGGATGATGTCCATAAAGGCAAAAGAACGGGGAACATCCCAACGTGGAATGCTCAGCGTTATTGTACGCAAATTCTGCCAGCCAGAGTAATGGGAACCACTGTATGGGATTCTGTAATGTGAAACATCGTAAGTATTGCTCCAGTGTCTGATTCAATCGTTCAGTCTTTCCATCGGTTTGTGGATGGAAGCTCGTTGATGTTCGTGCATCAATAGTGAGTGATTCACAGAGCGCTTTCCAGAAACGGGATGTGAACTGGGATCCCCTGTCTGTGATTATAACACTGGGTATCCCATGTGCCCTGACAACGTGTTGTAGAAAGACAAGCGCTAACTCTGCCGAAGAAGGGAGTTTCTTCAAGGGGACGAAATGTCCCATTTTCGTCAGATGATCTACAAGCACTAGTATGACTGTATATCCCTCGCAGGGGGGCATTTCCACGATGAAATCCATCGAGATGGTGTGCCATGGCCGCGGTGGAATAGGAATGGGCCGTAGTAACTCTGTAGGTTTTGTATGTATTGCCTTGCTTTGAGTGCACACGGAACACGTTTTTACGTACTCTTGAGTGTCCTTTCTCAAAGTTGGCCACCAGTATGATCTCTCGATGCAGGAGGTGGTTTTCTGACTACCCAAATGGCCTCCTAAAGGTGTATCATGCGTCCACTTCAGCACCCTTGTTTGCAACACTGGGTCCGGAATAAACAAAGCGTGAGAGTGATACAGAAGACTATCCCTTTCCTGTCGTCTGTCAGGGTCTTCAGATATCCATTTGTGTGCGTCCACTCCTGCCACAGCTGCTCTCAAGTTGTCCAAGAACTCATGGGAAGAGACCTGTGCGATAGTCTTGTCAAGAACGGTCTTCTCCGGGAGGATACATGGTGGTTCCTTTCCCTCCGTTTCCATAGGTCCTTCAGGTTCTTCAATCCGGGACAGTGCATCTGCCTTCCCATGTTGCGGTCCCGGGCGATATTTGATAACAAAATCAAAGTCCGCAAAAAACAGAGTCCATCGCAGTTGTCTGGGGGTCAAAGCCTTAGCTGTTTTAAGAAATAGAAGATTACGATGGTCTGTGAAGATTTCGACTGTGTGTCGGGCTCCCAAAAGGTAATGTCTCCATTCCTCACAAGCTCGCTTTATCGCTAACAACTCCTTGTCAGTGACTGAATAATTAATCTCACAAGGGGACAGCTTTTTTGAATAATAGGCAACGGGATGGAGTTGTCCCGTTTCCGGATGTCGCTGGGAGAGGACTCCTCCAATGGCGTACTGTGAGGCGTCTGTCTCTAGAATAAACGGGAGTTGTGTATCAGGGTGCCTTAAGATGGGAGCATGCGTGAACCTGTCCTTCAGGGCTTGGAAGGCCTGTTCCGCTTCTGTTCCTCATTGGAACGGAGTATCTTTTCTTAGTAACTTCGTGATTGGTGTGAGGATTCTTGAGAAGTCTTTAATGAATCGCCGATAAAAATTAGCGAAACCTAAGAATCTCTGCACGGCCTTGACGTTGTGTGGGGTCGTCCAGTCTGTGATCGCCTGTACCTTGCCATGGTCCATCTGGAACCCCCGGGAGTTGATGATATAACCTAGAAAGGCTACCTCCTCCGCATGAAACAAGCATTTCTCCAATTTTGCGAATAAGGAATGTTGTTGTAACCTGGCCAGTACTGCTGTTACATGTTGCACATGATCTTTTAGAGAGGTGGAATATATCAAAATATCGTCTAGATACACCACACAAAAAGTGTCCAGGAATCCTCGAAGCACCTCGTCCATAAAATATTGAAAGGCCGCCGGGGCATTGCATAGCCCAAAAGGCATGACCATGTACTCATATAACCCAAACTTGGTTCTAAAAGCGGTCTTCCATTCATCTCCCTGTTTGACGCGGATCAGGTGATAAGCCCCTCGTAAATCGAGTTTAGTGAACCATCTTGCTCCCTTAAGTTTGTCTAGTAGCACTGGTATTAAGGGCAGGGGATATCGATTTTTGATGGTGACACGGTTGATGGCTCTGAAGTCGATGCACGGACGTAGCTCATCGCAATCCTTTTTAGGAATGAAAAAAAGCGGGGATGACGCAGGTGAAGAGGAGTGCCTTATAAATCCAGAGGCCAGGTTATCCGTAAGGTATTGTTGTAAGTATTTTGTTTCTGGTTCCGTGAGAGCATATACTCTGCTGCAGGGGATGGCCTCACCGGGAACCAGGTCAATCCTACAGTCGTAAGAGCGATGCGGCGGAAGGCGCGTAGCCCTCTGTTTGTCAAACACCGGACGATAGTCCTGATAAACGTCGGGTAATGTGATGGTGCAGCAAAATCCGGTCTCCACGCACTCGGAAGCCAGGAGACATGCTTGTGTCTTCTCTTCCCCCATTTGGCACATGACTTGGTGAGTACAATGTTCAAGACAGTAGGCGGACGTCAAGGAGACGGTACGTGCGGCCCAATGAATAACAGGATCGTGCAAGGTTAACCAGGGCATACCCAATATGAGACGGAAGTGTGGTGCGTCGATGAGATCGAAACAAATATATTCGTAGTGGTCTTTCCCAAATTTCATGAGGAGAAGGGTCGTCTGATATAAGACCGGGCCCGACGACAGAGCAGTGCCGTCCACTGCTTTGACTTCTTCGGGATGTTTCTTCGTTTCTTGGGGGACCCCAATACTGTGCGCGTATTTTAGATCCATGTAATTTCCCGTTGCCCCCGAATCCAACATCGCAGAGATGTCCAAAGGGGTATCGGGGTATATCCAAAGGGTAATTCCTACGTTGAGATGTGCCACCGCTGGTTGGATGGTGTTCGCAACGGCGGGGGAGATCGCTGCTTGTTTTCCACCCGGTCCAGGGATCTCCTCCTGACTCGGGTGTGCTAGTTTTCCGATGTCTCTTCCTGGTGCACCGAAGAGACTTGCATTCTGGGGCTACTGTTTCTTTCAGGGAGTCTCGTTCTTGCTCGGCATTCTCGAATAAAGTGCCCACTCTTCCCGCAATAGAGGCACAGTCTCATCTTCCGTCTTCTTTCCCGTTCTTCGTTCGTTAGTGGTCCCTTGATCCCTCCTATCTGCATGGGTTCAGAAGTATCTGCGGGTTTTTGGGAGTCGTCTGGGGCCATCCTTGGTCGTACATACGGACCTCGGTTTTCGCTCCTGCTTTTGTCTCCCTTGCGTTCTTGGAGACGATGTTCCAATTGAACCGTGAGCGTGATGAATTCCTCACAGGTGGGAGGGAGTTGTACTACCTGGGAGAGAACGTCTTTCAACTCTCCTCTCAACCCTTGGTAAAACAGGGAGGTGCGCTTGTCCTGAGGCCAATCTGTCTCCACCACCAACCGATTGAAGGTGGTGATATACGTAAGTAGATCTTGAGATCCTTGTTTCAGGGTCATCAACTCCCGGTCCAATGTAAGCATTTGGGATTTTCGATCAAACAGCTTCCGCATTTCGATGCAGAAGTCGGAGAAGTGATGTAACACGGGGTCGTTTCTTTCCATCAATGGGATGGTCCAACTAGCTGCGTTGCCTCCCATGTAGGACATTGTAAACGCCGTTTTTGCGGCATCATCCTGGAACACCGCGGGTTTACAAAGGAAATGCAGCCGACATTGATTTAGGAATGTCTCAAACTTTTTTGGATCTCCATAGAATCTTTCAGGAGGTGCTAGCGGTATGCCGGTGTTTTGTAACACATGAACGGTAGGAACATTCTCTGTAGTGGAAGTAGGACCCTGAGAGGAAAAAGAACCAACCCCTTTGGTTGGGTCTGTTTTGGGCCCTATCCCAGGAGGAGGGAGGGTCCAATCCTTGATGTAACCACCCGCTCCTCTACTATCGGTTTTGCCTTGGCGGGATATACCCGCTACTTCCCTCCGTAGTGTACCTACTTCGAGTTTCAGGTCTCGGTTTTCCACGCGGGATGCATGGACCTCTGCCTGTATCGCCGTGAGGCTGTCTAGAAGAGACGCCAGAACTACGTTGGTATCCATCGTTCGGGCTGGGATGCAATCTTGGGCTTGACAATCTGTCGCGAGAGCGTCAGCGTGTCAGCAGTATTACATAACCCACTAACCTGAGCCAGCCAGCAGGAACGATGTAAGAGATGTATATCCCCCTTCTTCTCCCCTCCACTGACACCCACCAAGGGATAAAACCCGAGTGGTGCGGAAAGCAGCGGGGAGAAAAGGGAGGAGAAGGGACAATGGCCTGGGTCCAAGACAGGTCTTCGGGTCTGAGGCAGGGAATGCAGGGACGAATTCTAGGCGGTGTCTGGCATGGGTACTATGGATGAGAAAGCAAACAATGAGTCAGGAAACACTATTGAAGGAGTCTCCCACACCCTTACCCCCACTCTCGTTAACTCACTATGACGGATGTCTTCCAGTCTTTACGGAAAGGGATTCGCCTGGTGTGTAGAACCCCACTCCTTCGCAGGTGTCTCGCCTCAACCGTCTCCCCAACAAGGATGCCAATGCCCCAAAAGAATGTCCGGAGGCTGTAAGGAGCGCTGGTATGGGCTCAGGAACAGAGGACAAGGGAGGACTTTTCAGCCCCCTACAATCCGGCGTCTTGTCCTCCTCCTAACACCCAGTAGACCAGCGAGTGTCCACAACCATAATGCACTGTTCCCCGGTTCCTTCACCGTGGAGCAAACAATAATGCAAGGAGTTAAGTTCCTCCCCACCGAGCGCCCAACCGCTGTTCCTGCACAGCGCGAGCGTGGAAAGTCTGATTAGCGTGTAAGCTGATGTCTCCTCGCTGTTCCTGCACAGCGCGAGCGTGGAAAGTCTGATTAGCGTGTAAGCTGATGTCTCCTCGCTGTTCCTTCACAGCGGGAATGACTCAAGATCAAGGAGGAGCTAATGCCCTCCAGTGCGGGTTTACCTGATGTCCGTTGTGCTCGGGGATCTGTCGATGTCCGTCGCGGCGTCTGCTGCTTTGACTCTGTCGTCCCGCGTAGCATCTGTTCTCAGGGGAGTCGTTAGGAACGATTCCGTTGTCCGTGGTCCGGGTACGACGGGGAAGAGGAGTACCTCACACGGCACTCTGGGTCTTCGCTTCGTGCGAGCTCCAAACAGGAAACTGGGGCAAGATTGTCAAGCACCTCCTCCTAGTGGAGGAGGTCCTTTATGGAACGGTGCACGCGTACTTGGATGATGCGAGTCCTTCCGGCCTGTCCCAGGGTTTTCTGGGTTGTGTAGTTCACTGCCGCTGTTTGTGGTGTTCGCGTGATCGCGACAAAAAGAAACACATGAAAAAAGATTATTATAATTTTGAAAAAAAACAACGAAGCGAAAGCAAGTTTATTAAGCCACCATTTTGAACAATGAAAAAACGAGAGTCCATTAACTATTTTTATGAATGCCCCATAACCCACGACTCACCAAAATGGCTGACATTACAGCAATAAATGTTATAACAAACATTTTTAAAGCCATCAAAATAATTCTAGTTTTAGTCAGCTTCTGAATCACGCCAAAAAACTGTTTACAAAACATATTTTCTTTTAAATTATCGTTCACCATCAAAAATACATATAAAAACAGCTGTTCACCATTTTGAAAACAGTGGTAAACTGACCCTCAAGGACACCACACGCGTTTTTTAAGCCAGCAAGCTATTGAACTTTGGATAACACAAACAGTCTTGTTCAAAAACATGATCTGTTGAGAGATAAGGCATGCACTAAACAAAGCTTCCGTTCCCTGAACTTGCCATTCTCTAGTACTGATTTTAAGACTGATTTTAAGTCTATGGTGTCTTTCCATAAGTCGTATCCTTGTTCAGATACCTGGGCAATAAAGGATGCAGAGTAAATCTGTTTGGTGTTTGTTAACATATTTTTCATCTGTGCTGATGTTGGGGCAACCTTATAATAATAGGAGGCTGGGTCAGACATATTAAACCCTGAAAAATATGGAAACTTTTGTGTAAATGTTTTTGAACTGCCTTTCGGCGGTGTTGGACAATTTTCCCACTGGTGGTATGTGAACACATTTCTAGGATTAGCAGATTTATGCAAAAAGTGATGACCATAATGTTGAAAACAATACATAGATTCGTAATCTGATGTGTTTTCCAATGTTTCACTATTAGAAAATGCAGCAGATTTTTCTAAATCAGACAACATGTTATTTACAGTTTCAAAGTTCCAATCTTTAGAAAATGTGCTTGAGGTAATGATATCACTCAATGATATTTTAAATAAGTGTGGAAGTTTTAAAATTTCTGTCGGACCAAATATATCGAAATCAACCTTGTCCCAAACTAAACCATCCGGTATAGGAACTGCTGTAATGTTCGCTGTAATGTTCACTGATGCCAAGTCTCTTTGTTCTCGATGAGATGATTGATGTGGTTTCAAAATTAAATTCACCTTTTGGTCTGCAGAGCTTTGTCGAAGGTATTTGCCATTAACAAGCATGCTAAAAACTATTACTAAGCCTACACAGAAGAGAAAGAAAAGTATCCCTGTTATTACCCATAGTTCTTTCCCAGGTGATACCAGGTAAGTCTTTTTAATAAAGTTCAGAAAGTCTTTAACTTGCTGCTTGCGTGGTTTTTGGGCTGGCATCGTTACAGGTTCACTTGGATCCAAAGAAAACGTAACAAAGTTTATGAAGTAGCCAGAAGCAGTTCAATCAATTGTTAGTATTGCATCAGGATTTGTAGAAATCGTAGTTTGCTCTTGTTGAGGCATGTTGATGTAGGCATCTGTAAGCCCTATCTCTTTTTAAGGGGCCACAGTGGTCCAAGTAAACACACGCTAGTGGTTTGTCAGATATTAACAATGGTGTCTGCGCTGGACGTGTTACGGTGGCACCTTTCATCTGCTGGCGGATGTCGCATTTCAAGACATAGTCCTTAGTCTGCTCTGTTAATCCAGGCAACCAATAGCGTTGTTTTAATAAAGAAACTGTTGCCGTAATTCCTGCATGTGTAGAACCTATACCCTCGTGTGCTGCTAGCATCAAACCGAACCTACGATCCATGATCCAAACTTCGAAACACGTGTCTAGGGATGGCCAACGTGACATTGATTTTTGTTTAAGACTCTGGCAGAGGCGCACTCGCTGATGCTTACTTCATGGACCACAATGCTTTGGGGTAACACGCTGGTAGGACGAGCAGTGTGCGACCAATTGGATTTTTGTTCATATTCAGGCTCCCTTGAGCCGGTGGGGCTGTTGAGCTCATGGTTACGCACCTGCGTGCCACGAGTGGTACCGGACCTGAGAATATTTTTTTTGGCAGCCTACGCAGCAACCCGACACACATGCCTATTCCCTGCTGATGAGAGGTAACAACCTCAAAACACGTGTCCAGGGATGGCCAACGCGACATTGATTTTTGCTTAAGACTCTGGCAGAGGCGCACTCGCTGATGCTTACTTCATGGACCACAATGCTTTGGGGTAACACGCTGGTAGGACGAGCAGTGTGCGACCAATTGGATTTTTGTTTATATTCAGGCTCCCTTGAGCCGGTGGGGCTGACGAGCTCATGGTTACGTACCTGCGTGCCACGAGTGATACCGGACCTGAGAATATATTTTTTTGGCAGCCTACGCAGCAACCCGACACACATGCCTATTCCCTGCTGATGAGAGGTAACAACCTCGAAACACGTGTCCAGGGATGGCCAACGCGACATTGATTTTTGCTTAAGACTCTGGCAGAGGCGCACTCGCTGATGCTTACTTCACGGACCACAATGCTTTGGGGTAACACACTGGTTGGACGAGCAGTGTGCGACCAATTGGATTTTTGTTTATATTCAGGCTCCCTTGAGCCGGTGGGGCAGACGAGCTCATGGTTACGCACCTGCGTGCCACGAGTGGTACCGGACCTGAGAATATTTTTTTGGCAGCCTACACAGCAACCCGACACACATGCCTATTCCCTGCTGATGAGAGGTAACAACCTCGAAACACGTGTCCAGGGATGGCCAACGCGACATTGATTTTTGATTAAGACTCTGGCAGTGGCGCACTCGCTGATGCTTACTTCATGGACCACAATGCTTTGGGGTAACACGATGGTAGGACGAGCAGTGTGCGACCAATTGGATTTTTATTTTTTTTATTTTTTATTTTTATTTTATTTATTTTTTAAAGATATTTTTGTGCATTGTGAGTTTTATTCAGATAACTGTTGTTATAAACTCTCCATAATTCTGGTGTGGCCAACTTCTTTGATCACACATTAATATGTTTTGGCATGTTGTTCTTATAATGTGTGAAAAAATATTCTTTCAGAATTTTATAAAAAAAAGAGCTGTCGCAAGACCACACATGAATGCTCTCCTGTGTATATCCATTATGGGTGGTGATGAGTAATTGTATAGAAGAAATACTCTCATAGGATTGTGTAATTATCACATTGTTATGTTTTAATATCAATATTTGATGACATGTTGTCTCATATAATTGTTTTTTGTATATTCATTCTTGTGTCAGTATTAATGTTGTTTTATGTTCAAACATATGTCTCTTTTCCTCTCTCTGTATTTGTATTATTGTGTCTATAAAATATTGAATGTTTTTTTTTTTTTTACTTTTTTCAGCCCTGATGAAGTTCTCCCACGGAGAACGAAATGCGTTGGCTGGAACTTAAAGCATTTTTGATACTGATTGAAAAATAAAGAAACTTAAGTAAAAACTTATTTCTATAATCTGGACTTTGTTATTCCACGCACGCCCATCAAATCGCTGTATTCTACATCTGTTGCAGTGAGAGAATTAGCCCATTGTATCCATCTCGGATGTAAGGTTTTCAGAGGGTAAAGCGTGGGTAGAATTCTCAGACAATTCCCCAGAGCCAGCAGTGAACCGTGCAGGCAGGAATGATAATATTGTGCCTTTAGACTTAAAACAGTGACAGGAAAACGTGCGCTTTTTCAAAAATGTTTTTCGCAAGAAGAGTGATGCTTGTTTCTTTTCCAGGTCATCATACTGCGACGTGTTGGTGTGCCTGATGTCTCTGCCCATGTATGTGAGCCCCGTGTGCACCCTTTAAAAGTGCCCCTCAAGTCTCCATAACCACTGTCTCTCAGATTCATTTAGTTTTATAGCACCACTCGTACCAGTGTAAGTGTCAGAGCACTTTACACCACAAACACATTGCACAAAGGAAATGTTACATCAGACAGGACTTCAAGGTGTAGTGTAGGAGTGACATATCATCAATACTGGTAGGCAATATAGTTTGAGTCCTTATTCTGGAAAAGCACAACTTCCAAATTTAACACGTAACATCATTGTTAGGGGTTCTCTTTCATAATACGAATTTTTTTCTGCCGAAATGAACCCTTTTCACAAGATTAGGATGATGAAAGACTGGGCAAAAAAATATATAGTGCTAGCATATACCTTGCAGTTTGCATGCAGCTCTAGGATGACAGTTAATAGCTCAATGTTCTATATTAGGATATTGATTTATAAACAAGTAACAAAAGGAGCTCTCTTACAGAAGCAGTAACCTTATGTGCCCTATTTACATTATTTGCATTTCGTTATCGCATGGTACACGTTCTTAGAAGCAGGCATTTTAACCCTCTGCATTATCTTAGGATGAGTCAAAACTTCCACTAGACAAACCTCCGCTCTCTTTCCAGAAAGCCAATTAATCACAGTAGTCATCTTGACATTTTAATTGATGTCTGAAAACTGCTGCAAACCAGGAACGCGGCAGCATGTGCTTTTAAAATGATAATATGCATTTTAAAAAATGACGCCCCCACCCCAATTCAACGCCCGGTGCTGTCGCACCGATCGCACCACCTTACAGCCGGCCCTGTATCAAAGTGGGAAATGTGACAAGTTAAACAGAAAAGCATATTTCATTTTCAGGCCTAGCGCATGCAGCTGTGGGCTGACTAGCAGGCCTGGGCTGTCCAAGAGGTCTAATAACAGATGTTCAGATTCCATAAATAACATTATTACAACTAAGGAGAATATGGCAAAATAAAGATTTCGTATACACTATGCAAGAGAATACCTTGTTGATATGCTAAGAGTTCAGAAGAAGGCTTCATCCAGGAATACCTGAAGCTAATCATAGCAAAGAGCAAGAAAACAGGAAGAAAAAAACCCAGCTAAAAGCACAAGCAGAGCAGAAGACAGGGGAAGTGAGAGTTAGAGCAAAGGATAAAAACAGAAGGCATTTGCAGCAGAGCGGAGGAGAAAGAACAGAATAACATCCAAAAGCTCCGACAGAGTAGAGGAGACAGAAAGAATAAAAGCAAAAGGCACTATCAGGGCACAAGAGGATATGTTTCGGTGGCTAAAAGCTGTCTTCCCATTGGTTAGAAATCCCACTTAATTCGTATTATTAAGGCGATGGCCTGTACCACAGTGCAGAAAGTTACAGATATGAATTTAAAAAAAAAAGTTCTTAAAAGATAATGTTGCTCATTTTTCCGTTTACTTACGAATGTATGTAAAGGTCAATATCTAATGCTCAATCAGTGAGGATGCCCAATCATCTCCCATCAGATGTTAAAAGGGTTTGAGAGCCATTAACTGCCCAATCAGGGGTGGAGAGAGCGAACTAAACAACCACTTGTAGCTGCACTTACGTTGAGACACTCGCAGCACCCACATTTTCATGGCTGGTAAATAGGAATGTATGATGTTACAACGCAAACCATTACAACGCATGCTTTTACAATGCGGATTACACAATGCAACTACCATTACATCGCATGTTTTTACAACGCATACCATTACTTTGCAGAATCATAGAAAAGCACTAAAAGTACCACTACAATGAAAACTACTACAATGCATACTATTACTATGCATACTATTACTACGCTTTAAAAAAAAACAAAAAACATTTTTTTGTTTTTAAATAACTAAACCCTGGGACGGGATACAAGGGAAATAAGGGTTTTGGGAGCGGGAGTGTACTAATACACAGGTATACAAAATTAATGCTTGGGTATTTAAAAAAATACTCATAATACTTGTGCACTTGACGCATATTTTTCTTTAAATTCACACAAAACGAATCCCAATTTTTTAAAATTAAAATGTTAACTAACCCCTGGAACGGGATGCAAGGGAAATAGGGGTTTTGGGTGGGGAAGTGTATTGATACATGGATATTAATAAAAAATACCCAAGTATTTTAGTATATCCCTATACGAATTAATACCCCTTTTATTAATATAAAAATGTAAAAGAAACACATAAAAAAAGATTATTATAATTTTGAAAAAAAACAACGAAGCGAAAGCAAGTTTATTAAGCCACCATTTTGAACAATGAAAAAACGAGAGTCCATTAACTATTTTTATGAATGCCCCATAACCCACGACTCACCAAAATGGCTGACATTACAGCAATAAATGTTATAACAAACATTTTTAAAGCTATCAAAATAATTCTAGTTTTAGTCAGCTTCTGAATCACGCCAAAAAACTGTTTACAAAACATATTTTCTTTTAAATTATCGTTCACCATCAAAAATACATATAAAAACAGCTGTCCACCATTTTGAAAACAGTGGTAAACTGACCCTCAAGGACACCACACGCGTTTTTTAAGCCAGCAAGCTATTGAACTTTGGATAACACAAACAGTCTTGTTCAAAAACATGATCTGTTGAGAGATAAGGCATGCACTAAACAAAGCTTCCGTTCCCTGAACTTGCCATTCTCTAGTACTGATTTTAAGACTGATTTTAAGTCTATGGTGTCTTTCCATAAGTCGTATCCTTGTTCAGATACCTGGGCAATAAAGGATGCAGAGTAAATCTGTTTGGTGTTTGTTAACATATTTTTCATCTGTGCTGATGTTGGGGCAACCTTATAATAATATGAGGCTGGGTCAGACATATTAAACCCTGAAAAATATGGAAACTTTTGTGTAAATGTTTTTGAACTGCCTTTCGGCGGTGTTGGACAATTTTCCCACTGGTGGTATGTGAACACATTTCTAGGATTAGCAGATTTATGCAAAAAGTGATGACCATAATGTTGAAAACAATACATAGATTCGTAATCTGATGTGTTTTCCAATGTTTCACTATTAGAAAATGCAGCAGATTTTTCTAAATCAGACAACATGTTATTTACAGTTTCAAAGTTCCAATCTTTAGAAAATGTGCTTGAGGTAATGATATCACTCAATGATATTTTAAATAAGTGTGGAAGTTTTAAAATTTCTGTCGGACCAAATATATCGAAATCAACCTTGTCCCAAACTAAAACATCCGGTATAGGAACTGCTGTAATGTTCGCTGTAATGTTCACTGATGCCAAGTCTCTTTGTTCTCGATGAGATGATTGATGTGGTTTCAAAATTAAATTCACCTTTTGGTCTGCAGAGCTTTGTCGAAGGTATTTGCCATTAACAAGCATGCTAAAAACTATTACTAAGCCTACACAGAAGAGAAAGAAAAGTATCCCTGTTATTACCCATAGTTCTTTCCCAGGTGATACCAGGTAAGTCTTTTTAATAAAGTTCAGAAAGTCTTTAACTTGCTGCTTGCGTGGTTTTTGGGCTGGCATCGTTACAGGTTCACTTGGATCCAAAGAAAACGTAACAAAGTTTATGAAGTAGCCAGAAGCAGTTCAATCAATTGTTAGTATTGCATCAGGATTTGTAGAAATCGTAGTTTGCTCTTGTTGAGGCATGTTGATGTAGGCATCTGTATTTGGTCGACTAGAAATTAGTCTTTCATTTTGATTATGAATTTGAACTTCAGGTTCAAGTGGAACTAGTTCCATAGCATTATTGCATAGTCCTTCATTCCGTAACAGGGGACTCTTCGAACGTGATGAGCCTTTCCATTTGAACTTCTTGAATTGTAGCGAGAGGAAGGCATCTGCTACTTTGGAGTCCACGTGGCCTACTAATCAGTATCGACCACATAGTGTGGTTTGATTAGATCGATTGAGACAAATCTTTTCTCCTTTTTTCTGGCAAGAGGGGGTAGAAGTACAGTTCTTGTTCCTTCAACTGCTAGGACCGGTACAGGCTTTCTGTAGGATGGCCCAAATTCTTTCTTGTCCGCTATTTTCTCTCTGACCAGATTCCCAACTTTTGGGATCCAGACAGGTCTTGTCGTGACTGATTTGACTTCCCCAGTGGCGGTCTTCTTCAGGTGGACATTACTTTGTTGTGTCCTGGATTCATTTAGATCCTGTAAAATTGCCAAACGATCATGGATGTCAAAAGGTTTTCCATCCGCCACTGTGCCTTCACAATCAAGATCAGGTACCGACATTCTTGTCCCAAATAGGACTTCATATGGAGTGACACCCCCCCTGGAGATTTTTCTGGCATATTGTTCAGAGCCGGCTGCACTCCATGCAGATGTTTTACCCAGCTCTCACCCATGCCTAATACTCCAGCTGTTAAAGACTGTTTTAAGTCTCTGTTTTTCCTCTCCACAACCAAATTTCTTTTGGGATGGTACAGAGAGGAGTACCACAATGCTTCACCTAATCCTCGCATGGCCTCCTTGTAAGCCCGAGAGCTAAATGCAGGGCCCTGGTCAGAATGAAATGTGCCAATTGCGTGTGTCCCTACGAAGACTCGCAAATCTTTTACAACAGTTTGAGCGTCAGCAGAGTGCTGGGGCCACACCCACAGGAATCTTGAGCAGGAATCCACTGCAACCATGATATATCTGTAAGCCCTATCTCTTTTTAAGGGGCCACAGTGGTCCAAGTAAACACACGCTAGTGGTTTGTCAGATATTACCAATGGTGTCTGCGCTGGACGTGTTACGGTGGCACCTTTCATCTGCTGGCGGATGTCGCATTTCAAGACATAGTCCTTAGTCTGCTCTGTTAATCCAGGCAACCAATAGCGTTGTTTGAATAAAGAAACTGTTGCCGTAATTCCTGCATGTGTAGAACCTATACCCTCGTGTGCTGCTAGCATCAAACCGAACCTACGATCCATGTTTATAATTACTCTATCCCCCACTCCAGGAATCTGAGCAAATGGAATTTTATTGGCATCTAACTTGTAGGACTACTTGAGTAGAAATCTTTTTGGTACTGCATCGCTGTTTTTGCGTGAAGCAATAACAGATACCATAGTCTCACCATCTATTCTCGTTTTAGAACAAGTGAGTGCAGCTACGGAAGCCGTGCATACAGCCTTCTTTGTGGCTTCATCAGCCAATGACTTCCCCTCAACGTGAACGTCATCATGCTGATGATTCAGTGTATGTATCACGTGAGCCCTCAGTAGTTCGGTTTTCAACTCCACTACCTGTTCCCATAGCATTTTATACTTAATTGTGCCACCTTTTGCATCTTTTAACCCGTTTTGAACCCAGTATTGCAGATTTTCGTTATATGATTACACACAGTAAAACGAATCGCACACAATTAGTGTGGAGAATTCTCGATCCGTATTTACCAGTGCCAGTATCAGGGCTTTTAACTCTGCCAGTTGTGCTGTGCAGTCTCCTAGAGATTGCGTTTTTGTGCAACTTGGATGGAACTTTCCATCCCGGATGCAACCTTTAACGATTGCACATGCCACGCTATATTGTTGCTTACTTCCTATGGCTGGTTGAGCAGATCCGTCAGTGTAAATTATGTATTCATACTGATCTAGAGGCATTATTTAATTTGGTAGAGGATATTGTTGTTCGTATTGCAGGAATGCTTGTGTCTTTAAATTTGGATCGTACCTCATAAGACTCTAGAATATTGCCTGGAGACCTTACTACATTCAATGGCTCTACTTTTTTAATCTCAGGTAAGAGCACACACATCTAGATACAATGCCTACTAATGCCTGGAGTCTCTTTTTTGCCTTTGATTTTTTTGGTTATTTCTGCTGTCTTTTGGTGTTCTTTGAACCTTCTTTAGATACTTGAAACCTTGCCGATAAACGTGCAAAGTAAACAGATTGCCGTAGCCTCTCGAGTGGGGAGCATGACAGTAACAAATGAATTTTTATACAGACTCCGATTTGGTGCAGGTTTGTAATTTACTTTAAACCGCACTTTCTTGTAATAACTTTTTGTGGTTTTTTATCACATTAATCTTGATGTTTGCCCCTTTTTTGTTCTTTCCCTATTATATTTGATAGGGATATACCCAGGATCTAAACATATCCACCTTTGAGCTCGTGGCATTTACTCTTGGCCTTTTTAAAAGTGAGAACTACTAGCCAGAATCTAGGTCGCATGTGAGGTCGGGATTGATCCAGGTTGGTTTATATGATCTTCCATCTTAGCCATAGATACTCAATCCATTTTTTCTGAGTTCATTACAGTTCTTTTATAATTATGTTTATTTTTCTTATTTTCCTTATCCTTGATCGTCTTTATTTGCTTTTTGTTTTTGTAATATCTTATATTCGTTATTGATCTACGTTGTTGCTTATTATTATAGACACTTTTACTGGGACAGATTTTGGGAAGAGCTCAGGAACCCTTATAGATTTGTGAACCTTATACATTACCTGTACCAGGCCTTGCACTGGTTGGCGAAATTCCATAGAAGGTGAGATTTAATTTCCTTTTCAATTAAATAACACAAGGGTCCAACTAAGAGCATTGAGTATATGTTGCTTTAATATTGAAATTTGTCTTTAGCTTAGGTTTCGATAGGGGTGCCACGATGAGCATTTCTTTGTTCATTTTTTTCTCCCTTCGATTTTTCTCTATATTTTTCTTTGATATTACCCTGATTTGCTACTAATGGTTTTATTTATTACGTATGGAAAATGTTGTACAAAAAGTTTATGTATGTTTAAACTTTATATATTACTTTTAAAATATGATGTTTTTTGTCTCCTTTTTTCTTTTCCTTTTTCGTTTATACTGTAGAGATTGTTTAGGTGTTTTCTCATATTTGTGTTCTCAGGTCCGGTACCACTCGTGGCACGCAGGTGCGTAACCATGAGCTCGTCAGCCGCACCGCCAACGCGACATTGATTTTTGCTTAAGACTCTGGCAGAGGCGCACTCGCTGATGCTTACTTCATGGACCACAATGCTTTGGGGTAACACGCTGGTAGGACGAGCAGTGTGCGACCAATTGGATTTTTGTTCATATTCAGGCTCCCTTGAGCCGGTGGGGCTGTTGAGCTCATGGTTACGCACCTGCGTGCCACGAGTGGTACCGGACCTGAGAATATTTTTTTTGGCAGCCTACGCAGCAACCCGACACACATGCCTATTCCCTGCTGATGAGAGGTAACAACCTCGAAACACGTGTCCAGGGATGGCCAACGCGACATTGATTTTTGCTTAAGACTCTGGCAGAGGCGCACTCGCTGATGCTTACTTCATGGACCACAATGCTTTGGGGTAACACGCTGGTAGGACGAGCAGTGTGCGACCAATTGGATTTTTGTTTATATTCAGGCTCCCTTGAGCCGGTGGGGCTGACGAGCTCATGGTTACGGACCTGCGTGCCACGAGTGATACCGGACCTGAGAATATATTTTTTTGGCAGCCTACGCAGCAACCCGACACACATGCCTATTCCCTGCTGATGAGAGGTAACAACCTCGAAACACGTGTCCAGGGATGGCCAACGCGACATTGATTTTTGCTTAAGACTCTGGCAGAGGCGCACTCACTGATGCTTACTTCATGGACCAAAATGCTTTGGGGTAACACACTGGTTGGACGAGCAGTGTGCGACCAATTGGATTTTTGTTTATATTCAGGCTCCCTTGAGCCGGTGGGGCTGACGAGCTCATGGTTACGCACCTGCGTGCCACGAGTGGTACCGGACCTGAGAATATTTTTTTGGCAGCCTACACAGCAACCCGACACACATGCCTATTCCCTGCTGATGAGAGGTAACAACCTCGAAACACATGTCCAGGGATGGCCAACGCGACATTGATTTTTGCTTAAGACTCTGGCAGAGGCGCACTCGCTGATGCTTACTTCATGGACCACAATGCTTTGGGGTAACACGCTGGTAGGACGAGCAGTGTGCGACCAATTGGATTTTTTTTTTATTTTTATTTTTTACTTTTATTTTATTTATTTTTTAAAGATATTTTTGTGCATTGTGTGTTTTATTCAGATAACTGTTGTTATAAACTCTCCATAATTCTGGTGTGGCCAACTTCTTTGACCACACATTAATATGTTTTGGCATGTTTTTCTTATAATGTGTGAAAAAATATTCTTTCAGAATTTTATTAAAAAAAAGAGCTGTCTCAAGACCACACATGAATGCTCTCCTGTGTATATCCATTATGGGTGGTGATGAGTAATTGTATAGAAGAAATACTCTCATAGGATTGTGTAATTATCACATTGTTATGTTTTAATATCAATATTTGATGACATGTTGTCTCATAATTGTTTTTTGTATATTCATTCTTGTGTCAGTATTAATGTTGTTTTATGTTCAAACATATGTCTCTTTTCCTCTCTCTGTATTTGTATTATTGTGTCTATAAAATATTGAATGTTTTTTTTTTTTTTTTTTTACTTTTTTCAGCCCTGATGAAGTTCTCCCACGGAGAACGAAATGCGTTGGCTGGAACTTAAAGCATTTTTGATACTGATTGAAAAATAAAGAAACTTAAGTAAAAACTTATTTCTATAATCTGGACTTTGTTATTCCACGCACGCCCATCAAATCGCTGTATTCTACATCTGTTGCAGTGAGAGAATTAGCCCATTGTATCCATCTCGGATGTAAGGTTTTAGCGTTAGGAACGCTTGCCTTTGTCGCAGCCTCTAAGGCTGGAACCGGAGTCACTACTATTATTTGTTTCCCTTGTGCCAGTACTCTTTCTCTGACTACAGCAGTCTGTACCGCCATCAGAATCTTTTCTGTAGATGCGAAGCGCATCCCAGCATTTGTGTACAAATGTGATTTGTATGCAATTGGTACAGTTTCACCGTCATTATATGTCAGATAGGTGTACACAAATCGACCCGCAATTATATGGATCACCAGGTTGCATAAGTTTACGCGTGTCTGTAAGTGTTTGGAAGCTATCATGTCAACTTGTAGGGAAAGAAGTGTATCTGTGTGTTCGTGTGTCCATTGTTTTACAGAAAAATTCGGTTTTATTAAGTTGTAGAAAGGTTTTACTCTTTCTGGGTAATCCAAAATGTATGTTCTACCAAAATTTAGGAATCCCAGGATTGATTGTAAATTTTTGAATGATTTTAGAGGTTGGAGCAGCGCGCATGTTTCTAAACAATTAAATGCCAGGCTTTTCCCTTCACTTTAAAGTTCTTAAAAACAGGACACTTGATTTGGGCAATTTTCGATATTTTAAGTGACATTTGTAGCCCTCGGATGCAAATCTCAAAATTATGTTATTCACCTTATTCAAGTGTTCCTCTAGGTCATCGTCTGTCAGATAAATATCATCCACATGGGACAATACCTCTTCATGCAAATTTTGAAGTAACTCAGTTACTCTGGCCAAAAAGAACCCGGGCTGTTCTTATACCCTTGGGGAAGTCAACAAAATTGCCTCTGAGACCCTAGTGCAGAGAATGTTGTTAGATACTTGCTTTCAGGTGCTATATTTTGGCATAAAAATCAATTTGAGATATCAAGTATCGTTTTGTATTTTTTCTGCACAATGTTACTAATTAATGCGGCACTGTGTGCATTTTGGACCGCAAATGTTTTAGTGCAAGTGTGCAGATGTCTATAATCTAAAACTAGACAATGTGAATTGTCAGGTTTCATGACCGGAAACAAAGGATTATTCATTGATGAGGTGCAATTTTCGATCACCCCTTGGTATTCAAGTTAATCTAAGATTTCCCTGACATGTTTTTTAGCTTCTTGCTTTATTGGAAACTGCCTCGTGCAGTAGGAGTGCATTTTAAAGGGATTATGTGGTGGGTTGAATCCTCATCCCATCCAACATGGTTTTTGTATAATGCTGGAGCCTGGGCTACCGCCCACTCCTGCGCATATGTGTGTTGCAAGTGCCTGGGAATATGGTCTGAGAAGGCCGGTAGAATTACCGTTTCTCCTTTAGGGCAATACCTGACGAAAACTCGTTCAGCTAACAAAATGTCATAGCCAAATGTAAGGTTCTCCCAAAAGAGACCTCTCACTGTTTTACATTTGTCCCCCTCCATTTGGAGCGTTATTTCATATGCTTTATGTGGGACACTTACCGTAGTATCGGGTGTTTCTACTGTGATATAATCATTCAAGTCCGCTATCACCAGAAATTCCATCAGGTTCTGGCGAGCTATTGTTACTTCTGCCGCACTGTCTAGCATCATCAGAGACCATTCCCTGTTCAGTAGTCGAGTCCTCAGAATTCTGGGCATGTCTGATCTTTAGACCTGCAACCTTCTTCTTTTTGAACTGTGGTTTTTGCTTTGGTTTCTCTTCTTTCTTAGAAGTGTAATCCTGAGCGTGCTGCTTATCTCTAGACTTTGTACGCTCTTCTTGTCTGTCTGACCGTCCTTCCCTCTCGGAGTTTTTCGATGAACCCTGAAAGAAACGAGAGGAACGTGTATCAGTATCCTGATACCTGTCAGGTTTCCTAATATTATTCCTATTCCTGAGGTTATACCTCTTGTCGGAGGGCTCCTGTGGAGGAGATCTACCTCGGGATTGAGATCGATTTTCTTTAAATGTTTGCTGTTTTTTATTATCCCACTTCTTTTTAGTTGAAGCAGGTGTCTGCTTGGAAGTGTCCTTTTCAGAACTGCCCATTAGTTGTGGTTTTAAAGTTCCCCCCCCCAAACTGTCTCTGCCTAATTCTGCATATGCAGTTTCAGTTATTTTTGGTAGTTCGTGTTCCTGTTCTAAAGGACTGAACTCCCTTAGGCGTTGGCGGATAGCCACCGAAGCAACTTCCCCTTTAATATTAGCTAATATTATACTTGTGCCTGAGCATAGTTACCTAGTCACTCTAGCCCTAAGTTCAGAGCAGGCTCTGCTCCATACTCGTTCTGTATTTGTGTTAATATATCTGGTATCACTGCTAATGACGGAACACCATGAGTCCTGGTATAAATGGCAGCAATCAATCAATCAATCAATCATAGCATTTATAGAGCGCACTACATACCCATGAGGGTCTCAAGGCACTAGGGGGGGGGGGGGGAGCCTCCTGAAGGTTAGGAGGTCTTCGGTCTGCCGCAGGAGGATGGGGAGGGTGTTCCATGCAAAGACTGTACCCCAAGTGGTACAATCCTCTATTTGTGGTGTTATCCCCATGGGCAAGCAGATTGTTAGCATTCTGTGTTTTCCATATGGGGTAGTATTTGGGAATATTTCCTCTAACTGTGTCATTTTCTGAGCTACCCAGAATGACATTTGTTTGCGTTTTCTGGGTATTTTGCCCATCACTGCGTGTAATGTTTGTGGTGTGACTTTAGTTGCTGTACCCTGAGCTTGAGTTCCATTTGTTGCAACTATTGCTGGTTGGACTGTAAGTGTCCTCATGACGAATTGCGTTAAGGTTCTGTATATTTATATCACGTCTTTGTGTTGTGAGAGTAAGTCTCCTAATGGCATTGTTTCAATGTCAGAATGTGGTGTGTAGGACGCTAATATTGGCCATGTTGCTCCTTCTCTTCCGAGCAGGCCGAGTCTCACTCTTCTTCTTTTGTGGGGTAGGGCGCCATTAAACCAGTATAAGTGTTCCTGGTACCTGACTAGAACTTCAATGTCCTCGAACAGACAATATTCCTCTGGTGCATCTCCTTTAGTGTAGGAGTGAAATGTTTGTGTTCTTGCATTTGCTGCTGGGAATGTAACCTACGAATAAAATACCTCTGTTCTGTATGATTCGTGTGCCTCAATCACGAAAGCTACTATGCCACCCTAGGTGTTAAACCATGGTCTAATAATATCTGGGTGACTGTATTTCTGAATTTTACTGCAACTTGTATTGCGTCTGCATCTTCTTCTCCGGCTGAGAGGTGCAGATCTACTACTACGTTATCTCTTGTCTTAGTCATTTTTGTAAAGAAGAAATTTTCCAAGGAAACTAAGATAAGGTGTTTATGCACAATTTAGGAACAATGGGGCAGATTTACAAGCCCCTTGTGCCACTTTTGCGTCACTTTTAACATGGGAAATGTGACGCAAAAGTGGTGCAAGTGGAATGTAAATTTGCCCCAATGTGTCCTTCAAGCTTGATTAACCAACAGCCAATAAATAGGATTTTTTGCGTAATCAGCTATGGTGGAGTTTGTGCCTACTCACTCCATACGTCTCTGGTGTTTTGTGAGTCGGGGTCTCTGAGAATAGCATGACTGAAATACTCAGATTCTACAGTTAAATAAGTACACAACCATCTTTGGCGGCGCCATGTCGTGCAGTTCCTATATGCCCTATCGAAGATCAACCCGTTTGGATAACATAAACTGTGGGATTGGTGGCAGACTGGTTCCGTGCACCCCCACCGGGTATGTTAGCTTGTCTGTATCAGCTAGTTCACAGTGCCATTTGAATCTCTACTTATCAGGGAGAGAATAGTTTTTGGCAACCTCAGAACATGACAACCCTGATCTCCCAGGATCGTGAAAACAATATACTACCTTTCGTTCAGTCACTTGTGCCATCTTAGTTGGTCTCAGACACGCACAGAATAAACATATTGGGCGTTTGTCAGTAAGAATTTATTGAACAGTTGTTATTCTAGCATAGAATAGATGAGCTGTAACAGCCATTAGACAGTAGCAGAGATATATGATTAGCAGTACTATGAAAGTATAGGAATGGTACAGTTCTACCATTTTGCAGTAATCATGAATATATACAAGTACCTAGAATACATGATAAAAAGTGCGTACTCCTACGATGTCTCCCTAACTAGATGTACCTAAATGTACCTAGCATCTGTGTAGATGTTATGCTTAGAATCCCTCTAGGATCTAGTCAACTCCATTACCTGAGAATGAGAGACTATGGGTCCCCGTCCTGGTCTCAAATTGGACACCCCGCGAGGGATGTTAGTCCACTGCGAGCTGGAGTGTCTGCATGCAGGAACCTCAGCGTCTCTGGTCAGTGTGTCAGCCGGGAAGTATCGATCTCCTCTGCCTTTCTAAATCAAGACATGATGTACATATACCCATAGGTCTCCCCAGGGGTCCCTCCTTACTGTGTTACTGTGTCGGCCTAAAGGAGGATGTTGGGCCTGTACTTTATACAGAGATATTATACAGGAGATGGTAGTCCTGCTGTGCTTCCAAGAAATCTCATGCATAATGTATGAGATTCGAACTAGGAAAAAACCCTAATTCTGAATGCAGTGTCGTATCTAGGTAAAAGGTCAGTCCCTAAGAACCGTTATGTATGTAATGTACGGAAGAATATAGCTAAAAGGTTGCAATGTTACCTGCGCCTATATAGGGTACCTATATGGAATATAACAGAGCTACATGTCTCCTTTTAATTAGTTATGACCATTCGATGGAGGAGGAGACAGATACAAAAGAGTTACAGTCCAGCCTGATAGTTCACTAACCATGCTCTACAGTCTTCAGTATCTGTGTTAAGTTCAGTGTTTAAAGGTCTCCAATCAAAATACAGTGCACATTCCCAGTACCTGCACTCTTGCCTATTCATTTTGACACCTGAGGCCCAGTGTGCAGTCATTTTTTGCTCTTGCAAAGCTTGAATTTGCAAAGTTACAGGCTTACAAACCGCACGTGTCACACTCGAAGGAGAGGAGAGAAGAGCTGCAGAAGTCATTGGCAGTGCAGAAAGCAGATAGTAAAATACCTTCAGAGAGCCCTGGCTGTGCAGAAGATAGGATAAGACGACATTGCAAGGGGCACTTGATGTGGAGAAGGCAGTAAATAAAATACCTAAGGGGAACCATTGGTTGTACATGAAGGAGAGTGGCTTGGTCTTAAACCATATGGCTAGGCTTGTGTCCTCTCCCTCTTTTTCCATCGCCCCCCCCCCCCCGTTTTGGCTGTCAGTTGGGACTTCTGCGAGTGCGGGACACTCACTGCGGGTGCGGGACACCAATTGATATATGACAATTTTTGTGGTTACTCAATGACCGCAATCATATCAAATCATATGGTGTTATTAGGTGGCAGAATAAACAATCTATTCCGATCAGATTGGGGGCCATGTGCGTAATTACACTGTGCGAGTTTGTGGCAGATAAAACGATTTACTCGGAGCGGGTCTGGGTGCTTGTCTAACTACATTACCCGACACGCTCCGCTGTCCGCTAATAGGCCCCTCCTAACGTTTCAACTCTCATGTCACGCGCTGGGGGCTGGGTACGCGATTGGTTCATGTGACTCTGTGAGGCTTCAAGGGTCGCGTCCACACGGTTCCGGCTACCACTCGGCACATCCAGGAAGGAGGTCCGGGGTAGCGACGGACAGGTAGGCGAAGCTCTTAGCACTCTGCACTAGCGTAGCCCTGTTAATGTATGAGCTGTATGGCTAGAGATATTTACTGGGTTGTTGTAGGGAACGCTCAGCCTGTAGTTGTATATTTGCTGGGCATTTGTGTGGAGCACTCGGGTTAAACAGAGTGACCTACTGTTAAACTATGCTGTCTATTCCATCTGTTTGACAGCATTAGAACATTAGGAATATAGGTTACTGACTTAGGCTATACGCTTTATTATGGCTGTATTATGGCGTTTTCTTAACACTCTAGCTCTACTCTAGAGGTTTTAAGGTCCTGTCTGCTAATCTTTTTAGGGCCTGAGAAGACTAATAGTCGGAACCGTTAGATTCCTGATATGTACTGTTTTCTGTGGCGTTTCAATAACAGCCCTAGTGTCTATTGCCGCCAGGCACGAATACCCGTGTTTATCCCAGTGGCATCGTTAGGGAGCGACCGGGTCTTCTAATTTAGACTCACTGGATGGCCCCAGAGTTAGATCTTTTGTTAGGGGCCTTGAGTTTTTCTGAGTCATAGTTAATTGACCAGGAGTTTGCAATGTTTGAGTTCGTATAGCTAACCTTAGTAAACGTTGACATCAGTGAGCAGATTATATTTTGGTGTAACTGTTCCTCTTGTCTTTTAGAGCGCTGCCTCACGCCCTGAGTTGTGACCAGGAGTGTGGGACGCTCCCCGATCTCTTGACGGGTAAGGAGGCATCTTGATCCTCTTCTAGACAGACGTTCATTTCTGTAAAGTGTGCTATAGATCTACCTTCAATGTTATTTTGATCCAGTTTTCAACAGTTTGTATGTTTCCCCTAGGTCAACAATGACTTTATCTGAATAGAGACCATTTTGTCTTTCTTAACAGGTGACCTGAATACTCCCAGACAGTGCCGCATATCAAATGATGAGCAGGTACCACTGTTGGTTGTATCGTTCCTTTTATGTCCCCTTGCACACTTTATCACATTGCAGTAGTGTATCATTATGGTCCTGAAGAAAGCCACGGTCATCTTTTTGAGACGCTAGTTGGCTGAAACATGTAGACCTACACCTAGAGTACGTGTTCCTTATTGTTTGTTGTACACGTTTTACTCTATCATTTCGGCGTCTTTTTATTGTTGATATCACTGGATATTTAATAAAGCAGTTTTCCCGTGGTAATCAATTTTAATATCACATTTTTCACACACTGCACTTCATTTCACTACACCAGAGGTAGCTTCCTTCTATTTTGGGAGTGATCCCCTCCTTGTTTATTAGCTAAAAACATCCCTGAGCTCCTCCTTTTTAAAGTAACTAAAGGAGTAGTAGCTCTTTAACCGCACCAGGTGGGGTTAATGGGAGGTCCCAGATGATGAAGCATGCCACCTCGGTGGGTGATGGGACTTGGTCCTTGTTGATGGGATCCTCTATCGGGGTTTGTAAACTGGTATCTGCTTTCCATTGTTAGGTAGACTTGCATAGACCCACGGGCTCTTTTGTTGTTCTAGGAGAGTAAAGAACAGCTGCAGGAGACATCAGCAGGGCAGCAGAGAGAGAATAAAATACCTTCAGAGAGCACTGGCTGGGAGTGAAGGAGACAAGAGAATAGCTGCAGGAGGCGCTGGCAGTGCAGCAGCGAGAGAATAAAATGCCTTCCGAGAGCACTGGCTGGGAGTGAAGGAGACAAGAGAATAGCTGCAGGAGGCACTGGCAGTGCAGCAGTGAGAGAATAAAATGCCTTCAGAGAGCACTGGCTGGGAGTGAAGGAGAGAAGAAAACAGCTGCAGGAGGCACTGGCAGTGCAGCAGAGAGAGAATAGAATACCTTCAGAGAGCACTGGCTGGGAGTGGAGGGGAGGAGAGAACAGCTGCAGGAGGCACTGGCAGTGCAGGAGGGAGAATAAAATACCATCAGAGAGCACTGGCTGGGAGTGAAGGAGAGTAGACAGCAGCTGCAGGAGTCACTGGCAGTGCAGCAGAGAGAGAATAGAATACCTTCAGAGAGCACTGGCTGGGAGTGAAGGAGAGGAGAGAACAGCTGCAGGAGGCACTGGCAGTGCAGGAGAGAGAATAAAATACCTTCAGAGAGCACTGAATGAATGAAGGAGAGTAGAAAGCAGCTGCAGGAGGCACTGGCAGTGCAGAAGAGAGAGAATAAAATACCTTCAGGGAACAATGGCTGTGTGTGAAGGAGATGAGAGAATAGCTGCAGGAGGCACTGGCAGTGCATCAGAGAGAGAATAAAATACCTTCAGAGGGCACTGGCTGGGAGTGAAGGGGAGGAGAGAACAGCTGCAGGAGGCACTGGCAGTGCAGGAGAGAGAATAAAATAACTTCTGAGTGCGCTGGCTGTGCGTGAAGGAGAGTAGAGAACAGCTGCAGGAGGCACTGGCAGTGCAGCAGAGAGAGAATAAAATACCTCCAGAGTGCACTGGCCTGGAGTGAAGGTGAGGAGAGAATAGCTGCTGGAGACACTGGCAGTGCAGCAGAGAGAGAATAAAATACCTTCAGAGAGCACCGGCTGGTAGTGCAGGGGAGTGGAGAACAGCTGCAACAGACACTGGCAGTGCAGCAGAGAGAGAATGACATACCTTCAGAGTGCACTGGCTGGGAGTGCAGGGGAGGAGAGAAAAGCTGCAGGAGACACTGGCGGTGCAGCAGAGAGAGAATAAAATACCTTCAGAGAGCACTGTCTGGGAGTGCACGGGAGGAGAGAACAGCTGCAGGGAGCACTGACTGTGCGCAAAGGAGAGTAGAGAATAGCTGCAGGAGACACTGGCAGTGCAGCAGAGAGAATAAAATACCTTCAGAGAGCACCGGCTGCTGGTGCAGGGGAGTAGAGAACAGCTGCAAGAGTCACTGGCAGTGCAGCAGAGAGAGAATAAAATACCTTCAGAGAGCACTGTCTGGGAGGGCAGGGGAGGAGAGAACAACTGCAGGAGACAATGGCAGTGCAGCAGAGAGAGAATAAAACGCCTTCAGAGAGCACTGGCTGGGAGTGAAGGGGAGGAGAGAACAGCTGCAGGAGGCACTGGCAGTGCAGGAGAGAGAATAAAATACCTTCAGAGTGCGCTGGCTGTGCGTGAAGGAGAGTCGAGAACAGCTGTAGGAGGCACTGGCGGTGCAGCAGAGAGAGAATAAAATACCTTCAGAGAGCACTGGCTGAGAGAACAGCTGCAGGAGACAGGGGCAGTGCAGCAGAGAGAGAATAAAATACCTTCAGAGAGCACTGTCTGAGAGTGCAGGGGAGGAGAGAATAGCTGCAGGAGGCACTGGCAGTGCAGCAGAGAGAGAATAAAATGCCTTCAGAGAGCACTGGCTGGGAGAGAAGGAGAGTAGACAGCAGCTGCAGGAGGCACTGGCAGTGCAGCAGAGAGAGAATAGAATACCTTCAGAGAGCACTGGCTGGGAGTGAAGGGGAAGAGAGAACAGCTGCAGGAGGCACTGGCAGTGCAGGAGAGAGAATAAAATACCTTCAGAGAGCACTTAATGCATGAAGGAGAGTAGAAAGCAGCTGCAGGAGGCACTGGCAGTGCAGAAGAGAGAGAATAAAATACCTTCCGGGAACAATGGCTGTGTGGGAAGGAGATGAGAGAATAGCTGCAGGAGGCACTGGCAGTGCAGCAGAGAGAGAATAAAATACCTCCAGAGTGCACTGGCTGGGAGTGAAGGCGAGGAGAGAATAGCTTCTGGAGACACTGGCAGTGCAGCAGAGAGAGAATAAAATACCTTCAGAGAGCACTGGCTGGTAGTGCAGGGGAGTGGAGAACAGCTGCAACAGACACTGGCAGTGCAGCAGAGAGAGAATAAAATACCTTCAGAGAGCACTGGCTGTGCATAAAGGAGAGTAGAGAACAGCTGCAGGAGGCACTGGCAGTGAAGCAGAGAGAGAATAAAATACCTTCAGAGAGCAATGGCTGTGCGTGAAGGAGTGCAGAGAACAGCTGCAGGAGGCACTGGCAGTGCAGCAGAGAGAGAATGACATACCTTCAGAGTGCACTGGCTGGGAGTGCAGGGGAGGAGAGAACAGCTGCAGGAGACACTGGCGGTGCAGCAGAGATAGAATAAAATACCTTCAGAGAGCACTGTCTGGGAGTGCACGGGAGGAGAGAACAGCTGCAGGAAGCACTGGCTGTGCGCAAAGGAGAGTAGAGAATAGCTGCAGGAGACACTGGCAGTGCAGCAGAGAGAGAATAAAATACCTTCAGAGAGCACTGGCTGGTGGTGCAGGGGAGTAGAGAACAGCTGCAAGAGACACTGGCAGTGCAGCAGAGAGAGAATAAAATACCTTCAGAGAGCACCGGTTGGTAGTGCAGGGGAGTGGAGAACAGCTGCAACAGACACTGGCAGTACAGCAGAGAGAGAATAAAATACCTTCAGAGAGCACTGGCTGTGCATGAAGGAGAGTAGAGAACAGCTGCAGGAGGCACTGGCAGTGCAGCAGAGAGAGAATAAAATACCTTCAGAGAGCAATGGCTGTGCGTGAAGGAGAGCAGAGAACAGCTGCAGGAGGCACTGTCAGTGCAGCAGAGAGAGAATGACATACCTTCAGAGTGCACTGGCTGGGAGTGCAGGGGAGGAGAGAACAGCTGCAGGAGACACTGGTGGTGCAGCAGAGAGAGAATAAAATACCTTCAGAGAGCACTGTCTGGGAGTGCACGGGAGGAGAGAACAGCTGCAGGAAGCACTGGCTGTGCGCAAAGGAGAGTAGAGAATAGCTGCAGGAGACACTGGCAGTGCAGCAGAGAGAGAATAAAATACCTTCAGAGAGCACCGGCTGGTGGTGCAGGGGAGTAGAGAACAGCTGCAAGTGACACTGGCAGTGCAGCAGAGAGAGAATAAAATACCTTCAGAGAGCACTGTCTGGGAGGGCAGGGGAGGAGAGAACAGCTGCAGGAGACACTGGCAGTGCAGCAGAGAGAGAATAAAATACCTTCAGAGAGCACTGGCTGGGAGTGAAGGGGAGGAGAGAACAGCTGCAGGAGGCACTGGCAGTGCAGGAGAGAGAATAAAATACCTTCAGAGTGCGCTGGCTGTGCGTGAAGGAGAGTAGAGAACAGCTGCAGGAGGCACTGGCGGTGCAGCAGAGAGAGAATAAAATACCTTCAGAGAGCAATGGCTGTGCGTGAAGGAGAGCAGAAAACAGTTGCAGGAGGCACTGGCAGTGCAGCAGAGAGGGAATGAAATACCTTCAGAGGGCACTGGCTGGGAGTGAAGGGGAGGAGAGAACAGCTGCAGGAGGCACTGGCAGTGCAGGAGAGAGAATAAAATAACTTCTGAGTGCGCTGGCTGTGCGTGAAGGAGAGTAGAGAACAGCTGCAGGAGGCACTGGCAGTGCAGCACAGAGAGAATAAAATACCTTCAGAGGGCACTGGCTGGGAGTGAAGGGGAGGAGAGAACAGCTGCAGGAGGCATTGGCAGTGCAGGAGAGAGAATAAAATACCTTCTGAGTGCGCTGGCTGTGCGTGAAGGAGAGTAGAGAACAGCTGCAGGAGGCACTGGCAGTGCAGCAGAGAGAGAATAAAATACCTTCAGAGTGCACTGGCTGGGAGTGAAGGGGAGGAGAGAACAGCTACAGGAGACACTGGCAGTGCAGCAGAGAGAGAATAAAATACCTTCAGAGAGCACTGACTGGGAGTGCAAGGGAGGAGAGAACAGCTGCAGGAAACACTGGCAGTGCAGCAGAGAGAGAATAAAATACCTTCTTCAGAGAGCACTGGCTGGGAATGCAGGGGAGGAGATAACAGCTGCAGGAGACACTGGCAGTGCAGCAGAGAGAGAATAAAATACCTTCAGAATGTACTAGCTGAGAGTAAAGGAGGACGGAATAGCTGCAGGAGGCACTTGCAGTGCAGGAGAGAGAAGGAAATACCATCAGATTGTACTGGCTGTGCGTGGCAGTGCAGCAGAGAGAGAATAAAATACCTTCAGAGTGCACTGGCTGGGAGTGAAGGGGAGGAGAGAACAGATGCAGGTGGCACTTGCAGTGCACAAGAGAGAATACAATACCTTCAGGGAGCACTGGCTGGGAGTGAAGGGGAGGAGAGAACAGCTGCAGGAGGCAGTGGCAGTGCAGCTGAGAGAGAATAAAATACCGTCAGATTGCACTGTAGGCAGAGAGTAAAATTCCTTCAGAGAGCATTGGTTGTGCAAAAGATAAGATAAGAGAACAGCTGTAAGGGGCCCTTGATGTGGAGAAGGCAGTGAATAAAATACCTAAGGTGAACCACTGGTTGTGCGTGCAGAAGAGAAGAGAACAGCTGCAGGAGACACTGGCAGCACTGAAGAGAGAGAATAAAATACCTTCAGAGAGCTCTGGCTGGGAGTGAAGGGTAGTAGAGAACAGCTGCAGGAGGCACTGGCAGTGCAGCAGAGAGAGAATGAAATACCTTCAGAGTGCACTGGCTGAGAGAACAGCTGCAGGAGACAGGGGCCGTGCAGCAGAGAGAGAATAAAATACCTTCAGAGTACACTAGCTGTGTGTGAAGGAGAGTAGAGAACAGCTGCAGGAGGCACTGGCAGAGCAGCAGAGAGAAAATTAAATACCTTCAGAGAGCACAGGCTGGGAGTGAAGGAGAGTAGAGAACAGCTGCAGGAGGCACTGCAGTGCCGTAGAGAGAGAGAATAAAATACCTTCAGAGAGCACTGGCTGGGAGTGAAGGAGAGTAGAGAACAGCTGCAGGAGGCACTGGCAGTGCAACAGAGAGAGAATAAAATACCTTCAGAAAGCACTGGCTGGGAGTGAAGGGGAGGACAGAACAGCTTCAGGGAGCACTGGCTGTGTGCAAAGGAGAGTAGTGAACAGCTGCAGGAGGCACTGGCTGTGCAGCAGAGAGAGAATAAAATACTTTCAGAGTGCACTGGCTGGGAGTGAAGGAGGACAGAATAGCTGCAGGAGCATGGATGTCGATTCACAAAAAGGCTATGGGTAGGGGATTTGACCTCACATGCCCCTTTCACCCCTCATCCAGATGGCATAACAGGAAGTGACATCAAATGAAAATTGACACTGGTGACATCACAGGAAGTTATATTCCGTGATCTTTGACCCTCTCACTATTACTAGAAGCAAAGTAACTGAAGCTAAAACATCGGTAATAATTGTGAATGAAAAAATGGACACTAAAGTAGATAAAAGTATATTTTAGTTATCAAACATATATTTGCTAGGTTGCTTTCATGATATGCCAGGGGCACAACCACATAAAGCCAGAAATCAGCAATCATAGACAATGGAAAAAGCCATATATAGGGCAGCTACTACCATCCTATTCCTAAGCATAGCTTCACATCCTTTCGCACATCCTCTGTTGTTCATGCAGAGCCATCAATTTGCCAGCCACAACCATTGTGTGCCTAGGCACAATCATAGTATGCCTAGACATGGTCTCAATGCCCATATACAGCATCAAAAGTCAAGGCAGAACACCACATGCCTAGGAAAAACCACATATGCCCAGTGCTGTCTCATAAGAGCATCATCATAAACAGAGGCTGTTCATGGGCACTACACTAGTGCAGGCTCTCCTTTTCAGAGCTAATCTACACTCAGATTGGACAAATCCTACTCCACAAAAATGCAGCCACTCATTATACACATAGGGACAGATTTATCACTCATTCAGGCAGCGCAATGCAGAAAGCCACCTTGCTGCACTGCTTGAAAGGGAAAGGGCAGGTATACACTGCATTTACCATTATACAGCACATTCCTGTCCTTCCATAGAGCTTTCCTCCCCACACTTTTGCTGCCTAGCGCCAACACAGACACCCTTGCATCAAGGATGCCTGCGTTGTATGCAGGATTGTTTTTGAGCAAGAAGGGATTCCTTACTGCACAAAAACAACCCTGGGATGCATTTTCCTCTTCCTACATGTGCTGCAGAACGCAGCACACTTAGAAAGAAGAAAAAACGAGGAGACATAAATATATTTCTCCACGTTAAGCCTCACATGAAGAGGCGTAGCATTTTGATGTATTCCCAGGTCTACCACAATTGGCAAATTGAGAAAACCGCCAAAATCCATGGGTAGATGCATGGGAACTCCCTTCCGGAGAGTAATGCAAGGCAGTGATTTGCGCTGCCTTGCGTTGCTCTAGATCTATCAAGCTGGACCACTCAAGGTGGCCTTGTGTGGCCTGATAAATCTCACATAGGTTTTGTGTTGTCTTTGCATCTCCTTGCATGGCGCAAGGGTGACGCAAAAACTTGAAAAAAAAAGCCCCATAATGTTCAGTATTATGCCCTTTTCTGCCACAATTGCCTGGACATCTAGTCTGGGAAGAGTGAGCTTAGTTTATTAAATGTTTCCTTTTGACATAAACTTAGCCAATGAATGCTAATTGTAGTGGTTTTGTTTTATATACACTAAAAGAATTTAACTTAGGTCCAGGGGAGTTTGTTCTATGCCAGATTTTTAACACAACCTCTGGCCTGATACAGAAATTACATTGTGATTAATTCCTTGTACATTTTGGTGGCTATCACAAAGCTATGGGTTGGATATGGTCTGACTGGACCTGTGTTGGATACACACATTTGTACTGATTATGTTAGCCAAATATACAGCGCACACCACAAACTAAGGGTATTTGGACAAAATATTGTGTAAAAAATATTGATACAAACATATTGTGTGAAGATGGTCGGGATTACAGAAATATCGTCAATAGGAATATTGAAGGTAAAAATATTGATTTGTGCAAACACAAGGAGACAATGGACAGAGCGCTGAAACTTTTCTGGCACTCCTCCCCAGTCACAGATCTGGGTTGAATCCATCACCGTTTTTTAGCTCACTTCGCCACCCCAGTTTGGACCCAGCCATTTGCAAATCAGTTTTGAATCTGTTCTTCATTAGAACAGTCCAGCCTGAGCTGCCAAGCCTGGTCTTCCCTGGACCGGAAACAAGCATCCTGGGACCGGTTTCAGGGTAACACCCCTCCTCAGCCAGGCGTTAATTTGCATGCAATTTATTGTGGTGTGTGTTTAATTGAATATGTTTGATAATTTCTTTTATTTGTGTTTATAATAAGATAATTTATTAGTTATGAAATAATTGAAATTTGCATTTGTAGTTGTATTAATGTATATAAATAATGGTTTAATAATTTGTCTAGCTGAAGGATATTGTGTTTACAGCTGATAAGGCTGGCGAAATTTTTAAAAAGTGTATATTTAAAAGTAACATTTATGGTGATAATTTTAATCATATGCAAATTAATATTTTAAAATTTTAAAATTTGTTGTTTTACTTTAATGTTTTTTAATCATTTTAATTTAACATTTATTAAAATGCACATGATTGGCAGTGTGTGCAGATGTGATAAAGGCTGCTGGGCAGCAGAAACGCGTCATGCGTGAATAAACAGATTCCTGCATCTATTGTACCTGGTTCTGAGAGTGCATATTATGCTATTTTGGTGAGGAGGCGGAGTTACAAAATTATATATTAATGGTATAAAGTGTAAAATATATTTTTTTAAACGAAACAATATTACAATAATTTACAAAAAATATTTAAAACATTATTATAATAAAGTGAAATACTTAGAAATTATTTTTATATTGAAATGTCAAAAGTTTTACATTTTCTGGAGAATATTTTATTATACAATTTTTTTTAATGTATTTCATTATTTCAATATTTTTCAAAAATGTTCATGTAATATAAAATAAAAGACATATTTATGGTATTAAATGTAAACCAAATTTCTTTTAAATAGAAAAAAGTGTACATTATAAATAAACGAAACCTAACAAGATATTAAAATATATTTATGTTAGAAATTATTTTTATATAAACTCTTAAACATTTAAAAACTTTCTGAAAATGTTCTAATAATACACAAAATATATATTTTTTTTAATTAAATATTATTTTTAATAATTGTTTTAATATTTTGATGTTTAAGTGTGTATACATAGGTCTGTAGTTTTGGATAGTGTGTTTTTAGATTCAGTATTATTGTATTTTATCGTTAAGAAATTGTGTGTGAGTATGGAGTGTTGATTGTGTATACAAAATATTGAGGGCTATATTATCAAGGAACGGCGATAACATTATCACCGCTTTAACGGCAGGAAACTGCCGCTAAACCGGCGATAATGGGCTTGATAATATGCCTTGTAAATTCCCATAGAAGCCCAGGTTCTGGTGTGAACCTAGGGCTTCTATGGGAATTTACAAGGGCATATTATCAAGCCCATTATCGCCGCTTTAGCGGCAGTTTCCTGCCGCTAAAGCAGCGATAATGTTATTGCCGTTCCTTGATAATATGGCCCTTAATTTGTATTAGCCTTCTTTTAAATGTTTTAGATTGAAATGTATTTAGTAAATTTTAGCTCTTTAATATCGAACGTCTTCTTCAAATACCATTAGATTGGAGGGGCAATAGCTTATGTCATACCTTTTGTGTGGCACACCTTCCCGAATATGGGGAAACTGAGGTGGGAATAGTAAATGTTACCCCTTTAGTGTCCAACACTTTCCCTCAATATGGTTAGATTGGAAAGGGAATAGTAAATGTCACCCCTTTAGTGGCCAACACTTTCCTCCAACATAGTTAGAATGGAGTGGGAATAGTAAATGTCACCCCATTAGTGTCCAACACCTTACCCCAATATAGTTAGAATGGAGTGGAAATAGTAAATGTCACCCAATTAGTGTCCAACACATTACCCCAATATGGTTTGACTTGAGTGGGAATAGTAAATGTAACCCCTTTAATATTCAACACCTTCCCCCAATATGGTTGGATTGGAGTGAGAATAGTAAATGTCACCCCTTTAGTATCTTACATCTTCCCCTAATATGGATAGACGGGAGTGGTAATAGTAAATGTCACCCCTTTAGTATCTTACACCTTCCCCTAATATGGTCAGACGGGAGTGGTAATAGTAAATGTCACCCCTTTAGTGTCCAACACCTCCCCCCAATATGGTTAGATTGGGATGGGAATAGTAAATGTCATCCCTTTAGTGTCCAACACCTTCCTCTAATATGGTTAGACTGGAGTGGGAATAGTAAATGTCACCCCTTTATTGTCCAACACCTTCCCCAATATGGTTCAACTGAGTGGGAATAGTAAATGTCACCCCTTTATGTCCAACACCTTCTCCCAATATGGTCAGAATGGAGTGGCAATAGTAAATGTGTTCAATACATTATCCAATATGGTCTGCCTGGAGTGGTAACAGTAAATGTCACCCCTTTAGTGTCCAACACCTTCCCCCAATAAGATTAGGTTGGAGCGAGAAAAGTAAATGGCCCTCTTTTAGTGTCTAACACTTTTTATTAAAACGGGTTATGTTGGAGTGTAATTATTACATTTTCATATTTTAGTCTGAAATTCTTAATTTTATTTTATTATGAATATTGTTTAAAATGATAAGAAAATAATCATGTGTTTGTTAATAGGCAATATCACTAATAAAAAATGTTTATAAAGTAAAGGCATGTAACACATTTTTCTAAATGTATTTATCTTTTCTAAGTTCTTCTATTGTATAATTATGCATTATACATTTTTGAACATATATATTTCAACCTAAAAATAAACATTTATATAAAGTTTTTTGTTTTTTTAAAATTTTATTAGATTTATTAAACATACACCCATCCCAGCATATACAGTGCTTGGTTAGATACATGCTCGTCTAACTGGATTACACAAATATGCATACACAGCAGTTTCCAAAATAAATAAATGGTAACATTCAGTAACACGACAATCTTTAACAATAATGCGCCTCATAGACCATCAGAGCATATTTGCTGGATTGAGCGGAAGGCCGTCGTTGAAATATGTAGTGCACTCTAGGATGGAATTCAGTGCTCGTGGAAGCATGTGGGCTTGTCTCGTGTGAAGGTGACTGTGCCGCATGGGGGGCCTCTATAGGGTGCTCGAGTAGATACGTCTTGAGGGGGTCCCAGATATCCTAAGGACGGGATGTCAGAGGGAGGAGTTTGGCGTATGTGAGTGTCTGTTCCTGCCAAAACATCATGTCCTTGATCCATTCCTTAAATTTGGGCACTCTGCCCTGTCCCCAGCGACATGCTATTCTCCTTTTTGCTAGTAGGAGAGCAATTGAAACAAATCAGCGGTATTCAACGCTAATATCTTCTGTGTAACCTAACAGCGCCTGTAGTGGAGAAGCTCGTAGCTGTAATGGTGTCATCTGTTCCAAAGCGTGAAAGGCTTGTTGCCAATATGTCTGCATCGCACCACAGTCCCACGCGAAATGCAGGAAGTCAGCCCCTTCTGCGCCGCACCTATCACATTTATCGATATCGCGTAGTTTGTATCTGTGCAGTTTGGCAGGCGGACAGTAAGTGCGGTGCAGGAACCTGTAATGTATCATGCGCAGGCGGCTGCTGGACAGAATACGCTGAGTTTGTGCACAGCAACATCCCCACTGTTTATCAGTTATTTCTTGAGCTATATCAGCGGTCCACTTGTCCCTAGCCGGGCAATGGACTGGAGTCGGGATGGTAAACAGGCTATGGTATAACGTCGCTACCAGGTGCGATGCATCATCACTGCGCAGCAATTAATGTAACGGGGGAGGTCTAGTGGATACAGGGGAGTGTACTCTTTTATGCCTTCGTGGAGTCTGGCATATAGAAAGATGTCCATGGGGGTGGGGGTCGCACCAGCAAACATCTGCTATATGGTGCGGAATGTGCCATTGAGATAGAGATCATCCCAGCAGGTAATGTGGAACTTTGCTTTAGTTTTTTAAAATGCTCCTTCCTGTAGTAACGGCATCCCAGGGTGGTAGACCAGAGGAAGGAGAGGGGAATACACCATGGGAGTGTGTGTATGTTTGGCAATACATTGCCATGCTCGCCAGTGGCGGCTGGTGACATTTGAAAGTGGTAGGGCGTAAAATTATTAGCGTACTGCACTGCGGCAAGCAAGCGCAGCGTGCGATCCCGAACAATCTATGGGGGTGGGAGTTCAGGAGGGTTCTCCCCTGAGAAAATTTTTACAAAAAGAGTGGATAAATGGTGCATTTTCAAGCAAATTTGAGGAAGCAGGAAGGTTAATAGAGCAATGCGAGCATCCATGACTTTCTGAACCATGACAGCTTGTTTCAAATCTGCATGCACCCACCACATGGCTGTGCCGCAAACTGTTGCATCATTACTGCCTGTGCCGGCACCCACTGCATGCTACATCACAGCTACCTGCACCATTAGCCGCTTGCGCCACATCCCACAGATCTACACAAAATCTTCTTCTATGCACATATCATTTGCAACTAGAGTTAGACCATGCCTGCACCGGAACGTCTCTGCTGTCCTGCCCGGCTTTTACATCCTACCGCATATTCTGTGTATGTTTTTGAATGTGATGGTGTTTCTAGAAAGTGGCCTGAAATGTGAGCATCGGGCGAGTCGTTTATGGTGGACCAGGTATAAACCAGACACACCAGCCAAGGTTCGCTCGTGAACATAAAAAGAGATTTGCAATAGCACAGATTACACTTAGATGGCAGAATTGTAGCAACGCCTCCCCTAACATTGTCCACTCCACATAAACATGCTCTTTATCACATAAGAAGTAGCCATGCCATGTAAACCCTGTCTCTGCTCCTCAGAAGAGCCGGTCCTGCACAAGTGCGCTCTAATAAAATAATTCTCTACACCATGCACTCGCTGATTGTACAGTATAAGAACTCCCTATGCATACAGGCATTCTCCTTGCCATATAACAATTCCCCATAGATACAAAATTCTTCATACCACGTAAGAACTCCTTATACCTGCAAGCATTTTCCTTGCCATATAATAACCACCTCTACAGAACTACAAGCATTCCCCATGCCACATAGCCACTCCCTGTACATACTTGTATTCTCCATCTCGTTAGAACGTCCTATACATACAAGCATCCTCCATGCCATTGCCATATAAGCACTGCCTATACATTCACGCACTCTGCATGTCAAATAAGAACTCTCATGCCAGGTATAGACCGCCCGTGGTATTTAAAAACGATCCAGACAGTATAAGGACTTTTCCCGCCTTATATGAGCTCTTCCCTTCATGTATGAACTGGCAAGACTTAAGAAATGTCCCACCGCGCAACAATTGTCCTGGCCATATAAATATTTTAGCAGCCATATAAGACTTGTCACCACAATGTATGAACTGTGCGTACAATTGGTCAATGTTATATATATATATCCGTTTATAGGTACATTTCTTTAAGAAATAAACATCCAGCACTCCAAGGTCAAATCTGAGCACTCGGTCTTTATTCAACGAGTGAGGTATAACATCTACGCGTTTCAGCAGACTCACGTTGCCTTGTTCACGATGTATATATATATATGTACATACATATGGCTACAGTATAGAGTTCTGTCCAGCAAGGACTATTGGCTTTGCCAGTATTGATTTTGTAGTAAATAATTAATATTGCAAATGTCTCAATCATTCCTGTTATGTTCACCCCATGTTAGACTAAGTTTAATGTATGCATATACAAGAGTAATATGCTACACGAAAAAAATACAGAAACACAGCATCCTGGACATAGCTAACGCTCTTAGGGATTGTTAGAATAAGTGTAAGATTACGCAAAACATTTCAAACATAAATGGGAATTAAATCACTGGCATGGAGTACCTTACCTTAAAATACAGCAATTGCCAGGGTTCAATGGGCCCTGCTGCACCATTGGTAGCTAAACTCCTGGAGTTAGGCTAACTGGTACATCCCTGGTAAACAGTCAGCTGCCACACGTGTATGAATGCACGCTTCACACCCCATACATTGCCTGCCACTCTAACAGAACCCTCCACGCACACCTCATAGCTACATATAGAAAAACATACCTTCAGATAGACATATAGGGTACATTTAAACTAGTTGTTATGATATACATCTCTTGGTGGTACATATAAATGCACTTAGATGCCGACAAACTGTCAGGACGCTGCTGATTTGTAAATTCCAATCCAGAAACAGCGATAAATGCATACATAAACATAGAGGCGGCCACACACGTCAGCACTACCAGCAAACACCCATGGCTCCACGTCCAGAAAAATGCCGCTAAAACATCCAAAATGTAAAACGCAAAGTACCCCTGATTACCACAGGAACACCTCATAAAAACGCACATACTCCTGAAAACAGCACCGCACTAACCACAGGACACACCGAGCATCATTCACGCACCCGTACAATACACAATCACATGCACCTCAACGTACACAGTTAAACTGTGGAGGTTTTGCTGTTTTTTGAAATCAAATATATTTAGTGCTTTCACCTTTGAGAGGCAGGACCCGCCAAATACACAAGATATAAGCAAAAGGACTGCGCGCACCCACCAAAACTGACCGGAGGCACAAAAGTCTGAAGGACAGCATCTATGCAAGCCTGATCTTTAGGGCAAACACAGGGCGGTACCCAGCCTAAAGCACACCCACATCTACAGGGCACTCTAAAGCATTAACTGACTCTACATCTTCAACCCCCCAGCCATAGCACTCTCCGGCTTCAGTTCCAGTACGAGGGCAATCTCGGCTCTAGCGTTCCATCACCATGCGCCCTTGTGCAAATCGCGGTTCCAGCGCTCAGCTCAGCGCATCAGTATACCAAAGGGCGAGCACTTTATAATTGCACATTAAAAAGCTAGCACTCTTTTCACTAATTCACGCCAGATCTTGGGTGGCCATTGCAGTCTACCCTAGAGAAGTTGGTATTGGTGCAACTTGCCTTAACCCCCTAATGGCTACAAGGACAAGGGCAACGGATCTATTAACTCAAAATTCACAGTCGAGCTGTAATTTAGTTGCTCTTGATTGAGATGAATTCACACTCTGCAAAATATGAGAGACCTCACTTATACCTGGCACTAAACAGATCCCTTTACCAGACATTGTTGTTTATCCACACTGTATGCTCAGTATCCCACAATATTTTATTCACAAACAGTTTAAGTCTGCAATTAAAAAATAAATCAACAAGGAAGCACTGTGGACTATTAAGATCAGAGCTTAATTCACTTTTCTGGTAAAAAGGAAACAAAAATCAGTCAGAACAGGCTCAACCAATGCAAATAACGCAACGAGCAAAGTCAGCAAATAAAATAAAAAGAAAAAGAAAACTAACTTTCCTGACACTCCGCGCCGCCTCTGCGAATGCTCCTGGGCCGGGGTCAAGCGTTGGTGCGTACAGGAACAGCCGCGTTACAACCGGTAGGAATGTCACAGCATTTAATTATGCAGATGACATTCAGCTCGTCTTCAATCTCGACTCCTCGGACGAAGCGGCTCTAGATTTCCAGTCCACCCTCTGCCACATCAGTAACTGGATGGGCACACACCATCTCAAACTTAACCCCGACAAGACGGAGCTCGTTCTTGTCGGAGGCCCTTCCAATCCCTGGAATTCCACCTTCTGGCCCTCCTCCCTCGGCCCTCCCCCCCACCCTGCTGACAAAGTGAAAAGCCTCGGGGTTTACATCTCCCACGACCTCTCAATGCAGCATCAGGTCAGTGCCACCGTGTCCTCCTGTTTCTTCCAGCTCCGGAAGATTCGTAAAATAGCCCACTTTCTGACCACTGAAGCCCTCACCTTGGTACTACTGGCATTAGTCATCTCCCGCATCGACTACGCCAACGCCCTATACGTTGGCATCCCCCAATATCAAATCAACAGACTACAACTTATTCAGAACCAAGCAGCTCGCCTTATCTATCACCAACCGAAACACCATCACGTCCGTCCCCTCCTCAAGCCCTCCATTGGCTTCCTATTTCGGAGCGCTGCAAGTTTAAACTCGGTTGCCTAACCCATAAATCTCTGGCAGGCACCGGCCCTTCCTTCATTTCCTCCCTTCTGCACCCCTATACCCCCTCTAGGAATCTCCGCTCCTCTCATCTTGCGCTCCTTCAGACTCCCCGCTTCAAGCGCAAAAAACACGGCGGTCTTAGGTTCTCCTTTCTGGCACCCTCTTTCTGGAACTCTCTACCGCTGGAATTGAGACTTTCCTCCTCTTATCTTCACTTCAGGTCCCTCCTAAAAACCCACCTCTTTCTCGGTATCTATTCATAAATCTCTTTCTCCTGGCCTTTGCTTCTGCCTCTCGTTGATTAAAGTGAATAGCGGCAAGAAACCGTCCGGTGAATGTCGCGCTTTACAAATAATTTTTACATTACATTACATTATATTACATTTACATTACATTACATTACAACCCCTCTCAGCCAATACTAAAGCTGCTCCAGCAGCGCCAGGATTGGTTTAGAAGGGATACTCGCCACCCGCCTGCCCATTAGGAGACCAAGGGTTGCTGCCTAATGTGCAGCCGCCAGCCAGACTCAACACTAGTGCGCATGACTGGGCTGGTCGGAAAAATTCTCCGACCTAAAGCCCCTTCCAGAGGGATAGGGTCTGCTAACCAATGTTCTGTAGCCGCTTGGGGCATATATTTGGGCGGGTGAAACCAATAATGAGCGTACTGTGCATGCGCACAAAGGTAGTAGAGTTCCAGATCAGGCATATCAAACCCACCTTGGGAATAAGGTCTGACAAGTGTGTCCCATTGTAGCCTAGGCCGCTTGCCTCCCCATGTCAGACCTATCAGTTTTGTGACCAGCACTGAGAAGAAATGCCTACCCGGGTCATATGGAATATGTAAAAAAAAGATAAAGGAGTTTTGGGAAAATTATCATTTTAATGTTCGAGGTGAGCCCTGCCTTGGAAAGTGGGAGCGCAATCCATCTTGTGACGCTACTAGTTATGCTTTCCAGCGCCCTGCCATAATTCAGACGCATCAGCTCCTCACGATCAGCGGTGACATATACGCCCAAGTATTTAACCTCTGCTGCCAATTGGAAAGTCGGGTGCAAACTCTGTCACTGAGGGCGTGAGTGGGAAAATCTGAGATTTTGTCCAGTTGATGTGTATTCCGGACAGCCCCCCGAACCGCACAAACTCACGCAAGAGTGGATTAAGGTTTTGTTGAGGGTCTCTAACATATAAGGTGACGTCATCTGCATATAAGGAGATTAGGATAGGGTGCAATTGACACATCTGTGCCTTATCGTGATGGTGACATTTATATAAAGTTAAGCAAATAAAATACTTTTCAGCATTTATAAAGAAAATTGCATTATATGTAACTACTATTACATGTTGCATAATTTCTTTTTTTTCCAAATTTAACAGTTTTTAAAAACATTTATTACTTTGTTGTATATATATATATATATATATATATATCTCGCAAAAACAACGCCCTGTGCTTAAGAACGCACTCCGCAAAGGATGGTTTCACCCGGAATGACCTCTGTCATGAATTTACTAAACCCAACGCGTTTTGGAGATGCTTGCTCCTTCTTCCTGTGGTATACACGCTACCACTCCTCGGCGGCACTTCAAACTGCCCGTTTATGAGCCTCGCAGGTGAGTATTTGAATCTACGCATTGTGGGATTTGTAGTGCAATCAATTCATCCCCGCCAGTGGGGGCCGCATTGTGGCAGTTCCTTTTGTGTCATTTAAAGCCCTCCAGTGGGCCTCCGGGCAGTAGTCTGATCCTTCATCATTCACATCCTTCGCGCTGTTTCACAGGCTCAGACACGATTTCCGAACCCGCAAACCCTTGCAGTTCGTGGGCGGTGCAGTTCTCCACGGCTGGACTGCCGTGCAATTAGTCTCCCAAAATATATAATATATATATGTGTTTTCAACATTTTTATAGTATATGTTTTTTCAGCACGTAATAAATAATTGTATATATTTCATAATATTATTTAATTTCTAATTTCAATTTTGTAACACTTAAACAACATTTTATGACATGTTTTACATTTGTAATACTCTAAAAAAAATTGCATACATTTATTCGACATTTATACATTATTTCCTATCCATTTCTATGAGGAGATAGTATTTTATTGTTTCATTTAATTACCATTTTTTTTACTACTACCCTCTATTTTGTAATCTATTTGTATTATTTTTAGTCTATTTTTCCAGAACCAGTCCGTGCTGAGGTGCTGCTGTTCGTCAAAAGAGGTATATCCTTTTTTAAGCATTTTTGAAGGGTTTTGAGCTTAGTGGGCATTTATGGGGGAGAGCTACACGTTAGTTATAGTACGGTTTGTTGGTTTTTGGTATATTTAGATGTATTAATAGTAGTGTTTTTCACTAGTTAGTAGTTTGGGGTTTTTGTGCACTATTTTAATAATGTATCATTATGTTATGTTAAGTTGTGTTATGTTATTTATATTTTGATGGTTAAGTATGATGTATATATATTGTGTAAACCTGGGCAGAGTTCGTAGAGTTTTACTCGGCAGAACTCCGCGAAGTGCCAGAAAAACTCCACCGCGCTCTGCGGAGTTCCGCCAGTGGAGCAGTCTGTTAAGGCACGCTGCTCGCACTGATTTTTAGCACATGGAGTTTGTCCTGTGCTTTAAAATCAACACGAACAGCACTACGTGTCACTTCAGAGGACTCTGCTGCTTTATGCCAGCTTAAGTAGACATTCTACTTGAGCGACAACTTCCTCAACGCGAATGGCAGATTTCTCAACGTGAGCGGTCGCGACCGCCCGCAATGAGAAATCTGACTGGGAGGAGGTCTAGAATGTGATTTTTTTCCCGTGAGCGCACACCAACTTACCAATGGGAAGCCGCTCGAGAGAAAAAACTCAGCTGCGCATCACTTCACAGAGTTTTTCAGAACTCTGCACTCAGCGTGGAGTGGGCAAAAGTCTTGCAATTATGTTACATTTTTCGACTGATGTATTAAAATATTATATTTATTATTTATAAAAAAAATATTTGTTATCTTGGTTTATATTTTGTGATAATTTTGTGATAATTATTTTGATCTTTGGTAGGTTATTATTTCTTTTATAGTATAGTTTTGGCTATTATTTCTGAGCAATCTACTCCTTTGATATTTATGAAGATATTGACTTTACATTGTACCATGTTGTACATTCTTTTGGTTTGTTCGCTAAGTTTAGGGGCAATTTGGCTAACAGATTGCTCCACTCATAGTAGTTGGCAGCTTTGCTATTTGTGTAATGCTTCTATAAATCTGTAAGTGTGGGCTGGGTTCTGCTTAGTATGGATTCGAAGGCAGTGTGCCATCCTTCCACTACTTTGTTTGTTTTAGCGTCCCAAGATGTTGTCATAGGCAGTCTACCATGGTATTTAGATGCAGTCTGCCAATCCAAGTGTCTTCGTAATAACTCATTGGTTCTTACTCTTTCTACATTTTGTTGGTAGAAAGGGCTTCTAGTAGTACATTGTAGTGGTTGGCTACCTCTTTGACAGGGACATAGCCTAGTACTTTCATTTCTTTTATTTCAAATGTAAATTGACTCTTTGTAGAATCTTCTACACTCAGGGGCCGATTATGATGTCGTGTGTAAACTTTCTGCCCTACTCCTTCTCGGTATCGGATCCGACCAACTCGAGATCGGCGGTTCCACCCCACCGATTACGATGTAACCAAACACCGTTCGGTCGGAGTCCCATTGACTTCTATGGGACCCCGTGTTCCGACCAACAGCACTGGCTCCTATGGGGATATGAGTTGTGTGCGGAAAAACCTGCACCCTCTCGCAGGCTCCCCATGGGGTCTGTCACACAGTGCATGTTTTACAGGGGGTCTCTCGGGTACACGTTCAGCCCAAAACCGGAACCTTCATGGTGAAGGGAGGCCTGCTAGGGGTCCCCAAAGTCAGTTTCCGAAAGCCTTTTTGTGTCATACAGTCCGACTCGGAAAGGCTGTTGGAAACCAACATCGTAATTGCTCGGTTGGAAACGCTGTCCGTAGAGCTGTACGTTGCGGCTCCAACTGACACATATTCTCCAAGAGCCTGTCGGAACCGATTCTGAATGAGCAAACGGTTTACCTTCTGACCGCAAACATCATAATCGGTTGGGCGGATTGGAATCCTACTGAGACGGGCGGATGGGTTCCGACACGGTCTAGGAGAATCCGACTGTCGGTCGGAGGCTTTACGCCTGACATCGTAATCGGCCCTTCAGTGCAGATTTCTCAAGGAGTCTCCATATGCTTTTATTGACATGATAGTAACAGCCTTGTATGAGTGTGTAGGGGTACAATTTTAAAATGGTTTTAATCACGGCTTGCTCAAAGTCTATGATTATTTTTGGAGGATTGCTGTTATTTGTCATTTGTTTTATGTTTAATGTGGTTTGAAAGGTTGTAGTAAGTGCTGCACTGTTTATTTGGTAATAGGGCATATATAAAAGGGATATTTGCTTTTTGATATTCACCATGTATAGTGTTTAACTGAGTGAATTGCTTGTCACGTATTTTGAAGGCCCCATTCATCATCTATGTTTACAATTGGCTGTGTTTTAGTAAGTTATTCGCTTTGGAGAATATAAAGATTCATTTTTCATTATTTAAGTTGTCATGTAAAATTAAAGGTTCCTCATTATGTGTTATTGTTAAATGTCCAGAAATTTGTATGTCTTGATATCTACTAGGGCCAGGGGGGGTATCGCTTGTGGCTTTTTTAGTTTGTGTAATTAAACATTTTATTGTGGGATTAGGTGATAGTTGGCCTGTTATGTGTTCTGGGACTTTAGGCAGTATATCTTTAAGGATTTTTGTTGTGGCTTCCTGGAAACCAGTGTTTGCTTCTCTTATATGTTGTAATGACTGCCATTTTTCTATTTCTGTCACATTTTGGGGTTGGTTGTGCTCTCTTACATGAATTTCAACATCATATTTTGTAGTTGTATCCATTAAAATAATATTTGGTACTTTTCCCGTTTATTTTCTGTTAATACATTTTCTTGGCTTTAGGTATAGCCCATGTGATTTAGTACCTGATTACGATGCCGTTCAGACCAGCTTCTGCTGTCCTGTCAGAGGCGGTCTGAATGCCACAGTCTCATCAGAAGCAATTGGTCCGACCACAGGATTACGATGCATGCCTCCTGTACTCTGACGACAGCTGAAAGACCACTGTCTCCGACAGCCTTTCTCCGACCGCCGAGATGGCAGTCAGAGAAAAACAGCATCAATACCACAGTGCACGGATCTCCAACCGCCATCCGGATTACGATGTGTGTTTCCTATGACCCGACTGTGGCGGTCCAACCGCCTGCCTCGAGTCGTCAGTAACCATAGATTTGGGGTATATACTCACCCAAATCAGCTCCTCCCCAACAGTCTCCAGCGTGGATACCTTTCTCCAGGTCCTCCCTACACCGTTGCAGCTGAACCCCAAAGACTATCACCGCGTGGGCGCCGGAATGCAGGTAAGTCTGCACGTGGTATGTATCCCTATTGACTGGACTGTGCACAGATTGCCATACATCAGCAATGGGGTACGTGCTGCACAAGGCATATCCCCACATATGTCATGGATGTGTATACATATCACATGTTTGCAGCAACATATTCAGGGATATGTGCACTACCGTATATGAGACCTCTGCGGTAGCAGCGGTTGCATCATAATATGGCAGGGGAATTTTCCCAGCCTCAGCGGTTGGAATCAGATTGCAGCTGCAGCAGTCGGTCATACCGGCATCATAAGCAGACCCTTAGTAACTGCTTTCCTTTCTGTGAAGTTATATACTTTGCTGCCTCTGTCATTGTATCTGAAAGTAGTGTAATAGTATAAATACATAGAATATTTTAAAGTTTGTACATTTGTTATTTGTTATTTACTTGTAAAATTATGCAACTACTTCTATTTTGTAAACTTACATGTATGTTCTGGTAATATGTTTCACACGGATTTGCAGCTTTTCCGATAGGTGTGTTCTAATGTGGAGCAGGTCCTTTCTTTTCTGTTGGATGAAACAAAAAACATTAGTTTTATTTTAAATGTTAATTTGCTGGTAGTTTGTTGAGGTTGAGGTCATTAGGTTTATTTTTACTCACTATTTGAGTAATAATTTATGTATACTTACTTTCTTATATTGATTTCCTGCTTTGTGGTAGTCATTTTTTTCCCGCAGTTTATCAATTTTTCAAGTCGTACGTTTATCTTTTTAGAAGTCTATGTAAAGAGATAGAAGTTTCAGAGTGTTTTATTAATGATTTGTTTTTGTTAATTTTTTAGGTTTATTAACAAGTTTGTTTTAGCTCAAATATAAGTTTTACTTACTTGGTTAGGTACTTGTTGAGATGTATACATTTTTTCTTTATTGGTTTGGTGAAATAGTTTGGCAGTGTTTCCTCTTGCAATATTTGTAATTTTTGAAGTGTTTGGGCCCTGATTACAATGTTGGGTGGACCGTTGCAGAATGGAAACCGACCGACCTCAAGTCGCAGTTCTGACCGCATCATTTGGATGCGCCCACACACTGATTACGATTTCGATCGGAAAGGCTCCAACTGACAGTCAAATTCTCCTAGATCGGTTCACATTCCGACTGACCGATTACGATGTTTGCAGTCGGAAGGTAAACTGTGTGGTTACTCCAAATCAGTTTCGACCAGCTCTCGGAGTATCCGTGTCAGTCGGAACCGCATCGTACGCCCCTATGGATTGCGTTTCAGACCTTGGGATTACGATATCGATTTCCAACAGCCTTTCTGAGTTGATTTGTCTGACATGAAAAGGCTGTCTGAAAGTGAATGTGGGGGCCCCTAGCAGGGCCCCCTTCATCCTGAGGCCTCTGGTTGGGGACGATGGGGTACCTAAGGGAGACCCCTGTAAAACCATGCATTGTGTGAGAGGCACCATGGGGTGCCTGCAACAGGGTGCAGGGTTTTCAGCACCCCACCCCATTTCCCCATAGGTGTTACAGCCGGTTGTCGGGCAGAACATGAGCTCCCTTTGGAAACAATGGGAATCTGACCGAACAGTGTTCAGTCGCATCGTAATTGGTCGAGCGGAACAGCCAACCATGAGTCGGTTGGTCCAGATTCCAAGACGGTGTCGGGTGAAAAGTTTCCACCCGACATCGTAATCGGCATCACAGTGCGGTCGGAAACATCCATTTTTTTATGGGAACTTGTGCGGCAGGAGGAAAAAGCCTGCAGCATAAGCTGCCATAGAAAAATGGATGTTTCCACATTAACCTGCACTGTGTGGCAGGTACCTCATGATGCCTAAGACATGGTGCCTGAATGTTTAGGGGGAACCATAGGTGCCCCTAGGGCCAAATGCAGAGGGCCAAGGGGTAAGGGCGCCCTGCTAGGGTCCTCCAATGTCAGTTTCCGACAGCTAATCCATGTCGGAGAGGCCCACATGGATTGGCTGTCGGAAACTGACATCATAATCCCTACGGCGGAAACATCATCCTTAAGGGATTATGAGTCCTTTCCAACTGCCCAACGGGCTCTTAGAGCCCGTCAGATTCGCCGGCCAGTTTAAACTCCGACCGCCATCATCATAATACGGCGGTCGGACTTTAAACCAACAATGTCAGTTGGAAAGCCTCCGACCAGAGGTCGGAGGCTTTCCGACCGACATTGTTATTAGGCCTATAGTTGTTTACAGTATTGTTTACAGTAGTATGCCTTTTATATTGTTGATTTCATTGTTTGTCTGATTTTATTGGTTAAAGTTGTTTATACTTTTATTTTAATGGTTGGTTTAGTTTTCATTTAAATTTCTTTTATCAGTTATGTCTTTCTGTGGTAAATGCTAATTTAGGTTTTATTTTTAATGTATGAAATATAGTTTGAAAGTTTTGAATAAATATTTATTTAGATATATTTATTACTATTTAGGTTGTTGTTTAAATGTTTGCAATTAATGGTAATAGTTTTTGTGAATTATATTGGTATGATTTTCAGTATATAATTTACTGCGGTGAATGCTAAGATTTTGTTGATGTAATATATTTATATTTAATTTAACAATGCGTACAAAATGGTTTAGGTTTCTATCCAATATTTGTTTATTAAAGTGTTTTTTTAACATGTATTAATGATTAATTATTTTGGTGATAATATTGAAGTCGATATTGTGTGAATCGATATTTTTGATATATTATTTGTTTATTTAAAGGTAAAGATGTTTATGTTTCCAATATTTCTGTTTTCGATATGGATTAAAATCAATACCTTTAACAACGATATTTGTGTTCTCGACATTTGTGGTTTTTCCAGTTAAGTATAGGAAGTTGATATTTTTGTTATCGATATTTAATTTTCAATATGTTTGTGTTTCAATATTGCATGCACTGATATTATGTCCGTGATCAAAACTAAGTTGTTTCTTGGTACTTTCCAATAGGTGTTATTCACAGTACACATTTAAAATGTATTGAATCTCTGTGCACTTAGCTGTCTCCTGCTTGTTTTTACTTAGTGTACAGCAAATAACCCTGGGCGGAAAACTACGCTACGCTTGCGGAGTGTGCGTAGCGAGCGCAACTATGCGCTACACAAATTGCACGTAGCACAGTGCAAAAACGCGTAGCGTAGCGGGCATTTTTTGCTCGCTTGCGCTCCTCAACATCAAGTTGGCGACCGCGAGCGAGCAAAATCAACATCCCGGTGAGACTTTTTCCTCGTTCGCGATCGGCATCATCAAGTTGCCGATCGCGAGCGTGGAAAATAAACCTCCAGGCAAGATTCTCAACGCGGGGGGGTCAGGTTTCTCATTGCGAGTGGTCGCGTATGCTCGCAACCGCTCGCGATGAGAAACTACCAGTCCGCGTTGAGAAAGCTGCCTCTCAAGTACAAATCTACTCAAGCGGCAAAAATCTACTGCTTGCACTGTGCATGATGCTGTTCGCAATGATTGCACAGTGCAGACAAGCATCTGGCACTGGGCAATCATTGCGAACAGCATTTCCCTACCGCACTATGCAGTTCGCGTAGCTGCGCGTAGCGCGACGCAGTGCAAAGTGCACTTCGCGTAGCGTGGCGCAACTACACGAACTATGCCCAGGGTTAACAGCAAAGCACGTTTTACATGGTTGCACCTCTTGTATATTTGAATTTAGCTCTCTGGCATCTGTGATCACTCAGCCACATTTCACATGTGTACATGTACAGACCCGTCTTATACGTTTGCCCGTAGGTCATACTGCCACCAGTGTGCGCCAAGCCACATCTTGCCAGAGTGCACATAACTACTTCTCACCTGTATACACCTTGCCCTTTTTAACTGTGTGCAACTATTCATATTACCTGCATCCACCTAATACCTCTCACTAATATGCACCTTAATTTCTTCACCCATTTGCACCCTTCCTTAACCTCTGGCCCTTGCATGCTCTCACCTGTGTGTAGTTAGCCTCTGTCGCCTGTGTGCACAGTGCCAGCCTTAGCTACTGGCTGCAATTGGGTGACTTCAGCTTTCTAGGGTCATCTAAGCCCATCTCTCACATAGCCCTAGCTCTCCTGTTTGCATGTAACAACACTGCAGAAGAGAGAGAATAAAATACCTTCAGGAAGCAGAGGCTGTGCATGTAGGAGAGTAGAGAACAGCTGCAGGAGGCACTGGCAGCGCAGAAGAAAGAATAAAATTCCTTCAGGGAGCAATGGCTGTGCGTGAAGGAGAGGAAAGAGAGAGAGAGTAAAACACCTCCCGGGGCACTGGCTGTGCGTGAAGGTGTCAAGTGGCCCATAGGGACATTGTCGTCTTCACTAACTTAGCATGAGCACATTGCAGGTTGCCTGCTGCTTTTGCGCACATTACTACACGTCTTTATTTTTTGCACTAATTTCAAATGACTATTTTCACTTGAGAACTCATCGCTGTGTTCACTCTCTGCATGTTCCTGGGATTTTGACTGAACATTATGTGCAAGGTCGAACAACAATGCCCCTTGTTATTTTGTTCTGGCTAGGCCTTAGCCCTTAAACAAAACATACAGATGCAGCTGTTGTTTGGACAACATACTTTGGTGTTTAGTGGGAAATAGGTGCCACACACTAGGAGAGGGACTTTTCCAGGGAGAAGAGTGAGACAGCACCTATGATATAGATCTGTAGGTTAAGGTATGTGGTCTTCTGACACAGCCCAGAGATCTTCTACTATATATTAATACTTCTTCTTAGAAAGGGAAGGGAGGTTAGGCACTATAGTCTTTTCTCCATTGTCTTTCTATGATGACATCTTCCTTCACAATATATGGACTAGCTGCTATGCTGACTGTATTTGTACTATGCATTTTCCTGCTTGTTGTGGCGCGTATACTGCATGTTAGGGCACGTTAGTTAAAATAAATATTTTAAACTGTTTCATGTCTCTGTCAGATCTTACTGTGGGCGAGTACAAGAGTGCGAGCGAAAGGGTATGTCTTGTCACCGCGATTCCTGAGAGATCTGGGAGTGTTGTGTTCTGGGGTGTCTAATCATTTGCTTCTCTGTGAGTGAGTAGGATAGCAAGTGAGACACTATAGCTAGTCGGTCCTGGGCTTGTGGGTACTAAGGTGGTAGGAATACCCAGTCCATATACACCAAGGTCCTATAATACTGTGCATAGTTCTGTCATTGTGCAGAATCTCTGCAACATGGCGCCACCAACGTTTGGTTTGGTACTCAGTCATGAGACCCCTGAGTAGCGCTTCTGCTTTTCCATAATACCCTCTCACTGGTTTCCGGAGATGTCCGTGGTCTGAGGGCTTAGCCTCCTATTTTATACTTATATGTTTTTCAAGCTTGAAGTTTGAAAGGTTTTGTTACTATCTCTTAACCCGGTTTTGCGCTACCGTTCTTTTGGTTTATCCTTTTCTATTTTAATTATGGCAGTCGCTATTGCAGCACCTAACCACGCGGCGCTTACGGCATTCTTGACTCAACGTGGAGTCCCCAATGCGGGGGCTAACATTATTTTTGTTGTCAAGGCTTACCGCTTCAAGGTCTTTTACTATTGGGTTACATTCCCGGCATTGGATGGCAATGATAATTTGTTTCGTGAATATACAGCAGCCGCAGTACCGCAGGCTTATCACCCGTATGCGTTACTTGAAGTTCCGTGTGCAACTATTCATATTACCTGCATCCACCTAATACCTCTCACTAATATGCACCTTAATTTCCTCACCCATTTCAACCCTTCCTTAACCTCTGGTCCTTGCATGCTCCCACCTGTGTGTAGTTAGCACGTTGACGGCCTGAGAGCATACATCTGGCTTAACAGCGCCCTTCCTCACCCTGTTTCTGTCATCCGTTTAGGCACCTTATCAGTCAAAGGGGCCACATGGCCCATTTTGACAGGTTTTACACCGCATCCAAATTATCTTAATGTTACACTCACAGAGCTATGTCAGTTACATTCAACGCTGATTCATACACACAGAAGTGTGATTTAGTTTATGTTGTGTGCAATTCAAGTGGCTCCGGCTGGAGCCGCTCCTCAGCCACCAGGACATGGTGGTGGTCTTGTTATTAGTCCCGTCATGATTAATTAGATGATGGGCAAACATCCTCAAAGCCGTGATGACTTGCAATTTTTGCTTTCACAAACATTTGAACAACCTGAAGCTGTCTTTCCACATACTACCCCTGTAGAAAAAAACAGGATCCTTACAATGAGTTTGCCGAGAAGTTTGGTTCCCGCTTTAGGTGACTGCACCACCTGGGGGACAGTGTTTGCTTCAGTGTATACACTGTGCTTTGGCAGCCCCTCCATGAGCGTTCTACTGAGCGTTCTGAAAAAGGTACAAGATGAACACGGGGCTGGTCCAGCCCTGGATTTGGGGATGAGGTCAGTGGGAATGTTCCCTATTGTCTCCGATATTATTCTGGCCAACATTAAAGGTGAAGCAGTTTGTTTACAAGTACGCCAATGCCTAGTGGATGTATATATTTCTTTAGGTCGAAATACCTTCTGCATTCGACCGTTTAGACAACCACCAATTAAATCCACTCCTGTAAAGGAGGGTCATCCAGTCTTTCCTAAAAAGGCTTGGAACAGGAATCAGTGGCAACAACAGCAGAAGCGAGGTTCACGTGCAGGTTTGCCTCCACCTGACGCTTCTGAACGTAGATATGATTTGCATGACCGCTCTAAAATTAAGACACCTGGGAGGTTCCAGGTTCCTAATTCTTGTTCTACTTGTTCCTTTCAGGGATTGTCGGATCAACAATTCGGCGGAAGAGGACAACGGGATCGCAGAGAAGGCGAGCCTGCGCAAGCAAGACGCGACCCACAGCGCCAGTTTGATGTAAAAGTGAAGCAGGGGGAACCACCTCAATATCTTGCCCTATTTCTTTTTTTTTTTTTTCCCTCATATGACCTCCATGGCAATAGCAACCTCTCGACCTGATCCGCCTCAGTTACTAATAGCTTGGTGGATTACAGTCTCAGCCGGTATTCTTTTTCGGGGATCGCCCGAAATACTCAACCTGAGCTGACCCAGAGGTTTTAATCATTGGAATCATTGGAATCAACCAGATCCTTAATAACTCCTATCTAAGCAGAGAATACGGTATCTAACAGATTCCAGAATAACCCAATATCCGATCTTTCTCTGTGTACATTTACTCTCTGGTCTAAAGCTCTAAAGTATTTAACAGAGTTCCACCAAGCATTCCATAAAGGAGGAGTCTCCTGGCGCCACAACTTACATATCTCTCTCCTAGCCAAGAGTATCAAGTAAAATAACAACTTCTGTTGTGCCCCCATTTAGGGAATATAGACCCTCAACTTTGGGTGCTACCCCGAATAGTATTAAAGTTGGACTTACCTCCACAGCCGGACCCAGCACCCTGGTGATGGTCTTACCCACTCTTCCCCAAAATTCATGGAGCCTGGGGCAGGAAGCAAATATGTGGATGTCATCCGCATTCAAAGTGCCAGATCTAGGACATCTTGCTTCTCCTCCACCTTTTATTCTAGAGATTTTAAGAGGGGACCAGTATAACCTGTGGATTGTAAAAAAGTGGTTCTTCATGAGTGCAGCAGATTTTACTAGTGGGTAAAGAGTGTCTATAGATACTTGCCATATCTCACCCAACTCCTCGCTCGGCAAGTAATGATCCCAGACTTGATCTGGCTTCTTCATCTTAACATCTGCTGCAGAGAGGAAATAGTTATACCATAGAGCCACTTCTTTTTTCCTCAGTGTGGGGATTTGTAGGTCATTTTCTATTGAATGTTCAACCGGAGAGGGCCAACTTTGTGCCTTACTCCACGAGGCGATCTAACAAAATTTAAACCTTGAAAGTGCACCTCCGGTGGTGGCATTCCAGTATTCCCAGGGATGACATTCATCAGCCTGCATAATGTCTTTCCAATGCGTGACTCCCGCGTCGATCAAAGGACGAGCTAGGGCATCTAATAAACAAACTGGAGTACCAGGGGAATCCCACACCGGGGCCCAGTCACTATAGTAAGAAAGTCCAAAACATCCTCGACAAGACGACCAGAGCTTGGCCGCCGCACGCAGAGTCTTCAGACGTACTTTCTTAAAAAATTTGAAGGACCCAAATTTGTACATAAACCCAGTTTCCGCTATACCTACTAGCATAGCTTTAAACATACTCCCGATCAATGTGAATATCTTGCCCTATTTCAGAAGAAAACAATGTTGCCGCTTTGACTGCTAAGTATGCCCCAGCTGGTAAGAACCCTGCTCCTCTACAGGAGTTGGGTGTTATCCTTCCTCGACAGCACAGCGGAGGTTTCCATAGTTCGATAGACACTCCACCAGCATCTGGAGGTGAAAGCAACTGATACTTTCATTTCAGTAGAAACAGCTGACACTCGAGTTGCCCCTCCTGATAGACTTTATGAAGTGATTCTCCAAATTGAAGGTGACATTTGCCAAATTAAAATCTAATTTCATCCTATGACATTTTATTGGCGGAGGTTGATTGGCCTCCCCCTTTTGTCCTAGCTTCCGCTAGAGGGGAAGATGTTATTCTACCCAGTTTTTCAAGATATTTTCTTGATGATGATAAAATGGTTTATGAAGCCAAGTGGGCTTTATCCTTAGCCCCGGCATTATATCGCAATCAGGCAGGTTGGGAGGAGGGTTCCCCGGTTATGTGATTCCTTTTAGTTCTACACCTCGACCCCAACTACAGTATCCAATCAAACGAGATGCTAAAGCGTCCATAAGTGAAATCTTGACCCAATTGGAATACTATGGTGTGATTGAACCCTGTGTTTCATTCATGAATAATCCTCTTTTACCGATACTGAAACCTGATGGTTCATATCGTATAGTTTTGGATTACAGACATTTGAACAGTCATGTTCGTACCTTTGCGGTTCAGAAGACACATAGCTCTGCGTTAGTGAATAACATTGTTTACAAAAAGTATTAAACCACCTTGGATATTTGCAATGAATTTTTCAGTCACTCTTTTGCTCCTGAGAGCCGTGATTTGACCGCATTCAATGCGTTGGTCAATCAGCGCCGATATGGGAGATTGTCTACGGGATATAAGAATAGCTGTGCTGTGTTTGCGGCAGGCATTGTGTCTCTTTTGCATGAGATCAACCCTGATGCCTTCTCGTACGTCAATGACATATACTTGACGGATGATGAATTACCAAAAAACAACGGAAGATTGAGGCCAAACCATGGACAGGGAAAGTAAAGCCAACTCGAGGAGACACTCTTGTTTAAAAGAACCCTCGCTCACCAACCTAGTTGGTGACATGCTTCATCATTGGGTCCCAACCAGAGAGGCCGAGTACCTCTCTGGTATGCTACGACGCCTGGTTACAGCAGAGCTGGTTTTTTGTGGTTCGTGTATGTGATTGTGAAAAAAAGTGAGTTTAAAAGATGCCTCAGTTTATTCCCAAAAGAGTTTAATGGTGGAAAACCAGGCAACAGTAAAAACAAGTGAGTTGGATAAGATCTATCTGGCTAAATTGACCAGACACATCCAATTTGTCATAGTGTGCTAAAAAGTGGTCGGCATGTTTCTGCTTCAAAGTGCTATTTGCGAAGTTTTCATCAGGACCAACCCACCATGGCGGTATGCGCATGCAGAGGCACACCCTAACCTGTGGGGGATATATCGGACAAACTCACGGTTTATCCGATCAAACCTTCAGGATTTCTGAAAGCCGTTTTGAATCTGTAAGAATAATCAGACATGAAAACAAACACAACAATTTGCAGTGATTATTCCATGGCTCGTGTGTTTGAGCAACTTCTTTGTTTTGGTGCCTCATGCTGTTGTCGTAGTGCTCTCCATAATGTGGTACATACCGTCGGAAACCTCATCTGCGGACTATATGTCAGTGGCGACTAAACACTAACACGATGTGCCAACCAGGTGCATGCTAAATGTGCTCATGCACCTTATGGCTGTAAAAGACAGTGGCGCGCTTCTTAATCATACACGCTAATCGCCGGCATTGTTGGGATTCAATTAGTTAAGACAAAGAACATGACTCTACTGTCAGGATGTGAGAGTAGTAGGAAGTCACGTTCACAGTATTGATGGCGATTGTGTAGGCAAGCATTACAACAAGATTAAAAACATGGAAAAACAAGGGCTTATGTGAAGTAAAAGTAGACTTCACTACATGGGTCCCGTGGGGGGTGCTTGACATTAAGTCAAACCCTGTAAATAATGAAAGAAAAGTGAGTAACTTCTCTGAAGGTCCGCGCCCACTCGGTACCTACTGGTTACACTCTGTGGACCCGAATAGTAACCCGGGGTCCGTATCCTTTGGTACATATACCGGAAAACAATTCAGGTTAGTGGGGCGTGTGCGTATGACGCACAGGGTCACGTGATGGTGCAGCGGACGGAAAGTAGACCGCTCAGCTCACTGACTGTATCTGATTGATCACAACAAAGTTCTACGCACTAGCGCGTGACGGAAGCGCTAACTAATGTGTAAAGTCAGCGGTAATGTATGTGAAACGCTAACCTCACTATTCTCATGTGTTGTACAAATGAAACTATTTGTGCAAAAGGTCATGAACACACATTAATCTCCCAGCGACCTCTCATTAATAAAGTTTTCCGACAAAAATCAAACCGCAGACAAAGATGGGCAAATGCCGATAGCTCAGCGAAAGTAGTGCAATTTTACTAAGTCAACTTTTTGAAAAAAATTGGAAACCTGGTGTTTAAGTGGAAAGTCCTCTCTATAAAACCATTCTAATGTGTATTATGGAGGAGAGGGCCGTTACGACAGGATTGTCACTACTGAAACAATAGGCCAAGAACCACCTCTGGGACAGACTCATAGGAACAATGAGTAGAGTTGTGATGTAAATAATAGAAACCCGGCTATGTTGTTCCGCAAAAGGGGTTTCAAGGGTTTAATGTATGGAGAAATGCTAAAAACAAGGGGCAAGAAAGAATAGTACGGATCCCCTGTGGTTCACTGGATAGTTAGTGTCTCATGACTGAGCCCCAGGGAATATTGTCATTCAAACCCTGCAGATGTGTTGAAAGTCTGTAAATTCAACGCTGTTCCTTCTCGAACAAGACTTGTGACGATTTGTCACCTTGCTTGATTCGTTTAATAACGGTCCAGCGTATGTCATTGGTGGCGTGATTGAACTGCAGAAAATGCTCCGTGAGTTTGGTGGTGCTCTTACGACAACGGATATTGCTGCAATGTTCACACACCCGCTGCTTAATTTTCCGTGTCGTCATCCAACGTATCTGCCGCAAGGGCATGTAATCAGATACACCACGTTTATGGAATTGCAGTTTGTGTGGGCGCGCTGGGTCCATGGTTTGTCGGTTTCCAAGTTAAGAGCCTTCGTAGCAGTAGTCAGGTGGCACACGCTGCATGAGCCACATGGATAGTGTCCTGTGACTTTAGGGAGACCCCAGGCACTGAGCACTGTTGTGTCCTCAACAGGTCCAGACCTTCTTGGAGGAGTGTGTACCAACGTGTCCTTAATGCTTCTTGCTTTCCTGAACGAAAATAGTGGCTTTTCCCCATTTGATGTTGTTGCTTTCGAAGATCCGCCAATGCTTCCTGATAGATTTGTTGATAGCATTTGAGGCGACGCTATACATGATAGAATGGTTTTATAGAGAGGACTTTACACTTAAACACCAGGTTTCCAATTTAAAAAAAAAATTGACTTAGTGAAATTGCACTACTTTCACTGAGCTATCGGCATCTGCCCATCTTTGTCTGCGGTTTGAGTTTTGTCAGAAAACTTTATTAATGAGAGGTTGCTGGGAGATTAATGTGTGTTCACAACCTTTTGCGCATATAGTTCTATTTGTAAAACACACGAGAATAGTGAGGTTAGCGTTTCACATACATTACCGCTGACTTTACACATTAGTTAGCGCTCCCGTCTCGCGCTAGCACGTAGAACTATGTTGTGATCAATCAGATACAGTCAGTGAGGTGAGCGTTCTAGTTTCCGTCCGTTACACCATCACGTGACCCTGTGTGTCATACGCTCACGCCCCACTAACCTAATTGTCTTCCGGTATATGTACCAAATGATACGGACTCCGGGTTCACATTCGAGGCCATGGAGGGTATCCAGTAGGTACCGAGCGGGCGCGGACCTTCAGGAAGTAAGTAGCATGGGTCCCTTTGATGTGGCCGCTTTGTTCGCCTGAGTGAGTGCGCTTCATACTCACTTTTCTTTCGTTATTTACAGGGTTTGACTTGATGTCAAGCGCCCCCACCGGGACCCATGTAGTGTAGTCTTCTTTTGCTTCACGTAAGCCCTCGTTTTTCCATGTTTTTAATCTTGTTGTAATGCTTGCCTACACAATTGCCATCAATACTGTGAACGTGAATTCTACTACTCTCATGTCCTGACAGTAGAGTCATGTTCTTTGTCTGAACTAATTGAATCCCAACAATGCCGGCGATTAGCATGTATGATTAAGAAGCGCGCCACTGTCTTTTACAGCCATAAGGTGAATGAGCACATTTAGCAATGAATCAATCAATCAATCATTTGTAGAGCGCACTACATACCCGCAAGGGTCTCAAGGCGCTGGGAGGTGAGGGTGGTAGGCCGCTACTAATCAAACAGCCAGGTCTTGAGTAGCCTCCTGAAGGTCAGCAGGTCTTGGGTCTGTCGTAGGCTCAGTGGGAGGGTGTTCCAGGTCTTGGCGGCGAGGTGGGAGAGGGATATTCTAACAGTGGTTGTTCTCCGGATGCATGGGATGGTGGCGAGTGCGAGGTCGGCGGTGCAGAGCTGGTGGTTGGGGATGTAGAAGAAAAGTCGTCTGTTGAGGTAGGCTGGGCCGGTCTTGTGGAGTGCCTTGTGTGCGTGGATGAGGAGCTTGAAGGATATCCTCTTGTTGACGGGGAGCCAGTGCAGGTTTCTCAGGTGGGGAGTGATGTGGCTGTGGCGTGGTACGTCGAGGATCAGTCGTGCAGAGGCGTTTTGCATGCATTGTAATCGCTTGATGAGCTTGGTCGGGGCTACCGCGTAGCATACACCTGGTTGGCACATCGTGTTAGTGTTTAGTCGCCACTGACATATAGTCCGCAGATGAGGTTTCCGGCGGTATGTACCACATTATGGAGAGCACTACGACAACAGCATGAGGCACCAAAACAAAAAAGTTGCTCAAACACACGAGCAATGGAATAATCACTGCAAATTGTTGTGCTTGTTATCATGTCTGACTATTCTTACAGATTCAAAACAGCTTTCGGAAATCCTGAAGGTCTGATCGGATAAACCGTGAGTTTGTTCGTTATATCCCCCACAGGTTAAGGTGTGTCTTAGCATGCGCTTACCGCCGTGGTGGGTGGGTCCTGATGAAAACTTTGCAAATAGCACTTTGAAGCAGAAACATGTCAACCACTTTTTAGCACGCTAATTTAACCCTGGGCGTAGTTCGCGAAGTGCACTTCCCACTACGCGAGCTACGCGTAGCACTTCGCGAACTGCGTAGTACCCTGTTCACACTGTGCAAGATGCCGTTTTCAATGATTGCACAGTGCGGACAAGCATCCGGCACTGTGCAATCATTGAAAACGGCATCTTGCACAGTGCGAGCTGTAGTTTTCTGCCGCTCGAGTAGATTTTTACTCGAGCTGCAGCTTTCTCCACGCGGACTGGTAGTTTCTCATCGCGAGCGGTTGCGAGCATACGCGACCACTCGCAATGTGAAACCTGACCTTCCCGCGTTGAGAATCTCACTGGGAGGTTTATTTTCCACGCTCGCGATCGGCAACTTGATGTTGCTGATCGCGAACGAAGAAAAAGTCTTGCCCGGATGTCATTTTGCTTGCTCGCGGTCGCCAATTTGACGTTGAGGACCGCGAGCAAGCAAAAAATGACCGCTGCACTACGCTACGCTACGCCTGTTTGAACTGTGATACGTGCAATTTGCGTAGTGCGAAGTAGCGCAAACTTCGCAGACTACGCGAGCGTAGTGTAGTGCTTTGCCCAGGCTTACACACTATGACAAATTGGATGCGTCTGGTCAATTTAGCCTGATACATCTCATCCAACTTACTTGTTTTTACTGTTGGTTTTCCACCATTAAACTATTTTGGGAATAAACCAAGGCATCTTTTAAACTCACATTTTTTCACATACACGAACCACAAAAAACCAGCTCCGCTGTAACCAGGCATCGTAGCACACCCGAGAGGTACTCGGCCTCTCTGGCGGGGACCCAATGATGAAGCATGTCACCAACAAGGTTGGTGAGTGAGGGTTCTTTTTAAACAAGAGGGTCTCCTCGTGTTGGCTTTCCTTTCACTGTCCATGGTTTGGCCTCACTCTTCCTTTGTTTTTTGATATTTATTAGGGGAACCAAGAGTGACTCCTTCATTTTCCCTCTCTCTCCTGTTGTTATAATTTGGATGATGAATTACACCCGCATCTACTACGTGTGGACCGCATTATCACACATTTTGCAAACTTTGGTTACAAATTCAATTTTGCTAAATCCCATATCGCCTTCTTGTCGGTTCTTTTTCTTGGTTACGAATTCAACAATGAAGGTAGGGAGTTGGCCCTCACTTTCTGGAGAAATGTGCTCAATTTCAACCTCCATATACAGTTACAAAATTGCAATCGTTGCTGGATTTTCGAATTTTGGGAGGACATTCCTGATTATGCCCAGCATATCAAACCTCTGTACTCATTGATACACCCTTCTTTTTCTGCTTCCTGTTGGCTTGCGTAACATACCGCAATTCTTTGGTCTCTGCAGTCTGATCTGCTTGCGACCAACTTGTTGTTAACACGAAACAATTCTACAAATTTGGTCATAAGGATTGTACCAGGCGCAGTAGGTTTCACATACTTGATGTTCAATGAGGGGGACACGGTCCCCATTGCTTTTAAATTGCATTTGTATACTCCAGCTGAGATGCGTTTCTGTTCCACAGAAAAAAAAATCACAGCTGTCCAAATGGTGATTCTTAAGGAATGCTCTTTGGCTCAGGGTAAACGTATTTTCATGGTCTCGCCAGTACCTGCTTTAGAAGCAGTTACAAAGGCTAGTCTCCCAAATTACAAAACCTTGCATCCACGTTGTAAATGATGGGCTAGTTCTTTGACATCGGCTGATGTCAACTTTATCTTTGATCCTTCTTTACAGATGCAGGAGTTTTTACAATATGAACATGTTCATCCTCCTCCTTTATCAATACTCCCACTTGATCAGTACAAATGCATTATTTACACTGATGGATCTACACAGCTAGCCATTTATTCTGAACAAGCTTATTCAGCAGCCTGCGCAATTGTGGCAGGGAATATTGTTGATGGGGATTTTAATTCCTCCTTAGTGCACACACAGTCTCTTGGTGATTGCACTGGTCAATTGGCGGAGCAATGTGCTTTGGTTTTAGCTCTTGAGTTTGCTGACCCCGAGGTTCCAACACTTGTAGTGTGCGATTCGTTTTACTATGTACAATCCTTCAATGGCAACTTGTTCTTCTGGAAACAAAATGATATTCGTGATTCTAAAGGTAGCGCAATTCAGCATTAAACGCTTTGGGTTCGAGTGGCCGCTCTTAAGGAACGTTTGCCACTCATACACGTTATCCATACTTTGGCCATTAACGTGTGGGAGCTCACGCGGTCAGTAATTCACTGGCTGATGAGGCAGCCATATGTGCAGTAGCCACTTGTTCAGTAGCAGCAGTCACTAGGTCTATGACTAAAATTGATGATGATATTTTGGTGGCTATAGCTGCAACGAAGAAGGGGACGGAGTTCCCCCAGGCTTTCCCTTCACATTATACATATCACTTGTCTTACGATCAAGTCCCATTTGCAACTATTCTGTCCGTTGGGGATCAGCTGATTCCCAATGAGGACCACAGACTTTCTTTGATCATTGTCGCTCATGAAGGCGTGGCTTCTGCCTATGCCGGAGTAACTGCGACAATTTCACTTTTACAGCAACGTTTCTGGTGGCATGGTTTATATCAACAGGCACGTAAAAATGTTTTTTCTTGTGACATTTGTCAAAAAATTAAGCCTTCTACTGTTGCACATCCACCACACACTAAACTTTACATCTCTGATCAGCCATTTGGCTGCATTTATCTTGATTACTGCGGTCCTTTGATGCCTGATACTGCTCCTAAACACATCTTGGTTGCAGTGAATTTGTGTACTAGATTACTTTGGGTTTGGCCGAAACCCAGTGCTGACGCTCAAAGTGTTATGAAAGATTTGCGTGTCTTTGTTGGGACATTTGCCTATGGTACCTTCCATTCTGACCAAGGTCCTGCGTTTGCCTCTAAGGCTTACCGGGATACGATAAAGTCTCTGGGGGTGCAGGTGAAATTCTCATCTCCATATCGGCCTGAGGGCAATTCTGATGTGGAGCCGATGAACCATGACTCAAAGCAATCTTTAACTGCTAGGGTTTTAGGTACTGGCTGACTCATGTTTACTGAATCCAACGTTCACTTAATAATCTCCAAAGAAGATCTCTGGGTGGGCAGACCACATACGAAATGCTCTTTGGCATTAAAATGTTTGTGCCAGACCTTGATGGTTTAGACATTGTGGCGGCTGCCGCAACCTCTGACATAGGTAGCCATTGTGCTATGTTACAGGATATACAAAAAGCTTGTGATTCATAAGCGAAAGTCCATTTGCCCTCTTTACAGATGCAACGGTGCTAATTCCTGTTTTTGGCTGGCTTTCTAAAGTTGGAGATCTGGTTTCAGAGAAAGTGGAGAACAAAAAAGAACTTGGTCCATCCTACCGTTCACCGGTCAGAGTCCTTGGTTTAAAAGGCACCCGTACTGTGATTCTGCCTCCACTACCTGTCGAAAGGAGAATCGTAACATTTCCATCGAACATGTCAAGCTACACAATATGGCCGATACTGTGAATCTAAGGGCTTCAGTTTCTTCGACTACGCCCCAACACATGGAGGGGAGATGGAAACTTCAATTGATTTATTGCATGTTTTACCTTTTACATCCACAACTGCGGACATTGAGTATGCTTCTCCTCCCGTTGAGGTTATAATTGACATTCCTGAAAGTACAATCAATTCACCATTTACTGAATCACAACAACCATTGTTTCAGCTGGGGTCCAGTGGTAACTACATGGACCACACTAGCTTTTCTTCTGCATCATCTTCCTCGTCATCATCCGTAGCAGAAACTCCTACATATACCAGTCTTTTCATCTCCTGGTTCAAAAAGTCTTACCTAGTTCCTCCATGGACGTATGTCTGGATGGTGCTGACAATGGTGTTCCTTTTCATGTGTATTGGATTCATGACTGTGTTTTTCCTCTGGATTAAGGGCCATTATTTACCTGAACTCTCCGCTATGAAATGGTTGATGGTGTTTTGGCCCCCCACACGTCGTCTCACAAAATGAAACGTGATCAAGCCCTAGTTAATATTTCAGCATTCCTAGTTGTTGATGGCATTGTTTGGGGTAAAGTACCATACCATATCCCTAGCCCAAAGGAACTTTTGAACATTCCATACATTTTCCACGTTTTCTCAGGTGATGTTGTTTTACCTGGCATACACTCTGATGACTGGGATATTTATGCTGTCCATTCATTGTTCTCTGACTTGAAATATTATACGGCTTCTGACACTGAAGATTTGTATTTAAATTCTGCAAAAAATGCCAATTTGTTCTGTTATCAACATTATTGCCATCATTTTTACACAAGACCAACACTTAGAGACCATTTTTTAATTTTACCCAATGGGAACATCGCCCAACACCTTTACAGGGTACATTTATATATTTTTCTGGTTACAATCTCCTGACCCTTAGTCCTATTGTAATAAACCAACAATACCATCCTGCACTAAATTTATGTTGACCCACACAAAATTAGTTTATTCCTTGTCCTTCATAAATGATTTGTCCATGAAGGGTTATGAATATTGGAAGGACACGGTTGATTTGAAATCCATTTGAGGTACAAAAAATTGACAAGTGCAGGGCACAGAATCATTGCATCGCGCATGTCTGATACTGTCTCAACTCATATTTTTAAATGCTTCTGTACAACAGACTAATTGTTTTGGTTTAGCTATGGCCAAAAATCTAAATATTCCCTCAATTCCATCATTGGCCCCTTATGACACATGGCAAACACATATCAACTATACAATTGAAGACTTAGCTGTCGTGTTTCAGAATGGTACACTTAACTCTTCCACTATTGACCCTTTGGGATGGTTACTGTGGCCAACGAACTCCAATGCATGTCAATTACGCTTTCTGAATACTACACAGGGATTTACACAAAGTAGATCGGATCCACGTTTTCCACATTCCCATACAGTTACCAAATATTCAGTGGGTAAATTGTGTCAGCAATGGTTGGAACATTCCACACTGTCATCTGTGAAACAACACCTTTCTCTTTTGTTGGGTGACATTGATCTTGCTGATTTCCTTTTAGGTCCCAAATCCCCTCACCCAAAACATTTTATTTATTCAGCATATAATGAATTTTGGGAGCTGTCGCAAATGGATGCAGCAGTCCCCCTGCGCCACATTGACCAAGCTAATTTAGAAAAAGCGCTTGCTGTTGTAGATAACTGCATTAATACACAGTCTTCTTGTATATATACATTGGATAATATTGTATCATCAGTCATTGACACTGTTCAACATGAAGTGTCTGTTTTGTATCATGGTCTGACGCCTGACCCCAACATGGCGCCTAACACTACACCCGGAGGTCCGCAACTCCAAACACAGCTCAGTTTCTTTCATCTGGCAAGGACTACGCTGCGGAGTTCATAGTGAGTAGCTGATCACCCTCCTGCTGCCCCTCCATTACTTTGCCTCGTCTTCCTGTGTATGAGGAAACACCGCCGCTTCTACCCCACTGTCTCGGCAATTTAAATGACATTCAAGGTGTCCAAACTGCCTGTTGCCCACCACGAATCATGGCTTCATTTTTGTTGAGACTAATATATTTTTATGAGAGAGTGAGAGGGTTATAGGAGGCGCCCTGCCTGATCCTAAAATGTGGCCGTTTCTCCCCCTTGTAGCTATGTCACGGCAATACTCTCCTCCTTGGGAGGCGTGCGGTCACTGGCTCTAGCCTCTAGCTGCTCCATTGCTCAACAAGCACCCCCCTTTGAGCGAAAGATAATAATGGGACCGGCTAAATGTAAAACCAAGGTCAGAGATCCCTTGCCTGACACCAAGATGGCTGCAACAGTTGTCCCTACCACTTTGTGCTACTACTCTGGGACAAAAACTGGACTTTGACCTGACTTTGATCCTATCCCCCATCATGCTTACCCTTCAGGACTTAGACCTTGTTGAACCTTCCTCCGACAGTGGAGACTTAGCTTTCTTTTTTTTTTATTTCTTTTTTTTTTGTGTCCTCATTTCACCATATAGCTTCTGCAAATATAAGCAAGAAACCAACCTTTGATCTTATGCGCCCCCGGTTTCCGCGATTACATTAGCTGTAGGCCTACCCAGGCCAGTTTCTTCGTGTGAAACTTGGTGTAATCATTGGACAAGGGGGCATTAGATCAATCTCATTTCTTTGTCCCATACTAAAAGCTGTGACCAGATATTACACCCATCATCATTCCAATGCCCCAAGTCCATACAGGCCATACCCAAAGCGTTCCTCAGCCAGTTCTCATAAAGCGGAGGCAATAGATCCTTCCATAACCTACAGATCTCCCTCCGGGCGATAAGGATCAAATACATTAGCAAACCTTTTTGCGATGTTTACCAGCGGGTCGTCAGATTGTTATCGACACCGAATGTTACCACAGATGAGTATAGATTAACCTTGACCTTAAAAATAGCACCCAAAGCACATACCACATTTTGCCAGAATCCTTTCAAGACGGCACATTCAAAAAAAATATGAAGGTCATCCGCCAAAGCCGAGTCGCATCTAGGGCATTTTGGGGGGAAAAGGGGTGCAAACTTTGCTATCTTCTTGGGGGTATAATATAACCTATTAATTACATAGAAATGGTTCTTTTTCAGTGAGGCAGGTTTAACAGCCTTATATAACAACTGGAAAGAGGATTCAAACAATTCTGCAGCATTGTTCTCTAAAGCTGACATATTCCAGACTACATTTTGTGGGGGGAGGGCTCTGTCTTCTGCTTCCTGCAGCTTCTTCTACTAGGTCCCGACTTCCTTTTTTATAAGATGTATATTCTGACATTGAAGCTCTATTTCCAAGTTCCCACCTATAAGAGCTTTCTCTGCAGTACACCAGGAGGCTAATTGTAAATATTTAAATCTAGAGAAAGATTCTCCCAATTTTCAACCTTAATACCTCCCAGGGATAAATCTCATCCGTGGAAACCAGTTCAGACCAAACCCGAATGCCGGCCTTCTTAATGGGTAGTAATAGGCTATCCTCTAAACAAACAGGTAATCCAGGTGAATCCCAGATGGGAGCAAAATCAGAGTAGTAGCCTATCCCCCATATTTTCCTGATCCTGTCCCACAAGTTCAGAGCTGCTTTTAAAACTTTCATGCGGACCTTTTTGAAAAATCTGGGTGCTCCAAACTTATAAAGGAAGCCCTCCCCATCTCTCTCAAGAGCGACCATTTCATTTAAAATCTTCCCCCAATTGGAACCCCCCGGAGTGCAAAGTAATGCCCGGATATTTTTAAACTGGAAAGCAAAAGAATACCAAAGAAAATCAGTGAGTGCCAGGCCCCCTTTCTGAAGCTTACACCTTTATTTCTTCCAGGAAAGCCGGGCCGTTTTATTAGACCAAATAAAACTTCCAATTTTACTTTGTATTTTGCTTATATCTCCATGTGGAAACTCGAGGGGAATAGTGCTAAAAAGATAGGTCAATTTTGGAAAGAATACAATTTTTACCAAATTTACCCTACCATATATCGTAAGGGGCAAATTTGCCCATCTTAAGAGAAGACAATCAATCTCCTTAGCGACCCTCTTTATATTGATTTTAGGGATATCATCTAAATTATTTACAATTGTTATTCCTAAATATCTGAATTCCGTGCTTGTTTTACCCGGCCAATTGTCAACATTCCAAATCATTACATCAGTCTTAGAGGAATTTGCAAGATATCCTGAATACGAGCCAAATTCACCGAGAAGGACTTCTACTCTAGGGAGGACCTCAGCAGGATTATCTGTGTACAGCAGCAAGTCATCCGCATATAGGGATAGCTTGCTACTATACCTATGAACACTAAACGGGACAATTAGTTCATCCATTCTGATTGCTTGGGCGAGTGGCTCTATATATAAATCAAAAAGTAAGGGCGAGATGTGACAACCCTGCCTCATTCCCCTTGCAATACTAAAACTTGATGTCAGCCTGCCGTTCAATAAAATCATCGCTGAGGCCCCCTGATAGAAACTTATCAATGTTCATATAAAAACTGGTCCCAGACCCATTATTTTTAGAACCTTCCACAGGAAGACCCAGCAGACACGGTCGAATGCCTTCGCTGCGTCAAATGCTGCAACAGCCAAGGCCATCGACCGCGTCACAGCCAGGTCGATACTACCGATCAACTGCAGGGTCTGTTCTTGAATGAACCTCCCCGGGATAAATCCCTTTTGGTCCATATGAACCAACTGTGGCACTAACTTGGCCAGTCTCCCTGCCAGTACGCTCATGAAGATCTTATAATCAGCGTTAAGCAGGGAGACTGGCCTATATGAATCAGCTTTAAGGGGATCTTTTCCTGACTTTAATATAAGGACGATCGTAGCATCCTTCCATGATTTAGGGACTCTGCCTTCTGCACTATAGATGTAATTAAAGAGTTCACATAGTCTTAATATCAATTCATCCTGTAGAATTTTATAAATTTCCCAGGAGGGGGCGTCAGTCCCAGCAGCCTTGTTAATCTTGATCTTTTTAATATGAGTAATTATTTCGCTCTCTGTAATATTGGCATCCAAAGCAGCTTGGCTACCCTCAGTTAGGACAGGCAGTTCTTTAGATCGCAGCCAATTTTGCATGTTCTCTACACTGGGAGAGATCTCTTCCATATATAAAGCCGAGAACAGAGAAAGAAGACGTTTCTGCATGTCTTCATGTTTACATGAAGTATCTCCATTCTCGTTTATAATCAGTTCATTTATATTATTCTTAGCATGATCTGCCCGCGTCTTCCAAGCGAGGAGAGCCCCCGCCTTTTCGCCATATTCAAAGTGCTGCATGTTGTAGGCAGACCACTGCACTTTAATTTTTAATTCAAGTTTTCCCCTGTATTCCTGGCGAAGACAGTCTAGATCTATATTAATTCTCGCCAGTTCTTCAATTGATGGCTGAGGTGTGCAGAGCCTTTCTTCCTCCAATATCCCTATCTGCTTTTCAAGATTCCGAAACTCCAAAGACTCTGCCCTATTTTTGGAGTAAATCAGACTATGTAGTTGTCCTCGGATGTTTGCCTTGAAAGCATCCCAGACAAAGTCTAAAGAAGTCGAGCCGATGTTAAGGGCAAAAAAGTCAGCTGTGGAAGCCTTAAGTGCACTGACTATTTCAGGATCAGAAAGCATTACCCTCTTCAGGGTCCATCTAGTCCCAGGGTTTTGTCTAGCACTTAAATAAGAAAAAGATATGGGGGCATGGTCCGAGAGAATGCTTGGCAAGATAGAAATATCTCCAACCTTCTCTAAACCCAACCTATCAGTTAAAACGTAATCAATTCTCGAAGAGTGGCCATATTTTTTACTAGAGAAGGTAAAACCTGTTATATCTCCTTTTTTGGCCCTCCAGACATCAGCCAGCCCAAGATCATGGATCATGTTGATCATTGCGCGGCGGATGCGTGAAGCGCCAACATGATGGCTATGATTGGACCTGTCCCGTAGGGGGCTAAGAAGGACATTAAAATCCCCCCCGATGATTATTGGGGTAGTTCTACCTAATAATTTAGCCTGCATATTACAAATGTATGATGAATCATCAACATTTGGACCATAAAACAAGACTATTGTTCATTCGGCCCCCCCTATTTCGATCTGTGCTGTGATCCATCTCCCTGAGTGATCTGAGGATACTGACTTAATAATGCCCTTTGCTCCTGACTTAATCAATATTGCCACCCCTCTGTTATGTACTACCTGTTCTGAGGATCAAAAGGACTCAATCCAACTGCATTTACCAAAGACAGTTTTACACTCAATATAACTCAAATGAGTCTCCTGCAGAAGACATATCTGTGCAGAAGACTGCTCAAGATACTTTAATACTAGTCGTTGCCTACGTGGGCACCTAAGCCCGTTAATATTCCATGATATAATATTAATTCTACTAGTCATTAAGGCTGTAAAATCTGTCCATTAGGGAGAGAAAAAAAGCACCATTCATTATCCTATCGAAGATATGGTTACTAACACTAATCTGTGATTGAGGACATTTTTTTTTATTTTTCCCCCATGCTTCCCTTCCCGTGCTCCCCATTCCACCCCCCACCCCTCACAACCCCTTGTTTACCCCTTATACTCCTGGGAAACCCCCCCTGTTCCTCCGGGCATGAGCCCTATGGGTGAGGTCCCTTGATGCTAACAAAAAAAAAACATTTTATAACAACCTCTTGAGAGCCTGCAAGATATCCATTACAACCATTATGGTATATACTGTACTTAAAAGTAAAATCTTCATGCCACCCCTCCCTAGTCTATATCTCACGCCCCTCTCTGATTTTCTCAAAAAGGGCATCTACCTCCTCAGTCTGTCGAAAATTATACATGTGATTATTCCACATTATTCGAAGGGATGCCGGAAACCTTCGTTGGACCTTAGCCCCTAGTGAAGTCAAAATCGTCATTCTTTTACCCAGCTCCCACTGTTTTGTGGCAGTGATATGAGATATATCAGACCTGATTGAGAACGAGAATGGGCTAGAAAAAGAACTACATTTAACTGTGCCTACTTTGAGGGCTGAGGATAGGATTTTTTCTTTTAAGGAATATGTTAAGAAATTAACCAAGATCCTTCTTGGCTTAGATTTAGCAGAATTCCTTTTATATGGGTCCCGGTGGACCCGCTGAATGTCCAATGCTAGATAAAATTCCTGGAAATCCTTTAGAATTGTACCCTTTAAGAGGGAGATCACAAAGTTTTTAATATACCCCCTTCTCCAAGTCCTCAGGCACATTTAAAATTCTTAAATTGCTTTTTCGGGCGTGATTTTCAAGGCGCTCAATATCATTCTTCAATTCCCTGTTCTGATTATCTATCTTATCAACTTCCACCGAGGAACAGTGCAGGGCTTCTTTGATTGTTGGAATTTCAAGTTCCAAGGCTTCTGTTCTTCGGGTCACTTCTTCAATTTTGTGAGCCAGTACTTCACAAGAGGACTGAATAGCAGCTTGATTAGTTTCAGATATAGTAAATCATTTCCCAATGTCGTCTCTAAAGGCAATCAAAATATCCGCCAGGGATCCAACCTCCGTAGTGGAGGATGCATCCTTTCCAGAAAGTTCTAAAGTACCTGGAATATCTGCAAGGCCCGATAAGACAGGGGGACCCGAAAGGATGGGGGCAACCACCACTGCTGATGCCATATCCTGTGGAGCTTCCGACCCATTATCTTGATTATCATGGCTCTCTTGATTCTCAAGGGCCGAAAACCTATTAAGTACGTCTATAGCAGGATGTATAACCACTAGTTGCTCTATCCGTACACCAGTCGCCCCCGTTGCCCCGTCTCAGATGGTAAAGGCCCAGGTGGCAGGGGGAGAGAATTATCAACATGACCCATTGGATTTTGCAATAGAGTAGTTTGTATACTGAGAGAGGACATACTGGTATTTGTATTTAAAACTTTGTCGGAGGAAGTAGATATTACCTTATAGAAGGTCTTCAGGGAGGGAGTTACTCTGACTTTTGTAGATAAAACCTTCTTATCCCTTCCCTTCCCTTTACCCCCCGTTGGTGTTGAATCCGTTGTGTTGTTCCCTTTACGCTGCCTAGGTGTAGCTCTTACCTCCACAACTGGGGGAGAGATGCGTGGGACAGTCTCAATATCCGCACTGTATTTAGCAACCCTATTGCGGAGGGTGTACCTACAAACTGTTGTCTTAAAGTTTCGTTGCAAACTAGAGGGGGCACTACCAGGAAAGCTACTAGCTTGTGGAGAAGTGTGGCTCAATGGTTAGAGCGGCAGACCTCGATGCAGAGCACTGGTCCGGGACCAGGGTTCCATTCCCGTCGCGGCAGGGTCTCGGGCTATAAATTCCGCGGACCGGATATTCTCGCCTCAGTGCCTATTCTAATTATGGGTCCCACGCTGCAACTCTGGGCAATAGCTTGCTTAATCTCCACAACGGCCCCAACAGCGCTGGGATGCCTGGCTTCACCCTGGGGATGCCCAGGAGTGGACATTTCACAGGGAAAAAGCCAGGAAGGGTTCCCTAGCGGTATGAGTACAGCGCCGGGAAACCCCGAACCGGGGTAGCTGTGCGCTATATAAGTACAAGCACATTTACATTTACTAGCGTTGTCATCCATAAAACCTTGAGGCCCCCCCGCTGGTCTGCCCACACCGTCTTTCCTACAGCACTCAAGTTCGAATTCTGCTGAACTACAGGAGCAACAACCACCCCAGGAGGGGAAACCACCTCCAAGCCCGACAGTCCCGACAATCCCCCCTCAGTCCGATGAAATCCTAAGGCCCCAAATGGCTCATCCAGCGCCCACCTCAAATCGTCCTCAGTCATGAAGAGATGATGATCTCCTACCTCCCAGCAGGTCACAGGCTTTCTCAGACCCAGCCGCTCACCGCCTCCGTACGCACAGGAGCTTACTCTGCCGTGCAGCGCCCGGAACTAGAGAGAAGGAATCCGCCTCCTCCACACCTGTGCCATGCCAACGGCTCGCGGCGGGGAGAACTCCAGCCGCAGAGCGCCGCCCCTTTGATCAAGCACCATTCGCAGGCGAAACAACAAACGGGGAAGGAAAAGAAAGAAAAAAAAAAGCGTAGGTAATCGCAAAAGAAACGATTACGGGAGGAGTGACATTAAACCCCCGAAAATTAACATAGTAAAACGGGGGTATAAACTTCCATATTACACCATCTATAAACACTTGCAGGATCCAAGGAAGCTTCCAAAAGATGCATCAGACGGGAGCTTTCTGACTGATTGCGGGTGGAGCTACCTGATAGCTAAAGAGAAGATGGGTTGTGGACTTCCCCCTTGACTGTCACCTACCCAGACGGACTTTGAGCAGACTTTTCCTTCGTATCTCTGTCATATCTCCCTCCTTCCCCTTCACCCTACCCCCCTACCCCTCTACGCTCCATTCATCTCATCTTCTATGATCTTTAAATGTTTTTCCGTGAAGACCTAGCTATTTGGCTGATGCCCGGTGGAGCGACCTGATAGCTATTGAGGAGATGGGCTATGGTCTTCCCCCTCGGCCGTCACCTACCCAGCTGGACATTGGGCAGACTTTCCTTCGTCTCTCTTCTTTTTCGCCCTCCCCATTACCCTTTTACATTACCCCCTTACCCTTCTACACGCAATGAACCAACTGATGTAACTTGTAACGGATGTATCTTCTGTAACTATGTGTAACTTGTAACCTATGTAACTTTCCTCATGTAAAGCGCTCTGATACCTACGGGTCTAGCCAGTGCTATATAAAACTCAAGTAAATAAATAAATAAATGATCAAAATCAGTTACCTTCTGTAATGCAATTTGCATGGACCTTATAAACGTTCAAAAGTGGAAATGTATAGTGGGAAAATCTGAATGCTTCCACACTGTTTTTGCCATTTAATTTGACTGGTAAACAGAAATTAATGCCAATGAAGAATGCCACATATACATTGTTACATATTGAACAATTAGAACAGTTACCCTTTTCTGTAGCATAGACTGAATCAGCTGTGTGGTTAATACATAGGGTTATTTCACTGCCAATATCACTCTGTCAGTTTACAGCCTGTATGAAACACTATCCAGTTGGTAGATATGAGCCCATGGGCAGTAAATATATTCATGAATTATGGTCATTACCTTTCATCTTTATATGTCAACGCACAGATGACGAACATTGTGATTCCACAGTAGGACATTCCCTTGTCTGTTAAACTCCACGGCGCTTGTAACGTGTCAGCCCCTAATCTGGCATGTTTTTTTAAAGGTACCCATGTCCCAGCTATTATTCCTGTGCTAACTTTGCTTTCTAATGGAAGTTATCTTATTTTGAACAACCACGACTGCTGTGGCTTATGGGCTGGCATTCCGTATATAGTGACAGTTTCCCAACGAGTTACATGTTGCAGCAATGTCCTGTTTGCACCCCGCATGGGATTGTAGATAGTTCCCTTTGACCTTCCATTCCAACTTTGAAAACGGATTTCAATAAGCTAAGCAGACTCAAAGCGCTTTTATTTCAACAAGAAGCGCCTCTCACATCAGTTCGAGAGACCTTCGAATTGCAGGTGACGAGAACCGCAAGTAAGATACACTCACTGCTAAACACGAATCTCCCACTCCATTTTGAATAATTAATACACTAAATATTGAATGCGTCTGATACAGAGGGCCTTGCCCACTTTTTTTTATTTTAATTTTTTATAGATGTTTTTATTATTTTCTTGTTCAAGGCATAGATATTTCCGTCATATTTAAACATATACATATAATCATTACCTTTGCATTGATGAACATTGTGGCACTTGGTATTACAAATTCGTAAACATTTCCTTAAACTGGTAAGTGTCTTCACATTACATTTCCAACTCTCCTCCATTTTCATTGTCTGAGTCCTCCTCTGCTTCAATGTCGGGGGGATCACAAATGTATCCCCTGTATTTATTCCATGCCCCCCATATCTTGTTCCATTTCCCGGGCCAGCCCCGATTTACAAACACTGCTTTCTCTGCCACCATGGCCAAATCAAGATCCCCACACCAGGCGGCCAGTGACGGTGTCTCTTTTGCTCCCCACTTTTGTGCGATGTTGCGCTTTGCCACCATTATCCCCATTGTTACCCACCCCTTTTGCCGATGCGGGTGAGGTCATTTGGCTCCCATACATTTAGAATGCATCTTCTAGGCTCGGGCGCCAACGATATTTCCACCACTTGTGATATGGTCCTCATCACTTTTACCCAGTATTCCGCTATCCTGGGACATCCCCATAAGGTATGGAGGAAAGTGCCCTCCTCCCCACAGCGTCTCAGGCAATACGGATGTGGTGCCGACCCTTTTATGTGTAGGATACGTCTAGTGTAATAAGTTCTATGTAGGATTTTTAGTTGTACAAGTTTAAGTCTGGATGGTATCCCCATCTCCCGTGGTGAGGCTAGCGCCTCTCGCCATTCATAGTCGTCGAAATCGCCCACATCTCGTGCCCATTTTTCCCTGAGCGCCCCATGAGGTTCCGGGAGGTTGTTCATTAACTTTCTATATGTGAAAGAAATGGCTTGTTTATACATGCAATCTGTCAAAAGCCTATTCTCCAAGGGGGTGGCCTCAGGGACCTCTGTGCCGGGCGGTATGGCCGCCCGCAGCGCATGCCTAATCTGCAGGTACCTAAAGCGTTCAGAGGGCGCCAGGTCGTATTGCGCCCTGAGATGCTCCAACGTGGCTACTCCTCCCTTATGCCACATGTCACCCACTGTTGATATTCCAATTGTATCCCATTTGTCAAAGCCCTTGCAGTGTCCCAAGCCGCCCAACCGCTGTGTCACCCACAGAGGGGTGAGTTGTGTTAACTTTCCTGCCCATCCCATTTTAGCATGCACTACATGCCAGATGTCAACCGTCAGCCTAGTGGGTCCGAGTAATATCGATGCATGCTTTCTGTTATATAGTGCGCACATCATGCCTCCAGCCCCAAGCCCGCTTCTATCTGCCTTATAGGCGGGATTCGCCTGTGGAGCATGCACCCATTGATTAATGACTTTCAAATGTGCCGCCCAATATTATAGTTGGATGTCCGGTAGCGTAATGCCCCCATCAAACCACCCTTTGTTAAGCTTGCGTTGTGCGATGCGTGCCGGTTTGTTCCCCCACATTAGCCCCGCGACTTGAGCCGCAATGTGCTTGAAATAGGTGGGCGGCACTGAGTATGGCGTATTTTCGAGGGCGCACAGAAATCGAGGCAGCGCCATCATCTTAAAAAGCGCTGCCTTCCCCAGCAGCGTTAGGGGGAGAGTCCCCCAATGGGTGGCATCTCTTTTTAGACGCTCCAGGGGGGGCAGAAGATTTTGCTTAAAAAATTCATCGGGATCCGAAGTGATGTAGATTCCCAAATATCGGAATCCCGCTATGAGATCTGCAATGGGCAATCCTCCGGGAGCTGTGGCGGCGGGCCCCGAAGTACGAAAAGTATTGACTTGGACCAATTGATTGTGTAGCCCGATGCATGACCAAATTGGTCACATAAATTGAGAAGTACCAGGATGGAGCGTCTGGGTGAGGCCAGGTAAAGCAGAACGTCATCCGCGTAAAGCGATATGCGGTCTTCCCAGTCTGCTGTCCATCTCAGTCCGCGTATTTGAGGCTCCCACCTGATCCATGCCGCCAGTGGTTCCAACACCTGTGCAAACAGTAATGGTGACAGCGGACAGCCCTGCCGCGTACCTCGGGACAGTGGGAAGTCCTCGGATATGTGTCCATTAGCCGCTACATGGGCCAGTGGCTTTGTGTAGAGTAGGCTCACCCACGCACAAAACCGTGGGCCAAACCCCAAGTGTGTCAAAACCGCAAATAGGAAGGGCCATTCCACCATATCAAACGCCATACGGGCGTCCAATGACAGGATAACTGCTGGCTCCTGAAGATAAGGTACACGGGCCATCACTCCATGCAGTCGCCTCAGATTTAACGCCGTGTTCCTATTAGGCATAAACCCCGATTGATCCGGGTGAACCAGTGTCGTGAGATGCGGAGTAAGCCGCAACGCCAGGACCTTTGCTAATATTTTAGCCTCCGCATTAATTAAGGAAATGGGGCGGTAGGATGTACATTCTTCTAGGGGCTTCCCTGGCTTCGGGATCGCCCCTATTGTGGCCACACGTTGATCCCGCGGGAGTTCTCCCTTCATCAAGCTATCCCGGTACATGCTAAGTAGGTGTGGGGCCATTGTCCCCGACAGCTTTTTATGGAGCTCTACGGGGATTCCATTTGGTCCTAGCACTTTTCCCGTCTGCAGGGAGCCAATTGCCACCTGCAGCTCCTCGGTCGTCAGATCCGCCTCCAATGTGAGGGCTGTCTCTGGGGCGAGCTTGGGCATCGCAATATCCCTGATATAGGTCAGTGCCTCTTCCACCGTCATCGTTGACTGTGACGTGTACACCTGCTGAAAGTGTTGCGCTAGCCTGTGGACTATGGCTCGTGGGTCAGCGTTCATTACGTTATCTGTCATTCTAAGCTGTGCCATCCATTTTCTATCTCTCTCCCTTTTATCGAGCCATGCCAGCAGTTTCCCTGCTTTATGGCTGGTCTCGTATATTTTATGTCTTGTTGCTGCCAGTCCAAGTACAGTCACCTCCCTCAGATGTTCCCTATATAATTGTTGTTGGAGGCGTAGGGTTCGGGCCGTAGCGGGAGTCGGGGCCTGTGAATGTTGTGTATCTGCCTTTTGGAGCTCTGATTCCAAGGCAGTGAGTTCTCATCGCTGTTCTTGCTTATAGCCTAATATATCGGAGATAGCTTGCCCCCGGAGCACAGGTCTTGCCCACTTTTTTAAACTTGTGGGATCCGTCCTTGCTTCTTCCTTTCAGACTATTTTTGCAGTAATACCAGCCTTTATCCATTCTATTTTTTCCAGCGCCTTCGGGGGCTTTCCCCTGGTGCTCCTGTTGATTTGTGGCGTGCTTGTTCTAGTATTTTTGCTTTGCAATGGAAGCTCGATCTGTGGCGCTGCCAAAACCGGTCCAGTTGCAACTGTACCGTGATCGAATGCAGCAGCTTTTTGGTCCATGCCAGTCAAGTCTTTTGCCATCGACTATTGGCTGACCTTCTGTTATGCCTACTTCACCTGCGTACAACCTGTCTACTGCCTCCGGTGCCCTTTTCAATGGGCCCTAGATGCCTGCTTCTCCAATACCGCACATGCTGCCCTGGATTACAATCTGTTAATGGGTCAGTTGAAGGCCCATGACCAGGAATGTGCCATGGGTAGGCGTTTGGTGTGCGATCCTCTACTTGGATCAACCGCAGACTTGAGTACCTGTACTCATGTGCAGCGCCTCATACACCGGAGTTTCATCGAAGTTAATGCAGGTTGCCCTGAGATGCTCCTAATGGCCTTTGGATATGAGGAGCCTGTGTGCTCTTTCGACCTACTTAACTGGATGTCATACCTTTTTTCTATGAAAGGGACAGACAACATACTGGAGTTCATGGCATTTCACTTTTACCTCAACATTTCGTCTCTGAAGATTAATTATGAATAGATGGGTTTTTGAGTGCCCAATCAGCAAAATGTTTTTTTTTTTTAGATAACCTTGCAATAAAAAAATGTTGGGCTTAATGCCTATCCTAATCGGAGTATGACTAAGACGCTTTGCCTCTGCTTACCTCTGATTTTTGTCTACGCATAGGGCTAACGACCTGGCCAAGGGGAGGGTGACACGTGGCCCATAGGGACATTGTCGTCTTCACTAACTTAGCATGAGTACGTTGCAGCTTGCCTGCTGCTTTTGCGCACGTTACTACGTCTTTATTTTTTGCAATAATTTCAAATGACTATTTTCACATGAGAACTCATCGCTGTGTTCACTCTATGCATGTTCCTGGGATTTTGACTGACTGAACATTATGTGCAAGGTCGAACAACAATGGCCCTTGGTATTTTGTTCTGGCCAGGCTTTAGCCTTTAGACAAAACATACCGATGCAGCTGTTGTTTGGACAACGTACTTTGGTTTTTAGTGGGACACACAATTAGATGGCACACACTGGGAGAGGGGCTTTTCCAGGGAGAAGAGCGAGACGGCACCTATGATGCTAAGGTATGGGGTCTGCTGACAAAGCCCAGAGATCTTCTATTATATAATAATACTTCTTCTGAGCAAGGGGGTGGAGGATAAGCTATAGTCTTTTCTCCATTGTCTTTCTATGTTGACATCTCCCTTCATGGTATTTGGACTGGCTGCTATGCTGACTATATTTGGACTATGCATCTCCCTGCTTGTTGTGGCACGTATACTGCATGTTAGGGCAAGTTAGTTAAAATAAAAATGTTAAACTGTTTTGTGTCTCTGTCAGATCTTATTGTGGACAAGTACAAGAGTGCGAGTGAAATGGTGTGTCTTGTTACCGCGAATCCTGAGAGATCTGGGAGTGTTGTGTTCTGGGGTGTCTAATCATTTGCTCCTCTGTGAGTGAGTAGGAGAGCAAGTGAGACACTATAGCTAGTCGGTCCTGGGCTCATTGGTACTAAGGTGGTCGGAAGACCCAGTCCCTATACACCAAGGTCCTATAATCCTGAGCATAGTTCTGTATTTGTACAGAATACCTGCAACAATGGAGAGTAGAGAACAGCTGCAGGAGGCACAGGCAGTGCAGAAGAGAGAGATAATAAAATAACTTCAGAAAGTACAGACTGTACGAAGGAGAGTGGAGAACAGCTGTAGGAGGCAAAGGCAGTGCAGAAGAGAGAGAATAAAATCCCTTCAGAGAGCACTGACTGCATGAAGGAGGAGAGTAGAGAACAGCTGCAGGAGGCACAGGCAGTGCAGAAGAGAGAGATAATAAAATACCTTCAGAGAGTACAGACTGTACGAAGGAGAGTAGAGAACAGCTGTAGGAGGCAAAGGCAGTGCAGAAGAGAGAGAATAAAATCCCTTCAGAGAGCACTGACTGCATGAAGGAGGAGAGTAGAGAACAGCTGCAGGAGGCACTGGCAGTGCAGAACAGAGATAATTAAATACCTTCAGGGAGCAATGGCTGTGTGTGAAGGGGATGGGAGAATAGCTGCAGGAGGCACTGGCAGTGCTGAAGAGAGAAAATAAAATACCTCCAGGGGGAACTAGCTGTGCAGAAGGAGAGCAGAGAACAACTGCAGGAGGCACCGGCAGTGCAGAAGAGGGAGAATAAAATACCTTCAGAGAGCAAGGAGGGATGAGAACAACTGCTTGGCATTGGCAGTGCATACGAGAGAGAATCAAATACCCTCAAGGAGCAGTGGCTGTGTGTGGAGGAGAGAACAGCTGCAGGAGGCACTGGCAGTGCAGCAGAGAGAATAAAATACCTTCAGGTAGAAGTGGCTTTGCGTGAAGGAGAGGAAAAAACAGCTGCAGAGGCACTGGCAGTGCAGAAGAGAGAGAATAAAAACCTCCGGGGGCACTGGCTGTGCGTGAAAGAGAGTAGAGAACAGCTGCAGGAGGCACTGGCAGTGCTGAAGAGAGAGAATAAAATACCTTCAGAGAGTAAAGACTGCACGAAGGAGAGTAGAGAACAGCTGCAGGAGGCACTGGCAGTGCAGAAGAGAGAGAATAAAATACCTTCAGAGTGCACCGGCTGGGAGTGAAGTGGAGGAGGGATCAGCTGCAGGAGGCACTGGCTGTCAAGAATGGCAAGAGTTGCGCCTGCCAAGACTACGAATCCCACAATGCCCTATGATGCCGCGGTGGAGCCACGTCCTTATATAGGATGCGACACGCACGGTGAGGCGTGCGTAATTGTGGATGTAAACTTGTTGCATCAGAGTATTTTCCCGTTTCGTGGAGAAAGACGAAGGCGCGTGGATGCGTCTTTTCCTGAAGCCTGAATCACCCGAGGATCCCCCTCTGCTTCAGGTCACAGCTCCTTGGATGTTTTCTTTCCGGCTGCCGTAAGACGGAAGGAGAGCCTTTGCCGATTTCCCGGCATTTCCAGCTGGTTCCGCTCGAAGAGGGACGTGAGTTCTGTTTCCCTCACTGTCGTCCGCGCTGTAAGAAACATTTCCTGGCTTCCCGCACGTACTCAGGTAGGAGCGGAACAGTGCGCAGGCTGTGCGTTTATCGGCTCTCGGAAATAGAGAGTGAATATTGTTTGTTTACGCTCCAAAGGAGGAGCAGGGCATGATTTATCTGGAAAAGAGAACGCGCTTGTTTTCAGGAGGGGTTTCAAGTCCCGCTTGACTGTAGATTGCCCAAATAAAAGCGATAGCAGTCCCTGTGTGTTTACTACAAGCTCCAGAAGCAGGAGCTGGGATAATTTAGTTATTTTGGCAGATGTACTTTATTTTGGGGAAGAAACAGTGGATCCTACAGTGACTGTTGAACTGGGGACTACTCACACTGGCCGTTGTTACTCATCCGAGACTGTCTCCGCACTCACAAGCTCTGTTGCTTCTTTCATTTTGGGCTGCACTGGTTACCTTCAGGACTTCCTAGGAGTATTGTATCTGGTATGAGTGATTACCGCTTTTCTTGATGGAAGGAAAAGCACATGGTGTTGTGTGACATTTAAGGTAATCAAAAACCCTAGCGAGACTTTATGAGAGTAGTGTTGCATGCCCTTGTATCTCATTGTGTTGTTCTTTGTATTCCAGAATCTACTCCCTGCTGTTCCCTTCCTACCCTTCCCTCACTTGATCACCCTAATACTCTGCGCAGTAATTGTAGGAGTTGGCGATTTCAAGGGGTGGACCCTTTATTGCATCACACGAATCCTGAGCAGTACCCGGCTTCGGACAGGATCGATACACTGGCAGTGCAGAAGAGAGAAAATAAAATACCTCCAGGGGGAACTGGCTGTGTATGAAGGAGAGCAGAGAACAGCTGCAGGAGGCACTGGCAGTGCAGAAGAGAGAGAATAAAATGCCTTCAGAGAGCCCTGACTGGGAGTGAAGGAGGGGAGAGAATAGCTGCTTGTCAGTGGCAGTACGGGAGAGAATCAAATACCCTCAGGGAGCAGTGGCTGTGTGTGGAGGAGAGAACAGCTGCAGGAGCCACTGGCAGTATAGCAGAGAGAATAAAATACCTTCAGGGAGCAGTGGCTGTGCATGAAGGAGAGGAAAGAACAGCTGTAGAGGCACTGGCAGTGAAGAAGAGAGAGAATAAAATACCTCCAGGGGGCACTGGCTGTGCATGAAAGAGAGTAGAGAACAGCTGCAGGAGGCACTGGCAGTGCTGAAGAGAGAGAATAAAATACCTTCAGAGAGCACTGGCTGGTAGTGAAGGAGAGTAGAGAATAGCTGCAAGAGGCACTGGCAGTGCAGAAGAGAGAGAATAAAATACCTCCAGGGGGCACTGGCTCTGTGTGAAGGAGAGTAGAGAACAGCTGTAGGAGGCACAAGCAGTTCAGAAGAGAGAGAATAAATTACCTTCAGAGAGCACAGACTGCACGAAGGAGAGTAGAGAACAGCTGCATTAGGCTCTGGCTGTGCATGAAGGAGAGTAGGGAACAGCGACAGGAGGCACCCGCAGCCTTGGAAGGAGATGTATTTACTTATTGCTTTGTTAGGTGCAGACACACCCAATTCAAGCGTGGGAACGCTCTGCACAATTGTGGACTTTGCTAGAATCTCAATTGTTTAGACAGAACATTTTGTATCAGCCCTTGGCCACGCACACACAATTCAAAGTTTTAAGTGAGGTATGACACACCTAAGTGCACCCAAGTGCAGTAACAAGGTTTACCGCACCAAGTTTGAAGCATCCCTCCAGACCTCATTCAAAATACTCACCCAATCTCCACCCTGTACTCATGACAACCACCCACACATACGGCTTATACCCGTACACTAATATGCTACCAACATGAACATATGCGACCCTTGCACCTCTATGCTTCACTCCTTGTGTAAGTAAAGCTTTACTACAACTTGTATGGAGCTCCCCTTTGAGCTCAATGTGTTCCATTAACCGGGTGTCATCACCATAAGAAGAGAAGAGAAGAGCGACTCCTTTTTATGTATGTTCGTGTACAGATGGGCTTAGGGCCTGGCCAGAACTTCTGTCCCTCTGGTAAAGCATTAGCCTCATGTGTCTCACTCACAGTGCAGCATTCTACATCATCATCCTCACACCTGGACATATCTGTCCAGCACATCTATCACCAACAAGTCACCCAACACCAACAACCTCATCCACATAGCCCTTAGTAGCACACTTACTCCACCAACAACTGGGCCTTTCAACTAATGCTCATCAGCCCACACTCTGCAGTCACAGATGCCAAAGATATCGCTCACATTATCTTACAGCACAACCCACATGCACTCTTCATCACTGAAACATGGTTCACAGCAGTGGCGGCTGATATTTGATGGCAGTGGGGAGGCGGGTCGCGGAGGTGGGAGGATGAGGGAATGAAATTATAAAATAAAAACACACTTACATGTCTGCCGCTGCCGCCCTCTGTCGCTGCCGCCTCCTTTCGGTCCTCCTCCCCGCTCCAGGGCAGGAATCAGGAAGCAGCATGCACCTGGCTCCCAGCCTTCCGATAGCCAATCACAATGCTGCAATGAAGCGTTGTGAATGGGCTGAGTGCAGTGGATCAGTGCTCAGCCAGAGAACGGGAAGCTTGGCATGTTTTCCATGCAGACTGTAATGCAGCCTGCATGCAGAACATGCAAAGTGTGCATGAATGTTTGGCCGACCCCAGAGGGCCGGCCAAACATTCATGCGCACTTTAGGGAGTGCAAACCACTCCTCCCCTGCTCTGTCAGCACAACAGCCCCACCCCGTCCCGCCCACAAAGCTGCAGCAAGAAGGAAAAAATTTAATTATAATAACATAGAGTTATTATCATCTTATTTTTCCTTTAGTGACACTGCTTAAAAGCAGTGGGGCGATGTGCCTCCGCCTTAGCGGAGGAGCTGCCACTGGTTCTCAGTGACATCCAAAAACCTCCTTGACATCCTCATCCCCGCATACTGCAGCATGCAACAAATCAAATAGACAACACTCAGAAAATGGGAGGGGACATGCTGTCATCCACGAGTCTTACTAGCCTTAGCATATAGAGACACTGAAGTCTTTCTAACTTCTAATCTGGCAATATCCGCTCACCGTATAAGAGAGCCTACTTACATCTGACGCAACAAGATCTTCTTAGGAGAAATCTCAGACTCTCAGATCTTATCATCTCCGCCTCCATTCATTACTTCAGCTTCATATTCCTTGGACACTTCAACAAACCCAGTGAATCCATCCCAAAGACTATGAAGGAATCCAACACACTCCTGAAAGTTCTGTAAACAATCACTTCATCAAACTAACCCACAGCACAGGCAACAAATTCAACTTCATCCTATCAGTCTTCACTCCAATCCACTCAAAGGCCCTAGTAACCTTAGACTGGGTAGGCCACTTTGTCATCCCCACCTCTCTCCATCAACCTCACCATCACGCCAAGGCTTACTGAAAAGACAAGCTAATGTCTGCACTATTCAATGCTGGCTTCCACAAATGTCACCTATGAAACCAGACCAGCAAACAAAAGCTCCATGAGATGTGCAACGCAACTCTGAAAAATCATGTTGAATACATTAATACAAAATGTAACCATTCACACCATTTGTATGTTCAAGAACTCACTGAAAACAAGTGTGTCATATGCTGACAAGAAAATAAATAGTGATAGGCCAACCTCCTGGATGACCTCACCCAACACAAAGTTTTTTTCTCTTTGTCAATCATCAACATGATTAAAGGCTACCTTCAACAAGACCAACATCAAGGAAACAACAACAGAAGTAAATCATTTCTTCACTAACAAATAAACAAGATCAAATCCCACATAGGCAACACAACACATTCTTCCACGCTACCAATTATAGCCCTGTCCTCCAACCCCGTAATGGAATGCTTTCAACTCTCTCTCACACAGAGTACTCTCCAACATGCTGAGCTCTCTTAAGCGACCACCTAGGAAGACAACATTCTCTCATCATCAATGATGAAGACTCCTCAGCATTGTTAAGGCGCCCCCAGACAAGAGCCCTTCCTTGATATCCTTTTTCTGCTGTTGAAATCTATCTTTGCCCCAAATGATCTTGACAGCTTCCTCCCAATGATCCACCTACCAGTCAGGAAAAATCATCAAAAACAGTCTCTTCCTAACTACTAACTACAAAAGCATGTCACCAAGAATAATCTTCTGCAAGATTACCAATCTGGCTTCAGACCACGGTGCGAATGTATGTCATTACATCGCATAGAAATACCACGCATGCCATTACAACGCGGGTATTACTACGCGATGTCAATGACATCGCATGCCATTACATCGCAAACTATTACCACGAATATGCCTTTACCACGCATGCCATTACAACGAAAAGGCATGCGTGGTAAAGCTATATTCGTGGTTAGTTTGCAAGGTAAGTGACTACCCCACCCCTACACAACCCTTCCCCACCCCAGTCCTCTCCCTACAATTACATTACAATACACGACCCCCCAACACTACCCTAAAACACAACACAACACATGCACACTACAGCACTACCCTAATCCCTAACACACTTCACTACTCAAATCTACTACACTACCCTAAACCACTACACTACACAAACTCTACAACATTACCCTAAACCCTAAAACACTACTACACTACCCTAAATCCTAAAACACTTCACTACGCAAACATTACTACACTACCCTAAACCCTAAAACACTACACTACCCTAAACACTACACTACACAAACACTACCCTAAACCCTAAAACACTACACAAACACTACTACTCTACCCTAAACCCTAAAAAACTACACTATCCTTTACCCTTAAAATACTACACAAACACTACTACACTACCCTAAACCCTAAAACACTACCCTACCCTAAACCTTACAACACCACACTACACAAACACTACACTACCCATAACCCTAAGACACTACACTACGCAAACACTACTACTCTACCCTAAACCCTAAAAAACGACACTAGCCTAAACCCAAAAAAACACTACACTACACAAACACTACTACACTACCCTAAACCCTAAAACACTAAATCACTACATTAGACAAACTCTACAACACTACCCTAAATCACTACAACACTACCCTAAACCCTAATACACTACATTACACTACAAAAAACACTACAGAAACCACACAGAACACTACTTTTACACTACCCTAAACCCAAACAATTAACTCCCACCCCAAGCGCAAACCCACTTACCTCTCTCCTCTCCAGCGTCGCCGTGGGATCATGCTTCCTCCTTCCTGCTTGCTTCACGTCATTGTGAGGAAACAGCCTGAGTTTCCTCACAACATCTTGGATAGCCGCCACATTACATTGCATGTGTTGTAAAAGCGCATGCGATGTAATGGTATGCGTGGTTTTACCACGCGTTGTAACATCGCATGCGTTGTAACGCATGCGATGTAATAGCAACGCGTGGTAAAACCCGCGTTGTAATGGCTGTTCCCCCCACGCTGCAGAACAGAGACAGCACTCTTTGTCAATGCCGCCCTCCTATTCAATGATAAAAATTATTCAATAGAAAGAATCCCTACCTCCCACTCCTGCTTAACGTCTCCACAGTCTTCGATACAGTGAACCATCTAGCACTGATTCACAAGCTGGAAATAGGCGTGGTTCACCTCGTACCTTACCAACTGCCACTTATTTGTACAAGTAGGAACCACAAGATCCCAGCGCCCCACCATAAGGTTCCACCTTCTCCTCCATCATCTTCAGCCTCTGAATGGAACCCCTCGGATCCATTCTCACTCTTTAGAACATCATGACCCACCAGTACTACCTCAAAATCACCCCAAACATTGACATATACTGATTCAAATCCTATTTAGAACTAATTCAAATGTGAGCGGCTTGTACCCACCTGAAGCTCAAACTGATAAAGACCGAGGGGCATATTATCAAGACAGGCGTTAAAATTATCGCCGCTTTAGCGGCAGAAAACTGCCGCTAAAACGGCGATAATGGGCTTGATAATATGCTCTATGGAATTCCAATTGACGCCCATGTTACACGTGAAGGACATCTAACATGGGCTTCAATTGGAATTCCATAAAGCATATTATCAAGCCCATTATCGCTGTTTTAGCGGAAGTTTCCTGCCGCTAAAGCGGCGATAATTTTATCGCCTGTCTTGATAATATGCCCCCGAATTCCTCCGGAATGCCAAGAGTTCCAAATGACCACAGATTCAAGTGTAGCCCTCCAACATAAAACTATATGGCTTCACCCCCACCCCAGGTCACATATAATGCAGACGTTTTTGGATTCACCCACAGGACAAGCATGACATTTAACAACTACATCGCTTGGAAGACAAATACAGAATGGTACCAGTTTCTCTTCAGAAGAAATTATCACACAGAAGATGAGGTCAGAACACCAGCTGACGCCTAATCCTCTCCAACCTAAATGGATGCAATGCTCTGCTCAACAGCCTCCTAGACATCACATTGCAGTCTTTGAAATTCGTATTCAACCACATCACCGCAACTACATAGGGTCCCTCTCCAGCCCTGTATCATCTTAAATACCAGTTGCATCACCTACAAAGCCATCAGAAACAATTTCGCGACAAACCTGGCTAAAAAACGAACTATATCTTGCAGAAAGTAACACGTTATGAGCCAGAACATCACCAGCCAGGAGATCAAAAATGCCGAAAGGGAAAAACCAGAAGACAGGATTTCTCCATCTATACACCCAAGATCTAGAACAGATACCCATTTACCCTCCTGCAATTGAGGAAGAAATGAAAGACACATTTCTTCAAGGAGGGTTTCCTCCTAGCACGCTTGACCAACTTGTTGCTTGCTTGCCATACACATTTGGATCATTCTTTGAGCTTCTTCCTGGGTTTGTGCTATACAAGAATTTGTACATACATACATTCATACGTACACACACACCAATACATACATGAGCACAACACCAAACCGCTTCCTAATGCGGCCACTTTATATATCCACACTGCCAACCAAGCGCGTTGAACAGAGTATCTTCTTACTCGACCTTTGGAAAGTACGTCAGGCCTTGTCAGGGGTATGAGCTGCTATACAAATGCTACCATACAATACCAGGAATAACTCTGGAATTAGTATGTTATAGAAGCTATTGAATGCTACCATCATTTGTATAGCACACTTCTCCCATTTGTGTAACCCGCGTGGTGCTTTTGGAACTCTATGAGTCCTTTCAGTGGGAATCTGAGGTTTTACAAATGAACTAGAATTCCTGAGCTTGTTGAAATTGTATTTAATCATCACTTGTTTTTTGATTAGATAATTTCACAGATGTGGGTTTTCAGGTTTGTTGAGTTGAATAAGCATGTGTTTTTTATTTTATTTTTTTACAAAAAACATAGTGTATGGTTGTTTGTGCTGTAGGGTATAGTCCTTCATTTTGATCCATGGAGTGCACAGTTTTCCATTGCACAGTTTGGAATTTTGATGCTGATGTTGCAGCATCCATTATTATTAAATGACTTTTGTATATTGGTGTGTAAGTGCGAGAATAATGTGCTTATATGTTCTCTTTTGCAATTGCAAGGTGCATTTGTGTCAGGAGTGTGGTGTGCTGTTTGGATGCCAATACAAAGCCACCTATATCGCTGTTATGCAGAGTTTGTGTGAGGAGGAGGTGTGTGTATGGTCTAGATATGCTGCTGGTTCATATATAATGTGGTTGTAAATAGGCATGCGACCTATTGTGTGGGTGGTAGTGCTTGGCTAACTACACCGCTTAAGTATTGAGTTGTTTATTTGAGTGTCTAGGGGTGTCGTCTGTGTAAATACTACTGAGTTGGTATTTATGAACTTGTTCTAGTTGCTGCTGGTGCTGTATGGGTTCAGAGGATACTTTGATAACCTTGATTCTTTTAATAATCATAGTTCTATTATTAATTTTAAATGAGCGCCCTCTGTAACATTGATATGGAATAATATGATTTGCTTGATATTGAAATCTTACATGCAATATGTTATATTACAATCAAAAGAAACATTGGAGCCTACTCACAAAGTCAATTTAGGGTGTGTAAAGTAGGATTCCCGAAGTACGTACTCCTACATGACTTTGTAAATTGGCCCCAAAACATCTAAAATCAGAGTAAACTTTTTAACAATCGGGGATTTAATGTTCCGATTCACAAAATCTTATTGACTGTGGGCCCGATTCACAGAACTAACTTAAGACAAAATCCTAAACTTACTACCATTTTGGTATTCACAGAAGGCACTTACTCATTTTGGTATTCACAGAAGGCACTTACCCCATTTCGGTATTCACAGAAGTTAGGAGTCCTAACTTTAGGACTCCTAAATGCCTTCTGTGAATACCGAAAGTCTTAAAGTTAGGATTTTTCTCAGTTTAGGAGTAGTAAAGATAGGAGTCCTAACTTTACTACTCCTAAACTGAGAAAAATACTAACTTTAAGACTTTCTGTATTCACAGAAGGCATTTAGGAGTCCTAAAGTTAGGAGTCCTAACTTCTGTGAATACCGAAATGAGTAAGTGCCTTCTGTGAATACCAAAATGGTAGTAAGTTTAGGATTTTGTCTTAAATTAGTTCTGTGAATCGGGCCCACAATTCGTAAATGCTTTTGTGATTCAGTGTCTATTTCCTTTTTGTCATCATACTGAAGCGTTCCAACATCTTTAAATGAGAATAGGTGGATATACTGGGTCGGGGTGTTCATGATCAGGAACTTTCCCTGGGTGTACATAAACAGGAAAGACATGTTTGATGGAGCATCATGCCCAGTTACAGTTGTGTGGATATGGTGTGGCGCTCTCCTACTTCAGTGGGAAATAATCTGGCTGTTTGCTTTAGGTTATGTTCAGGGATACTCCCTTGTAAGTACTATTGTTTGTTTGTTTCTTTTTAGCATTTGGCCACTTTGGTGTTTTCATAGAGACTTTAAAATGCTGAGATGGGATAGAATTAGTTTGGGTGTGGTAGGAAGTAGAATATGATAGAGCAAGTGAACACAGAATATTTATATGCCTGCAGATTAATGACAGCACCACAAATATATTTAAATAGGCAATAGATCTGGCCATACCAAACACTTTTTCCAAAACAGCATTCACAAAATACTTATCTGTCATGAACTTTGAATAAATAGGTGGAAATGGTGTGTCAGGTTCTCAATTTGCTTATGCGTGACACAGACAGGCAAGATTTAAGGCAGCTGCAGTGAATAACGTACCAGCACTGCTCTTTTGCTTACCTGTGAAGTGACTGTCACGTCATGTATTTATGTATATAACTATATATGTCTCTAGGTATGCATATGGTATTACTATAGCGTGAACCTGGTCAAAAGGCAGCGGATCACTGAACATGATAACAGAAAAGCATAGATTTAGTAATATGAGAGGAAACTGGGTTGTGGACAGTTAATGCATTCTGATTGAGTGTTCTTTAAAGAGGTGCACCCTCAACTCTTTGCCAAATTGGGGCAGTTTTGGGATGGTCCTGATGGATACCAGGACGTTGTTCCAGATCCAGCGTGTATAGATGGGAAAAGCCTGCAGTCTTTCCTTTTTTTCACTTCTTAACCTGCAGTCTGATGGTGCCCTGGCTGTGGATGTGCTGGGAATTACTAGAGGTAGAATGCCTGCCTGCAAGGCAAGCAGGGGTGCTGGAAGTGATGGTTTCATAAATGTTGCAGCTGGTTTTGAAGATGGTGCGGGCCGGCAGCAAGGCCAATGGATGGTGGAGATGCGCTCATATTTCTTAAGGTACTAGATGAGATGTGCTGCGGCATCTAGGATGCCCTTAAGTCGTGCCAGTTTGGAATCTGGGAGGCCACAGAGTAGGGCATTACTACCATCCACATGTGAGAGTACATGGGCTTGGAAAGCAGATCTAAAGTCACTTTCTGGAAGAAACTGTTTGCATTTCATTAGAGAGAGCTGGTACCAGGTCGTCTTTATTTTTTCTCTTTTGGAAGTGTGTACGGGTGAGGTTAGTGTCCAAGTGACTTTTCATTCAGTGAAAATTGGGGCTCAGGTAACTGAATCAGGTTTGTACTGTTTCTTGTTTGTTGTCCTTTGCAAATAACATGAATTCTGGCTTGTTTGGTTTGAGCTACAGGTAGATGCTGGAGGTGGTGTTTGAGGCACTAGTAGGTGAGACTTGCAAGTAGAGTTGCCAATCACCAGCAAACTGGTGAGTTTGATGCTGTTGCCTATGAGTAGAGCACCAAGCAGCTCCATGACAGGGCACAGTATGAAACAGTGGGGACCATGCAGGTTCTAGGGAATCTTTTGGACCTAGCAGTCCCTAAGTAAACAAACTGGTGTTGAGACTCGAGGGTGTGTATGAGGGTGGGATGGTCGACGGTGTTGAAGGCAGCAGAAAGGGCCTACAATATCAGGAGGCAGGGGGTCATCCTAATCTGTGGTCAGGAAAGCATTTTCTATGTGTATGGTGGTGGTCTGCATGCTGCAGTATGATCTGAAGCCAGACTGGTAGTTGTGCAAGAGAGGTTAGCATTAATGTGATCTTGGATTTGAATGTAGACTGCTTTTTATTGACCCTGCTGATAAATGGTAGGTGAGTGATTTGCCAGTAATTGGCACGGTCATCAGGGCTTAGTGGAGGTTTCTTTGGGATTGAGAGGATCTGGCCTGTCTTGTGAGCTTCGGGGAAGATGCTTTAAGTGAGGGAGCTATTGACATTGGTGAGCAGGGGTGAGTGAGCATCCCCAAAGAGAGCTTTGATGAAGTATGAGGGTAAGACATCATCTTCATAAGCAGTGACTTTGAGTGAGTTGAGTATATCTGTAAGATCTGTAAGAGGTAGGGCTTTGAAGGCTGACCATTGCAGGATTCTATGGGAAGGAGTGGGCATAAGAGATAAATCAGGTCTATTAATGTGAATGCGTTGTCGGATCTTCTGTATTTTTTCACTGCAGAAGAGGTTGATTGCATTCCACTTATCAGCAGGGTTGCAGGTGGTTGATGCAGTGCTTCACTGCCTTGAAAAGTAGTCTACTTCGGTTGGTTGCGTCATTGATGTTGTTGGTATAGTACATTGCTGTGGCTGATGTGACGAGCTGTTTGTGTATTGCGTGAAGGACTTTTGTATCATGAGGACATCAGTAGTTCTGTTTATTTTTCTTTTCTATTCTGTATGTGGATGGATCATTTATTGTCAGCAAGATGTTGAGAGTACTATGGTGCTGGAGACTTTGGCTTGCACTTGCATGTTTTAATTGAGGTGTGGATGTTAACATAGTTTTTTTTAAAAAGTATTGAAGTTGTGAAGACACATCTTCATGTCGGCCAGTTTGTCAATGGAGAAGCCTTTGACAGATCTGGAGGTTTGTGTTTCCCTTGGTTTGTTGGTAGGAAGATAAGCAGGGAGATAGGGATGAGAAAGTGGTTGGTCAAGTCCAGGGGTATGGCAGGTATTCATCGGATTGCTGGTGATGTTGAGAAGACAAGGTTGAAGACGTGGTCTTTGGACTGTGTTGGTTGTATGACATGGTGTACCACGTTGAGTGTGTCAATGAGGTTGAAGAGGGGGTGTCTTGTTTTATTGAGCTTTCGTTGTCTAGGACGCTGAAGTCACCAAAGAGGGTGATGTAGACATGTTGGTTGGACAAGGTGGCCAGGAGATCTGAGTGCTCATAGAACCTTGGGTTTCAGTGTCTATGCATAGGTCTGTATATGCACTATTATTTCACTGTTTATTATACACATAAATCTTTTTTCCAATGAATCACAATGTTGGAAACTAAGATAAGAATATTATGATTTATTCCATGTCCATTCACTTAAATGGGTCCCTTGGGGCAATTGTTTGAGTAGACTGGTTTAAACTAAACCCTTGTTCGAGGTCTGCACATACCCTAAATATCAGTGTGTATCTGAAATGAGCATATCACATAGGGCTGCTATACAGGTTTGTCTAATAAGACTGTGATAACATCTAGTTAACTCTACAAGGATGAGCACACTGAGGATTCATCTCCTTGAGCTGAATAGTGTGGGAACCATAATCAGGGCTTATGAGGCTTCAAGCAATTATATTATAATTGACCTCTCAAGACATCTACGCAAATCAAAAAACATTTTGTGATTTTTATTATGCTGTAAGATAAGATCTGTGAAGTATGAAAGCACATCATGGTGCTTTTTTGCATTATATTTATATTTATTGACTCCTTTGAAATTCTGCTTTTTGTTTTTAGTAAAACCAATATCTGATTTATAGTCATAAATAATTTGCTGTTATGAGGCCCTATGTACATAGTGAACATGTATATGCGTGTGTGTCTGTGTGTGTGTATGTGTAAGCTAGGTGTAACCTAGCTGATTTGTAAACACCTTGTGTCATGCATGTGAAGACATTTATTTGCCTTCTAAGTGCTCATAAAATGTTTAATGCAGATGCAATTTACGAAATGATGATAAGGAACTAACAGCCTGATTTAGAGTTTGGCGGAGCCTCAGTATGTCAGTAGTGGATAATTCTAGTAATAGTCTCTGGCACTGACATACAGTAAGGACCATGGGAGCTATGGCCATTTGACCGCCCTTCTGATTTAGAGTGGGAGATTTGGCAGTCAAATGGTCCATTTTTCACAGCCTGTCACCATTAGTAAAACCTGGTGGTAAGGGCAGTGAAAAGGTTTTAATGACCCCAACACAATGGGCACCCCAGTTGTGGGGGTCATTAGTTTTTTTTATTTACAAAAACTCAATCCCACTTTAGAATTTTGTATTTGGCAATCAAAAGTGTGAGGGTGTACTGTCATGTTGACAGAGACATCCATCAAATTTTTAATACATTGACAGGAACCACCGTTATGGCAATTCCTGCAAATCTTAGAGATGTCCATTGGGGAGACTGACATCTCTAGGTTCGGAGGACAGGTACTCCGTTATGGTGACGGAGTATTTTACTCCGTCAGCCTGATGTCACCTTGACGGAGTATATACTGTCCTCAGAACTCTAAATCAGCCACTAAATTAGCTTGACAGCTTCTGGCCCTTAATGCCTCTGAAGTATGTTGTGTATGAGGAGAGGTCTGAGCAGTTGTCTTGAAGGTATGGGAGCAGGTCGTCTGCGTACGTACAGTGACACCGCATGAGTCGCATCGTCGAGGGTGATTCCCCAAGCTTCTCCTTCCCTCTGCGAAGTCAGAGGACTAGAGGCTCAATAGCAATAGCAAACAGCCGAAGGACAGTGAAACAAGCCGGCCTGGTCATACAATAGTTTGGCACACATCAAGAGGGTCTTCCTCACCCCCATTGCATCCAGTACCCGGAAAAGATAATCCCAAGTGAGGGTGTCAAAGGCTTTTTCGAGGTCCATTGTCAGACATGCAGCGTGTGGGTTGCTTTGAAGGCCCTGATTCATGATGTCGAAGAGACAGCGTATATTCTGGGACATGTTGCGACCCAGGATAAAGATATTTTGGTCTGGGTGTATTAAGTCTGGCAGAAATTGTGCATATCTATCAGCCAGGATTTTCCCAGGATCTTGTAGTCAGGACCCAGGATAGCGATCAGCCTGCAGGAGTAGAGATGGAAAGGGTCTCTCTATGGCTTCAGAAGAAACATCAGGAGGGCTTCCCGGAGGCCAGGGGGAGTTCCCCAAGGCATAGGGCCTCATTGTACATCTTCTCCAGTCGGGAGGTTAAGCTCTTGGCGAAGGCGCTATAATATTCAATTGGGAACACGTCCATGCCAGTTGTTTTGTTTCTGGCTTGCTTGATTTTGGGGGCTGTGATAAACCAATCCTTACTGGTCTTAGTGACAGGGGGGTGGAGTGTAAGGCCTGAAAGAAAAGTGCAGGTGGCATCCATATCTGGAGGTGGAGATGCTTTGTAGATGAAGGAGTAGCAGGCGTAAATGTGTTTAGGATATCATGCTGAGCATTTAGGGTGTCCCCTGTGGAGGAAACTATTTCTGGGATCTGGCCTGCATGGGTATCTTGCTGAGCCAGCCATGCAAGGAGTTGGCCACACTTGTCGCCCTCCCAGTGTGTCCTCGTCACGTAAGCATTTATGTTGAAGTAGAGCAGTCGCTCCAGTAGGGAGGCGTGTTGGATTTTGGCCTCAGTTAGCTCACAGCTTTTTAGAGAGTTCAAGGATCACGGTCCTCTCCAGGGTGGGAATTTGTTTCTCAGCCTCATGGATTTCTCCCTCCAGTAGCCTGTGTATCCTTGTCACCTTCTGTAGACAGACCTCTTTGGTGATCACTTTAAAGGCATCCAATTCCAGTGCTCTGGTGTACGCTGTGGCCTGTTACACTGCAAAATACTGTCTAGTATGATCTTTCTGAGATTGATAAAGTGCCAGATCCTCAAGGTATTGTCAAAATAGATGCTACATGGGCACTGGGGGGATCGGGCGTTCCACACCACATCTGCTATATGTGAGGGAAGATCCAAAACTACGTGTCCCATGTAGTCTGTGTGCCAAAAGTGTCTAAGATGGAGGTTGAGCATAGGACTCGATCAAGATGAACGTATAGGTTGTGTGGTACTGAATAGAATGACTAAACGCAGGTGTGCGGGTACTGAATCCTTCAGGCATCCTGGAAGCCCATTGGCGAACCCAGCTTCTAAAATACTTGGGCTGAGTGTGTGGGGGTGTAGGGGATAGGAAGAGTCCAGCTGTGTGTCTAGGACGCTATTATAGTCCCCGCCTAGTGCCCATGGTATATGGGTCTTAAGTACCAGCAGCCCTGAAAGCTCAGTCCAGAATGCCCCCTATTCGGTATTAGGGGTGTAAATACTGCCTATAAGTATGCCAGCGCCATCGAGACATCCGTCGACCTACCCCATCTATAATTGTGTCTAGCATGTAGAAGGGTACCCCCGGCAGGATCCAAAGAAGTGCTCCGTGGACATAAGCAAACTAAGTAGTGGCCAATTTAGTCCCCCACCATTTCCTACGCAAGCGCTGTGGTTCTGTGACCATGATATGAGTTTCTTGAAGAAAGACGATTTGTGGGTGCGGACATTTGAGGTAGGAGTAGATAGAATACCGCTTCCTGGCTGTGTGCATACTGCGAATATTCAGGGTAAAGAATCGCATTTTAGTGGTGGGGTACATTGAATGAAAGATTAAGTGAATGTGGTCGGAGCCACAGGTGTGCCAACGTATGATTTTGCAAAGGTGTAAGCGTGTCTGCCCAACCCTTGGGAGTCGAGTTTCCTGGGCCTGCCTGGTTAAGTCGGTGGGGTATGAAAATTAGACCTGGGGAGTTCAGAAGAGTGGGTAACAACAAAAAGGGCTTGCTGGTTGTTACCCCGACATCCAAACTAATAATCAGTGAAGTCTAAATCGAGGGATAACCCCCCACAGTGACTACGAGGGGCCTGATCAAGAGGTGTCCCCTGGCAGCAGTCCCCCAGCCAGTATTTTGCCTAGGATTTGCGGTCTCAGTCCTTAGAAAGAACCCAGGTACATTATGAAAGTCTGAGGCGAGGGATGTAATCTGATGATTTGGGAGTTATTTTGGGGAGCATGAGACTCGACCCGTCGACACGGTGGCGTCTCGGTCAGAGTCCTTCACGTTATCCTCCTTCTCAGGTGTCGACGAGCCTGCCCCTCCTCCACTCAGCAATGTTACTACCTCCATTGCCTGTTGCCGCTCAAGCTGTGCCTCCGCCTGCGAGGGGGCAGCAGAACTGCATGCTGACCTCCTCCACCTGGACTTGGATCTGTGCAGTCATTGTGGCCGAGGGCTCCGCTCAGGACCCGGTTCCTGCTGATGGTCCAGCCAGTTCCATATCTCCTGTGGGGAGTGAAAGAATTTGGATTCCTCAGGCATTGCCACTCTCAAGCTTGCCGGGAATAGCATCGCATAGGCGAGGCCCATTTGTCTTAAGTGTCTTTTTGCGTCCTGGAAGGAAGCTCTTTGTTTCTGCACCTCCCTCGAGAAGTCAGGAAAAATCCACACCAGAACATTGTCAACTACTCATATTTCTCCCCTGCCTTGGGACTGGGTTACAATAAAGTCGCTATCTTTGAAATAGAGCAATCGGGCCACCACCAGCCGCGGGGGTCCCCCTGCAACGGCTGCTGGGACAGCACATGATGGGCATGCTTGAGCGCAAAGAAGGCAGAGACACCCAACGGTGCCACCTCTTCTATCAGCCATTTTTCCAGGAAATCTAGAATGCTAGGGCCTTCAACTTTTTTCCAGCAGTCCCACCACTCTAATGTTATTGCTGCGGTAGCGGTTTTCAGCATCCTCTGCGTGCAGTTCTAATGTTCGAATTCTAGCCTCCATTTTAGTCATGTTCTCGACAGTCAAGGCGAGTGCCGGGGAGACCTCCGCCAGTGTGCGCAGAGTCATTGTGAAACCCTCTGCAAGGCGCTTGTGGTCATCACGCAAGAGACCCAGATCTGAGCGCATGCTGTCCATTTTAGTCTCCACCACCTCCCGGGAGGAAGTGATAGCCAGTATAACATCTTGTAGCGTAATTCTCCAGGTGCCTGCAGCTCCGGGCCCACATTATTTGGGGGCCCCACCATACCCACCCCGGGTCTTGGTCTCTCCTGTGGGTGGTCTTGCCAATGTTTGTCACAGGTCAGGGTGGGCATACCAGAATGTGGCATTGTGTACCTCTATCGCCGTACGTGTGTGGTTTTCAACTGTAGCTCAGGGAGCGAGCCAGCAACAGGTTCTCCACGCCAGTCAGGTGCCAGGGTAGTAAGTACAGGGGTTGCAGTCATATGGCGCCTCTGAGACGCTCTAGGAGCCCTGGATAGCAATGCCCTCTATTCCTCTGCCCGTGCTCGCCTGGTCATCATAGTTGAGCACTCCCACATCTCTCCTTGCGTTGCCTCACGCTATTCCCAGTAGGGGACTTTCAGGTCCCTCCAGTGTTATTGCTCCAGATATCTCTTGCAACGCGGGGTCAAGAGCAGCGATCACACAGCTACAGTGCTCCAGCAACTCATCAGCGCCCCTCAGTAGACAGATCTCCCAGTGCAAGTTCAGTGCCCTCCACCACCACGCTCAAGGGTTCAATATCTCCCAGGGCCACTTGCAGGCTTCAATCATAGGTGAGCCGCATGGGTGCCTCCATGGACCCTAGCAACAACTCCCCAGTGTCAGCACTGCAGTCAATGTGATGCTGGGAAATCCCTTCAGTTGAGGGTCCAGGACATCAGGCTCTTACGGAGCGAGGAAGGGTCACGGCCCCATCAGCAATTCCCTGTGGTTAGACCAGCTCCTTCTCAGATGCCAGGAAGTCACCTCATTCAGCCCTATGTATCAAGGGATAAAGGGTGCCCGCCGATATGCGGACCGATAGACCCAGATAATCCGATCTACCCCAGCTCCCCACCCACAAGCCCGCAGCACGTGGGACTCACCCACCACTTACGTGTGCCGTGCAGCTCGCAGGCAGTGGCGCCCAGTTTTGAAATTCTAGATCAGGCAGGGTGCAGAGCGGCACTCCACCACAGATCCTCTCTTTCATGCCGCTCCTCTCCATCCTCAAAGGTAACTAGCCAGTATCTTATATCCATTGAGGCAGGAGAATCATGTATTTCTCATTTGTTTAATTATAGGTATATAGAACCACCAAATGCTGCTTTTAAGGACACATTAGCCTATGTAGCGTTTGCATTTCCAAAAGAGGTATTAAGTATCGGGGGGCGTGGGTGGCATAGCCAGCCATCTTGGTGGTTCTTCTCGTGGTCAGGGTTGCGAAGGGAGTGAAGACACTAACCAGACTACAACCACAGTCCACTGTCAATCAACTGGCCATTAGAGACCTCCAAGATAGAGTGAAGATGCTCGAGGAAAGAGTGGAGGATGCAGAGGGGCACTCCTGCAGAAATAACCTTCGGATCCCTGAACTGCCTGAGTGAGTGGAGGGTCATGACCTGCTGGCCTTCTTAGGGACTTGGCTCAAATCTTGTGTCACCTCTTCCAACCTCAAGCCATTCTTCTCTCTGGAGAGAGCCCATATGGTCCTGACATGCAGATCTGTCATGGGGGCACTGCCAGCATGATTCTGACCAAACTCCTCCACTTGTGGGACCGAGACGCCATTCTGACAGTGACTAATCAGGCAGGACTGCTAGGGCTGGAGAATGCCACTGTAAAAGTGTTCCCTGACTACACCCAGGTGGTGCAGTGCCAACGTGCCTCCTTTCTGGCAGTAAAGAAGAGACTCTGCCAACTGACTGTCCAGTACTCTCTATTATTTCCAACCCACCCTAAAATCCTGGTGGACGGCAAATCCTTTTTCTTTACAGACCCACTGACCGCTTGGGACTAAGCTGCTGAACTCCACGGTGGCGGAGGAAGGCCCTCACTCATCCCTGAAAAGACTTTGAAGGCTCAATAAGACTCAGTCAGGCTTTCTCCCCAGGCCCCTGACAACCCGGCCACCATCTCTGTAACAGATCATTGAGGACCAACGCCGGGCTCTGAACACGGCAACATCCTTGGGGCATGGCGGCAGCTCCTCAGAGGGTGAAAGAGGCTCCCATATCTTCACCGTGGTCAACAATTCCACCATGACAGTAGGCTCACGAGAAGGCTCTCAGACCCCACCGCTCATAACACCACAGACAGCCGATAGCCTCCTGTCACCTGAACCACTGTGTCCTCTCTCCTGAGGCATGGTCTCCCCCACCTCTGCACCCAAAACACTGAGTCTCACTGTGCAGCCAGGCCCCTCTTTACACCAGGGATTTGGCCGTGACATACTGACTCACATGCGGGTAGAGGCAGGGTGACCCTACTATTCCTGTGCACCAATGCTCTCACACTCTTTTTTTACTGCTTGCCCACTACCCCACTATTTTCTAAAGGTAAGATGCTCCAGTGAGTTTGGGTGTGGGAGTTGGGTTTCTTATTTTTGGTTATGCTTTGGGGATACCTGAGTCGTACTATGTGGGCTGAAACATTTGCACTGTGTCTGGGGGGACTGATGGGAAAGGGAGCGGGGAGGCAATGGGGCAACACATGATTTGAAATGCCTACTTTATATTGCAGATGGCGACCCCACTAACTTACAAGTGCCATTCAAATAGCAGGAAACTCACCGCACTGCTAGGGAGCGAAAGGCACTTCAGCGCCACTGGAGAGGTCAAGAGTATTGCACCACATACTCGGCCTATGCCAGGGGGATCCTAATTTGGATATGAGCGGGGGTCCCATTCCTTGGCACTCTATTAGATCCAGAGGGTAGATATGCAGTGGCCTGGAGTCGCTTGGAAGGCCGCGACCTCACAATTATAAACAGTTATGCCCCAAACGTTGATCAGAGTGCCTTACTTGCAAGTCTCTCTGGGTCATTAGCTCCACACCTGACCAACTCGGTCATTCTGGGGGGAGATTTTAATTGCGTGGCGGTTGCACAGTATGATAGATCGCACCCTCCACTACGAGAGTGCCAAACTAATTGCACGGCCCAAGCACTTACGCAGGTTCATGTCAGGCTGGATGCGTTTCTTTGCACTCCAGATGCCCATAAATCAGTACGTTTGGTTGAGTACCTAGCCCACAAATTCTCGGACCACAATCCAGGGCTGATACACCTTCGTCCTTCCATTCCCATATGGCGTCTAAAACCTAGTCCCTAGAAGACACAATTAGAGATAAGCTGAATCAATATTTCGACAATAATGCTAACACAGCATCCTCTCCCCAAGTGGAGTGGAACACCTTTTAGGTGGTCATGCTGGGTCACTGCATAGCTTGACACACTCTGCTACAGCATATTGTGAAAGTGGAGGACCACTTGAGAGCCGTTGAGGAGTGCAGACCAGGGCATCCAGAACTGCAGCCTGACCTCTTGAAGGCTAAGTAGCCCGTGGCGGCACAAACCGAACGGCTCAGATGCTTCGACTTCCGCCAATATATGGACAGAACCCATGCTGAGCGCGACAAGACAGGTTCCCTCCTGGCGTGGCTGGCTAACCCCACCAAACATGGCTCACCCATAATGGAGCTGGAGGGAGAGGCAGGATTTACTCTCAAGAAGAGATTAATGCCCACTTTGTCCAATATTATTCGACCCTTTACAAAAGCACAATAATACATGGCAGTTTGAGCGTTACAAACCTATCTGGAGGACTTGCGGCTAGCTGACGGAGGATGAGGCAGAGGAGTTGCGCGGCGAGATAACACCGCAGGAGATAAGAGGCGCCATAAAATCCATGGTGCAAAATAAGACTCCTGGAACGGATAGATTTCCGGTGAAGTTTTATGCTGCCTACTCTGCCGAACTGATGCCCAGGCTGACAGCCCTATATGCTGCGGCCAGGGACTCCGGGCACCTACCATACACCACTTGTGAGGCGCTTATTGTCCCCATACTGAAGCCAGGGAGGGCAGCATCTGACTCCACAACATATAGGCCGCTGTCAATGCAGAACATCGACTATACTGGTTAAACAAATACATCTGGACCAGGCAGGATTTATACCTGGGTGCAACACTGCCACTAATATCAGGAGGCTCCTGGCTATACCAGACGCTGAGGGGTATGACCGCGGGAGAACTGCAGTCTTTGCTGTCGATGCTGGAAAAGCCTTCGATAGCCTAGAGTTTCAGTACCTCTATGAGGTGATGTTATATATGAGGCTGGGCAAGGCATTTTTAGCCTGGGCAAAGCTGCTCTATACAACTCCATTTGCTAGGGTCCACAAGGGAAAGGTCATATCAGAGAGATATCCAGTGGGACGTGGTACTACACAGGGTTGGCCCCTTTCCCCCCTGCTCTTCGCACTGGCTGTGGAACCCTTGGCCAGCTATACAAGAGCGGACCGTGCATACCAGGGACTCTCTATTCAGGGTCATCAGCACTGCATAGCGCTATATAAAGATGACCTCTTAAATTTTCTCAGTTATGTTGAGGAGGATCTGGACAGAGCCAGAGCCTTGCTGGACCATTTTGGACTGATGTCTGGCTTAAAAATAAACTGGAGAAAGTCTAGGCTCTTCCTGGCACATTGAGGGAGGCTCTGCCGGAGGGACTGTGCCACCTGCAGTGGGAGCCCTGTTGCTTGACCTACCTGGGGGAGGGGGTGGGTCAAGATATTTCACGACCAGCAGGATATTCTGGAGGGCAATGTGGGGCATGCCATCCGATCTCTTCGATCATCCATAGAATTTTGTCGTACCTTGCCACTTTCAGTAGTGGGCCGAATAGCCCATCTAAAAATGGTGGCAATGCCTCGCCTCTTGTACTTCTTTGCACTCTCCCGCTTTGGATCCCTCAAGCACTATTCAAGGATCTTGAAACCCTAACAACTACTTTCATATGGGGAACGGACCGCAGACGCGTTGCTCTGGCTACAATGCAGCGCCCGACGGCAGCTCGTGGCCTGGCTGTCACCGGCTTTGAAGCCCAACTGCAGTAGATGGCGTGTGGGCGAGATGAAAAAGGTGGGGTCGTCGTCTGCCCTGCCGCAGGTATGGCGGGGCACTGACCCCCTCACCTGCTCTCCCTGATGGGTCACGCTGTGCCGCGTCATCATGACGCGGTGGCTGCGCCACAGTGGGGATTGGTCTGAGGGGGCTCCCCCTTGACCCGGAAGCGATTGAGTCGCTTCCGGGTCAAGGGGGAGCAGGGGTCACGCCGGTTAGAACCGGCCTGGCCAGAACTAGGGGTTAAAAGGCCGGGGAGCACGGGATTCGGTCTCTTTGTCCCGCGCTCCCAGGTCTGCTGCACCCGGCCTCTAGGAGGCTGTAAACTTTTTGTTTCTTTCTCGTTGCAGGTTTCGAGTGACACGGTGGCCGGCGGTTCCTGTCTTTTTCCCCTGAGTGGTCTCGCAACAGAGAGCGGAAGCGGGAGCGGGCGGAAACGTGTGGAGGACGGGGCCGGCAGCTACCAAGGATTTTGAACGGCGCACCGGGGAGTTTTTTTTTTTTTAATTCTTTTTAGTTGCATTTTCAACAACAAAACAAATACAATTCTCTGCAGTGTGAGTAGGATATGTTATCGACAACACAGCTCCCCACCAATACAACAGTATCAATATGATAACCAGGTGCCAACCCGTCATTGCTCGGTAAGTCTCGCATGGAGTTAAGTGTGGCATTGGGAGTCACTGTGGCCTAATGGTTAAGGTCTGAGTCTTTTACTGTCAAGGTTACAGGTTCAATTCTCGTTGATTCTATTCAGTTAGATCTCTTTTTTAAGTAGAGGTGCTTATTAGCGCAGTAGGCAGTGCGTCAGTCTCCTAATCCGAAGGTACTGAGTTCGGTCCCCAGTGGTGCCCACACCATGCCCAAAGGTTCCGGTCCTGAATCCTGTGGTCCCCACCCCAATTTAGCACCAGCAGAGGTTGGTCAAGTCCCGCCGGAGTTAGCAGCGCAGATAGCGGCAGCCCTCCCTTGGTTAGGAAAGGAGGGAATGTTACCATCTTCTGTGGGTGCAAAGGAAGTAGGGGAGGACCCATTAGCAGAGGCGCAGAGGATGGTGGCGAGGATTATGGCTACCCCAAGCGGGGTGCCGTGCCCAGGCCCAAGTAATACCAGTCTACCCCAACCAGCGCAACAAGAGAGTGACATTGGAAAAGACAAGATGGCGGAGCCAGCTGGAGTTGGGGCAATAGGTAAGGAGGTGGCATTGCCATTGCTGGGCGCCGGTGTACTACCCTCTAGGAGGGAACATTTAGCAAGGCATGTAACACGGGAGGTGAAGGAATTGATATGGTCTGGTGCTTATGTCAACATGTTGTCTTTACTTGTGGATAACAGGGAAATGGAGTATGCCAAGAGGCAAAAGGAATGGATGCTTCCCAGTGAATGCCCCGGGTGCAGGGAACGGGGGAGGGTCGAAAAGGGGTATGCTGGGATTTTAATAGAAAGACATGCACTAGAGCCCAAGGCACTTGTAAATTTAGACACGCATGCTCCATATGTAATCACCCCTCTCACCCAGAATCAAAATGCCTCAAGAAAGGGAATACATTCTCAGGAAATAGAGGGAGGAAAAAACAAGAATAGGGAAAAGGAAAAAATGGTAACACATTCACCCATTGACGTTTTGGCTATGACTCCTTGGTTAAAGCGGTACCCAGATCATGCCACGGCTAGGATGTTACAGGAAGGATTTTTGTATGGTTTTAGGATTCCGGCTGTTGACTATACAGGGACACCAGAGTGTAAAAATCAGCTGTCGGTAAGGTCCAACCCAGGGGTAGCAGCAGTTAAAATTGCAAAAGAACTACGCCTGGGTAGAATAGCGGGTCCGTTTGACTACATCCCCGTGCCCAACTTTGTCTGTTTGCCCCTGGGTGTGGTCCCAAAGAAAGATGAGGGGGAGTTCAGGTTGATTCATAATCTGTCAGCCCCTAGAGGCAATTCATTGAATGACGCCATCAACGAAGACATCTGTAGCGTGAAATATGCTTCTTTTGACCAGGCAGTTGATATGCTAAGAGTTCTGGGACCAGGGGCCTTGCTAGCCAAATCAGATGTTGAATCCGCCTTCCGGCTGCTGCCGGTTCATCCTTTAGATCACCACCTGTTAGGTTTTTCATTTCAGGGGAAATTCTACATGGATATGTTTCCTGCGCTTACTTTGAAAAATTCAGTTCATTTTTGGAATGGGTTTTCAGGCAGGCAACGGGGCACCAATATGTAATGCATTATCTGGATGACTTTCTCTTTCTGGGGTCGGCGGGCTCCCGGGAATGCGCGGTGGCATTGCAGGAATTTTGCGTGCTCATGCGTGCTTTTGGGGTCCCTCTGGCACCAGGGAAGACAGTGGGTCCAGCAACCACAATTGAATTTTTAGGCATTGAATTAGACTCTGTATAGGGATGTTTTAGGTTACCTAAAAAAAAAATAGTGAAATTTAGAGCAGTACTCCAGAAATGTTTGTCAAAAGATAAATTAACCTTACACCAGCTACAACAGGCAGTGGGCCAGTTGAACTTTGCGCTACGGGTAATACCTATGGCACGACCATTCTCCCGTTCCATCTCACAGGCCATGACAGGCCTGCAAGAAAAACATCATCACACAAGACTGTCGCCTGAGGTTCGCCAGGACATGTGGATTTGGATCGCATTTCTGGAGGGTTTCAACGGCAGGGTAGTGTGGCCCGGTCCCCCCACTACTTCAGCGGTGGTGTTAGGTTTATGGACTGACGCTGCGGGCAGTGTGGGATTTGGTGCCATACTCGGGAACAAGTGGGTGGCGCAACATTGGCCGCTTGGTGGGTTGGGAATGGTCTAACAAGCAAACATAGGTTTCCTGGAACTTTTTCCGATTTGGGTGGCATTGACTGTTTGGCCTCATCATCTGCGGAATCAATCTGTGATTTTTTGGTCAGACAACCTGACAGTGGTGGAATGCATCAACTAACAGGCTGCACGGTGCAAAATGATCCTCCGCCTGTTGAAAGAGATAGTGCTGTTGTGTATGAAGCTGAACATACAGTTTAAGGCTATACATGTCCCGGGGGTGCTGAATAATGCTGCTGATGCACTCTCTCGCTTCAAGATGCAGGTTTTCAGGGAACACCTGCCATCTGCAGAGGTAACACCAACACACTTCCCGGAAGTACTCTGGCAGATTGGTGCCCCCAGCTACAGAACCTCGTGGCAGCTAGCCTAGCACCCAGGACCAGGAAAGCTTACGAAGGGGCGTTTTGGTCTTACTGCACGTATTTGGGGCAGGAATGGGCGGATAGCTGGCATAAGTCAAGGGCATTCCTCCTGTATTTAAACACTTTGAATAAAGAGGGGCACTCCGCGGCGACAGCCAGGCAACATGTAGCAGCGGTTTCTTTCTTTGCACAGATCAGGGACACCAAAGACCCCACGAATAGTTTCATTGTAAGAAAGGCATTGAAGGGGTGGCGGCGCCTCCAGGGGGCTGCTCCTGACACCAGACAGCCGATTGGTGTGGAGCGGCTGACTGCACTGCTAACAGCCTTGGGTGCCATTTGCAGTTCAATAGGAGAGGCATTACTATTCAGACCTGCCTTTGCACTAGCCTTTTATGGGGCATTTAGGGTGGGTGAGCTGGTGGCAAGCAACAAACAGGATGTACAAGGTGGGCTCCTGCTGGAGCATGCGTAGATACAGGGAGACACTTTGCTAATAACCATTAAAAAATCTAAAACCAATCAGGAAGCCCGTGGCGAAGGGATGGTACTTCACCGGGCTCAAAGCAATCCATGCTGCCCAGTGATGCACCTAGAAGCTTACCTCCGACAAAGGAATAGTGCGGTAGGTGGGACATTGTTAATGCATGCGGACAGTACCCCGCTTACCATGTTCCAATTTAAAAGGGTATTTGCCATGGCGATCAGCAGGACAGGTTTGAATCCAAAGGACTTTGGGACTCATTCATTCAGAATAGGGGCTGCCACAGAGGCAACAGCTAAAGGGTTGCATAGCAACAGTGTAAAGAGGATTGGAAGATGGTCTTCTAATAGTTACAAGAGCTATGTGCGGCTGCACATGTTGTGAGGGTTCCATACAATTGTGGACTGATGCCTGTCCTGTTTGTTTGTTTGCTTTCAGTTTCTCAAACCTGTCACGCAGGGGGGAAACTGCCGTCGGCACAACAACAAGATTCTTCACAACGCCGGCCACAACCACAGGACAAAGGAACACAGGATGTGTGGGTCATTGGTCATTCTTATATACAGCGTATGAAATCTGTTTTCCTTTCAGGTAATTACAGACAAAGAGCTGAGCAGGATGGTTTCAAGGTTTCTTTCCATGGAAAAGGGGGTCTCTGCCTCAATCAGTTTAGGGGTTATGTGACAGATCTTTTGAATAGACACAGCCCTCTGCCCACAATAGTTATCTTGCATTTAGGTGGGAACGACCTGGTAAAACTGGGGAGAAGGGTCTTGATGGAGGATATAATCTCCGAAGTAGGCTGGTTAGCTAAGGCATGCCAGGGCTGCACCATAGTTTGGTCGCAGATGATACCCAGATTCAAATGGAGGGGGGGAAATTCTGTGAAAGCATTGAATCACTCAGTAAGGAGGATCAACAATAAAATAGGGAAATTGTTCAGGTCCCCTCAGTTAGAAAACATGGCACATGGGTGTGTCAGGGGGGAATCGTGCTTCTTAAAAGACGGGGTCCACCTGACTAGGTTAGGTAATGAAATGATGTTAGAAAATATGATGGCTTGGCTAGGGAGTGTAAGGGCTGGGCATGACCTTTCAGGGTAAGAGGTGGGGGGGGGGGCAAGTTAGTCGGGCAACTATGCTGGCCTGTGGCGGTAAGGTCATGACTGGTGAGCAGTAAATTTAAGGTCCTTAGGGGGTGGCGCCATTCTTGGATGGGGTAGCCTAGGGGGAGGGACAAGGGGTCTCTCCTGTAACTCCAGGGGCGGTACATCCGGTTGGCTGGATGGGTGCGGAGAAAGGGGGAGTCACGCTTTCTTTAGGCTGGTTGGCCACCCCGCACGGGCACGATGACGTCACTAAATGGCGCAGAGTGCAAGAGCCCCCATTTTTAATGGAGTTCAGGGAGCGTATGGGGGTAACCGGGGGGGGGGAAGTACCCTCTCGGTAAATGGGCCCTCTGCGCATGTGCACTCCTATGGGAGGGCGTGGCTAATTGATAAGGATCTGACACCGGTTAGCGACCTTGCCGTAGGCCCAAATAGGATACACAGAAAGTAATTAATGTATGATTATGATTCAGATGTTAGACTCGGATAAGAATTACTCTGTATTAGAAATATGTTAAGGGTAGCCATCTGATATCTGTACATACGATTTGTAATCAAATGTCATTCTACGTTTTCTGCGTAAAAATTGTGTAAATATTGTTCAATTCAATTTTTATTTGTTTTCATGTTTTAATAAATACGGCCGGAGGTTGTACGACCCCCGCCTCCAAAGAAACTCACTCTCATGTCCATCATTAATAAATGTGGTTTATACACAAGGCGGGGGGAGGGGGAAGTTCGGTAGTCACAGGCCATATCAACCAAGCCCAGGACAAAGTCTGTGCCGGCTCTCACTGACCATGTCCAAGTGTTCCTCAGAGTGAAGCGTGCCTCTCCTGCTGCCACGTGGGAGCCGCAGGTAATCACTAGATGCTGGAGCCGATGCTTATAAAAAATGCATAACAGGGTTCCTTATTCTCCAGACATTCCCCTTCTCATGCTAATAGTTACCTCCTGAACTCCTGGGTGGAAGCGGGGGCCACAAGGTAGTGACTTATTTCTAGACTCTGCGCTGCTCCCATTTGAGGACTTCCGAGCAGAATACGATCTACCACAGGGTCATTTCCTCTTACACAGAGCAATAACGTCGACACTGCGAAGCACTGGGGTGCTGCCGCTGTGGAACCGAGGGCACTGCAAACTTGTCATTACATGGCTCTCTCTGCTGGCACCATAAAGGCGGTCTCATGTTTGTATAAGGCCATATGGGAGGACTTCCAGCGACCGCTGGAGAGACTGCACTTGTGATGGGAGTAGGACCTGGGAACCCTGATTGAGGCTAAGACCTGGGGCACCATATTATAGAGAACTTTGAAGGTGTCCAGGAACGCCTGTTAAGCCTATTGTTTTATTATGTCCTTCACAGATCGTGTTTAACGCCAGAGAGCATCGTGAGATACTTTCTCTTAGCTGATGCGGCTGGCCCTGGAAGTAGGGAATTGAGAGCTCAATTTCTGCATATGTTTTGGTCCTGCCCCTCGCTTAGGGCTTACTGGGGGGAAATCATAATCACTGATGCAGATGCCACCTGTGGGAGATTCCTGATCCCCCAGGCTATTGCCTCCTAGGATGGTTTCCACACACAGCCAAAACCAAAGCCACGATTACATTTCTGGGTTTGACCTCCATCTTAGCCAAGCGAGAAATTGCAAGGATTTGGAAGGCACTTGGGGGATGGGAGGGTGGGGGTGCAGAGGAACTGCCAAGGGGTGGAACACGAGTAACAACATGGAGGAGAGAGGTGGAAGAATGGGTGGGATGGTTGATCCTACGAGAAGCCAGGCACGGAGTGGGCGCCATGGCCAGACCCTGGGGTAGCCTAGTGAACGCCTTCACCTGCATACCCACCCCACTAGGATCCCCTATCGCCGGTCCACGCTGAGACCGTATTGCAGGAAAGAATGACACTAGGACACCAGAAGTAAAGGGAGCACCTGGATCACCTGGCAGCCAAACGAGACTTGCCCGCTTCTTCATGCCTACCTGTGATACCCAGACAAAGCCACACATTAGCACACTAAATGCATGACTTAGTACTGACTCAGAGGAGGAGGGAGGGAAGGGTGGGATTGTTTTTACTACTTTGATGCTTATCTTGTTATGATGAGAAGTTTGTACACAGCTCAAGTGCTGATGCCTCCTGATATGACTCCTGAACTTACTGTTGCTATGTAATTGTACAGTGCGCTTGATCAGAACCTCAATAAAATCTGTTTAACAAAAAAAATAAGATACTGGTTAGTTTTCCTTTAGGTATCATGTTTTCAAAATTTAGAAATATTGCATATTACTTGCCCACTGCCTCACTAGTAGAATAGATTTTCAAACACACCCGCCCTGCATGCCAATGACCAGGATTATTTTAACTGGTGTTTGCTTCCTGCAGTGCCCCTCAGTAATACTTGTGTTTTATTCTACCTAACAACAATCACTCTGAACTTTAGAGCTAAAGTTCGCTTAGCTATACCTAAGAAGATGTATATCCCACGTGTAAAGCATATGGGGAGGAAAGGAAGACATCTGGAGATTTAGAGAAGGGTGAGAGAGAAAAATAGAAAAAGACTGAGAGGTAGGAAGAAAATAGAGAGAATAGGTTATAGAAGAAAATACACTGGCCTCTTCACTATTCATGAAGACAGATGAAGTGTCCTAACTTTAGGGTTTCTCTCCATAGGCTGTACACAGCAGTTGATTTCCTCTTGCAGAATGGCCCACATGGAGCATATTCCAGTAAAAGTATTGAGTGTGGAGGCTGGAGGCTGGCTGTCCACCACCTGAAATAAGCGGTGTGGAGTGGAGTGCTGCCAGCAGATGGTATTTTTAAATGTGAAAAACTTTGCAAGCTTTGCATTTTATGTATCCTGAAAAGTTCAGAAAATTGAGTCAACCAGCTCTGCAACATTACACATCCCTACTTCAAATCCCATCTAGCAGTGGAAAGTTGATTGAGTGTACTTTGATAAGTACTAGTTTTTATTTTTTAAAACCCACTTATTCCTTACAATAGAATTACACCAGTAATGAATAAAGCACTGAAAAGCATTGTGTGTTTTAAAGCTACTGTAACAATTTCCCTACACATATCTTGGAGAAAATGCAGCAATAGGGACAATCTTTAATAAAGGGTCGTTACTGAGGATGTCCCCTCCTAAACATATACTTCTGGCGGGATCACTTACAGAATATCGGAACCCAAAATATTGTGGGGACAGAAGTGGAGGAGAGAGGCATTACCCTTACTGGCTTAAAGCCTCTCTCCGCCACTTCTGAAACGCAGGGCTGCACCATATTTACAAGAATGTGATGGAGACCTGCGTTTCCCCGTGCGATGGCGCTAAGTTAGCAACTTAGCGCCAACGCAGGCACCCTTGCACCATAGTGAAAGGGTGTCTGCGTGCAGGGGAGGAATATTTATGTGTAGGAAGGTGCCCCTTCCTCTACATAAACAATCCTAGAAATGCCATTCTGTCACTTTCATGTGTGCTGCTTCATGCAGCACACATAAAAGTGACAAAATAGCATTTTTGTTAAAAGTTTGTTTATGTACAGAAAGGGACACCTTCCTGTACATAAACAAACAATGGTATTTTGCTTTTTCCATGTGTGATGCACAAGGCAGTACACATGGAAAAAGCAAAAACGAGGAGAAATAATGCATTTCTCCTCGTTTCGCCATCGTAAGACCAGTTTTTACCTGGTCTTAATTTTGGTGCTGCATCCTATGTACGCCACCCTTGTACATAGGGGGCAGCGTCAAAATGAATGGCTGTTGCAGTGGAACGCCCACCCCAACACCCACTGCCAACCCCTTTCACGCTAACAATAGCGTGAAAGGGGGCCTTATGTACAAGGCAGCGTTAAGCCACGTTAAGTGGCTTAACGCTGCCTTGTACATAAGGTGCAGCCCCTATCGCTACCACAACGACACTATAGGTGACATTGCGGTTGCGATAGGGGCTTGTAGCTATGCCCCATTGTGTAAAAAATATTGAGGACCAAAATAATAAGAAGTTAAGTGTAAATAGGTAAGTATAGATTTACTATTCTTAGCTCCACATCTACGCACCTTTAAGATACATACATACATCGTCAAGGTACATATATATGGAGTCATATATAGTAAAACTTTGCTTGCTTATAGAAACTTACCTTCACAAGATATTTTTGTCATTGATATTCTTGACACAACATTTTGTCCCACAATATTTTTGTTTTGGATATTCTGTCTAAATACCCTTCTGGCTACAGGCCCGGCTACAGGCCCAGTGGCACCCTGAGATTGATTACTAGAAAGCCATTTTCTAAGGAAGCGAAGGCCTATTCCATTAACAACTCTTTGGCAAGTACAGAGAACTTTAAATGAGAAATGCTTTCTCCCCAGCAACCACTGAAGTCCTAGGATGAATCAGGCTGCTGAATCTTTAATTACCTGTCGGCACTGGAGCTGATGCTCCCTTGGTAAATAGCATTACTGCTGTCAGAATGTAATACAATGAGTGGCTGGATGACTATTTTCCTTGAGACCAGAGTCAGGAGGGACACAAACTTTCATACAGAATACAAAGTAAGAAAACAGCTAATGGAGAATTTCCCAATTTTGAGCCTACAAAACAAATCTTAGTCAAGATTAAATCCAAGATGTCTAGCCTGGGTAACCACTGTACGAGGATTCCCCCAAATTAGAAGGCCACTAAATGTGATTTCAGGGGGAAGGTATTACCTCTAAATGGTTACTCCTGGTTTTTCTCCATTTACTTTAAGATGATTCGAAAAAATCCAACGTGTTTCTAATATAGTCTAAGAACATCTGCTGTGCTCAGCCTTAGATTAAAAACAGGCTGCGCGTCCTCAGCATCACAATACTACGAGCAGCTGGATAAGTGAATGAGTTTAGAGAGTGGTTGCAGATCCAAGGAGCAGGGCTCACTGTGAAGTCCTGTGGACCAGCCATGGAAGAGACCGAAAGGTAGAGAGAAAGGGAAGATGAGCCATGGCTTGTTGTCTGTCCCAAGGAAAAGAAAATATCCATTCAAATGCACAATCCTAGATTTCCAACTGTTGTCCATACTTATATGGAATAGTCTTCATATCGGGGGCGGAGCTTGCTCGCAACCAAGATGGCCGCTTCAGCGCGTAGCTCTCATATACCGCCACATTATCCTGCAACTATTAGCTTCCCGAGGCGTTTAGCGAGCCCCGCTGTGCTGGATTTGGTGACCGGAGCCGGTGGGGAGTTTATCGCTCTCACTCCCACTCCCGTGCGACTTTGAATGGCGGAGTGCGGCCTGGCCTGCAGCGGCGCCGGACACTGGGCCTGAATCCCCAGGCTGGAGTAGCCGCCGACGCCGCTCTCCTGCTCACGTAGCTGATACTTCCTGTGGCGTCCAGCGGTTGGCGTTGAGACATGCCCCTCTCCCTGCCCAATGAGACTCGCACCCTCGCCCCTGAAGCCCTGCCTACGGATGAATAACTCTGCTGCTCTCTGGTGAGGTATTTAGAGGGAACTACATTGGGGGTGCCCTCCTGCCTGTGCCCGCCTTCACACTGCCTTCACTGCCTGAGCCTGAGGGCCCTTGCGAGCCCTGGAGGGATTGGGCCTGTGTCTGTGTCATTGACCCACGACACTCCCAGAGCCGGGTTGCTGGCTGGATGTGATCCTGGACCCACGCTGAGGGAAGTGCGCATCTGACATTTTACCTGCTGGCACCTTGCCTCGCCCTTGCTGCCGCCTGCTGGTGGTACTCGTCTGCTGGGTGGAGTGTAGCCCGTGGTCCCCCCTGCTGCTGCGAGGTGGGTCGCCTGATATCTCCCTCCTGGGTCGAGCTGGGGGCGAGTCCGGGTCGGGACTGCCCCGTTGGAGGACTGCGGCCCACGGCTGCTGCCCCACTTGCCTCCATTACCCTCCTGGCATAAGTACGTGGATGGTGTTTCCCCTCCTCTTCTAGTAGGTCACAGCTGGTGAGGAGCAGCTCTCTCGTGTGAACCTCGGATGGTGTTGCAGTGCTCTCGCCTTATCCCGGAGAGAAGAGGGACGCCATACATGGGTAAAGTTGACAGAACACAGCCAAAAATCACCTTCGACCAGAAGAAAACCAGAGGTTGTGAGGGGGTTGTGGAGGAAGATGAAGCCGCGCAGGATTTTCCCCAGGAGGAGCCTGCGAGAGACATCCGAACTATGCTGATGGCGATGGAAAAGGGCCTGCAGGGTAGCCTCTCAGTGCTGGGCTCTAAGATTGACTCTCTCTCCTACCGCATGGACAGAATGTCCGAGCCGTTCGACAAGCATGCACAGCGTTTGGACATGGTAGAACGCCGTACCACAGAGGATGAAGAAGCACAAGTCACTCTTGATGTTGGTCACAAGCAGCTGGGGAAAGTTCTCCAGGTCTCACAGGACAAGATGGAAGACTTGGAGGCACGCTCGAGACGGAGCAATCTTAGGATCACGGGCCTTCCGGAGTCCACCCCCACTGGAAACATGGAACAGTTCATAGAAAAATTATTAGTTTCACTTCTTGGGCAGGAGATTTTTTCATCCATGTTCATTGTCGAGCGGGCACACCGTTCGCTGGGTCCACGTCCCGTGCCTGGGGCACCCCCGAGACCCATCATCGTGAAGCTCCTCAACTACCGCGATAGGGACTCAGCTCTTCGAGCAGCCAGAGACACACAGCCACTTCAGTTTCAGGGCTCCACTATATCGTTATACCCAGTCTTTACTTTTAAGGTCCAAGAAGCTCGTCGACAATTTGCCCCTCTGAAGAAGCAACTAAGAGAACACAATATTGATTATGCCATGCTCTACCCCGCTAGACTCCGGATTAATCGCCAGGGACAGTCACACATTTTTACAACCCAAAGGCCCTACAGAGGGCCATGAAAGACTGGGCGAGAGACAATCGGCGCAGCCCGCCTCGGTCTCTACTGGATGAAGCGGCGGGAGGAGATCTGGATGAGCAGGACTGATGGGGCGTCTATGATGCCGGCAGATAAACTGATTGTTGCTGTGGGGGATTATGCGATGTTTGAGAAGGTTTTTTGAAGTGCTGTTTGTGCATGCTTTCTATATATGGTACTGTCACTGTTCAGGATGACGAGTGCTGTGATATGATACGGGAGAGTTAGTTCGCCTGATTATGCTTCTCTTGGACCAGAACGAAACCTCTAATATGTTCTTGAGTAGAGGGGGGGGGAGTTCTATTGTATAATTTTAGCCTCAGGATTTTACAATTTATGGGCGGTATGAGTAGCTGAAACCGCTCGTGGTTTCTTTCAGTTTATGCTTAGGAAGTGTGCCACCTCTGCCCACGTGTGTTTTACACTATGGGGGTATTGCTTGGGGAGGGTGGGGTAAAGGGTGCTTCTTGTGTGGAGGGAGTGGCACTAATGGAGGACCAGGCCATCGCGGAGAGGTTTTGGCAGTTTTAAGCTGAAATATTGGACTACTTGTCTCATATCAAGGTGCCATGGCTGACTAACACACATCGTGAGTTTTTGATGCGACCATTAGAGAGGGAGGAGATCCTGCTTGCGTTATCTACCATGAGAGCTGGTAGGGCACCCGGAATAGATGGCCTAACGGTGGCATTCTACAAGGCATTTCTGGACCTCTTGCTGCCACACCTGACTGCACTATTCGAAGACATGTGCGTATCTAGCTCAATGCCGCCCTCAATGAGAGAGACAGTAATTGTGGCCATTCTGAAACCGGATAAACCCCCTGAGGAATGTTCATCCTATCGTCCCCTCTCCCTACTTAAAGTCGACACCAAGCTCTTTGCAAAGATTTTAGCCAACTGACTAGTGCCCCTGGTCCCTATCCTAGTCGCGCCAGAGCAGGCAGGGTTTGTACCGGGCCGTAATATTACCTACAATTTGCGTACAGTATTTGGGGCGTTGCAACACACTATCCCGGAGTCGTGTGCAGTAGCGGTATTTCTCGATATGGAGAAGGCATTTGATTCTGTGGAATGGCCCTTCATGAGGCAGGTGCTGACACGTATGGGCGTTGGTCCTGTCTTTCTGCAGTTGCTAGGAGTGCTCTATAGCTCGCCATCGGCACGTATTAAAATTGGAGACTTGGTTAAGGGACCAATATCTATTTCGTGGGGCACGCAACAGGGTTGTCCGCTCTCGCCGATTCTCTACGCACTTGTAGCTGAGCCCTTAGCTTGCGTGTTGCGGGAGTACCATGGACATAAGGGCATACGCATTCCAGGATATAATCTCATAGTTTCGGCCTATGCCGATGATACGCTCTTATATGTGCGCAAGCCTGAACGCCATCTCTCCTCTGTATTGCGTGAGGTGGTACTATTCGGGGGAGTCTCGGGTCTCCAGGTCAATTGATCTAAGTCCCTCGTGTTCCCCCTCTCGCCGTCCAAATCACAATTTGACCTTGACTATCCACTCCAAAGGACGACGGACTCAGTGAGGTATCTTGGAATACAAGTGCACTCTGACTCGGAGGTGGTCTTTCGTGATAATTATGGTGTATTGGTAAGCAAGTCGGAAGATGATATAGATCGTTGGATTAGATTGCCGTTGACGCTGCTAGGTAGGATTTCAATAATGAAAATGATAATTCTCCCTTGATTCCTTTTTACGAACATTCCGATGGTCCTCCCTGGCGCATTTTTCAAAACACTCACGACTCTGATGGTCAAGTTAGCTTGGGCGGGCAAGCAGCCGAGAGTCAAATGGCAAATTCTCACCCTACAGTACTACATGGGTGGACTGGGAGTGCCGGACTTTGACCATTACTATAGAGCCGCGCAATGTGCCCATGCTCAGCTATGGAAACACAGCGCCTCTGATATCCCTCACCTATGCATAGAGTGGGAGGTTGCTGCCCCACACCCGCTCCCCATGTTGCTCTTCGCGCCCACAGATCGCAGGACTGGCATCCTAGATTCCGTCAGCGCAACTAATCACACCTGGCACCATCTTCTGATGTTGCAGGCTGGGGCCCTGCTATATTCACCTTTGGCGCCTCTTGAGTGGTGCCACTGGTTGTTGCCATGTAGGGATGGTAGCGTTGTTCGCGGGCTTAATTCCATCGAGGTCCATACTATAGGCGACTTGTTTGTTGATGGAATAATGAAAGACTAAGACTCTGTTATTGAAGGGGAAGAGGCGCCCTCGCTTCTAACTAAATTTCAATATCACAGGACAAGACACGCATTGATGCGTATGCTGGGCTCTGACCTGACTGAACCGCCGGTGGTGACCGCTCTCTCCCTAATCAGAAAGACGCAAGCTACGACGGGAATGATCTCCAAGATCTACAAACAAGCTATGTCATATAGAGCTAACCACTACACTAAAGCCCGCATAGCCTGACATTTAGACCTGTCTACGGAAATAGATGATGATATATGGTTATACTGCTGCCAAAACATGGTAGACACCGTCTAATTGACTTTACGTTTCTAAATAGGGTCTATTATACTCCCGAAAGACTATGTAGATGTGGGCTACGCGAGAGCTCGCGTTGTGCTCGATGTAGTGAACAAGTAGCTGATTTTGCACATCTAGCGTGGCTCTGTCCGGCGGTGGCTGAGTTTGGGAGAAAGGTGTTCTTGGAATTGTCAGCTATAACCCGGACCCGGCTCTGGCGCTCCTTGGCTTTTCGAAGCCCTTGCCTAAGGGGCTGCGCAGGTTGGTTGACATGGGATTACTCATGGCAAAGCGAAGGGTGGCCATTTGCTGGTTAAGGGGCCCTCTTCCTGTGCTATCCCACTGGGCTTCTGACATGACATACTGCTCTACTCAAACGGAACATTTCAGTGCTCTCCTTCCCCCCCGCAAAAGACCCAAGAATTTCTGGACACTGTACAATACGTATAGGGCCAATTAAAATACAGAGAATGGGGACACGTTTGGTGGTGTATAGCTAGGCATCTTGTGTCTTGAATCTGCTTCTGCTTCGTTACAAGCTGGAGGGTGTGAGTTGCCCTTGGATGAACGCTGGGAGGGCATGTTGGGGAATAAATTGTAGCTGTTTTGCTGCCAGCGGTGTATGTACCCAAGACCTGTCTGATTGATCCCATTCTGGGTGTATATATTCTAAGTATCATTTGAGTTGTTGCTAACAGCTTGGTGTGTAGCCCTGTTGCACTTTGAACCTACAATAACTCTTCCTTATCAACTGTCATTGTATTGCCATGATGATTGTAATGTTTCCACAACCTGTTATATCGCCTGCATCTAATGCGCCTTTGTTCTTGCTTTAATGCAATATAGAGAGTAAATAAAAAAATAAAAAAATAGTCTTCATATCAGCATCTACTGGGAGACCACGTCGAATGCTGTGGATAGATACAGGGGCATCAGAGCAGGCTGTCCTCTTGAATGCAAATTAAGGTGGTCGTCATCAACAGCGGAAGTTAAGGCAGGACAGAAGCCTTCTTGAGTTGTGTCTACAATAGCATTAGCTTCTGGGAAATTTTAAAAGTGTCAATTTATTGCTGATTCAGTGATTTTAGATAAGAAAGGAAGTAAGAATATAGGCCTGAAATTAGACATGTTATGACGTGGGTCCCGTGTTCTCCATGCCACTGGAGTCAAGCTATCCTGGCAGATGAGGGGTGAAACCCCAAAACCGGTCCTAGGATGCTTGTTTCCAGTCCAGGGATGACCTGGCCTGGCAGTTCGGGCTGGACTGTTCCCATTGGGTGCAGGGTCAAGACTGATTTGCATATGGCTGGGTTCAAACAGGAATGGCATGGGGAGCAAAAACATGATAGATTTAGGCCCAGATCTCTGTACTGGGTTGAATGTATGACATTGTTCTGCATTCTGTGCATCAATTGTTCTTTTTGCATTTGTCACCCCAAGTGGGACGGGTATGCCCAGACGTGGGTCCCGTGCTCTCCATGCCACTTGAGTCAAGCTATCCTGGCTGATGAGGGGCGAAACCCCGAAACTGGTGCTAGGATGCTTGTTTCCAGTCCAGGGAGGACCTGGCCTGTCAGATTGGGCTGGACTGTTCCCATTGGTTGCAGGGTCTAGACTGATTTGCATATGGCTGGGTTCAAACAGGAATGGCTTTGAAAGGAAAAAAAATATGGACTTTGGCCCAGATATCTGTACTGTGGTGAATGTATGATATTGTTCTGCATTCTGTCCATCAATTGTTCTTTTTGCATTTGTCACCCCGAGTGGGATACAGTCCCATGCTCTCCATGCCACTGGAGTCAAGCTATCCTGGCAGATGAGGGGTGAAACCCCGAAACTGGTCCTAGGGTGCTTGTGTCCAGTCAAGGGAGAACCTGGCCTGGCAGTTCGGCCTGGACTGTTCCCATTGGGTGCAGGGTCAAGACTCATTTGCATATGGCTAGGTTCAAACTGGAATGGCATGGGGAGCAAAACAATTATGGATTTAGGCCAAGATCTCTGTACTGGGGTGAATGTATGACATTGTTCTGCATTCTGTCCATCAATTGTTCTTTGTTCTTTGAAATGCAGGACTGCAATGTATTTACAACAAAGGGTGTAGCCCTGCATTTCTGCTTGTGCTGGCGCTAATTACAGCTGCCTAGCGCCAGCACAGGCACTCATTGTGGGAATGATTGTTTCTGTGTAGGAAGGTGTCCCTTCCTGCACAGAAACAATCTTAAATGGTGATTTTTAACTTCTATGCATGCTGCTTTGTGCAGCAAAATAGAGGTTGCAACTTGTCATTTTTTTAATCATTGTTAATGCACAGGAAGACACCCTCCTGCACATAAACAATCAAGCATGGTGTTTTGCTGTTTTTATGTGTGCTGCCCAATGCAGCATGCATAGAAACAGCAAAAACGAGAAGAAATTAAGCATTTCTCCTTGCTGCGCCATGTTAAGGCCGGGTTTATTTTTGTCTTAATTTTACGCCACCCTTGTAAATATGGGGCAGTGTCAAAATCAATTGGTGTTGCAGCGGAACGCTCACCACAACACCCCTTGCCCGCCCATTTCACGCTAAGTATAGCGTGAAAAGGTGCCTTATTTACAAGGCAGCGTTAAGCCACATTAAGGGGCATATTTACAAGCCACTTTAATTGACCTTTTGATGGCGATAGGGGTCTCGGCTTATTTACAAGGCAGCGTTAAGCAACTTAACGTGGCTTAACGCTGCCTTGTAAATAAGGCACCCTTTCACACTGTATTTAGCGTGAAAGGGGATGGTAATGGGTGTTGCAGTGGGTGTTCCACCGCAACTCCCATTGATTTTGACATTCCCCCCAATTTACAAGGGCAGCGTAAATAGGAGGCTGTGCCAAAATTAAGACCAGGGAAAATCTGGTCTTAAACAGGCAAAACCCGGAGAAATGCTTTATTTCTCCTCATTTTCGCTGTTTCCATGTGTGCTGCCTTGTGCAGCACACAAAGAAACAGCAAATTGCCCCTGAGTGTTTATGTGAAGGAAGGACCCTCTTCCTGCCCATAAGAATAATTTTAAATGCCGTTTTGCAACTTCTATGTGTACTGCATTAAGCAGCACACATAGAAGTTACAAAATGCATTTAAAGATTGCAACCTTCCTCCACATAAACAATCTTCCCCTCTACACCGGCACCCTAGTGCCAACGCAGGCACTAGGGTGCCTGCGTTAGCGCTACTCTTCTAAACTTAGCACCAGCATAGGGGGAAACGGAGAGCTGCACAGTGTGTCGTTAGCCTTCTTCGCTATACGACACGCTTTCCGACTTTGTTATAAATATGCCCCTTAGTCGCTTAACACTGCCTTGTAAATAAGGCTAAGCCCGTATCAGAAAAAAAGTCAAAAAAGTGACTTTCTTGTGGTGATAGGGACTTGTAAATATGTCCCTAAGTTTCTCCTGAATTGTAGCGAGGGTTGGCGCTATTCTGAGATTAAAGGGGATTTTGTTTCTTATTCTGAAGGCATATGCTGGGATCATGTAGTGTCATATCTGGTGATATCAGAGCTTCTCTTCTGTCATTGATCTTCAGATATTGTTAGTTTGCTAGCTAGGCAGACAGGGGTCTTGTTGCGGAGGGTCTTGTAAGTGATGCAGCTGTTCTTAAAGATGATCTGGGCTGGGCTTGCAGGGGAAGTCAGTGTAGATTGCTAAGAGAACTGGTGAAGTAGTTGGATTTTTTGAGCTCCTTGATTAGCTGTGCTTCTGTGAGAAGGAAGCCTTTTAGGGGAGCGATAGTTGCCACATGGATGTCTTTGAGCAGGGTGTGGTCACCATATAGGTGAAAGTGGACTAACGGCCAGATATACAAAACATTTAACTGGTAAAATGCTTTTTGCATGTTCCAACCCTTTTTTTGCGAGTTGGTAACCTATTTCCGACTTGCAATTGCAAGTCGCTAATATGAAGAGGCATGTTAAGGGTGTCCCTTCCTAATAGCAAGTCGCACTGGTATGTACGAATGTTTTGCAACTGGGAATGCGGTTGCAAAACATTCGCAGTTACCACCAACTTCAAGTTGGCGGTAAGCCTTTTGCCAATGGCAAAGGGGTCTTCTAGGGACCCCTTCCCTTTTGTGAATTGGCACGCTAACGATTTTTCAGAGCAGGCTGTGGTCCCATGGACCACTGCCTGCCCTTAAAAAATGAAAAGAAAACTTTTCATTTTTTTCTTTTAAATGCATCCTGTTTTCCTTTAAAGAAAATGGGCTGCATTTGAAAAAAAAAGTTGTTTTATTAAAAAAGCAAACACAGACATGGTGGTCTGCTGTCCCCAGCAGGCCATCATCCCTATGTTATTGCTTATTCCCTATTGGTCACAAATTGCGACTTGTCTCATGAACATTGATGAAGCAGGTCCATTGCAAACCATTTGGGAATCGCGAATTTGTCTGAGACACATTAGTACATTTCATTTTGCGAGTCTCTAATTGCGAGTCTCAAAAAATCGCAATTAGAAACTCAGAAAGTTTGTATATCTGGCCCTAAGGTCCTAATTTGTATGTTGGCGGTATGTATGATCTGTCGCATACTGCCAACCTATTAGTCCGCCCACCCGATTTAGATGCAGGCGTATCGTAGGTTTGGCAATGGTTGTGACTACTCAGTCACCTCCATAGCCAATCCTCTCCGGCGACCGACCGGAGTGAGGGCTGTCAGAGAAACGGCTATATGTTCAGCTACCCAATCAGGATGGGTGAACATATAGCCATTTTTAACTGTCCTTCAGGGTTTGCCTGACAGTGAGGGAGAGTAAAATAGAAATAATTCCCCTCTCACCATGGGATATGACTCCCATGGTGAGGGGAGCATTTCTATTTTTATTTTCAAAAAGAAAATCCCATTTCTGGATTTTCTTTTTGAAAATAAAAATATAAAACTGTTTTGTGCAGGGCTGAGTCATGTTGACGCAGCTCTGTACCAAACAGGTGGTTCCTGCCAATGAATCATAAATGACTGCCAAATTGGCGATCATTTATAAATTCGGCAGGCGGTCCTTCCACCTGGGGGATGGAGTAGTGTACTCTGTCCCTCTAGCAGAACAGAGGGCCATCCGCCGAAATCTAAATTGACCCCTATGGCTTGAAATGTTGTTCTCAAGTTTTCTGCTGAGAGAAAATGTTTTGCATTGTTCAGGAGAAAGTTGGAACCTGGCTGTTTTGGGGCCTGATTTAGATCTTGGCGGACGGCTTACTCCATCACAACAGTGACGGATATCCCGTCTGCCAAAATATAACTCTCGTAGGATATAATGGGATTTATATTTCGGCAAACGGGATATCCGTCACCATTGTAACAGAGTAACCTGTCCGCCAGGATCAAAATCAGGCCCTTGGTCTTCTTTGCAATGTACTCTTTGAGTGAGACGTTCAAGTCAAGGAAGAATGTGAGATTTGAGATGTTCTATCAATTGGGGTGAGACGTCCATTAGGTTTTAGTTGGGGAGCTGTGTCTGAATCTGAGTATGTTTGGGTTGTTTGCATAGAGGAAGAAACTGAGAGTTTGTGGGGTTTAGCAGAAGCATTCTGTCGACATCCAGATTTGGAGAAGTTTGAGGCAGACTTTGAGTCTCCATCTTTCTTTGGTCATTGAGAGATAGAGTTGGGTGTCATCAGCATACTGGGGGATGTTTATGTTGTTCTCTTCACGGATAGCTTCCAAGGGTTCCATATAAAGGTTGAAAATGATGGGTGACAGGATGGAGCCCTGGGGAAATCCACAGGCGACAGGAAGAGTGTGGGATCTGGTTCTTTCTATCTTGATGCATTGCTCTTGACTGGTGAGATAGGATGTGAAACATTGTAGGACTGTGCCAGTGAAGCCCGTAGGAGTTTTTAGCATGTGGATTAATGCTGGGTTGACTGTGTGACAGGAGACAGCGGTTGTTATCGTCATTGAGTAAGAGGGCCTCAACAGCTACCTGGAGCATGGTTGTTTCAATACTGCTGCGTGGTTTGAAGCCAGATTGATTGTCGTGAAGTTGGTTATTCTTGCTGATGGGCTCTAGTATCTGTAGCTTGACAGCAGGATTGGCTCCAGCCTTTGTCAACGGATGGCAAACAATCACCTTTTTTAATGAGCAGGTACTTCTGTGGTTTGCAGTAATTTGTTGCATACATCAAGGAAAACAGGAGCTGTAGCTTCTGAGGGAGTCAGGTCAGAATACAAAGGGGCGTTCGCTAGATCTGATTCTAGTTTATGTTGGAATTTTATCAGCGGCATGGTTTAACCAGTCCTTGGCCCTCTGAAGCACAGGGAACAGGTGTTCCCAGACCCCTCGAGTACGCGATATCAGAAGGAAGACCCACGAAGGGCCTTATAACCGGACCCTAGGCAAGATTGTAAGTGGATTCCCAGCAGCACCTCCCCAAAAGTTACCACATTTTCATTATAGACCAAAACAGTGCAGAATGCATGAAGCAAAATGGTAGCAAAGATCACCATTATATTGGCAATAGCAATCCTGAAAACTATATATAAATGAATAATGCAGACATGCTATATATCGATATGTGCTAGCTGGCCTTATGCCTTTTAGACTTTTCCTATTAGCCTTTCATAAAAAGAGACATAGGGGCATATTTACAAGCCCCTATCGCCATAAGAAATGTCACTTTTAGTGACGTTGTGATGGCGATAGGGGCTTCGTCTCATTTACAAGGCAGCGTTAAGCCACTTAATGTGGCTTAACGCTGCCTTGTAGATAAGGCACCCATTCACGCTATACTTAGCGTGAAAGGGGAGGGCAATGGGTGTTGTGGTGAGCATTCCACCGCAACACCCATTGATTTTGATGCTAAACCATATTTACAAGTGCAGCATAAATATGGGGCAGCGCCAAAATTAAGACCAGGGAAAACCTGGACTTAAACAGGCACAACTAGAAGAAATTTTTAGTTTCTCCTCGTTTTTGCTGTTTCTATGTGTGCTGCGTTACGCAGCACACATAGAAACAGCAAAAGGCCATTGATTGTTTATGTGAAGGAAGGTGACCCGTCCTGCACATAAACAATCAATAAAAAAAATGAAGTTTTGCAACTTCTATGTGTGCTGGATTAGGCAGCACACATAGAAGTTTCAACACGCCATTTCAGATTGTTAATGTGCAGGAAGGGACACCTTACTGCACATATAAACAATCTCCCCCTACAACACAGGCACCCTTGCACTATGGTGCAAGGGTGTCTGCGTTGGCGCTAGACAGCTAAAATTAGCACTAGCTCAGGGGGAAACGCAGGGCTGCACCGTATCCTTGAAAATAGGGTGCAGCCTTGCGTTTTGGAAGTGGCGGGGGCAGTGTTAGTCCAAGGTGGCTAACGCCGCACTCCGACACTTCCTAGTAAATAAACCTCATAGTGTCAGAGCAGCATGCCTGTTTTCGGTTGAAGGCAGGAGATGGAGCAGCTCACGGATGGGGGAAAAATAGGTGACAAGGTGTTCTTCATCAAAGCTCAATGGATGCCTCATCCCCTTCTACATTTCTGAAGAGCACCAGGTCCTTTTGTAATGATTCCCGTTAGGTAAAGAGCACATGAGGACCAAGGTACGGGTGCTTCCCATGATGCTCCTGGGTAATAATGGTGGAAGATGCGCATGTGCATAGTTCGCCCACGCTGTATTTAGCATAAGAAATTAAGGTACATCTTTGTTAGCACATGTAAACATCAAAATACCTATCAATCATTTTTATTTATTACAAATAATAATATTGTAGTTAAATCAGTATGACACCTCATATAAAAGAAGAAAATATTTAATGACTGTGAGACATAGGATATGATGTCATAAGTCATAAGGTAAGGTACAAGGGGACATCACACCTGGCACTTCCCTATGCTATGCAACATTCATCTCCTCGGGCCCTGCCACTAGGGATACAGATTCCATAGGGGCCCTTGTCACATTCCCTCTTAGAGACGCTTGTCTGTGGGAGAAAAAGTTGGGGTATGCTAGTCCTGCCGTACCATCCAATGCTAGACTAGCAAAGCCTCCACCCTATTATATCCCTGGAGTTGGTCCCGCCTCTCCTCCTGCCTTTCTCATTGGTTGTCTCACCTTTTCTCATTTATTTCTCCAGTGTTTGCATCTAAGATGTCACACTTCAACTTCCTCATCAAGATCCTGGCAGGTGTCATTGTCTGGCTGCCAGGACCTTTCCAGTGCCTGGAGCGCCTTGCCAGCGCCCTACCTGCAGGACTGTGCTCTACAGTGTACACTGCTGCAGCCTAATGCTGCTATGCGATGAGCCTGTGATGTCGGGGGCCTCACCCCCCCCTGCTGATACCCCGGTACCACACATGCATGGTGATTGTGGTGTATGAGTATGAGCCCCTCCAGAATGAAGACCATGGACAAGATGGAGGACTTCTAAGGCTTCTTTATTAACCTCTTTCACATCTCGAGGGGAGAGCTGACTGCTCGCCTTCGCGTCGCGATCCTAATGGCCACCCGCGTCACGTCACTCCCACAATGCATTGCGGCGAGTCACGTCACGTCTGGAGGCTAGACCGCAACGCTACACATCTTCCCCCTTAACAACAATAACAAAGGAATTGTGGTGGAGGGGCAGAGGACAGAGGGAGAGAGAGAGAGAGAGAGAGAGAGAGAGAGAGAGAGAGAGAGAGAGAGGGAGAGAGAGAGAGATCACAGTTGGAATTCACTGAAACGTTTCGGAAGCTTCACTGCATGGCCCTTGCGGGTGTCCGTGAAGGATGCTCAGATCCCTTGCTCTCTTCCTCCATTGGATCCGGCTTCCCTCGTGCTCTCCTCCGGGTCTCTATCTGTATCGGAAGTCTCTTGCGGGATGCCCGCTTTGTCTGCGTCCTGGCTGGGCAAGCTCGGTGTTTGTCGATTGGCTGTCTGTCCTTCCGCATTTGCTGAAGTGCGGGCCCCACTCCTGTTGGTAACTTCCATGTCCACTCTCTCTGGTTCTGTGGTCGGTGCTTCTATCCCAGTGGCGATGTTACTTTCGTCCAGGTCACTGTTGCTACTGTCCATACCCCACTGAAGGATTTTGTTGCATTTGGCCATTCTGGATTGAGACTGACGGAGCAGGTAAAACAAAATTTTGTATACCTTCTCTATTTTGAATGAAAATACTAATGATGTAATCAATTTACATATTAACTTGTATTAATTGTGTGCCGTGATATACTAACCAATAAAGTGCACCTTGATAAACACGAATTAAACGCGGGACTAATTGCTATGTGTATGGCAGAATAACTTTAATGACTAACTGTGGTACGCATATTTACAATAGAAGTTGTGGTGATAGAAATTGCATGATTTGTGTTGCTTTTGTGACGTTTTGCGTTCCTGCTGGGACCAAATGGTGAGTATTATTGCTTTAAATGTCGCTATAAGCTAGGAAAATACTAATATATAATGGGATTAGTGTGGGTTTAAACATTAGAATCTTCATTTTCGTATATTAATTATGTTTTATGTTTGTTTTTCTTAAGTTTGCATTCGGGCCTACCAGGCCATGATATTTAAAATAGAGTTCGGAAGTGGCCACCGTCTTGTGAGCGCGATGTCTACTGCTCAGACTCGGATGGCTCCGAAGATCTCCAGGCATCCTCAATTCAGAGCAAAGTGTTCCTTGTCAAGGATAGGAATGTGGAGGACTGCTAGATTTCAGTCAGTGTGAATGACTCGAAAGAACAATTACCACCTATAACGGAAGGTCAACATGTCGATACATCGGACCTTTTCGCATGAGAACTGTATGAGCTAAGAGAATGACATAGCAAATTCTCTGAGAACCCAGGACTATGAGAAATAAAGAACCATATTGCAACTTTAAATGGTTCAACCAATCACAAAACATTCCCAATTCAGTAAATGTTACACGTTCCCCAAAATTTATTATAAAAGAAGGACAGTAGAGTAGGAAAGGAACAGAGGAGGTTAGTGCGTTCAGAAGGGGTGTCCCGAACTTGTGTGATCGACTTGCCTGCACGATTGCTTGGTCCTTTGGACATCTTTGGGATTGTGCCGTGCTGAGCAAAAGAACTTTTCGGACTTGTTTGAGTTTTGGCCTGCATTCGATTGGGACGATTTTATCAGAAGGGATTTAAGTTATGCAGAGCTAACAGAGTTAGAGAAAGAGCCCAGATATCAAGAATAGGTAAATATAAATGTCATGATAAATTGTGCTTAATAATTAAATTTGAACTTTGTTGACCGAAATGCTAATTATGCCACTGAAAGCAAGTAATTAGATAAACTAAAGATTGATTAACAGAAAATGAGTTTGTGGTTCTTTAAGTAGGGCATTGAATAAGGATTCCAAAGCTTTAATGTGTTTTAGCTGGTTCTAAATCACCATCAACCAGTCCAACTAATTGGTCCGTCGACCAAGTGGTGGAGTGCCTTGATGTTAAGTTTAGGATTCTATAGGTATTGATGTAAATATATATATATGTTGTAATAAGTTTTCCTTCCCTATAGGTAATAAGGTACCCCCCCACATGTTCAGCGGAATCCTCATCCTCCTGTGTGCAGATTCGAGTGAGACGTGTGAGTGTTGGTGTTATGGGCCCCACCAATGAATGCGTGTGTGAATGAGTAAGTGCGGTGACGGATCTGTGACGCAGGGAGGATATGTAAATGTGCCCCTTTCCGCTGGATCAGTTTTTCTGGTAGCAGAGTGATGATTTTATTGTATTGATTTGGTGATTATTGATTATTGTTTGTTGATCGCGGATGTTTGATTGATTGCTGATTTATGTTCTAGCATTCTGTGTTGAATCGCGTTGCGTTCTATGTTGTTTTTGAAGGCTTCCGGGATGTAGGAAGTTGGATGCCCTGTAGGTACACAGGAAAAACGTGTGGCAAGTGAAGTCGCACGGTGTATTGTCTTGTTGCCCTGGAAATACAGAATTACTGTGCAAATGGACTACATTTTCCGTATGAATGTGTGTAAGTGAAATGGCACTCGGTTTTCTTGTGAAACTCTGGCCGTAATTCTCAGGAGCATTGTAGTCTCCACATGTGTTTTATCCCCAGAGAATCGGTTAGCCTTTGCTTGTTAGAAGGGTAAAGTAGAGGGAAGTGCTACTTTATCGGCGAACAGAATAATTCTGTGGAAGGGCAGAGGTAAGAGCTGCTCTCGAGAAATACGAAGTTCTTGGGTAAAAGGTCAAAACTATTTATTTGGTTTAGCGAAGCAGACAATGGTGGTGTTTTATGTCGTTACTAACAGATTTTGAGTGAAAGAGAACGTGAAGAAAGTTTGCCAATAAAAATTGTAAAGGAGGGGTCAGCAGAAGCAGGAGTAGCGAGAAAAGCTGACGTCAGAAAGAACGCGCTGGGATTGGCCAGCCATTTAGAGATGTAAGCGCTCCGGATTGGTGCATTAGTGTACGCCGCGCTAGGATTGGAGAATTACAGGGTGACGTAAACGCTCCGGATTGGTGCGTTAGTGTGAGTCGCGCTACGATTGGATAAGACCACAGAATAGTCGTAGAGGAAAGCTAGCGATAGGATAAGGAAAATAATGTATTACGATCCACCAGAGAAAGAGAAAAAAATCATGGTTTGGAAAAATCAAGAACTTATTTAAAAAGGATAAGCCAATTGTGACTAGGGAAGGACAGATACTTCCCCCACCGAAATCGCCCGCATCCTTTATGGTGGCGAAATATGGGTATCATACGTGTATTTGGTTAAATAATTGGGTATACCAAAGAAGATGGAGTATTAGCATTCCCAGAAAATGGCTCCTTTAGATTAGCGGGATTCGGGAATTTAAGAGAAAGGATGATGAGACTAGAACCGAAACCTAGACCTACTCAGTTTGAAGCTTTAACAGAATGGGAAGATGAGATGTATGAAAGTGAGCGACAGCGGAGTGGCGGTAGGTATAAATACATGTTTGAGAGACTGTGTGGACAGGAGAGTCATGATGACAGGATGAGGAGATGGTGGAGTGCAAATATGGCTGATGGTATGTTCCCTATGAGAAATGCTGAAGAGACTAGTTGTAGAAAGTGTACAGAGAAGAGAAACAGTACAGGGCCAGAAGGCTACAAGTATGGTGTGAATGAGTCGGAGGATGATGTACTCGAGGACATGTTTTATAAAAATCCTCCACCGTACCAGCCAAATTCCACGTTGCTGACGCCAAGTGCGCCAGTAAAAGAAGCACCAAGAAATAAGACTTTTGAGCCAACGCAACCTGATTTAGGGAAAAACAATCCATTCAGGGAATCTGAAAATACACAGCCCGTTAGGATGGCAAATGAAAACTCAGCTGAATTAGCTAGAATTACCCTGGAGTTAACTGAAAAGATTAGGTAATTGACCAAAAACATGGAAGCCATAACTGTTCCTGTAACAATAGGACCAGTAATGCCTGACTTTGATAAGCAGAAAGATAGTGAGCATTGTCTAACGATTCCTTACAATAGTAATAAACAAACTGAGACGGGAAAAAGGGATTCAGGAGAAAATCCATGGGGAAAATTGGTAGGAACTTCTGGGGTAAGTACTCCTAAAAATTTGACAATAAATCAAAGTCCAGCAAGTAAAACATTGATGACAACAGAATCGGCACCAGAATCCCCAGAGAGAAGTCTAGAGCGAGTAAGGAATGAAAAACCCCTGTAGGTCCCACTTCTGATGAACTAAGTGATTGGTTAAGGAGCCTACAGCGAAAAGATGCAGAACCTCGACCTTTAGATGTGGCAAAATTAAAAATAACTTTGGAAGAATTGATAGTAGGGAGTATTCCAACAGAAAAGTTTAAGGCATATCAGGATGAAGAGCTAATGTTTCTGTGTAAAAGTATAACATGGAGGGCGAGAAGTTTGCATGAGAAATTTAAAGAAGTGGCGAGTGAAATGGGTATTGATTTTGAGAGAATAAAATCGTTACAGAAACCATACAGAGTAGACTTTGCTGAAAAGGATATTTGAGAATTTGAATACCGCAGGAAGATTAACTCAAATTAAAGAACTGATTACGTGAGAAGCCGGTGGAGTGGTACCGGCAGGTAGAGAGGTTTGTCAAATTATCAAAGGTATTATGGATAGATTTGAATGGTCTGTTCGATATAATTGTGCCAGCAGATCTATGTGCAGAATGTAAAATTACAGTAGGTTGGCCCACTCAGGAATACCCTAGGGATCCTAAAATGGGTACCCCTGATCCAGAAGTAATGAGAAAATACAAACAGGTAGGTACTTTCTTGAAAAATAAAGTACCTCCAAAAGAAACTGATTGGGTAAAAATTGATAAAACCCACCAGGAAGTAAAAGAATATGTACATGCCTATTATGAGAGATTATAATTGGCTTTTAAACAATACAGTGGTGATGAAAATTTGAGTGAGAAACATTTAAATCATTTTGTATATTGATTTGTGTACGGGTTGCGACCTGAAGTAAGCCGAATGATAAAACAGCATACTGTGGATTGGCAAAATAAAAAGATAGACGAAGTATTGAGGCATGCAAAGTATTTTAGTGACGAGATTGAAGCCAAGCAACGTAAGCTAAAAGAAAAGGCCATGTGGGCTCAGGTTAATGTGGCGGAAAGGCAGGAAGCCCAACTGATTGAACAGGCAAATGGCATGAGCCATGTAAAACAAAAACCCAATATTGGGAAGGGAAAAGGACAGATTAGTTTAGACGAAGCCAAAAAGAAGTGGCCATGTCATAACTGCGGAAAGGTAGGGCATTGGAAATCTGAGTGTAAATTACCCCCAAGTGCTAATGGCGATAATGCATCATTAAATCCACAGGTGTAGAATGAGGTGAGTTGTCAACCGCAGCGACAGAAGCAGGTTGTTGCCCAACAGTGTCAGGTGCCAAAACCACCTTTTCCACAGAGCGTAAACCCTCAGAGATACAGTAATGAGACAGGATTCTACACCGAGGAACAGGTAACTAAGCCGCCGCGCGCCAGTGCTGTTTCGCAGTATTGGCTGCAATGCGATGAGAGTGAGTCAGAAGAGAGTTATTGATGGTGCCGAGGAGAGGAAGAAGAGTGCGTACTTGGAGCAACTCTGGAAGTCAACCAGACAGGCCCTTTTGTGGACGGAAAGATAAATGATGAAAACATTACTTTCCTAGTAGATACTGGTGCTACTCGCTCAACTGTTAGATCAGCTGACGTTAAAAATCTTCCTCTTTCGGATGACACAATCCAAGTAGTTGGAGTCTCAAATAGACAGATAAAAACGTATCTTACTGGACCAGTTAAGGTTAAAATAGGGAAATTTTCCGACATGCACCGCTTTGTCGTATGCGACACCAGCCCTGTAAATTTGTTAGGGAGGGATTTGTTGTGTAAGATGAATTGTACGATCTTCTGTACTCCTCATGGCATAGCTTTTGAGACTCCTGATGAGGATGTATTATACAAAATGACTATGGCCAATATGGAACCTGAGGTTACTGAGGCATTTGTTGTATTTGATCCAGCGGAATTGCCTCAAGAATTGAAGAAAACGGTGAGACCCGAGGTATGGAATTTGACGGGAGAAGACATGGGATTAATGAGAAATGTAGATCCCGTAAAAATTACTGTAAAGGAAGGAATAAGTTACCCAAATATTCCCCAGTACAAACTGACACCTGAGATAATTTCAGGAGTAACTGCTATAATAGACAGAATGATTGAACAAGGTATTTTGAGAGAGATAATGAGTAGTCCATGCAATTTGCCAATTATGGGTCTGAAAAAGCCTAACGGAACTTTTAGGATAGTACAAGACCTGAGAAAAGTGAATAAAATTGCTGCATCATGTTGTCCCATCGTACCAAACCCTTCTGTGATCCTATACCAGATTCCTCATGATGCAGAATGGTACACAGTCATTGATCTGTGTCATGCTTTCTTTTCCATCCCATTGCACCCTGACAGCCAACAGAGGTTTGTGTTTCGGTTTGGCGAACGTACTTTGGCATGGTGCCGAATCCCACAGAGGTATACAGAAAGTCCATCGATATTCAATCAGATTTTGAAGAATTCCTTAGAAGATTTAAAAATGCCCGAAAGCTCAGTACTAGTCCAATATATCGATGACCTGCTGGTGGTATCGAGAACCCGAGAAGCCTGTGTAGTGGATACAGTTGCATTGCTGAATCATTTGGCAGATGGAGGACTTAAGGTATCCCCATCAAAATAACAATTTTGCCAAAAGAAGTACAGTATTTAGGTCATAAAATTGAAAAAGGGCTGAGAAAGGTGACTGCAGATAGGATCAGGATAATCAAAGGAATGAGAGCACCAATGACTCAAAGAGAGGTGAGAATGTTTCTTGGAATGGTTGGATATTACCGTCAGTGGATTAGTAACTTCTCACTGATTGCAAAACCTCTGGTACGATTGACAAAGAGTGATGTGAAAGACCCCCTTGAATTGACTAAGGAGGAGTTGAAGGCTTTTAAACAATTAAGAGACGGTTTGTGTGAAGCCCCAGCTCTTGGCATGCCTGACTATGAAAAAGAGTTTGAGCTCTATTGCAGCGAGAGGAATGGGTGTACACTTTCTGTGCTGGTACAGAAACATGGAAAATTGAGGCGACCAACTGCATATTTTTCGGCTATACTAGATCCTGTAGCTGTGGCATTACCTGGTTGTTTGAAAGCTGTAGCGGCTACCTGTAAGAGCTTGGAACAGAGTGAAGGAATTGTGATGGGATATCCTGTGAGAGTGTTTGTGCCTCATGATGTGGCGATCCTTTTAACTAGGAGTCGCACCCAGTTTATGACGCATAATCATCTAACTGAGTATGAGAAGGTCATTTTAGGTGCAACAAATGTGAGCCTTGTGAGGTGTCTAAATGTGAACCCATCGACGTTGTTGCCTGATGCTGAGAATATGGAAGTAAGGGATGACGTGGATCATGATTGTCTGGAAGTGCTTGACTTTTGCACAAAACCACGCCCTGATATAAAAGATGTGCCTCTGAAAGAAAGTGACTATGTGATGTTTGTGGATGGATCATGTTTGAGAACAGACAAAGGGATTTTGAGTGCAGCATACGTAGTATGTACTGTAGCGGCTGTACTGGAAGCGTCTTGCCTGAAAGGAGTGAGATCAGCCCAGGTTGCTGAATTGTTTGCATTAACAAGAGCGTGCAGATTAAGAAAGAATCTGAGAGTCACTGTGATTACCAATAGTCAGTATGGCTTCGGAGTGGTGCATGACTTTGGGCAGATATGGTCCCAAAGAGGGTTCTTGACATCAAGTGGAACTCCTATACGGAATGCTGAAGTGATTGGGAAATTGCTTGAGGCGATACAGCTGCCTAAGCAATTGGCAGTAGTAAAATGTGCTGCCCATTCGAAGACCGCTGACTATGTGTCGGCTGGGAACGAGTTTGCAAATGACATGGCGCAATATTGTGTGCGCAACCAGAATTCGGTTAATCGAGGCAGGGAAAAAGAAATGAATTCATGTCCCTTACTTGTTACTAACACTGTGAATACGTGGGAGGAGGTGAGGCAGTTACAAGAAGAGGCAGGAGATGAGAAAGGAAACAGTGGATAAAATCAGGATGCGCACCCCGAGAGACAGACCACGTTTGAGTTTATCGGGATGGAAGACCAGTCATGCCTGATAGCATGGTCTCTACCATGGCACGGATGTATCATGAACAGGCACATGTAGGAAGGGATGCTATGATTAGGCTTTTCAAACAGACATGGTATAATGCCAAGTTTAGACTTGTAGCTGAGAGCCTGTGTCAGAGATGCCTTATATGTCAGCAATACAATCCCGGAAGAAAAACAGTGGTGAGTCTAGGAACGATAGGACGGGAAGGAGGTCCTTTCACCAGAATGCAGATTGACTTCATTGAAATGCCCCCTGCAATAGACTGAGGTATGTTCTAGTAGTAGTTTGCTTATTTTCACGTTGGGTGGAAGCGTATCCGACTAGAAGGAGTGATGGAATTACAGTAGCAAAACTCCTATTCAGAGAATTAATTCCCAGATTTGGTTTTCCTGTCACGATTGAATCAGATAGAGGGAAACATTTTCATAATGAAATCATGAAACTGATTTGTGAAGCATTGAATGTACAGCAAAAACTGCATTGTGCTTATCGCCCAGAGGCTTCTGGAGTGGTAGAACAAGTGAATGGCACCATTAAAAATAGATTGGGAAAAGTGTGTTTGGCCACAGATTTGAAATGGCCTGATGTCTTGCCTCTAGTGCTCATGACTATTAGATCTATCCCTGATAGGAAGACTGGACTCCCCATGAAATTGTAATGGGGAGGGCAATGAGACATGTTTTCGTTCCTGTCAACAAACTATTGTCTATATCTGATGACTTAGTGTTGGATTATTGCAAGGGGTTGGCTGATTCCATTCATTCTTTCATCAGGTTGGATCGGATGTAACCACTCTTGAAAAGAAGCCAGCTCATGATTTAAGTCCAGGAGACTGGGTGAAAATCAAAGTGCATAGAAGAAGAAATTGTCTGGTCCCACGGTGGGGAAAACCACGTCAAGTGATCTTGACCACGACGGCAGCTATGAAATGTGCCAGAGTGAAGAACTGGATTCATGCGAGTCATACCTTGCGAATCCCTAGTCCATTGAATAACCCTGAAGAGGAATATTTGGAAGAATCTGATACCAGTTCCGAGTCGGATTCAGAAGAAGCAAGAACAAGACCAACTCCTGGAAGGGGGGAATTGGAATCAAGTCCAGTTATAGCACCAGAGAATCTGCCCTTAAGAAGGAGATTGGAGATTTCTGACACTAGCTCAGAATCAGATACTGAACAAGTGCATGTACATGAAAATCTAAAAGAGAACATTAAGGAAACTGTCAAGGAAATTCTTGATAAAGAAGCTCCACATGTAAATACGAGAGAAATTCCACCTGAGGTCACAGAATTAGAAGGTGAGGTACTAGATACAGAGAGTAAGGGTAAGATTGTTGCGGAAGACCCCCGAGGAGGTGTAGGGAAACCACACATCCAGGTAGAAGAAGGGACAGTTAGTGAGCAGGAAGATTGCGTGGAAGAAACACGAGGAGGGACAAAATTAGATAGGGAACAGGAAGTTGTGGAAAGAAAATCTACCGAAGGTAAGGGTCAAGGTGAAACCGAATCTGAGGACAGTGAGGAAGAAGAACAAGAAGGTTGAGTCCTGAGGAAAAGAGCATGGAAAACTGAAAGAGGTGAAAAGGGAAGTAAGTTGAAAAGACCAGCTAAGGAGGAAATTTGGCCAAACAAGGTAAAAAGATTAAGGTATCGATTGACACGAGTAAAGTCATGTAGAGCAGAACAAGTGAATGAGGGGTCTAGCCAAGAGAAATCAAAGGACATTGATCAGACACCCTTGGAAAAGGGAAAACGGACTAAGAAACCCAACCAGAAGTATAAGTCACCAGAATGGACATACGTGGCACTTCCTGAAGTACAAGAGGAAGCAGACAGCCAAGGAAGTCTAGGTGTGACTATACCAGAAGTGGTTGAGGAAGACGAAGATTTGGAAATCCTGAGAGTTATCTTGTCCGATATCGGAGAAGAGACGGATGTTCAGGAAATTCTGAGCCAAGACTGTGAGAACGAAGTGAAGAACGATCAAATGCCAGATTGAAGGAACACGAAGGTGTTACAGAGAGATTGAATTACTGAATAAGACACATACCTGAAAGGAACCAAGTAGGCGCTCAGAGCCTTGGGTTTAGACAAAATTAGTTGTGAGTAGATGAGGCTAAGTCAAAAGACACTGATCATTTCCGAAAATGGCAAACACAGAAGGTAGAAAATCTACATGTGTGTTCCTTCGAAGATGGTGCAAGGTGTGTTGTTGTTGTACAGTATTACTAATGCTTCTGTGGAGTGTATTAGCTTTAATAGTTTCATTTAAAGTAACGTTCGAAACGATAGAGGGTCATAGTGAGAATAAGACTAATATGGAAAAGATTCATGATACTCATCCAACTATAGTGATAGATAGAACGGATTTACATAAGGATAGGTCCATAACTGATTTTTCAAACAACGTTTTCTCAAAGTTATTATATGAATATATAAAAACTATGGATGTGAGATACTGCTACATTTGCATGCAGTTACCTGCATCAGTGTCTGAAGGTGTTACGTACCACCACCTTCCTGTGAAATATGGAATAACATGTAGTGTATTAGCAAGTTTGTTTTATAAAACAGGGAAACTAGAATATTACTTCTCTGATGTAGATAACATTTTTTCACAAGTACCTGTAGTTCCTGAATTGAATAAGATAAAACCTGGTAAAGTTTTAGGTGAATATTTCTTAGAAACTAGAGAATTAACTTTAGAAGCAGTATTTAAGAATAATCTCACTTGTAGTCTGAAGAGGGAAGAAAAGACCTTTTTGGATATGGTGGGAGAGAGGAGAATCAAGATGCAAAGGAAGATACCTGAGGAAAAGGGAGAAAAGACGGTCTGGGACGTTGAAAGAGAAAAACATTTGAAAGGAGAAACCAGTCCGGCTATGGCTTTAGATTGGCCTCAGAGAGGGAAATTGTGTATTAGAAGAAATTAAACTGTGTATGATAACTATTTTATAGGTGCGAGTGAATGCCATGATACGTATAGAATCATGGGAGGATGGGGTTTTGAAGGAGGAAATGATCCGGTATTCCCCGGATTACATTTTATCTGTGGAAACAAAGCTTATTATCGACTACCGGACCATTGGTATGGCACATGTTACCTAGGCCTGGTCTTCCCAAAGATATTTCATGTGGGAAGGGGAAAAGATGGTACGCATGAGATAGGTAGACAACTAACACGTAGAAGGAGGGAAAGTTGGTCAGAAATTGTAGGGCATATTTTTGGAGCACTGATACCAGCCGTTGGAATATCTCTGAATGCACACAAAATTAGAAAATTGTCTACAGTAGTGGATCACTTATCGACAAGCACTGCTGGAGGGTTCTTGCTGGTGAATACCGAAATGGTTGTCATGAGAGCCATGGTGATGCAAAATCGACTTGCCCTTGATATTATTTTAGCAAAAAAAGGGAGGAGTCTGTGGAATGCTGAAAGTGCAACATTGTTGTACTTATATTCCTGACGAGAGTCATGATTTAAAGAAATATATTCAAAATATTATGGACTTGCATGAGGAAATTGTTCCATTGGAGGTTGAGAGTGTTTGGGAGAAGATTGGGAAAGGATTTTCTGCTATTAGAAATTTTCTGATAAAATTAAGTAGCTCATTTGTAGGTAAGATTGTAATTCCAGTAACTTGTGAGATAATATTAGTATTAATTCTGAGGTTAGGATGTGTATGTATAAAAAGAAGAAAGTTACAAAATAAAATAAAAAGATAAGTCGCTAAGAAAAGAGAGAAAGAAAGAAAGGAAAGAGAAATGGGAGACATAGAACTGGAAGAATGGAAAGAAAATATGTATAAGAAAACAAGAGATGATAAAATGGGTGAAACCATGATGTGACGTAACAAAACTTAAGCGAACTGAATTCAGTTCCGTAAAACTTTTATCAAAATTTGTGGAATTTGTGGTGATATTAAAAATCACCAAAGGGGGGATTGATGGAGCGGGTAAAACAAAATTTTGTATACCTTCTCTATTTTGCATGAAAATACAAATGACGTAATCAATTTACATATTAACTTGTATTAACTGTGTGCCATGATATACTAACCAATAAAGTGCACATTGATAAACACGAATTACACGCGGGACTAATTGCTATGTGTATGGCAGAATAACTTTAATGACTAGCTGTGGTACGCATATTTACAATAGAAGGTGTGATGATAGAAATTGCATGATTTGTGTTGCTTTTGTGACGTTTTGCGTTCCTGCTGGGACCAAATGGTGAGTATTATTGCTTTAAATGTCACTATAAACTAAGAAAATACTAATATATAATGGGATTAGTATGGGTTTAAACATTAGAACCTTCATTTTCGTATATTAATTACGTTTTATGTTTGTTTTGCTTAAGTTTGCATTCAGGCCTACCAGGCCATGATATTCAAAATGGAGTTCGGAAGTGGCCACCGTCTTGTGAGCGCCATGTCTACTGCGCAGACTCGAATGGCTCCAAAGATCTCCAGGCATCCTCAATTCAGAGCACAGTGTTCCTTGTCAAGGATAGGAACGTGGAGGACTGCCAGATTTCAGTCAGTGTGAATGACCCAAAAGAACAATAACCACCTATAACGGAAGGTCAACATGTTGATACATCTGACCTTTTTCGCATGAGAACTGTATGAGTTAAGAGAATGACATAGCAAATTCTCTGAGAACCCAGGACTATGAGAAATAAAGGACCATATTGAAACTTTAAAGGGTTCAACCAATCACAAAACATTCCCAATTCAGTAATTGTTACACGTTCCCCAGAATTTATTATAAAAGAAGGATAGTAGAGTAGGAAAGGAACAGAGGAGGTTAGTGCGTTCAGAAGGGGTGTCCCGAACTTGCGTGATCGACTTGCCTGCACGATTGCTTGGTCCTTTGCACATCTTTGGGACTGTGCCGTTCTGAGCAAAATAACTTTTCTGACTTGTTTGAGTTTTGGCCTGCATTCGATTGGGACGATTTTATCAGAAGGGATTTGAGTTATGCAGAGCTAACAGAGTTAGAGAAAGAGCCACGATATCAAGAATAGGTAAATATAAATGTCATGATAAATTGTGCTGAATAATTAAATTTGAACTTTGTTGACCGAAATGCTAATTATGCCACTGAAAGCAAGTAATTAGATAAACTAAACATTGATTAACAAAAAATGAGTTTGTGGTTCTTTAAGTAGGGCATTGAATAAGGATTCCGAAGCTTTAATGTGTTTTAGCTGGTTCTAAATCACCATCAACCAGTCCAACTAATTGGTCCGTCGACCAAGTGGTGAAGTGTAATACGTTTTCCTTCCCTATAGGTAATAAGGTACCCCCCCCACATGTCCAGCGGATTCCTCATCCTCCTGTGTGCAGATTCGAGTGAGACGTGTGAGTGTTATGGGCCCCACCAATGAATGCATGTGTGAATGAGTAAGTGCGGTGATAGATCTGTGATGCAGGGAGGATATGTAAATTTGCTCCTTTCCGCTGGATCATGACCACACCTTGCCGTTACTCAACAAGGCCGAACGTGTGTATAGCTCCACTACTCACAGAGGCTCACTGAATTTGCTGTCTCCTTTTTGTCCTGGGTGGCCTTTTTTGACTCGGACCCAGTCGCCCTCCGTCAGCTTGGCTTCCTGTACATCATGCCTTTTATCGTAATGGGCTTTGTAGATGCGTTGGGCTTTCTCTATGTTGCTCCCGACGATGGCTGGGGACCATTTGCATGGTCATCCAGGCTGCATTGTCTCTGGTAAAGGGATCCCTGTCTCTAAGGATCTTAAACGAGCTGTCGCCTGTAAGGGTGGGGGTGATGCGATACGCCCACACTGTGCTTTTGACTTCGGTCTCCAGTTCTTTCCGGCACTGATGGATGCTTGGACTGAGCCCATGATCACCCGGTTGAAGCGTTCCAATTGGCGGTTGCCCGCCGGGTAATAGACGGGTGTGTGTTTTGTCTGAATGCCATTGCGGTCAGTGAAAGCTGTCCATTTGGCTGATGTGAACTGGGGTCTGTTGTCGCTTGTGATGGTTTTGGGGATGCCTTACCTCATGAAGATGTTGGTGAGGAAGGCGATGACGGTGTCGGTGTCCACTGATTTCTACCTCTGGCCACTTCGAGTATCGATCCACCAAAACGATGAGGTGTTTGGGAGTGCCCCATGAATCCAGAATGGGGCCTAAGATGTCAATGGATAAGGCCTCCCACGGGTTGTTGGGGGTATTGAACTCCCCCATAGGGAGTCTCATGGTGGGGAGTGTTTTGTCCGCTCTGGCGCAGTGTTCGCATGCTCTAACAAATCTTTTTACATGGTTGTCCATGGTCGGCTACCAGTACAGTCGTTTCATTCATCTTTTCGCTTTGACGATGCCCAGGTGGCCTTTGTGGTTGATGTGGAGTATGAAATCGAAGAGCTCCTTAGGGGGCACCACTCTGTCGCCTCGCAGGAGGAATATAGAGTTGTCGCTAATGGATAATTCGTCGCGGACCTCCCAGTATTTTCTGAAGTTGTCCTTTGTATGCTTCTTTTCTGGCCAGCCATGCGTGATGTACAGTTTGACCTGCGAGAGTTCGGTATCCTGCGCATAGGCGTCTGTCCAGTTCTGGGCACTGATTGTGTGCTCGGGGTCCATCATAAATGCAACGCTGTACTCGTCCCAGTCCGATTGCCTTACTGCTCCTTCCATGGCAGCTGCCCTGCTGAGGAAGTCTGCGACCCTGTTCTGTGGGCCGGGGAGGTATTCCACGTCGTACTCGAAGTCTAAGAGACATAGTGTCATCTTCGCGATGCGTGGGGTGTCTGTCACGTTGCCACTGGAAGTGAGAACCTTGATCAGGGGTTTGTGGTCGGTGCGGAGCGTGAATCTGGATCCCCACAGATATTGTCGAAATTTCTCCATCGCCCAGATGGATGCTAGAATTTCTTTCTCGATCTTGCTGTACTTCTCTTCACTGGGCGTGAGGGATCGTGAGGCAAATCCCACGGTGGTCTCCGTGCCATCCTTTGCTTTCTGGGAGAGGACCGCGCCCAATCCTTTGTCGCTGGCGTCAGTGGTCAGGATGCTGGGGGCGGTTCCGTCGAAGCCGTGTAAGGGAATCACCTCACAAATGTCCCTTTTGATGGCCGAGAATTCCGCTTCCGACTCATCGGACCAGGCAACGGTGTTCTTTTCTTTCAGCAGTTGACGTAAGCTGTGCGTTTTGGTAGTGAAGTTCCTGACGAATTTGCTATAAAATTCCACCAGCCCCAGGAATGAGCCGACATCATCTTTGCTTTTAGGGGAGGGCGCAGACATGATGGCTTCCACCTTGGCTGTTTCGGGGGAGATGCCTGTGTCGCTGATCTCATGTCCCAGATAGGTCACCTTGCGTAAGCCGAATTTGCACTTCTCAAGTTCCGCCGTGAGGCCGTTGGCCGCCAGTGTATGCAGTACGGTGTGCAGGATGTCATTGTGTTCTGCCTTGGTCTTCTCCATGACGAGGATGTCGTCCTGGAAGTAGAGGACTCCGTAGATATCTTTGAAGAGTGTGTGCATGAGTTTTTGGAAGACGGCCGCCACGGATGCGAGACCAAAGGGCAGCCGTCGAAACCTGTAGCAGCGAAAGGGCGTGATGAAAGAGGTGAGTTTCCGGCACGATGGGTGGAGCGACACTTGGTGGTATGCCACTTTGAGGTCAATGGTGGAGAACCATTTGATCCCCTTGGTCTGGGCTAGTAGTTCGTTTATTTTGGGCAGCGGGAACTTGTCGACAATTATGTTTTTGTTGAGTTCTCAGAGGTCAATGCAAAGGCGTATCTTCCCGCTTTGTTTGCGCACCACCACCAAGGGCGCGAGCCATTCGGCGCATTCTATTGGTTCGATGATGTCATTGTCTTCCAAGCGTTTAAGTTCAAGCTGTACTGCCACTCTGCAGTTAAATGGGATATTCCTGACTTTGTGGAATACTGGCACCGCTCCTTCTTTAAGCATGATTTTGTGGGTGAACTTTGACATCTTCCCGATGTGGTCGCTGAAGACTGCTGGAAACTCTGCTTTTAACGAGGCTGGAGTGGATGAGTCGTCCATCAGAAACACTTGAGTGTCACTGCCTGGGTTGAGTTGGATGCTTAGCGCTCCCTGGTCCGCCCACCCCAGGACTGAGGGGCCTTTCTGCGTGACGTACAATTTTGCTATCATGTGCCTGCCATTGAACTCGAACAGGAGCCGCCGGAACCCCACCATGGGATACGTTCCCCCTTGTATGTGACTGGGTAGACGTCAGTGGGATGGAGGTTCCCCACCACCTGGGCAAAGTCTTTGTCCCATAGCTGTTTTTGGATGATGGTGTATGGCGAATCGGAATCCGCCACCATGGCAATCTGGACACCCCCAATCAATAACATGCAGGATGGCTTCTTCTTGGCAACATCGCCAATGCCTAGGATTTGGTCCTCGATGCAGAGTATGCAATCTTGGTCAGATTGGTCTGCTCCATCTTGGTCGTCGGAGTCATCCTGGACATATTTGACATATTTGAGCTTCTGGGCTTCCGTCTGCATTCTTTACCGAAATGTCCTGTGACTCCACAGAAGGAGCATTTGATGTGGAATACTGAACACTGCCTATTGTTGGCCATGTGGGATTGGCTGCTGCATCTGTAACATGTTCCTTGCTTGTCCATGGGAGCACGGCTGGGCCCCTTAGGTCTAGGCGTAGATTGCCTGTTGGAGGTTGAGCCGGAATTTGTCGTAGGTTTTGCGGCTAGAACCCTCCAGTCTGTCGCTTTGCACACTGTGGGCTGTTGGACCGGTTCCTTCTTGGCGGCGAGTGCGCACCCTTTGGACAACTCAGCTCTCTTGACTATCGCAATGATCTCCGGGAGAGACGCTTCACCATTAACCCACAACTTCTCCTGGACGCTTGAGTGGGTTGTGTGCATTATGATCTGGTCCCTTATAAGGTCGTCGTGCAGGGTGCCAAACTTGCAGTTGATGGGCAACTTCTTGAGGGCCGCTACGTAGTCCGGCTCGGTCTGTTTGCGTTGGAAACAAATGTACCGGTCGATGGCTGTGCAAATTACTGGCTGGTAATGGTTATCTAGGTCTTCCAGGGCATGTTGGAAAATGTCACCATCTGTAGATGCCCTGGGCTTCTTCACCATGTTTTCGTAAACGCGCAGGCCTTCTGGACCCAGATTATGTAGGAGGATCTTCTTCTGGCGTTTACTGGAGAACTTCTCCTCACCTTCATCTTCCAGCGCCGATAGATAGTTCAAGAAGTACCCCTTCCAGTCGGCCCATTTCATGGCCGGTTCCCCTGGTTTTGGCAGGAAGGGTACTGGGTTGGTCAGGGAGAAGATCTGTGCGCACATGGTGCGGGTGACTTGGAAGGCGGTGCGCCTTGCTGTAGGGCGGAAGTCGCGTGGAAATCTTTGTGACCTAGAAGTGGGACAAACCCTGCAGAGAGGAGGCTGCCCCTCGTGCTGTCTCGCCGCTGCTGCGTACTCCCTGATGTGCCCGCTGCATGGTAGATAACGCGTTCCAGGGGCCGGGTGCTCCACGCACTGGTTTGCTGGCTGTGGGGTCGCTGTGCCTGATGAGTAGCCGTGGAAGGCCCTCGCGAAACCCCTCATGCGAGGAGGTGTGTCTGGTGACGACACAGCCCTCTGGAGCAGTATAAAAGGCGGGTGATAAGGACAGGTGTGGGGGGTGTGGGGCACGCACCGATAAGCATGTCGAGCCCTCATGCGATGGAACTGGTTGCTCCCTCCTTCACTCAGGCCTTAGTGGACGCGGTGAACAAGCAGCGCCCGCCACAGCGTTTTTGCCGGCTCTCCCCTACCGTGATGGCGGCCAGAATGGCTCCTGGGTTCTGCTGCCTCATCGCCACTGTGGTGTATGAGTGTGAGCCCCTCCAGAATGAAGACCATGGACAAGATAGAGGACTTCTAAGGCTTCTTTATTAACTTATTTCACATCTCGAGGAGAGAGCCGACTGCTCGCCTTCACGCCGCGATCCTAATGGCCGCCCCATCACGTCACTCCCACAACGCATTGCGGCGAGTTACGTGACGTCAGGAGGCTAGACCGCGATGCTACAGTGATCTTTTAGGTATGTCAGTCTCTGCATGGCCTTTACTACTGGAGTGCGCCATCAGTCCACAGGTAAGTGCTGTTGTTCCTACCCCTTTGCAGCCATTGGCTGGAGAGCAGCCGGACGTTTTTTCACCAGACAACTGGAAATCCATAGATCCATTAAAGAAACAACTTGGAAACAAAGCAATATCTCGCGTGCTGTGCACCCACGAAGTCTAGAATTACCTCTCTCTGCGTCATGGCCGGTCCCCCACAAAAACTCAAAGGTCACTTCGGCCCGAATCAACATTAAATAGTGCTTGCGAGTATATACATTAATATACAGGTTAAGCTGATGCTGGGTGAGGCGGTAGCCGGTGGGAACTGATCAGCTAACTCAGCAGCTCAGCACTCAGAAGGGCAGAAGAGGCCAACGCCCTATTTTTCATTGGCAGTAGACTGAGGACTTAGCAACCAATGAAAAAAATTACAGAAAAAGTGGGAACATCCGTGATATGCTGTGGGCTAATTCAATACAGGAAGAATCGCCTTTTGAGCCAATGCCTGAAGGCGGCTCACCCAAACAAGTCAATGGCTGAAGAGTGCTTATCCAAAGCCTCGTTCTTCTGTTATATGTGTGTCGTGTACTGTGTGTATTATGTGTACACGTGGTTTTCAAGATAGCTAATGCTGCCTGTAGTGAGACCTCAGCAAGCCTCTGCCTGAGTGATAAAGGACACAGGTTTGGCAACACAGCCTGAGGATGAATAAACAGAATAAAGCGTGTGTGTGTGTTTTTCCTTACAACGAGGTTGCAGTTTTAATTAAATGTGGATTGAGAAAGTGAAAATATGCATTGCAGACATGATGGGTCTCTCAATGGCTCAGGCGTTGCGTGGCATCTTAGGGCGGAGCCCTTCCTTTGCCTCTGGCTTGGCTCTCGATGCAGGGCCGGCTTTAGCGCCGGTAGTGCCCAGTGCCAGTCATTATTGGCACCCCCTCAATGACCTTCTTCACACATTCCCTCACTGCCACCCTCCAACAGTGCCCCTCATCTCCCCATAGCCTCACGTGTATTTCATTTGTTTTATAGAGCTACTCATACCAGTGTAGGGTGTCAGAGCACTTTACATCACACTAACATTATACAAAGACAATGAATAATACGTGTGTAAATCAGTCTACAGGAAATGTTACATAAAACAATGAGGATTATAAGATGTACGAATCACACGTCATCCATAGAACGCAGTATTATTTAAGAGTGTTTGGTCTGGAGAAGCACAAACTCAGGAATTTAAACTTACCATAGTGGTTGGGGTTGGCTTTACTAATGAGAATATATTGCTATCCAAGCGAACTCCTTTTAGCAACATTAGGATAATGATAAACTTTGAAAAACATGACGTTCTAACCAGTATAATGCAGTTTGCATTCAGCTCTTCGATGACAGTTCACAGGTCACTGTGCTATGTTAGGATTGTAATTTATGAACTACAAGTGACAAAAGAATCTCTATGACAAAAGCAGGAACCCACTGACCTATCCACATAAAATACAGCTCTGTGATCTGCATGGTACCCGTTCTTTGAATAGGCAAAGTAATTCCCCACCCGCCCACCCCTCGCCCTCCTAGGTCAGCGACAGGTGCGGATGCACCAGCCGCACACCCCTGAAGCTGGCCTGGTCTATGACTCGAGTAGCTTGTCCACCAGTAGCCTCAGCATGTAGGGGAAGCTTGCACTGCTGCTGCCCATGTTGCTCCTGCGCTGTGAGTGGCAGGGACACGTGGTGGCACCTTTTTCATGATATAAAAGTAGAACTCCTGGTGTTGTTGGCTCTTGTTCTCCTCCTTGCCTATGCCGATAGGGGGAGGCTTTGGGGAGGGGGTGGGGGGTGGGGGGGGGGGGGAGGATGCGGACCAGGTCTGGTGACCTGCAGCACCTGCTCCCAAGGATGGGGTGACTCCAGGACACAGAGCAGGCCTTACCTATGCCAGTCTTGTCAACACACCCGTTAGTGACTCAGGCGTCAGTAGCTTCTTGTATCAACAAGTGGAGCTCGTGATCGGGTAACGCTCTGGATTTTAGCGAGGGGGAGGGGGCGGGGGGAGATGAAGTGCCCTGGGAGCTGTCAAGGAGAAGGTGCTGTGCCAGTGTTTGCACAGCTCCATCCATGTGTGATGAGCTGTGCAGGGGGGGGTCTTTACTTCCGCCAGTGTAGAGGAAAGAACGATATAGGATTGTATTTAGGGAGGGGGCTAAATGTTCCGTGTTTACTAATCATAAATGTCTTCAATGGTTTATGTTCACTAGGTGCAGCAACACACCCTGTGAACTCGTAAAGAGTGGGTTTATTGCTGAAACCCACGCGGTGAATACACACCCTAAAACACGCAGCGAGGCCCTCACAGGCACTCGATGCCAGACTTCCACTGGTCCGCCGAGGCCAGCGAGAGTTAGGTGACCTTAAAAGTGGTGCCATCCGAGCTCGCTGGAAGCAGAGAGCAAGGGACCCCTGATCTTGCAGCAGTGAAGCACGGACCCCTGGGCTTGCAGCAGAGAGCCAGGGACCCCTGAGCTTGCACCAGACAGCCAGCGACCCCTGGGCTTGCAGCAGAGAGTCAGGAACCACTGAGCTTGCAGCAGAGAGTCAGGGACCACTGAGCTTGCAGCAGAGGGGCTGGGACCCCTGAGCTTGCAGCAGAGGGGCTGGGACCCCTGAGCTTGCAGCGGAGAGCCAGTGACCCCTGATCTTTCAACAGACAGCTAGCGACCCCTGAGCTTCCAGCGGAGAGCCAGCGACCCCTGATCTTGCAACAGACAGCCAGTGACCTCTGAGCTTGAAGCAGAGAGTCAGGGACCCCTGAACGTGCAGCAGAGAGTCAGGGACCCCTGAGCTTGCAGCAGAGAGGCAGCGACCCCTGATCTTGCAACAGACAGACAGCGACCCCTGAGCTTGCAGCAGAGAGCCAGCGACCCCTGATCTTGCAACAGACAGACAGCGACCCCTGAGCTTGCAGCAGAGAGCCAGCGACCCCTGATCTTGCAACAGGCAGCCAGCGACCCCTGAGCTTGCAGCAGAGAGCCAGGGACCACTGAGCTTGCAGCAGAGAGCCAGGGACCACTGAGCTTGCAGCAGAGGGGCTGGGACCCCTGACCTTGCAGCAGAGAGGCAGGGGCCCATGAGCTTGCAGCAGAGAGCCAGGTACCCCTGAGCTTGCAGCAGAGAGCCAGCGACCCCTGATCTTGCAACAGGCAGCCAGCGACCCCTGAGCTTGCAGCAGAGAGCCAGGGACCACTGAGCTTGCAGCAGAGAGCCAGGGACCACTGAGCTTGCAGCAGAGGGGCTGGGACCCCTGACCTTGCAGCAGAGAGGCAGGGACCCCTGACCTTGCAGCAGAGAGCCAGGTACCCCTGAGCTTGCAACAGACGGCCAGCGCCCCTGAGCTTGCAGCAGTGAGCCAGGGACCACTGAGCTTGCAGCAGAGAGGCTGGGACCCCTGAGCTTTCAGCCGAGAGGCAGGGACCCCAAAGCTTGCAGCAGAGAGCCAGGGACCACTGAGCTTGCAGCAGAGGGACTGGGACCCCTGACCTTGCAGCAGAGAGGCAGGGACCCCTGACCTTCAGCAGAGAGCCAGGTACCCCTGAGCTTGCAGCAGTGAGGCATGGACCCCTGAGCTTGGAACAGACAGCCAGTGACCCCTGAGCTTGCAGCAGTGAGCCAGGGACCACTGAGCTTGCAGCAGAGAGCCAGGGACCACTGAGCTTGCAGCAGAGGGGCTGGGACCCCTGACCTTGCAGCAGAGAGGCAGGGACCCCTGACCTTGCAGCAGAGAGCCAGGTACCCCTGAGCTTGCAACAGACGGCCAGCGCCCCTGAGCTTGCAGCAGTGAGCCAGGGACCACTGAGCTTGCAGCAGAGAGGCTGGGACCCCTGAGCTTGCAGCCGAGAGGCAGGGACCCCAAAGCTTGCAGCAGAGAGCCAGGGACCACTGAGCTTGCAGCAGAGGGACTGGGACCCCTGACCTTGCAGCAGAGAGGCAGGGACCCCTGACCTTCAGCAGAGAGCCAGGTACCCCTGAGCTTGCAGCAGTGAGGCATGGACCCCTGAGCTTGGAACAGACAGCCAGTGACCCCTGAGCTTGCAGCAGTGAGCCAGGGACCACTGAGCTTGCAGCAGAGAGGCAGGGGCCCATGAGCTTGCAGCAGAGAGCCAGGTACCCCTGAGCTTGCAACAGACGGCCAGCGCCCCTGAGCTTGCAGCAGTGAGCCAGGGACCACTGAGCTTGCAGCAGAAAGGCTGGGACCCCTGAGCTTGCAGCCGAGAGGCAGGGACCCCAAAGCTTGCAGCAGAGAGCCAGGGACCACTGAGCTTGCAGCAGAGGGACTGGGTCCCCTGACCTTGCAGCAGAGAGGCAGGGACCCCTGACCTTGCAGCAGAGAGCCAGGTACCCCTGAGCTTGCAGCAGTGAGGCATGGACCCCTGAGCTTGCAACAGACAGCCAGCGACCCCTGAGCTTGCAGCAGTGAGCCAGGGACCACTGAGCTTGCAGCAGAGAGCCAGGGACCACTGAGCTTGCAGCAGAGGGGCTGGGACCCCTGACCTTGCAGCAGAGAGGCAGGGACCCCTGACCTTGCAGCAGAGAGCCAGGTACCCCTGAGCTTGCAACAGACGGCCAGCGCCCCTGAGCTTGCAGCAGTGAGTCAGGGACCACTGAGCTTGCAGCAGAGAGGCTGGGACCCCTGAGCTTGCAGCCAAGAGGCAGGGACCCCAAAGCTTGCAGCAGAGAGCCAGGGACCACTGAGCTTGCAGCAGAGGGACTGGGACCCCTGACCTTGCAGCAGAGAGGCAGGGACCCCTGACCTTCAGCAGAGAGCCAGGTACCCCTGAGCTTGCAGCAGTGAGGCATGGACCCCTGAGCTTGGAACAGACAGCCAGTGACCCCTGAGCTTGCAGCAGTGAGCCAGGGACCACTGAGCTTGCAGCAGAGAGGCAGGGGCCCATGAGCTTGCAGCAGAGAGCCAGGTACCCCTGAGCTTGCAACAGACGGCCAGCGCCCCTGAGCTTGCAGCAGTGAGCCAGGGACCACTGAGCTTGCAGCAGAAAGGCTGGGACCCCTGAGCTTGCAGCCGAGAGGCAGGGACCCCAAAGCTTGCAGCAGAGAGCCAGGGACCACTGAGCTTGCAGCAGAGGGACTGGGTCCCCTGACCTTGCAGCAGAGAGGCAGGGACCCCTGACCTTGCAGCAGAGAGCCAGGTACCCCTGAGCTTGCAGCAGTGAGGCATGGACCCCTGAGCTTGCAACAGACAGCCAGCGACCCCTGAGCTTGCAGCAGTGAGCCAGGGACCACTGAGCTTGCAGCAGAGAGCCAGGGACCACTGAGCTTGCAGCAGAGGGGCTGGGACCCCTGACCTTGCAGCAGAGAGGCAGGGGCCCATGAGCTTGCAGCAGAGAGCCAGGTACCCCTGAGCTTGCAACAGACGGCCAGCGCCCCTGAGCTTGCAGCAGTGAGCCAGGGACCACTGAGCTTGCAGCAGAGAGGCTGGGACCCCTGAGCTTGCAGCCGAGAGGCAGGGACCCCAAAGCTTGCAGCAGAGAGCCAGGGACCACTGAGCTTGCAGCAGAGGGACTGGGACCCCTGACCTTGCAGCAGAGAGGCAGGGACCCCTGACCTTGCAGCAGAGAGCCAGGTACCCCTGAGCTTGCAGCAGTGAGGCATGGACCCCTGAGCTTGCAACAGACAGCCAGCGACCCCTGAGCTTGCAGCAGTGAGCCAGGGACCACTGAGCTTGCAGCAGAGAGGCTGGGACCTCTGAGCTTGCAGCCGAGAGGCAGGGACCCCAAAGCTTGCAGCAGAGAGTCAGGGACCCCTGAGCTTGCAGCAGTGAGGCAGGGACCCCTGAGCTTGCTGCAGACAGCCAAGGACCCCTGAGCTTGCAGCTGACAGCCAGGGACCCTGAGCTTGCAGCAGAAAGGCAGGGACCCCTGAGCTTGCAGCAGTGAGGTACCGACCCCTAAGCTTGCAGCAGAGAGGGACCACTGAGCTTGCAGCAGTGAGGCAGGTACAGCTGATCTTGCAGCAGAGAGGAAGGTACCCCTGGTTTGCAGAAGAGAGCCAGGGACCCCAAAGCTTGCAGCAGAGAGCCAGGGACCTCAGGTTTCTAGCAGAGGCAGGGACCCCTGAGCTTGCAGCAGAGAGGCAGGGACCCCTGGTTTGCAGCAGAGAGCCTGGGACCCCTAAGCTTGCAACAGACAGCCAGCGACCCCTGAGCTTGCAGCAGTGAGGCAGGGACCCCTACGGTTGCAGCAGAAAGGCAGGGGCCCCTGACCTGCAGCAGAGAGGCAGGGGCCCCTGACCTTGAATCAGTGAGGCATGGACCCCTGCGCTTGCAGCAGAGAGCCAGGGACCCCTGAGTTTGCAGCAGTGAGGCAGGGATCCCTGAGCTTGCAGCAGAGAGCCAGGGACCCCTGAGCTTGCAGCAGAGAGCCAGGTACCCCTAAGCTTGCAGCAGTGAGGCAGGGACCCCTGATCTTGCAGCAGAAAGGCAGGGCCCCTGACCTACAGCAGAGAGGCAGGGACCCCTGAGCTTGCAGCAGTGAGGCATGGACCCCTGCGCTTGCAGCCGAGAGCCAGGGACCCCAGAGCTTGCAACAGAGAGCCTGGGACCCCTGAGCTTGCAGTAGAGAGCCCGGGACCACTGATCTGGTAGCAGTGAGGCACAGACCCCTGAGCTTGCAGCAGAGAGCCAGGGACCCCTAAGCTTGCAGCAGAGAGCCAGGGACCCCTAAGCTTGCAGCAGAGATACAGGGACCCCAGAACTTGCAGCAGTCAGCCACGGGCCCCAAAGCTTGCAGCAGAGAGGCAGGGACCCCTGACCTGCAGAAGAAAGGCAAGAACCCCTGAGCTTGCAGCAGAGAGGCAAAGACCACTGAGCCTGCAGCAGAGAAGCAGGGACCACTGAGCTTGTAGCAGAGAGGCAGGGACCCCTGATCTTGCAGCAGTGAGGCACGGACCCCTGAGCTTGCAGCAGAGAGCCAGGGACCCCTAAGCTTGCAGCAGAGAGCCAGGTACCCCTGAGCTTGCAACAGACGGCCAGCGCCCCTGAGCTTGCAGCAGTGAGCCAGGGACCACTGAGCTTGCAGCAGAGAGGCTGGGACCCCTGAGCTTGCAGCCGAGAGGCAGGGACCCCAAAGCTTGCAGCAGAGAGCCAGGGACCACTGAGCTTGCAGCAGAGGGACTGGGACCCCTGACCTTGCAGCAGAGAGGCAGGGACCCCTGACCTTCAGCAGAGAGCCAGGTACCCCTGAGCTTGCAGCAGTGAGGCATGGACCCCTCAGCTTGGAACAGACAGCCAGTGACCCCTGAGCTTGCAGCAGTGAGCCAGGGACCACTGAGCTTGCAGCAGAGAGGCAGGGGCCCATGAGCTTGCAGCAGAGAGCCAGGTACCCCTGAGCTTGCAACAGACGGCCAGCGCCCCTGAGCTTGCAGCAGTGAGCCAGGGACCACTGAGCTTGCAGCAGAAAGGCTGGGACCCCTGAGCTTGCAGCCGAGAGGCAGGGACCCCAAAGCTTGCAGCAGAGAGCCAGGGACCACTGAGCTTGCAGCAGAGGGACTGGGTCCCCTGACCTTGCAGCAGAGAGGCAGGGACCCCTGACCTTGCAGCAGAGAGCCAGGTACCCCTGAGCTTGCAGCAGTGAGGCATGGACCCCTGAGCTTGCAACAGACAGCCAGCGACCCCAGAGCTTGCAGCAGTGAGCCAGGGACCCCTGACCTTCAGCAGAGAGCCAGGTACCCCTGAGCTTGCAGCAGTGAGGCATGGACCCCTGAGCTTGGAACAGACAGCCAGTGACCCCTGAGCTTGCAGCAGTGAGCCAGGGACCACTGAGCTTGCAGCAGAGAGGCAGGGGCCCATGAGCTTGCAGCAGAGAGCCAGGTACCCCTGAGCTTGCAACAGACGGCCAGCGCCCCTGAGCTTGCAGCAGTGAGCCAGGGACCACTGAGCTTGCAGCAGAAAGGCTGGGACCCCTGAGCTTGCAGCCGAGAGGCAGGGACCCCAAAGCTTGCAGCAGAGAGCCAGGGACCACTGAGCTTGCAGCAGAGGGACTGGGTCCCCTGACCTTGCAGCAGAGAGGCAGGGACCCCTGACCTTGCAGCAGAGAGCCAGGTACCCCTGAGCTTGCAGCAGTGAGGCATGGACCCCTGAGCTTGCAACAGACAGCCAGCGACCCCTGAGCTTGCAGCAGTGAGCCAGGGACCACTGAGCTTGCAGCAGAGAGCTAGGGACCACTGAGCTTGCAGCAGAGGGGCTGGGACCCCTGACCTTGCAGCAGAGAGGCAGGGGCCCATGAGCTTGCAGCAGAGAGCCAGGTACCCCTGAGCTTGCAACAGACGGCCAGCGCCCCTGAGCTTGCAGCAGTGAGCCAGGGACCACTGAGCTTGCAGCAGAGAGGCTGGGACCCCTGAGCTTGCAGCCGAGAGGCAGGGACCCCAAAGCTTGCAGCAGAGAGCCAGGGACCACTGAGCTTGCAGCAGAGGGACTGGGACCCCTGACCTTGCAGCAGAGAGGCAGGGACCCCTGACCTTGCAGCAGAGAGCCAGGTACCCCTGAGCTTGCAGCAGTGAGGCATGGACCCCTGAGCTTGCAACAGACAGCCAGCGACCCCTGAGCTTGCAGCAGTGAGCCAGGGACCACTGAGCTTGCAGCAGAGAGGCTGGGACCTCTGAGCTTGCAGCCGAGAGGCAGGGACCCCAAAGCTTGCAGCAGAGAGTCAGGGACCCCTGAGCTTGCAGCAGTGAGGCAGGGACCCCTGAGCTTGCTGCAGACAGCCAAGGACCCCTGAGCTTGCAGCTGACAGCCAGGGACCCTGAGCTTGCAGCAGAAAGGCAGGGACCCCTGAGCTTGCAGCAGTGAGGTACCGACCCCTAAGCTTGCAGCAGAGAGGGACCACTGAGCTTGCAGCAGTGAGGCAGGTACAGCTGATCTTGCAGCAGAGAGGCAGGTACCCCTGGTTTGCAGAAGAGAGCCAGGGACCCCAAAGCTTGCAGCAGAGTGCCAGGGACCTCAGGTTTCTAGCAGAGGCAGGGACCCCTGAGCTTGCAGCAGAGAGGCAGGGACCCCTGGTTTGCAGCAGAGAGCCTGGGACCCCTAAGCTTGCAACAGACAGCCAGCGACCCCTGAGCTTGCAGCAGTGAGGCAGGGACCCCTGCGGTTGCAGCAGAAAGGCAGGGGCCCCTGACCTGCAGCAGAGAGGCAGGGGCCCCTGACCTTGAATCAGTGAGGCATGGACCCCTGCGCATGCAGCAGAGAGCCAGGGACCCCTGAGTTTGCAGCAGTGAGGCAGGGATCCCTGAGCTTGCAGCAGAGAGCCAGGGACCCCTGAGCTTGCAGCAGAGAGCCAGGTACCCCTAAGCTTGCAGCAGTGAGGCAGGGACCCCTGATCTTGCAGCAGAAAGGCAGGGCCCCTGACCTACAGCAGAGAGGCAGGGACCCCTGAGCTTGCAGCAGTGAGGCATGGACCCCTGCGCTTGCAGCCGAGAGCCAGGGACCCCAGAGCTTGCAACAGAGAGCCTGGGACCCCTGAGCTTGCAGTAGAGAGCCCGGGACCACTGATCTGGTAGCAGTGAGGCACAGACCCCTGAGCTTGCAGCAGAGAGCCAGGGACCCCTAAGCTTGCAGCAGAGAGCCAGGGACCCCTAAGCTTGCAGCAGAGATACAGGGACCCCAGAACTTGCAGCAGTCAGCCACGGGCCCCAAAGCTTGCAGCAGAGAGGCAGGGACCCCTGACCTGCAGAAGAAAGGCAAGAACCCCTGAGCTTGCAGCAGAGAGGCAAAGACCACTGAGCCTGCAGCAGAGAAGCAGGGACCACTGAGCTTGTAACAGAGAGGCAGGGACCCCTGATCTTGCAGCAGTGAGGCACGGACCCCTGAGCTTGCAGCAGAGAGCCAGGGACCCCTAAGCTTGCAACAGAGAGCCAGGGACCCCTGAGCTTGCAGCAGAGAGGCAGGGACCCCTGACCTACAGCAGAGAGGCAGGGACCCCAGAGCGTGCAGCAGTGAGTCACGGACCCATGAGCTTGCAGCAGAGAGGCAAGGGAGGCAAGGAACCCTGAGCTTGCAGCAGAGAGGCAGGGACCCCTGAGCTTGCAGCATAGAGGCAGGAGCCCCTGAGCTTGTAGCAGAGAGGTACAGATGCCTGAACTTGCAGCAGAGAGGCAAGGAACCCTGAGCTTGCAGCGGAGAGGCATGGACCCTGAGCTTGCAGCACTGAGGCAGGGACCCCTGATATTTCAGCAGAGAAGAAGGGACCCCTGAGCTTGCAGCAGTGAGGCAGGGAACCCTGAGCTTGCAGGAGAGAGCCAGGGGGCCCTGAGCTTGCAGCAGAGAGGCAGGGACCCCTGACCTGCAGAAGAAAGGCAAGGACCCCTTAGCTTGCAGCAGAGAGGCAGAGACCATTGAGCCTGCAACAGAGAAGCAGGGACCACTGAGCTTGCAGCAGGGAAGCAGGGGCCCCTGACGTGCAGCAGCGAGGCAGGAAACCCGGAGCTTGCAGCAGAGAGGCAGGGCCCCTGAGCTTCCAACAGAGAGCCAGGGGGCCCTGAGCTTGCAGCTGAGAGGCAGGGACCCTGACCTGCAGAAGAAAGGCAAGGACCCCTGAGCTTGCAGCAGAGAGGCAGAGACCACTGAGCCTGCAGCATTGAAGCAGGGACCACTGAGCTTGTAGCAGGCAGGCAGGGACCCCTGATCTTGCAGCAGTGAGGCACGGACCCCTGAGCTTGCAGCAGAGAGCCAGGGACCACTGAGCTTGCAACAGAGAGCCAGGGACCCCTGAGCTTGCAGCAGAGAGGCAGGGACCCCTGACCTACAGCAGAGAGGCAGGGACCCCAGAGCTTGCAGCAGTGAGTCACAGACCCATGAGCTTGCAGCAGAGAGGCAGGGACCCCTGAGATTGCAGCAGAGAGGCAGGAGCCCCAGAGCTTGTAGTAGAGAGGTACAGACGCTTGAACTTGCAGCAGAGAGGCAGGGAACCCTGAGCTTGCAGCAGAGAGGCAGTGACCCCTGATCTTACAGCAGTGAGGCACGGACCCCTGAGCTTGCAGCAGAGAGCCAGGGACCCCTAAGCTTGCAGCAGAGAGGCAGGGACCCCTGACCTACAGCAGAGAGGCAGAGACCCCAGAGCTTGCAGCAGTGAGTCATGGACCCATGAGCTTGCAGCAGAGAGGCAAGGGAGGCAAGGACCCCTGAGCTTGCAGCAGAGAGGCAGGGACCCCTGAGATTACAGCAGAGAGGCAGGAGCCCCAGAGCTTTTTGTAGAGAGGCATGGACCCCTGAGCTTGCAGCAGCGAGGCAGAGACCCCTGATATTTTAGCAGGGAGGCAGGGACCCCTGAGCTTGCAGCAGTGAGGCAGGGAACCCTGAGCTTGCAGCAGAGAGGCAGGGAACCCGGAGCTTGCAGCAGAGAGGCAGGGCCCCTGAGCTTGTAGCAGAGAGCCAGGGGGCCTGAGCTTCCAGCAGAGAGCCAGGGGGCCCTGAGCTTGCAGCAGAGAGGCAGGAGCTCTGAGCTTGCAACAGAGATGCAGGGACCTCTGAGCTTGCAGCAGGGTGGCGGGACCCCTGAGCTTGCAGCAGAGACGCAGGGACTACAGAGCTTGCAGCAGAGAGGCAGGAGCCCCTGAGCTTGCATCAGAGAGGCAGGGACCCCAGAGCTTGCAGCAAAGATGCAGGGACCCCGGAGCTTATAGCAGAGAGGCAGGATCCCATGGGCTTGCAGCAGAGATGCAGGGACCCCTAAGCTTGGCGCAGAGACACAGGGACCCCAGAGCTTGCAACAGAGAGGCAGGAGCCCCTGAGCTTGCAGCAGAGAGGCAGGAGCCCCTGAGCTTGCAGCAGAGAGGCAGGGACCCCAGAGCTTGCAGCAAAGATGCAGGGACCCCGGAGCTTATAGCAGAGAGGCAGGATCCCATGGGCTTGCAGCAGAGATGCAGGGACCCCTAAGCTTGGCGCAGAGACACAGGGACCCCAGAGCTTGCAACAGAGAGGCAGAAGCCCCTGAGCTTGCAGCAGAGAGGCAGGAGCCCCTGAGCTTGCAGCAGAGAGGCAGGGACCCCAGAGCTTGCAATAGAGAGGCAGGAGCCCCTGAGCTTGCAGCAGAGAGGCAGGGACCCCAGAGCTTGCAATAGAGAGGCAGAAGCCCCTGAGCTTGCAGCAGAGAGGCAGGAGCCCCTGAGCTTGCAGCAGAGAGGCAGGGACCCCTGAGTCTCTCTGATGAATCTTGAGGACCATAGATGGAATTACACAGTCGAAGCCCTGCAGGATGTGGAAAGAGAACAAGAGAGAGAGAGCGAGAGAGAGAGAGAGAGAGAGTGAGAGAGAGAGAGAGAGAGAAGAGAGAGGGAGAGTTAGACAGAGAGAGAGAGAGAGCAAAGAGAGAGAGAGAGAGAGAGAGAGAGGGAGAGTTAGAGAGAGAGAGAGAGAGAGCAAAGAGAGAGAGAGAGAGAGAGAGAGAGAGAGAGAGAGAGAGAGAGAGGAGAGAGAGAGAGAGATCAGCCAAACAGTACAGTATCAAATGACTCAAGCGTTGCCAACACACAGCAAAAATGTTCATTACTTTTCTCAAAAAATAGCAAAGAGTAGAAATATTACCAAATGGTGAAAACAAGATCCAAATTCCACTAAGAGCTCAAAGGATTGACTTCATTCCTTGGCGAAGAACCTGACCATGTGCAACCCTTGAGACTAAAGCAATCCTTTGCTGTAATGTTAAAAGGGGTGGCCAGCAAATGATGCCCTTTCTTTGTGCAAGTTCTGGATCTCAAAGCTGGTACAGATTTAAATAGTTGTTCATCTTTAGAACGCCTTGAGGTTGTCCGCCAGTCTTGTTGGAAAAGCTATCAGGCTCCTGCTACATATATGCCACAGAAAACAGAACGGAGGGAATCATTCTCTGCGTTAGAAGAGAAGACTGTGGTAAAGTAAAACGAGGAACTGTGTGGAGTTTCTTAGTTATTTTTATTAGCAGCCATGCACCGGCCAGGAGAGAGAAAGCTTGTAGAGCAACATGTAGAACTCAGAACCCCCTGTAAATACTAACACTCCAGAACCCTGAATAAACAAGCACACGTAGCAGAACACCAGCGCATGCAGTGGTACACAAACATTAAAGCAACAATAGTAAAGCACATTACTACATATCTTCCTTCCTTCAAAAACAACCACAATAATCTTAATATCTTACACAAGTTTTAAAGCACCAAAGCATAAAACCCTACTACCTTTAAAAGCAAAACTGCAGCCCTTTCCCCAGTACAAGTAAACTGCTCTGCAGCAGGTGGTACAGGATTAACTCTTTCGTTGACTTCAATATTTTCTGTATTGCGAACATCATCCGAACTGAAATCAGGTCACGCAACATCTTCCACTCTTTGATCATATACACCCTTATCAACTTTAGCCAATCGCGTCAAACTCCTCCAAGAACCCTATTTAGCCATGCAGACTTTTTACCAATCCTAACCACCTTCCATGGTTTAGAATATTTGGAATTCTCTTTAGTGACATGACCTGGTAATTTGCTTTTTACAACATCACTAATGAGTAACACATTAGTTCCCACACTCATCCTTGTGGGAACACATCCAGTCACCATCTTTTGTGTAGACTGAACATTCTCTATAGCTTTTTCATAAATAGTCTCCATACCCAAATTACTCGCTTTTCAACCAGCCAATTGGGATTCCAACCTTGTCTTGGGTTCCTGCGTTTCAACATCACAAATGGAGGAAACCCTGTAGTTACAAGTGAAGTGCAATGATACGACCACATTAAATCAGACGCGTTTTTTACCATCGATCCTAACTTTAGTAGCCAGTTGAACTCCTTCAACAATCACCCTATCAAACCTCTCAACAAAGCCATTCATATTGGGCGCAGAAAAAGCAGTACGTGCATGTTTAATATCAAATTTCACAAAAATTACTCCAATTTGTACACCATTGCCAGATAATATGAATCAATAATTCCCTTTCTCCTGAAACACTCTTGAAAAATCAATGACAGCATCAGTATCAGGTTTAAATATCCATTTCAACTCTGTCCACTTTGAAAAATAGCCACGAAGCCCTAACTCATACACCGTGCCAAAACTCTCATAAGGACCCAATAAATCCATTGCCAATTCCCTTCAAGGTGCTTTCGGAAAAGTATCATGAACAAGATCCATACTAAACGTTTTCAAGCTCTTATCCAAATTCTGTCAAAAGTGACACAGTTGAACAGTTTAATATCCACATCCATACATTGCCACCAAAACAAAACCCTGGTTTTCTTAATGGTTCCAGACTGACCTACTTGTCCCAAATCAGCAATTTAAATAATACAACACCTAATGCCCTTGGGTGGCACAAAACATTGATTCCTTACCACAATAACGTTTTCATCCTTAACTTTCCAAAAGGGTCGCAAATCTTTATTCAAATTCTTTTCTAAAGGCCACCCTGTAACATGTTTTTAACCTCAGTAAGATACCATCTTTTGAGGAGGATTCAATCCATTCATCCTTAGAAAGCACTTGACTGACAGAGCGATAATATCAACAATAGACGCCACCACACACACTTCACATGGCGAACGACCATCCCAACGCATGCGTCACATCGCATGCGTTTACGTCGCGTGCCATCACAATGCACGCGACATTACGACGCGTGCGTTCACTACGCACGACGTTACATTGCGGGCGCCATTAGATCGCGGGAGCTTTTAGAACCAGGCGCCGGGACACGAACGGCGGAGAGACTACGCTGGAACCACGACGAGAGACAGGTAAGGATAGGGTTTAGGGTAGTTATGGGGAGTGTAGTGGAGGGGAGGGTTTTAGGCTTTAGGGCTTAGGGTTAATAGTAGGATATGGTAGTGTTTTAGGCTTTAGGGTTAGGGCTCAGGGTTAGGAGTCGAATTTGGTAGTGTTTAGGCTTAGGGTTAGGGCTTAGGGTTAGGAGTCATATATGGTATTGTTTAGGCTTTAGGGTTAGGGCTTAGGGTAAGGAGTCGTATATGGTAGTGTTTTAGGCTTTAGGGTTAGAGCTTAGGGTTAAGAGTCGAATATCGGAGTGTTTTAGGCTTTGGAGTTAGGGCTTAGGGTTAGGAGTTGTATATGGTAGTGTTTTAGGTATTAGGGTTAATGTTAATGTATGATACTGTTTTTGACTTGTCTGTTTACGTCTTAGGGTTGAGGGAAGTGTCAGGGCGTTGTACTGTGTTTGGGTGGCCGTTAGGGAGAAATTTGCGGTGTGATAGAATGCGTGGTCTTTGTGTGTGTTGTAAAGGTCTTTTGCATGCATGTGAGGGCGCAGTGCGATGGTATGGTTTGCGTGGTGAATGCATGCGATGTAACGGTGCGTGCGATGTGAGAAATGCGATGTAATGGTGTGCGTTGTGTTTGTTTGCGTTTCATCGTCATACATCCCTTCACATATAGGTTCCACACGGTCCCCACAATCTATAGTCAATCGTGATAAACAGTCAGCTCCAACATTTTGTGTACCAGGTATGAAAACTACATCAAAGTTGTATTCATACAGTCAAGCTAAAATTCTTAATAACCTTGTTGAAGATTTACCTACCCCATGTTTTGACAGTAAAGAAATCAAAGGTTTGTGATCAGTTCCTAACTGAAACAATTTTCCCCATAGATATGTTTTGAAATGTTTAACTGCCCAAGCACAGCTCAATGCTTCTCTCTCTATGGTTGAATATTTACGTTCAGCTGTGGTTAATTGTCTGGATGCAAAGGCAATGGTACACTCAACATCTGCACTGACAGTTCCTAAACCAATGAAGCTAGCATCAACAGTCACAAAACTTTGTGATGTTTGAGAAAAAACAGGCGATGGAATAATGATGTTCATTTTCAATGAAGAAAAAGCATTGTTCTGTTCCTGACCCCATAAATACTTGGTTCCTTCTTTTAACAGCATCTGCAACGAACAAGTCAAATCACTAAAATTCTTGACAAACTGTGAATATTCACACACTCCCAAGAATGATCATAACTGATCCTTGTCTAATAGGTGTTAATAAATCTTGTTTCGGTGATACTTCCTTGTCAGATATTACAAGACCAAGATATTCAACTAATGAAGTCAGAAACTTACATTTGTCCAGTTGTATCATCATACCTTAGTTTTCCAGGATGATTAACACTTTGTCCAACAATTGAGAATGATTCTCGAACATATCAGTGTACACCAAGATATCATTCTGAAATGCAACCATGCTCTCAGTGTCCTCAAACAAACAAGACATGAGTTTTTGGAACACCGAGGCTGCAGATGCAAGACAAAACGGCATCCTGGTGTACCTGAAAGTTCCATCAGGTGTGATGAAGGTTGTAAGTTCGCGAGCATACCTTACTCCTGCCAAAACAAATAGGTATTTTCACCGGATGGACGCTCCCTGCCCCCGATGTGCACTAGTTAGGCCTGACCTATTCCACATGGTATGGCACTGCTTGCCTTACACACCTATTGGCAAGATATCACGGCCCGATTATCTTCCTGTATGGAACGTACAGCATTACAGACTTGGGAGGCGTGCATGCTGGGTCTATTGCCTAGAACTAAAAAACACAAGCTCACTTCCCGATTCCTCGACCTGGCCTTTTTAACTGCTAAGCAGCTTTATACTTGCCAGTGGAAGTCCCCAGACCCTCCCCCAGTCAAGGCCTGGTTATAATCATTTCTTGTGTGGGTTCAGGCGGAGAGTACGGCACTACACAGGGAGGACGACCTAGGGCTGCGCAAATACCCAATAGCTCAAAACTGGGACACAATACTGGTAGAATTCAGATCATCATTTCAGGTTCCAGAGGAGGACACACACAATTGATGGGAGGATTAGGGTTTGAGTGATGCAGTGTTTTTCCCATGGTTGCAGGGACGTTGGGGGACTGACTGGACGTTGGGGGACTGACTGGTGGACCTTCAATGGTGGAAGGCGTGTGGGAGTGTGGCACCATTCCAACATACATGATCATCACAACACACCAACACTGCTGGCTATGGGTATGGGAATGACACAGTTGTATATTACTGTACTTGTAGACTCCAGTTGGCAATTTCAGTTGTTTTCTTCTTAGCGTAAACCAGAATCTTGCCATGTATGAAATATCAGAACGGTGTTTTGATGACTGCATCAAATATAAGTACACTGCCATGGTTATATAGGCAGGAAGGGGGCAATTGGTAAATCTGGCTGTATGTTGAAACTGTCATTTGCTGAACTTGACATCTCAGTTATGCGCTTGTTGTAACTGGAAGCAGGAGATCTGCTGATCATTGTTTTGTCATATTAGCAGTTACTTTACGATATACCTACCAAAATGCGATTAAAAGGTTGTAAGTTCGCAAAAAACATGGGTCAATACAATCTGGTGGTATGCAGCCTTTAATGCAATGGTGGTAAAGAACTTTGCCCCTTCCAATTTTACAAAAATTGCCTTTATAATGGTAAGGGGTGACAGTCTACAACAATTTGTGTGTTAACAGATCTTAAGTCAACACACATTCTCAATTTCCCACACCTTTTCTTAATGAGCATGATGGGAGATGGGCTGCCTGAAACCTGTTCCTGCAGGTCCTCCTTGTGCTTTGGAGTGTTGCTTCACCCGCGCTTTGTCCATCTCCGTGGCTGCAGCGGTACTCAGCTTGTCTAGGGCGGCCCGTGTACCCAGTTCCGGCCACCCCAGTTCCTGTATGCCTCGTCGTGGGGGGGGGCACTCCCAGTCTGCTATAGCTAAACAGGAATGCTTCCACCCCCACATACAGTAGGTGAGCCGGGGCTCAGGTTGATCACAACACCCCTGTATGACGCCTCTCCAATGCCCTGCTGCTCGTGCCGCAATAGTTCTATACTCTCAACAGGGTTTGCTTCAGTGTGTGTCCTCACTTTGCCTCAGGGCCAGTCAAGATATCATGGTCACTTTACTGCAGCCCTGTCTGCCCCTCTGGGCCCCGCTCCTCCAAGCAACCCCACCACTCTTTCACTTCTCTCAACCTCAGGGGGTTCACCAGTTGGGGCCAATCAAGTCCCTCCTCCTAAGTGCTCCAACTCCAGCAGCCCCAGGGCCCGTTCACTGTTTGTGGACTTCTTGTGCACCCCCCGGTGCTATATACAGGCAATGTCCGAAGTTGGGGGGGGTGTCACCCTTGTACCAGTCTCTCACTTTGAGGCCGCCCACCAAGTCAATCTATTTGGACCTCAGCACCACGCTGGCAACTCAAGCAGATTCAGTGTCGCTTCTGTACCCCCGGGGCCACAGAAGGCAGGGGCCGGGTCAGTACACCTCAACCCCAGCGGGGGCACCGAAAGTTTAGCGGTAGCACTCACCACTCTGCGACCTCTGCAGAGCACCTCCCTCATCGGGGCCTAGTCGATACACTGCTGCCTCACTTGGCCACTCCTCATTGCCCCCCTGGGCCGTGCGTCATCTGATTATGAGACCCGCCAGTCCCCACGCCCCTCCAGCGGTCCCCGGACTCCGCTCAGCACCAGTGCCGCAACGGGGCTCAGCCGGCAGGGTAGGTCCGCCGCCTCATCTCCAAATGCCAGCAGCTTTATGAGATCCTCGGTAGGCCACTCTCAGGAGCATCCGCCTCGTCCAGCACTCAAGGCGGAGGCCCGGCCAGCGCGCAGGACCACCCGCGCAGCATCCTCAGTGGCCGTGGTCTCTTCTGTCACAACAGTCTCAGCCGCTCTGGCTCTCGGAGGCCGGCCCCACCGATTCAAACCATCCAGGCTGTTCTGTGCCCTGATAATGGATGGACAAGGGGTGGGCCAGTGCCGAGCACATCGCTCACGTGTCCGCCATCTTTGGTTGGCACGCCACGCTTCTCCTCTAACAAGTCATCCTTGATAGTGATACTCCTAACAATCTGATCATCATTCACAATGTAAATCAGATTATTGGCACAAGGATCCAAGTGTATACAAATGTGTCTGCAACCTAACACTTACTGACCATCAAGGGCAACGTATACTTTACCTACAATTGACCACCCAAGAATCCCAATTCCAGCAATGAAGTAAAAGATCATATTGATCTCCTTTTTTCCAAAAGCAAAAGCTTTGACATAATTGGGTTCCAAAATCTTATTAACCCAATTTTGATAAAAGTATGTGTCAGATAAAATTGTAAATGGTGACCCCGAATCATCTATCACCACTACTTTTCTTCCCTCAATACAAATTTCACACAAAGGTGGGGTATATGGTTCCTCATCTATCTCACAAGTAGAAATCCCAGCTACACTTGTACCCTGGTTATCTTCTCCCTTCTCTACTATCCAGAGAACCATGTCTTCTTTAGACACTTCATCACCAGCTTCTTTCTGTACCAAAGATACTCTTCTGTTGGTGGATGGCATACAATATCTCCAAAATGTCCCACTTTTTTACAGTTGCTGCGACAATCATTAGACAGAAACAGATGTATAATATTACAGGCACCAACAGAGTAATTAAAAGGTGGAATTCTACCATGGTACTAAAACAGTAAATGTATGCAAGTATATAGATACATGGCAGTAATCAAATGTGCTCCTACTATGCGGAACCTATCTAAGTGTACCTAAGTGTACCTAGCAAGTGTGTAGGTGTGAAGCCAAGAATCCCCTAGGAAAGAGCCAACCCCTTTACCTGATGGGAGAGAACGAAAGACCCAGTCTTAGTCTCGAGTTAGACATCCCGCAAGGGACGTTAGACCACTGCGTGGTGGAGTTTCTGCGTGCAGGAATCTCAGCGTCTTGTGTCATCATGGAAGCTTCTCTAACTATCTGGTGTTCGGTATGGGTCTTTTGTACCCTAAAGATAGCCTCGGGATTCCTTACACAATCGACATGTTGTTTGAATGATTATGCAAATGAGCCTAGAACAATACCTGCAACTATGCAAAGCCGTTCTTTATCCCTAGGATGAAGATAACTATGACTTTTACACAGAGTATATTCATGCTGTGATGTACGTCATGTGCAGGGGACTTTTCTAAAAATCCTCATGCATAATAAATGAGGCTAGTTTCCAAGAAACTGATCGACATTTATTCACCCCATAACTGGGTAAAAGGTCAGTGCTAGAACCGTTATGCAGAGCAATGTAGGACAAATGTAGGTAAAGGGTTGTGGAGCTTCCTAAGCCTAGATTGGGGTACATTTGGGTTCATAACAGCGGGTGACATAAAGGAAAGCGTAACCTTTATTCTTACAGTTCCTATAGTATTAGGAATTGCAAGAATATTATTTTTCCGTTTTCAGGATGACTTTTCCACTAGTTTATGACATTTATCCAAAATGAAGTTTTGTCAGCCTGGAATAAGGCTGCATTAAATCAGACATTGGGAGACTCTATGTTAAACACTCTAAATAGACTATAAATTATTATCTTTGCTCTCTGTAATGACATATTGTATAATATCTTATCTCCGCTGTCACTGTTCATGTAAATGAATGTATAGCAATGGAGATAACCTACATCTTGGCAGATGCACTTTAACCAGTACTAATCGAAGATATGGTGGTGCTTTAAGTATAGATTTCAATTTCTACTGCATTCTCCAACGAATTCTGTAACAACTTTTCTGTGGTGCCACTTTCTAAACTCATTTATGTTTTAAATCTAAGGGGAAAAAACTAGAGCTTACTCTGCTATCTGCATTAGTAGCCAATTTTAGTCTTTCTATTCTGCGTTTATAAACAGAAATTTGCCAGACACAATACCATTTACAGTCACAAATATGAAGTCCTTTGAGAATTCAGGCAGTTTGCGATTTTAACATTTTATCAGCCTTTCTGTAAAATACATCAACATATATATATATGTATGTATATATATATATATATATATATATATATATATATATATATATATATATATATATAATTCTATTTTGAATAACTTTGGCGCCGGTTGACGAATCCTCGCGAAATTTTCAAAACTAATGGGGCGCTCCGCTCAGCTCCTACCCTGAAAGTCTCGGGGTGATTCGTCAAGTGGGGGCCGAGAAAAAAGGGGGGTCCCAAAACGCGTTTTCCCCATGCATTTTTCCATAGGACCTTTAGACACAGCTACAGCCCGAACGGCTGAACAGAATTACTTGAAATTTGGCAGATAGGTAGCCATAAGGTCAATGAAGTGCCTTTTGCAGGTCTGGTGTAAATCTGTTCAGTATTTTCTGAGAAAATAGCATTTAAAAGCATATCAATATCTATACGCGCGCACCGTGCGCGCACTGTGCGCGCACCCTGCCGTGCGTGAGCGCAATTCTGATTGGTTGTTAGATGTCGGTAAACATTCGAATCGGTCGAAACCAGGAAGTGTCGGCCGCCATTTTGTCTCTCGCAGTCTGAGGGGGTGAAAAACAACGGTGGAGAACGTGAAAAGGGGGCAGAGTGGACAGTTCCTGACCCCCTAGCCTTGGTCAGGGGGTCACAGAAGGACCCCCAAGGGAGAAAAAAACACTTTTTTTTTTTTAAATCGCGTGGTGCGCGCACCCTGCGCGCACTGCGAACCGTGTGCGCTCTGTGCGCGAAGCGCACCGAGTGCCCACAGAGCGCGCACGGTGTGTGCACGCTGTAAAACCTGAAACAAAAATAAATAAATACATAACTTAGCATTTAAAAAAACGTACAAATTCACTGAAAAAACCATAGGTTTCACACACGTTATAGTTACGAATTAGCATTTAAAAAACCTTGCAAAATCACTTAAAAAACCATAGGTTTCACACATGTTATAGTTAGCTGGTCATTTCACTCGTAAAAAACCAATGAGATTCCCCCGTTATAGTTACTGCAGGCAACTATAACTCACGCGACCGCAATCCTCTACTGATGACGTCAGATATTCACAGAAGTTAGGAGTCCTAACTTTAGGACTCCTAAATGCCTTCTGTGAATACCGAAAGTGTTAAAATTAGGATTTTTCTCAGTTTAGTAGTAGTAAAGTTAGGAGTCCTAACTTTAGGACTCTTAAACTGAGAAAAATCCTAATTTTAAGACTTTCGGTATTCACAGAAGGCATTTAGGAGTCCTAAAGTTAGGACTCCTAACTTCTGTGAATACCGAAGTGAGTAAGTGTCTTCTGTGAATACCAAAATGAGTAAGTGCCTTCTGTGAATACGAAAATGGTAGTAAGTTTAGGATTTTGTCTTAAGTTAGTTCTGTGAATCGGGCCCTAGAGCTCCTGGTGGTATGAATCAGGACGAGGAACTTTCGATACATCTCAAAACTGAATAATCTTCTCTTGTATTATGTAACTCTGTTTTCTCCCTAGATTCGTTCTCTTGTTTTTAACATAATAGACTTTCATTTATCATCTAACGACATTTTATCATGTTATGTAGTAGGTAGCCTCCTCCATCCATGTTGTGAGTGCATTTGAAACTTGATTCTTTTGAATTATAACTTTATTTATTTTGTTTCTTTTGCAGGAGAGAAGGAAGGCACCTAACCACTACACAGGTTGCCCAACCTTTTCTTCGATTTCACTTTTTTGCATCACTCGCTGGGATATTTGATGACTCTGGTGTACAAGTTGGTATCACGGACAGGTTGTATTGACTATGTGTTTGGAAGGCAGCAAGTATTTCTTTTGTGTATTTCTAAGTGGGAGGTTCCTCTGGATTGCTGATTTGGTACTATACTGACCTGTTCTACCACTATGGAGCGATTGATCAGATATAGTCACTGACTAGGGGATGATATGCACCAGGCAAAGTAGATTCTGAATTTACAGTAACTTAAACCGATATCCCCTGTTCGTTTCACAATAACAAATGAATGTACATTTATTCACTGCATACTTATGCTTTTACAATGTGCTGGTTTTGGTCATTCACTGTCACCATCTAGCTGAGAGATGTTACGTTCTAGCTTTTACCTACGCTTTTCTACACTCCCGTTTATAAGAAGGGAGACCATTAAACCGGAAGTGCACTATGCCTGTATGTTCCCTTATCTCCCTACTTTAGGCATGAATTTTACCTCTACCACTCTGCTTAGTGTACGATAGCCATGATCAATTTGCACTTTGCGGATATAACATAGCTAAGCAGATCGGCACGACTTATGAGCCCACTATGAGGGTATCTCAATATTTTCTCCTGACTATCATGCTGGTTTCTCATATCTTATTGTTTCAGTGGTCACTAGATTTCACTTATTCTGCATTAGTCTCAGTATGAGGATTTTATAAAAGTAACAAGATTTATATCTCCGAGAGCCACATGCATCTGATTTATGTTTTACCATTTACGTACCGTTTTGGGACTCTCAATATGGCCACCACTGTGTTTTGCATGTAATGTCCTTCCTTTATGTCTTTGACGATGACGCGATGTCCGTGATTACTTAGTGTGTGTTTTCGAGTCATTGCACCATTCACGTGAGCAAGGCTGTGGATACAGTTGAAACGCGTCGTGTAAATAAACTTAGTCGCATCATATCTGAGAGAGCGTGGTTTTTGGACTGAGAGCGCACGTATTTGGGACTTTTGCATATATATATATATATATATATATACGGATACATAAATATATATATATGTAGATATATATCTATGTATAGCTATATTACCTACTGGCGGTCGCCAGTAGGTAGTTATAGTTAGGACCACGTTTCCATAGGAAAACCTCAACATTCTATTTTGAATAACTTTGGCGCCGGTCGACGAATCCTCGCGAATTTCTCAAAATAGGTGGGGCGCTACGCTCCGCTCCTACCCTGAAAGTCTCGGGGGGGATCCGTCAAGCGGGGGCTGAGATAAAAGGGGGGTCCCAAAACGCGTTTTTCCCATGCATTTTTCCATAGGACCTTTAGAACGAGCTACAGCCCGAACGGCTGAACAGAATTACTCAAAATTTGGCAGAGAGGTAGTCCCTAGGTCAAGGAAGTGCCTTTTGTAGGTTTGGTGTAAATCTGTTCAGTAGATTCTGAGAAAATAGCCTTTAAATCAATATATATATCTGAGCCCGCTTACGGTACGCTTACCGTACGCTTACCGTAAGCGTACGGTGGCGTGCGCGAGCGCGATTCTGATTGGCTCTTAGATCTTAGTAAACATTCGAATCGGTCGAAACCAGGAAGCGGCGGCCGCCATTTCGTGTGTTTCACTCAGAAAAAAAAGAGTGAAAACAAGGAAAGGGGGCAATGAGGAGAGTTACAGACCCCCTAACATTTGTAAGGGGGTCAAAGAAGGACAGAAAAGTACAAAGAAAACATTTATTGATTTTAAAAAAAATCACGGGGTACGCGTACGGTAAGCTTACGGTAAGCGTACGGTAGGAAAAAAAAAAAAATAAAAATGAAAATCAGATTTAAGTGTTTAGATATTAGGGGGCTCTAAAAAGAGCCGTTGTGTTTATGAAATGATTTTTTAGTGGTACCTACAAGTAAGTACCGATGCAGAGTCTAAGGTTCAAGAGGAAGACTCTGTTCCCTTCATCATTGAAGTGCACACCATCTCCTCTATAAATGTCTTGCATGTCATAACGCAAGTTGTTGTGGTAAATGGCACCCATACCATAGTCACGGAGGAAAGCAGAAACAGATTTGTTGACGTGCTTTCTTGCTTTGTCATCGCACTGCGTGCCCACCGTGCGTGCACGGCACTAACTGCGTAAAGTGGGCGCGCGGTGCGCGAAGCGCACCGCGTGCTCACTGTGCGCGCACGGTGCGCGAAGCGCACCGTGCGCGCACGGAACGAACTGCGTTAAGTGGGCGCGCACGCCACGAATGGCGTAAAGTAACTTAGCATTTAAAAAACCGTACAAATTCACTGAAAAAAACCATAGGTTTCACACACGTTATAGTTAGGAATTAGCATTTAAAAAACCTTGCAAATTCACTGAAAAAACCATAGGTTTCACACATGTTATAGTTAGCGGAAATTTTACTGATAAAAAACCAATGAAATTCCCCCGTTATAGTTAGTGCAGGCAACTATAACTCACGCGACCGCAATCTTCTGCTGATGACATATGTGTCTTTATGAAAAAAAAATATTTGTAATATATGTATAGCTAAAAATGTATGGAAGAAGACATGGGCAAATAAGTGTCTAAATACAGTATTAGCATCAGCAGAGGATTGCGGTCGCGTGAGATATAGTTGCCTGCACTAACTATAACGGGGGAATTTCATTGGTTTTTATCAGTAAAATTTCCGCTAACTATAACATGTGTGAAACCTATGGTTTTTTCAGTGAATATATATATATATCCATCTATATGTATATATATATATATATTTTTAAACAAAGTTTGCGCCGTACTCAGGATTTGAAGTTCATAGATTTATTGACAATCCACCATTAAGCCTCCATATATCAGTCAAACCAGCGCTTTTCAGCCACAGGGGCCTTGCTCACGGTTGGAGGAAAAATACCCATAAGGCATTATATATACTTTAGCCCAGTACAACCCACAGTGAGGCATTCTGGGAAACGTAGTGCAAAACAATTCAAACACATCCTCAATTCTACAAACACTTGTACCCTATAAACTACAATTAATTAAATAATTAATCATAAGAGATATTTTGTGCTGCAAGCTTATACATGAATAACTGAGTTCTAATTATTCAACAAACTTATCCCCACATTTCCAAATTCCATAACGTAAATACGTGCTCTTTTGTCATTATCAATATAATTTAAAAAAGAGGCCCCACTCTATGCTACACATTATACAATGTAAAGATTTAAAGGTTAAGTACCTCTTTGTAACACAAACACTAGGTTGACCTTCTCCAGATAGTATCCCCAGGTCAAGTGACCCCATGTACCAATGGATGTCCACTATGCTCTAAATATGCTTGTACCAGAGACACTGAGAATTCTCATGTGTGTCTCCTGTGTGCATTCATTGGCCAAACAAAGTAATGGGCAACATTAGTATGTTGTTAATTCCAGCACAAAGAAATAACGAGCCTGATTTTCAGAATACGGGACAAAAAGAAGAAGGAGGGGGAAGGAAAAGGGGGGAAAAGGAGGTGAAAGCTAATAAAGAAAAAGGAGGAGAGAAAGCAAAGCATGATCACAGTCAATTATAAAACAGCCTAAAAAGTCTCTCAATGATGTGATGGTATTTACAGTCTAGCACTTGCAACACAAAAAATAATATTAATCATAAAGGTATTCTATGATTTTCAAAGAATCCAGAAATGTCCAAACATCAATTTACAGATGCACATAAAGTTCCTCATCATTATTAAGACCCCAAGGGGTCTTGGTTCGTAATTTGATAAGGTATCTGGACTCCCAACTGTCTTAATTTCAATTTTCTATCTCCTGCCCTTTCATTAGCAGGAGCAGTGTCCAGATAGAATTCCATATTTTTCCAGTTGTTGTTCTGGCATATTTGCGCAGATATGTTCAAGGATCCGTTTCTTCAGCATGCACACAGTTGAGCCCACATATCTTTTGCCACATGCACACTGTATTATATACACCACAAATTGTGTGATTTTTTTATTGATCTTGATTCGATTTCCTTCATAATCATCATATTCTGTTATATTCACGGCAACTTTGCAGGCCTTGCATTTGCTGCATTTATTAAAGCCCAGTTGTTTGTCGTCCAGCCAGCATGAGTTTCTTTTGGTAGTGGCTCCGGACGAGCGTGTCTTGTAACGAAGGCACTTTGCTGTATGTTACCTGTGGTCTGTCACTGATCATATTGCCAATGTCCTGATCATTGCTTAGAAGATGCCAATATTTTGGGACAATTTTCGTGATACGTGGGCTCTCCTTGCTGTAGGTTAGAATGAGTCTTGGTATTCTGCTGTCTGATGCAATTAGTTCTTTCTGTGCATTAACTTTAGGAATAAGGATGTCAGTTCAAGTCACTGTGGCAATCTTTTGTAGACTTTTATTTAGGTCTCGGGATCTATATCCTCTTTTGTGTAGCCTTTTGGCACTCTCTTTGATTTTGATCTTAGCCTCTTCATCCTTAGAACAATTCCTTCTTATCCGTACAAATTTCCCATACGGAATGCTGTTTTTGAGGGATTTCGGATGAAAACTACTGCCATGGAGAATGCTGTTAGTTGCCGTGGGATTCCTGTAAAGCGTGGTCTGGATCTGTCCCTGGTCTAAATAGACCGTTGTATCTAGAAAATGTATGGCAGTCTTGCTAGTTGTAGCAGTGAATGCTAATCCGATGTTATTCTGGTTCAACTTGTTGAAATAAGACAGAAAGTCATCTTCATCACCGTTCCAAATGACAAATGAATCGTCAATGTAACGGGAACACAAAATGATCTTATCCAATTCTTCATGATTTTCAGGGCCCCAGGCAATCTCCTTCTCCCACCACCCCATGGTACGATTAGCATAGTTCGGTGAGAATGAAAAGCCCATAGCAGTACCATAATGTTGTTTGCATAGCTTTGTCAAATAAAAATATGTTATTATTGAGACATAGCCCAATCATAGTGAGTAACATGGCTGATCTTTGATGTTTCTTTGTTTGAGAAAATATGCACATGCTTCTAATCCGATATTGTGTTGGATTGAAGTATATAACAATACTACATCAATTGAAGCCATGATGTAGTTTTCATTCCAAGATGTATGAGCCAGGCTCCGTAAGAAATCCCCTGTATCTTTCAAATAGGAGCTAAGATTCTGGACCATCTGTGCCAAGAAGTAGTCCACATATATAGACACATTCTCATATAGCGAGTCACATGTGGATACGATGGGGCGACCAGGTGGATTGGAGAGTGTTTTGTGAATCTTTGGAAGAAAGTAAATGGTTGGTATTGTGGGATGTTATATATATATATATATGTGTATTATCTACTGGCGGTCGCCAGTAGATAGTTATAGTTAGGACCGTGTTTCCATAGGAAATCTCAAAATTCTATTTTGAATAACTTTGGCGCCGGTTGACGAATCTTTGCGAAATTTTCAAACCTAATGGGGCGCTCCGCTCAGCTCCTACCCTGAAAGTCTCGGGGTGATTCGTCAAGCGGGGGCCGAGAAAAAAGGGGGGTCCCAAAAGGCGTTTTCCCCATGCATTTTTCCATAGGACCCTTAGTCGAAGGTACAGCCCGAACGACTGAACAGAATTACTTGAAATTTGGCAGAGAGGTAGTCCTCAAGTCAGGGATGTGTCTTTTGCATATATGGAGTCAATCTGTTCAGTAGTTCCTGAGAAAATTGCATTTAAAAACACATACATATCTATAGCCGCGCACCGTGCGCGCACCGTGCGCGCACCCTAACGTGCGCGAGCGTAATTCTGATTGGTGGTTACATGTCAGTCAACGTTCGAATCGGTCGAAATCAGGAAGTGTCAGCCGCCATTTTGTTTGTTATCAGTGCGAGAGTGGAAAAGGAAGGTGGCGAACGTGAAAAGGGGGCAGGGTGGAGAGTTCCTGACCCCCTAGCCTTTGTCAGGGGGTCCCTGAAGGACCCCGAAGGCAGAAAAAAACATTTTTAAAAACACGCGAGTTATAGTTATCTGAAGTAACTATAACGGGGGAATTTCATTGGTTTTTTACGAGTGAAATATCCACCTAACTATAACATGTGTGAAACCTATAGTTTTTTAAGTGAATATATATATGTGTGTGTGTGTGAGTGTATATATATATATGTGTGTGTATATGTATATATTTGTTTGTATGTGTGTGTGTATATATATATCCCTATCCAAAAATCAAAAGGGAGTGGATCACTAGTCCCAAAGAACCAGGGTGTGCAAAAGGCAGTATAAGGTACTGTTAAAAACCCTCAATCACGTTATACAGAGATCGATGTTAGCGGTATATTTGCATTCTCCGCTTCGTTATTAGTAACGTGACAGCATCATCATTGGGTTTGTTGTAATGCTTTCTCCACCTGGAGAACGTACCACTGGTTATGTTGGTAGTGATCGTAGATAAAAAGAGAGTGAATTTGGTGAAGTGTTAAGTGGTGAGGAGGATATATTTAAAAATCCCACAGAGCCAGTAAAAAATCTTTAATTGTACTGGATGTAGGAGAATTTCGTAGGTTCTTCGGTGTGCACTCAGGGGTGAGTTAGGACCCTGTGCATTCTAAAAAAGTGTGCATAAAAAAGGTCGACATGTTTCAGCCCTTGTTATGCCCCGAAGGGTCAAACGGGCTTTCTTCAGGACCTAAGTAGTGAAAAAGACCTGAATATTCACAGGATTTTAGCGGTGAGGAGAGTTGGGTTAATTAGTCCCAAGAGTAACTGTTCATTTGAACCTATAATTATTGTTCCGAACAGTAGAGGTAGGAGAGAGAGTTGGGGGAAGAAAACAGACCTTGTTAAAACAGTAAAGATTTCATTAAGATAAAAAGAAACAGAAAGCAAACACTCTAATGTTACTGGTTTCTCTTCAGACATTCTAAATGTCTGCAACAACTAAAAAATGGCAATTCTTTCTTGTATCGAGTTGAGACACTAAAAAGTGTCCTCGCTCTGTGTGGCAAAATTCGTCCCTCCTTTCAATACTAGTAAGAGAACACACATTCCATCTTGTTATACATGGTATAGAAAGTACTTATTGTAATGGCAATGTTTCCTTTTTGCAGTGTAATTTGGAAAGCGGGGGTGTGGGTAGGGGGAGGGGGTAAGAGACTTGTAGGTACACATACATGAACGCATCAACGCTATTGGGATGATCTAGATAATTAGGCAGTATGGCGATCATGCGTATGCGAGGTCATTACTAGACAAAGGGATAAAAAAAATTATATATAAGACCCAGTATATTTATAAGGGTCAGAAAACGTTTACGCGCTTCAATGTAGCTTAACAGAAAAGGTAACGAGCTAGATTATAAAAAAACGTGTGATTTTGTCAGCAGTAAAAAGTGTGACCCAGTATGTTCTCGCACATGAATATAGCATTGTAGTGATCGTGGCAGTCTGAATTTTAAGACGCGTAATATTTTACAGCTGTTGGGCGCTCGTGTCAACAAGCGTGAGCTGGGTTAGGGGGACGCAATACATTTTCAAACACATTCAGACAATACGGAAGATAAGAATAACCGTACCTGTCTCCCGTTATTGTGGGCAACAGCGGGTGTTTAGTAGGGCGGTCGCTCACGCTCTTAAAAATGAAGAAATAGAGGAGAAAAGAAATCTGTCAAGTATTTGACCAAGTTGTACGTTACGGTTCTTCCGTGATGTTATGGCCGCCATCCTTCTAACCTCTTCGGCGCTGAACGTGGGTTCTGTGCTGACTCTGCCCTTGATGACCCGGTACTACAAGGGGAGCCTGTGCACTCACGTTATAAGCGATGTAGGAGGCATAGAAATAAATGAGGGGCTAACTTGGAGTAACTCTGTGAAACGAAATTTCTATATCGGTGTGTAGTTGTCTCTAATAGTTGTCATAGTCTCAACAAATTGGTGAGGTAGAGGCAAGTTAGTTTTGATACAATTAAGGGTGGTGACGTTATTTTTAGATAAAGTGAGACCATGATACCAACCAATAGTAATCTATATCGCCTCGTCAGATTAAAATGCTCGCTGATAAGACAGCATGTGGTGAGAAGGGAGGTAGTACAATGATTTAAGTGTACTGCCCCCCTGGGTGTCTCTAGGGTGATATTTTATTAACACAGCCTCATGCGTAGGTGGTATCTATTTTGTAAGTGTACTTTGTCAATAAAGTTATTCCAAAGTTGGACTTTCAATCTCTCAAGACGCTCAACCAGGGTATTTTATCGTTCAGACCTTGAGTATTTGTACAAAGTCGGTGGACCCATCTTTGTTCTTTTTCGAACAGCACCTTTTCAGCGTGGTTGTTCTTGATGGTGAGAGTTTCCAAGATTACCCAACGTAGATCATTGACAGTGTGTCCTAGCTCAAGATAATGATTGCTCATCTTGGTAGTGCTTCTCTTGCACTTAATGTTGCTGCGATGCTCAGAGAGTCTTTGTTTTACTTTCCTACAGGTCATCCCAATATAGCGCAAACCACATGGGCAAGTGATCATGTAGATAGCGTGGGTGGTATTACAATTAGTGTGGGTTCTCATGGTCCATTTTAGATTGGGTAACAGGTGTAGATTTTTTGTTGCCGTTGTCAGGTGGCAGACTGAACATGACCCGCATGGAAAATGTCCTGTAACAGGTGTATTGTGCCAAAGTCCCTGTTGGGTCTTCGTAGCTGGTTTTTCCAAGGGTCTTGTATGTACGAGTATGTCTTTAAGGTTTTGGGTCCTTTTGTTTGAGAATCTGGGTTTTGGCCATTTCAGGGTTCCTGAAGTTAGAATTCGCCAGTTCTTATTGATGATTTTTTTGACATCGTTTGTCACTGTGCTGTAAGTGCTCACACAGGTCATCAAATCTGTGGTGGGTTCTTTTGTTGTATTGCCTAGCAGGGTCTCCCTTTGTTGGTTCCTCGCCCTTTTCTGGCATTTTTTAATGATGTTCATGGGATAATCTCTGATTTGTAATCTCTCACTAAGTTCCTTCGCTTCACTTTTATAGTCTGTGATGTTGCTACAATTCCGTCTGAGTCTAAGGAACTGTCCGTAAGGGAGGTTTTCCCTCAATGGGCGTGGATGGAAGCTTTTATAGGATAACAGGCTGTTCTTGGCCGTTGGTTTGAAGTAGGTCTTTGTCTGTAGTTTATCCCCTTCAATGAAGATAGTGACATCTAAGAAGTCCAGTTTACTTGAATTTGCTGTATATGTAAACTTCAAACATTCATCTCTGGTGTTGAGCCATTGATGGAACTCGCTCAAATCCTCATTATCTCCTTCCCATATCAGGAGAACGTCATCTATATAACGTTTCCAGAACACGATGTGACTCAGGAAGGGATTAGAGGGGTCATGGATGTGAGTGGCCTCAAAATCACTGACGTAAAGCCCCGCTACGCTCGGCGCGAAGGTACTACCCATTGAAGTACCATGGCGCTGTTTGTACATGGTCTTGTCGTATTCAAAGTGATTTTCTGTAAGTGCTAACCTACAGCATTCGAGTACGAAATGTCTCGGTGTTCTGTGTTCCCATTGTTGGTTAAAGAGTAACGTATCTAAGGTTTCCAAAGTTCTCTGTTGTGTATCCCTAGACATCTTGAAACTATGAACCTCACTATACATTGCTCATGCCTACCAGATTGGCCTACCCCCAACCCCTAGAGTTCCCCCCCTCCAAACGCCCACAACTCAACTACCCGTCCTGTAACTCTACTCGACATTCTGAACTAACTTAGCTTCTAAAACTGTACACCTTTAAACGTCCTGCCTTCTGCAAGCCTCTACTTACTCTCCCTCCCCTTTCAAACTGCCTATTTCCCCCAACAATAAACCTGGGTCAATCCATGAAAATCTCTCATCCAACCACCTAGAAAATGTCCCTCAGCGATATGATGTTACATGACCCCTCATTTGCGCATTTGCGCACCTGCTCCATGCCTCCTGCCTCTCCACGAACACCCATTCCATCATAATAAAGAAAGAGAAAGGCAGGGAGGCTAGAAACCCACCCCACTAATTTAGCCCAACTCTGCTATGTTTCCCTGGGCTGAACCACAGGTCACAATTGCCCAGTGGACAGAACTTCCCCTGTCGGCTGTCCCCTCACGCCTCTATTAGGCTATAGGAAACAGCACAGACAACTGACACTGAGTCAGTGTGGACAAGGCCACTTTAACGAAGCAGGTGTGTATCGCAAACCCATATACATTTATATTTCCATAGGCAACTGCCTTTCAAAACTGTGACTCTCACTATACATTGGTCATGCCTACTGGATTGCCTCACCCTCACCTCTAGTGTCCCCCCTCTCCAAAAGCCCCAGTACAACTCCCTGTCCTGTAACTCTACTCTACACTGTGAACTAACTAAACTCCTAAAACTGTAAACCTTTAAACTTCCTTCCTGCTGCAAGCCTCTACTTACACCCCTCTCCCCTTTCAAACTGCCTGACCCCCCCAACAATGATAGAACTGGTACAACCCATGAAAATCTGTCATCTCACCCCTAACCAGAAAAACTCCTTTCTTGAGTTTTTCTGCCCCCCACTCCTCAAATCCCCCCAGAGACCCAAACAACTCCATCTGCATCCCAGTGGGCGTTCCTTACCACTTCTTCCCCTGCCTTCTACCACTACTTCACTCCTAAAGCCACTGACAATGCCGCCCTCAACTGCATCAAATAAAGAGTCATTCCAATAACTGACAAGTGTACACCATCCCCCCTGAAAAACTGTGCTATAGATCTGTATGTACCCCTCCACTCTCGGCTGGGAATTAACTCCGTCCACATTAAGTGTGTACTGCCCACATTCACTTAATATTCTTTAAATCTGCCTTCTTTTCTTTTATGAGTGCCAGGCCCTTCTCTCTCACCAGATCATTCTCCCCTAAATGCAGAGCCACAACACCTGGACAGCCTTCTGTACATTACAACTTATTGAACTCCAGTAGCAATGTGTGCCATAACATTCCCCATTTTCTATGCCAACACACACTCACCTCATGATCCCTCACCCCAAACTTGCTCCACGCCTTCTCTCCTTTGCTTGTCTTTGTTCCCACTTCACAAAAGAGTGTCCCACAATCCACACAGTTAGCTGGTCAGCCTACGGGCCCCACATGGAACCTATGGTGAAACAATACAATTAGGTATTATTCGCTGTGTCCCTCCCCCCTGCCAAACATATCACTCGTAGCAATCTGACAACCACCTGCCAAGCTGCATTAATCTTGCCTGACTCCCAGCCCGCCTGCTTCCGTCGCTGCCCTAATCCGAGTGCCTCCCATAGATTCAGACCATCAATGCCTTACGCTGCACTGCTAATAACTGAAAGGCTGAAAGGCTTTCACAGAGGTTGTCCTGGTGTAAAAAACCTTCCCCTTCCCTGCATCTTACCTGCCTTCTCGATCTCCAATACCAATATCCCGAGCAAAACCTGATATCAACGAAAGTCCCCAAGCTCACTGTATTTCCCCTGCCTCTTTTATCCATTTTAGACTTATCCAGATGTACATCCAAGCTGTCACCGGTCGCTTTTCTGTCTTCACGCACTGAAAGCCTCTTTCCCTCTTCTTACCTAGAACTCTGTGACCAAAAACATAAAACTTGTTAAACATGAAAATAACCCACACACCTGACAAAGCACTAACCATCCCAATGGCCTCCTTGTCCGACTGCCATCACCTCTCTCCCTCGCCCAAGCTTCCAGTAATCTCATCTCTAACTCACCTGCTGAAGGCACATAACCACACAACCATTTACCTACGGATGCAATACCAGAAAGCTTTCCAGAAATCGTCACCATCCCTTCTCAATCATACTTGTTACAAAATGCACCACATCCTCTCTTCTCATCCACTCTTCCTCTTCACAGTTTCTCCACCAAGCACCTGAGTCCAAAAACTCTCTTCATGCCTGCCTGTATGTCCACCTCGTTAACCAGTCCAAGGACCCAGATACCAACTGCAGCATCCTCTTAGGCCGTTCTTGCATTTGCGTTTTGTCCTTGTCTGCTCCTGAAGCTAGCCCACAGTACCTTGACCATTAAGAACGAGACAAAGCGTCCACTATGTCTTTATGGAGCCTCAGTACATGTAATGCTCTAAACGCAAAGTTGAGTCTCAGACAGGCTCGCAAAAACACCCTCAACAATTTTAGCACCTGTGTATCCTTAGCGGATTGTTCGCAATGTGAACCACTGACATATTGTCCATGTTGAACAGCACCATTTTGTTTGCAAACTCATCACCCCACACATACGTCGCAACTAGAGGTGGTAAAACCCCCAAAAATGCAATGCTTCTTCCCGGTGATGCTACCCTCTGGCCATTGCTTTGCACGCCAATGCCATTACCAATAAAAACCAAACCCCACTCTCCCTGCTGCATCGAAAACATCTTAATCCCCCACTTTTTCAGTTCCCCCAAACCTGTCAATGAGATACAATTAAAATGCTCCATAAACCCCTACACATTCTCAAGTCGTCTTTCCCTCCTGCCTTAAGTCTCACTCTGTAATGTGGCAGTGTCAATCCCAACAGAGCCAGTCTCAACCGCCTACATAACATCCTATCTGCCTATTTCACCAAGCAGGTGAAATTCAGGTGTGTCAGCAACACCTGTACCTTCCACACCGTAACCCTCTTCTTTGTCAACATCGTGTTAACCAACTCAGTCATATCTCTTTTCTTGCCCTCCGGCAACTGTACTCCTATCTATACTGAGTCAATCTCAATTACCAAGAATGTCGGAGTTGTCCCGGCTCCTCCATTGTGTCCTCTGCCAAGGGGACCTTTACGTCATCCATGAGCTCCTGAGAGCGGGAAACGGCCACTACAACGCGGCCGTTTCAACGCAAACCTTAACCACGCATGCATTACAAGGCATGCGTGGTTACCACGAAAGCCTTTACCATGCATACCTTTACTACAAGAGACGTAGTAAAGGCATGTGTGGTAAAGGCTTAAAATAAGAAAAAGGGGGTTTGTGGGGTCTGCCCCCAAAAATAAAAAATAAAGAGTGGGAAAAAAAGGGAGTTTGGGGGGGTCTCCCCCACAAAAAAAACTCACATGATGTCACGTCGAGAAGTGCAGGCAATCGGCATCGTTTGAGGGGAAACGGAAACTTCCGCTTCCCCTTTACGACGTATGACGTCACCATGGGAGATGGAGAGGAGACGACGTGAAGAGGTAAGGGGAATTTTAGTTTTAAAAAAAAGGATTGAGGGTTAAGGGCAGGGGTAAATATAAGGATTGGGGTCTGGGGGGTCACATAAGGGTACAGGGGAGGGATATAACCTTTACCAAGAGTATGCCCTTACCATGCATAAATTTACAACGAAAATCGTTGTAAAGGTATGCGTGGTAAAGGGATATTCGTGGTAAAGGTTATGCGTTGAAAAAGCATTCCGTTTTAACGCATGCGTAGTAAAGGCATGCGTTGCAACGGAATGCATTATAACGACATACAACCCCTGAGAGCTTGCCAGCATTCTCTGGCAGTCCGCAGTGCAATGTTGCCCTATAAAGAAGAAGCTGTCTAGATAATGGGTCACTGACGAGCAACCAGTGACAAATGTGAAAAGCCATTGCAAGAATGAGCTAAACTTTTCAAACAGGGCACAGGAAATGGAGCACCCCATTGGTAAGGCCTTCTTCGCATATCGTTTCCTCCAAAACTGAATTTCCAGCATCTCAAAATTGCCCGGATGTACCAGTAACAGGTGGAAAGCTGACGTAATATTAGTCATAGCCATAAGTGCTCCGAGGTCCACCCTGTTTACCAACTCAATTACCACAAGCATGGAGGAACAGGAAACTGCAAACAACTCTTATGATATGAAATCATTTACCAATGACCACAAAACTGACCTTTCTCTTTCTTAGGAACCACCCCAATCAGTGACACAACCAAATTGTCCATAGACCAATCCCTAAATGGGCACGTCATCCTGCCTTCTTGAACCCCTTCATCAAGTTTATCCTGCACAACCTGGGGATGCTCCCACACAGATTTAAAATCTTTTGCCCATTTCTGACACTGTGGCCCGATTCGGACTAGTCGAAAGCTGGTGTTGAAACTGTCTGACAACAAATCCTTACCTCGTCCTCCTTCATACCATTGCAACCAGTGTACCATGTGGTGCAATGTAACTGGTGTGTGAGCCTTTTCCCATAATTCCTTGTGTACCTCTACTCCCACCTCTTGCCTGTGAGGCTGTTACCATTGTCCTACCGGGAAAACCTGTGAATCCCCCTACTTGCCCCCCACACTGTATCATTAGGTGCCTGGCTGTGCATTGAGCACATCTGTGTTGAACTTACAGTATTCCCAGCCGTTAAATCCTCTGTTAAACGCCTAGCACACCCCTACTTGCCCTGCCTGACCTCTGCCCTCTGTTCTCACCCCTCCCAGGGAGGGACCCCCTTAAAGGGCTGACATACCAATGGCAAACCACTTGCCGTGAAGACAATCAGTGCAGGATGCACTGGCCCCATTGTGTGCAGCCACAAGTCATTATCCAATTCTTCCCACTTACATTCTGTATCCTCCGCCAGGCATGCCCTGAACTCCTCATCACAACAAACCCAGATGTAACCCCCAAAATGTTATATGGGATTTCCGTATGATGACCATATATTTAAACAAAGCCATTCACTTCTTGGGGAATTTCTTGCAATACACGCTGGCATATATGAGAAATGCTGCTGTCCATTTTTCATTCATCACTGGGACTTTTGGGCATTTTGACAGCTCACCTTCTTCCTCTTTGGATCCTTCTTTTGCCTTGACTACTCTATACAATAATTTGGACAGCTCCATATATTCCCATTTTCATGTTTTCTCTTTTGTGGAAACCATCGGATGGGCCCTTGATAGTTTTGTTTTTCCCATATAAGGCTATTTCTTCACCTTAAGCTATTTTCTCTCTTTCCTCTCTGTATCTTTCCCTTCTTCCCCTTCAGTGGTTCCATCTTTTGCCATTTCTGCCTTGTTGGTACCCCCCTGTAAGACACTTGTATGATCTGCCTCCAAAACCTTGGTGGACTGCCCCTCTCCATTTCTCCCTTCTACCTCTGTGCCAATCCCACAGTTTGACACATATGACCCTCTTAGCAATGTGTCTCCTGTTACTGGTTCCTTCTCACAGGTACCTGCTCCCATGCTTTTAGACACCATGACAGCCTGCACCACTTCCGTGACCTACTTACCTGGCCTTCAGGGTCAGCGCCCACAATGAGACGTGCAATCCTGCAAGCCTTTTCCAGTCTGCAAACTCCAACCTCAGATCAACCAGTGGTGTACTCCTCTCTGTCTCCTGTAACACATTGATGGACACTGGTTTAGTCTCCCCCACCCTCTTTTTGTCCTTTACAGCCCTTAGCAACCCTGCTATCCCTGCTCCACTCCACCACATTACCTACCTCCACTTCGTCCTCTTCATAATCCAGAACCAGATCCTCCTCCACCTTATGCGACAGTACATGCAAACAACTCGTACTCATCATCCACTCCTGCAACATCCCACCACTCCCTCAGTGGCTGTTGGGTCTCCATCACCCTGGAGGCCACACCAGGCCTTCCCTGTGCCGTTCTTGAGGAGGCCTCCCAAGACCTTCCACAGTCTGCTATGCTGCTGTATAACACCATGGTCAGGCTGGCCACCCCAGACCCAGCCGTTGCTTCCTACTCAATCAATCAATCAAGAAATTTGTATAGCGCGCTACTCACCCGGAGGGTCTCAAGGTGCTTGGGGGGGGGGGAGGTCTGCTACTGCTCGAACAGCCAGGTCTTGAGTTGCTTCCTGAAGGAGAGGTGGTCTTGCGTCAGACGAAGGTGGATGGGGAGGGAGTTCCACGTCTTGGCTGCCAGGTAGGAGAAGGATCTTCCTCCCATGGTGGCTTTTCGGATGCGTGGAACGGCGGCGAGGGCGTGGCTGGTCGATCGTAGCTGACGGGTGGGAGTGTAGAAGATCAGGCGGTTGTTGAGGTACCTGGGGCCCAGGTTGCGGAGGGCCTTGTGTGCGTGGGTGAGGAGTCGGAACGTGATTCTCTTGCTGACGGGGAGCCAGTGGAGGTCTCTCAGGTGTCCGGAGATGTCGGGGGATGTCCAGGATGAGTCGTGCGGAGGCGTTCTGGATTCGTTGGAGTCTTTTCTGAAGTTTGGTTGTGGTTCCGGTGTAGAGGGTGTTCCCGTAGTCCAGTCGGCTGGTGACGAGGGCCTGGGTGACCGTCTTCCTGGTTTCGGTGGGGATCCAACGGAAGATCTTACGGAGCATGCGTAGGATGTTGAAACATGATGATGAGACGGCGTTGACTTGTCTGGTCATCGAGAGTGAGGAGTCCAGGATGAATCCCAGGTTGCGTGCGTGGTCCGTTGGTTTGGGTGAACTGCCAAGGGCCGGGGGCCACCATGAGTCGTCCCATGGAGATGGTGAAGATCCGAGGATGAGGACTTCCGTCTTGTCTGAGTTCAGGTTCAGGCGGCTGTTCATCATCCATTCGGCTACGTCTTTCATCCCTTCGTGTAGGTTGGTTCTGGCGGTGGCTGGGTCGTTGGTGAGGGAGAGGATAAGCTGGGTGTCGTCGGCGTAGGAGATGATGTTGAGGTTGTGTTGGCGTGCGATGGCCGCGAGAGGGCTCATGTAGACGTTGAAGAGGGTGGGGCTGAGTGATGATCCTTGTGGTACGCCGCAGATGACTTCGGTGGCCTCGGATCTGAACGGGGGGAGGCGGACTCTCTGGGTTCTTCCTGCGAGGAACGAGATGATCCATTCTAGAGCCTTCTCTTGGATTCCGATGTTGCTGAGGCGCTACACTAGGGTGCGGTGGCAGACAGTGTCGAACGCTGCGGAGAGGTCAAGGAGGATGAGGGCCGCTGTTTCCCCGTTGTCGAGCAGGGCTCGGATGTCGTCAGTGGCTGCGATGAGGGCGGTCTCGGTGCTGTGGTTGGCTCGGAAGCCGGATTGCGAGTGGTCGAGGGATCCGTTCGTCTCGAGGAAGGCGGCGAGCTGCCTGTTGACGGTCTTCTCGATTACTTTGGCAGGAAACGGGAGGAGCGAGATGGGGCGGTAGTTCTTGAGGTCGGTGGGGTCTGCTGATGGCTTCTTCAGGAGGGCGCTGAGTTCGGCATGCTTCCAGCTCTCCGGGATCTGAGGTATCGGAGCCACACCAGACTCTCTTGGGTCTCCCACTGGCTGTCAACCTACGAGTGAACCACCGACAAGGCCTGATGTGCTGTTAGCTGTCCTTTCAACATCCCACTTTGACTACCGATCTGGTATCCATACCTACCTGCCCTCCTCACTACTGCGCTCCCCTGCCAAAACCCCACCTCCCTTCTCTCCTTCACCATTACACTCCTTACCCTCTTCTTCCCTTATGTCTACCCCTAAGCCGCCAGTAGCATGCGGTATGTGCCCCCTTTGTGGCCGCTGTAGCGTGCCTACCTTTTCTTGTGCAAACCTTCACTGGTTTCACACCTGTTGCATGTGGCACAAACAGCCCTTTGCACCATTCCACCCCATCCTCATTTTCTTCTTCCCCTATGTCTGATCCCTCTTATTCACTCCAAACCAGTGATACTCAAAGTACGGCCCAGAGGCCACAAGTGGCTCTCTTGGCCTTTACATGCGGCCCCCTGGTTCAAAGAAGCACTGTACTGCTGTTTACTCGACTCCACTAAACTTAAAAAAGATGTTAAATAAACGGGCAAGCATTTCTTTAAATCTTAATTGAATCTTGCAGCAATAATGTAAAATATGATAAAGTAAATTCAAAAAGTGTTTTTCATTAACCTTCAGATCCGTTTCACCTTAGTACATCAGGCTATGTCCGTGCATTGAAAAGTATTTTTGAAAAGAGATAGTTTTTAAACTTGAATTTCGAAACATTCACGATTGCAATCAGACTGACAATAATGCCAGTGGTCAACTAAGAGGCAAGTCAGTTATGTGCACCCTTTGGTCAATATGCAGACATAATATCGATGTCTAAATATCGATATACCATTATATCGATGTTTAAATATCGATATGACAGAATATCGACCATCAAGAATATCGTCAAACAGAATATCGACATGCAGGTAAGAAATATTGTTTTAATTAATATCGATGTTAGTAATATCGTTAGTAAAAATATCGTGAAAAAAACTGTGTTTTGGATGTTAGTATATGTATTAAAAGTATAGCTGATTTTTGTAATGTATGTTTGAATTTTTTACAAGTAATTAATTTTATGTTAATTTTAGCGAATTTTAGTTCTGTAGTGGGTTCTTGGTTTATGGGGGAAGAGGGTGGGAAGTAATTTAATTATAATATATTTAATAATAATTTTTTAGAAGTTATTCATTTTTAAAGAAATATAAATACTGAAATACTGTGTTTTAGGTCCATAGCGGGTTGTGGGTTTATAGGGGAACATGGTGGGAAGTAATTTAATTTAAATTAATTAATTAATAACCTTATTAATTAATATGTTTGTATTTAATAATTTATATTGTTAATTGTGTTAATTAATTTGTTATTAATTAATTGGTTATTAATAATTAATTGGTAAACATGTTAATTGTGTAATTTTTGAGGAGTGGGTTGTGGTTTTATAGGGGGTAGGGTGGGAAGTAATTTAATTATAATTATTTAATTGATACTTTTTATTAATTAATATTTTATATTGTTAATTGTGTTACAAAAGTATTGATTAGTTATTAATTGGATATTAATTATTAAATAATTAGCAAATATGTTAATTGTGTAAATGGTTTATGAGTTGGTTGTGGGTCGATAGGGGAGTAAGCTGGGAAGTAGTTTAATTTTAATAAAATAATTATTTTTTTATATACAATATTTAATTCAAGTTATTTTATAGTGTTAATTGTGTGAACTAATGTATTTTTGATTATTTTTAATTTGTTGTTAATTGTTATTAGTTAATTAATTGTTAAATAATTATGTTAATTGTGAAATATTTTACAATATTGGTGGTGACGTTTATAGGGGAATATAGTGGGAGGTAAATTATTTTTGCAACATTAATTATTTGTTAATTAATGTTAATTATTTAGCAGGAGTGGGTATACTAAATAATTCTCCCCCGCTATCCAACACTTTCCCTACTGTTGCACTCACTGGAGTGGGAATAGTAATTTTTGCCCACCCGCTATCCAACACTTTTCCTACTGTTGCACTCGCTGGAGTGGGAATAGTAATTTTTATCTATCCGCTATTCACCACTTTCCCTACTGTTGCACTTGCTGGAGTTGGTATAGTAATTTTTACCCACCTGAGGGAATAGTAATTTTTATATACCCGCTATCCAACACTTTCCCTACTGTTCCACTCACTGGAGTGGGAATAGTAATTTTTACATACCTGCTATCTAACACTTTCCCTACTGTTGCACTCGCTGGAGTGGCAATAGTTATTTTTCTCTACCCGCTACCCAACACTTTCCCTACTGTTGCACTTGCTGGAGTTGGTATAGTAATTTTTACCCACCCGCTATCTAAAACTTTCTCTACTGTTATACTCGTTGGAGTGGGAATAGTAATTTTTACACACCGGCTATCCAATACTTTCCCTACTATTGCACTCACTGGAGTGGGAATAGTAAATTTAACTCACCGCTATGCAACACTTTCCCTACTGTTGCACTCGCTGGAGTGTGAATAGTAATTTTTCTCTACCTACTATCCAACATTTTCCCTACTGTTGCACTTGGTGGAGTTGGTATAGTAACTTTTACCCACCCGCTATCTAAAACTTTCTTTACTGTTATACTCGTTGGAGTGGGAATAGTCATTTTTACACACCTGCAATCCAATACTTTCCCTACTATTGCACTCACTGGAGTGGGAATAGTAAATTTAACCCACCGCTATCAAACACTTTCCCTACTGTTACATTCGTTGGAGTGGGAATAGTAATTTTTACCCACCCGCTATCCAACATTTTCCCTACTGTTGCACTCACTGGAGTGGGAATAATAAATTATTCCCCTATGCTATCCAACACTTTCCCTACTTTTATAGTTAATGTAGTGTAAAATATTAATTGTAATACTTTAATTTATTATATATATATATTTCATTCTTATATTTATATTACAGGTTTATGTATATTGTATATATATATATTATCTACTGGCGGTCGCCAGTAGATAGTTATAGTTAGGACCCTGTTTCCATAGGAAATCCGCAACATTCTATTTGGAATAACTTTGGCGCCGGTCGATGAATCCTCGCGAAATTTTCAAAATAGGTGGGGCGCTACGCTCCGCTCCTACCCTGAAAGTCTCGGGGGGATTCGTCAAGCGGGGGCTGAGAAAAAAGGGGGGTCCCAAAACGCGTTTTTCCCATGCATTTTTCCATAGGACCTTTAGACACAGCTACAGCCCGAACGGCTGAACAGAGTTACTTGAAATTTGGCAGAGAGGTAGTCCTCAGGTCAAGGAAGTGCCTTTTGTAGGTCTGGTGTAAATCTGTTCAGTAGTTCCTGAGAAAATAGCATTTAAATCAATATATATATGTGGGCGGAGCCTAACCACACATCTCATCCTGAGATCTGATTGGCTGTCAGCACTTCATCCAAGAAGTGTTGGCAGCCATCTTGGGACCAATATACATGATAGCACCTCATTAAAAAGCATTGCAGTTAATAGAAGATTTTAAGACTTTAGTTACATTATAAATCATTTGTTGATGGTACCATACTCATTTTAGGAATTGTGGTATGTTCTAAGGTGATTTCACCATGTGAAAAAGCCTTCTGCTGGGATATCATGATTGAGAGAAAAATATTTTCTCATGCTTTTACCACAGAGGTTTGGAAGGTGATCTATAAGCTAAACTGAGAGCTTATTTTCTGTAAATTCACATTATCTTTCTCAGTCATGTGAGAATGAAGTCTGACATTCTCAGTAAAACATGCACATCCAACAAGGGCAGAGACTGTCAGTTGATTCCTTTGTGTTCTACTGCAGCTTTCCAGAGTGTTCCAAAGAACTACTAGAGCGCTAACCGTCCTACTTATGATAAATGTATGGCACACCTGAAGCCATCTTGCTTGGATTAAAGTGGTAACTCTTAAAACATTTAATTTAAAAAGGAACAAAATGAGGGGGTTCATTTTTCCATAAAAAGTATGATTAGTGCTGCAGAAAGAAAAATTAGGGCACATTTTGAGTGACTTCTCAAATCCTGGCATGCAGACTGAAACATGCACTTTCAATACCAGCAGCAGTTTTCCCTGGTGAGCAGTAGCTTTACTACAGTGATCTAATGAGCAAAAAGAGTGCTAACATTCTGATTTTATGGCAAATGTGTGACACATTTGAATGCCTTCTTGATGGAATCAAAGTAAAAAACTGAAAGTATTTCCTACTGAGGAGACTGCAGTAAATGAGGAAATTAGGAAACTTCATAACAAATAAGTCTCCCAAGATGGCCACCAGAGACAAAAGAGCCCAAATGTAGCCCAAATATCACCCAGATGTAGCCCAAGTATAGCCCAATGACAGAATGTCCAAGAATGTTCTTAAAAACAACTAGAGCACTTACTGTCTTCATTATGACAAAAGTATGGCACACCTGAAGCCATCTTGATTGGAATAAACTGGTAACACTTAAAACATTTAATTTAAAAAGGAACACAATGAGGGGGTTCATTTTGCCATAGAAATTATGATTAATGCTGAAGAAAGAAAATGAGGGCACATTTTGAGTGACTTCTCAAATCCTCTTCTATTTCATTAAATAATTCTGACATGCAGACTGAAACATGCACTTTTAATACCAGGAGCAGACTTCCATGGTGAACAGTAGTTTTACTACAGTGATCTAATGAGCAACTAGAGTGCTAACATTCAGAATTCATGGCAAATGTGTGACATATCTGAATACCTTCATGATGGAATCAAAGTAAAAAACTGAAAGCATTTCCGACTGAGGAGACTGCAGTACATGAGGAAAATAGGAAACTTCATAACAAATAAATCTCCCAAGATGGCCACCGGAGACAAAAGAGCCCAAATGTAGCCCAAAATCACCCAGATATAGCCCAAATATAGCCCAATGACAGAAGTGTGCAAAACACTTATTATTTTGTGTTTTTGCAGTGTTATATAGTGCAGACTTGTCAGGTATTGGAGTGCTTTACAAGAGCATTGGTTACATCACACAAGAACAAATTCATTTTGGTTGTAGACATGGGGAGACTAAGTGATTTGACCAGAATCACAGAATGTCGAGCTGAAGCAGAAACTTCAACCTGGTTCCCCAGTTGCAAAGTCTGCAGTTCTGGAAGTAACACCACATCCTCTCCCCTAAGTGCAACATTTAATCAAGTTGTCAACTAGATAAAAAAACATAAAGATAACAAATAATTTAAAAGTGCTTTGTCGCTATTTGAAAACTCAGAAAATATGTCCTTATTTTAGTCTTTTAGAGCACTAACCATAATTTTGATGCCAATAAGACCCTCTCATATATGTAATTTCTAAAGGAATGCTCTAGGTATTACAGTTTTGATTACATCAAGATGATGTCAGGCGTTCCACACTTTTGTAATAAATATAGAATGTTAGCAATCTAGTTGTTCATTAGGATACTGTTGAGAGGCAGAGGCCAGGGGCACGGACTCTGAAAATTGAAGGCAGGTAGGAGGGTGCAAAGGCAACAATTTAACCACACTGAGCAGGCAGGAAGGGCCGTGGAAGCACAACAGACTATGGAGGGCAGTGGAAAGGGGGGCAGGGGCAACAAACCAACAATACAGGACTTGCAAGAGAGGCTGTTGGAGGGAAGATCTATTACGGGTCAAGGAAGCTAGGGGCGGTCCCCAGAGCCCCGGGAGCCACCACAGAACTGAGCAGGAGAGTGAGTCAGGGACAAAAGGGGCACCTTAATTTGAGCCGGGGTGCCTAGGAACGCTTGCTCCAAAAATGAAGAAAACAGACATATGAGACATGGAATTGGAGGCAGAATACAATGGCAGTTTAATGAGAAGATGCAACTTCAAAGAAACCGCAGAATAGAGACATAAAGTACAAAATACAGAATCCAGATAATCATACAGCTGTCATGATATTCTCTGTATCTCAATTAATGGACTGACAGAGAGAGAGAGAAAACACATCTATAAATGCATCATGAGAAACAAGTTACACCAAGGAAAATGTTACCTAGGGACACTCACATTTACTCTTAGAGCAAGCATTCCTGCAATTACAATACAACATCTTTTAAATGCAAAAGTAAAGAGAACAATGGTTAAACATAACATGACATTTCATATAGGTAAAATAGAATAAGATACTTCAAGCAAAGCAGAGCAAGACATTTTAAGCAAAGGAAGACAAGAGCTCCCAGTTCTTGGGGAAAACCTGCACAGCCTGTTAACCTACATACAGACGGCGAGGTTGTCCGTCGATATCTGTGGGTGCTCCCTTTTTATATCATTTTGTGGGCTCCTTTGCACGCTACATCTACCTACGTATGCTACCCAAAAGCTTCGTCTGCAGATTTTACCAGACATTTCGTCATTTACCCACTTAATGCTGACAATGGACTGGGTGAAAAGGTCAGTCTCTCAGGCCAATCGCTTATCGTAAGTTCCATAGAGCAAGCAGAAAATAATGGGTATTGTACAGGAATTCAATATATTCATGTATAAAATCTCCTCAGTTCTCCTAACTTGACGCTCTGCGGTTGCCACTTCCTTAAAAGCGGGAAACCTGCCCAGGAAGCAAGTACCAGTCCAGGATGCAGCCTACTGTATGTCGACAGCTTCAGGGGGATGTTGAACTTTGATACCGAGCACGGAGCACTCGGGTAGGGTGGGGGCTACTAGTTTGGAGCAGAAGGCCTCGCAGACCTGCCTTCAGACTGCTATACACTAAAATTGCAGAGCTATGGTCAATTTAACAAAGAGGCCTACATATTGAACAGAAGGGCCTACACAGGGGTTTTATGCTGGCTGAGTGGTAAGGATGTCTCAGGATAATTATATAGCAACACAGGACCCGCTGGTCAATTTAATACGGCCTACAAATGCGGCTGGCAGGGCAAGGACAAGGGTCTCATACTTCAGGTGTGGACAGAACGGGCCAGGGGCCCCCTGTGATACAAAATCTACCCTCCTTCAAGGCTGTGGCAATGTAATAGACCATTGTGGGCAGAAGGAAGAGGCAATGGTAGTACAACCATACATGCCAACAGACCCGATTCAGCCAGGAAACGTCCAATGTTTTTAAGCTCAAATGGGCTTTATTTGATCTGTCTCCTGTCTACAATATCCTCTTTTTCAATGTAACTCAAAGGGGAAAATCAATACCCCAGTTTTTTTTCAAAATCTCCCTCTTACCAAGTTCAAAATGTTCGCAAGTATGGTACATTGGATCATGGAAGGAAATGGGATAGGGACATGGACTTGGATAACAGAGGACAGGAGAGACATGGAGAGGTGCACCAAACTGACCCTGCAGGGCAGGCATCAGGGTTTGCAGCAGCACAATACACCACACAGGGCATGCAGGACGGGAGTGCAGCACAACAATCCATAGAAAGCAAGAGGGAGGGGACAGGACCATGCACATGGACAACAGAGAACAGAGGGGCAAGAGGCAATGGTAGCTAGCTGACCATAATGGACAGACAGGAGAGAAGGCTGCAGCATAACAGACCATAAAGGGCAGGAGGGACGGATCAGGGGCATTACAATGGAACAGACAAGCCAGGAGGGAGGGAGTAGGGGTCTGCACATGTAAACAGAGGGCTGGTGGCAAGGGGGCAGGGCAGGAGCAGCAAGATGGCCATGGAGGTCAGGCAGGATGGGCACTAGAAGCAAGACACAACATGAAGAGCAACAGTGAGACTGTGATGGCATACACACAGACCATGGAGGGAAGGTGGGAGGGGGTCAGGGGCAGCTAACTGACCACACAGGGAAGGTGGGAGGGGCCATGGCAGCACAAAAGACCATGCATGGCAAGTGGGAGGGTTAGTGGCAGCACAATGGCTATGATGGGCAAGAAGGAGGGTGCAGGGGCATGCACAAAGGACGATGGAGGATAGAAGGGAGGGTCAGGACCTGTGCACAGACAAGAAAGTTCAGGGGAAGGGGCCTCACAACAGACCACACGGGGCAGGCAGGAGGAGCAGTTGCAGCACAACAGACCAGGGAGGGCAGAAGGGTGTGGCAGTACAATGGGCCATGTAGGACAGGAGGAAGAGGATAGAGGCATGGCATGTGGACAGGCAGGGTGGAGGTGGCAGGGACAGGTTACAGTCATCTGACAATGCTAGGCAGGTGGGAGGGGAGTGGCAGCTCAACAGAACACTCAGAGTAGATAGGAGTGGCAGGTCCATGGGACATGGTGGGCAAAAAGGATGGAGCAGGGGCATGCACAAAGACATCGGAGGGCAGGGGGAAGGAGAATAGGGGCAGCAAGCTAAGCACAGAGTTTAAGCAGGAGGTCAATGATGGGGCATAGAATTGGGCAATGGAGGGCAGGAGGAGTGGACTGGTACATCATACTAAATTGAGGGCAGTGGCAGCACATCAGACCATGCATGGCAGGAGGGAGGAGGCTAGTCCATGGATTCACACAACAGAGGATAGGGAGGAGGGGGATGGGGCAGCAAGCTAACTGTTCGGAGAAGGCGGGTATTAGAAACTTTATTGTTTTTAAAACATTTTGTCTGTGCAAACTACTTAAAATATGAACAAGTATGCAGCATAATCTCACTTTTATTCAGGAAGAAGAAGACGTTAGTGACTGTGACTCCGGGCTCACTTGGCAAAAACACCCCCTGACCCTCCACCCCCTATCGCAAAATGTAATGCCCGTGAAAAGGGTAGGTGAACACAGTGTTATATAGAACATAGTCCTGAGAGCACGATTGAAAATGAAAACTAGATATAGTGTATGGTATAAACTATGCACCAAAAAGTGTGATATAAGATGAACCAGGCGTGAAATATAATATGCAATACATTGTGCGCAATGACAGATTCATTGGAGAGCGCGAGATAGCACAGGCACTAGCGCGTGCTATGCGATATGCGCCTTGGAGTGTAATATGCACAGGGCAGTGTTGTGTAACCTAACTAGTCTCTAAAGTTGTAATATAAAATATGTGCTGGGGAGTGTAACGTTGCATATGCACTGTGACAAAGATATGGATCCCAAATTGTAATATATATGGCATAGCACTGTGCGTTATAACATAGGCATCGAGGAAGGCACGTTAGATGGGGCAATATAACCCGTGCGAAGACAAGTGTGGCATGACATTTTCACGGGGTGGTGTTACAGTGCACATGGGCTAGAGAGTGTCATAGCATATGCACTAGCTAGTGGAATACAATACAGAGGTGTGTGGCACTCGGCAGGCAATGGTGGGTGTAACACAGCATTGGGCTCTGTCAGGAGCGCGCTGTGACTCGCAAGTGATGTTCGTCCCCTTTCCAGAGAGTAAAATAAAAAGTATTACACATCCGGCAGTGGATGTGTGTTTTATTAACTGTGAGGGGGGTTTCTTGCATAGTTTTGGTCGAATTTTTGTCGAATCCCCTTTGAATGGCTTGGTGTGCATGTGTATTAAATGTGCCCGTCAATAGCTACCCATGTTTGTATAAATAAACGACAAGGGTGTCTACCGGGATTAGGCACGGTAGAGCATCAGACATGTCAGAGCTTCACTAGTGGTGTAAATACATTCCACGTGGATTAATTGCATGCATAGTCGCCTTTTAATGAATATCACGCAAATCGTCATGGTGATAGGTACGTACGGTTTGTCCAGCATGTCCTAGGTGTGTCTATAAATATATATTTTTTAAAAATAATAAAAAACAGTGGCCGGCCCTGGGGATTGGGGTCAAAAAAATATAATTAGGAGACAGGCCCTGGGGGATGGGGTCATCAGGGCCAATAAATTAGAATAAGAAGGGGAACCACACAGCCCCCCTTCTTAAAAAAATAAAATAAATAAAAGACTGGCATCGTGCCGGAGGCCATGCCCCCTCCATGCAGCTCTCTGCAAACGCGCCCCCAACAGGCATCTCCAGTATGCGCCAGGGAGCTGCGCTGCAGACAGGTGTTCTGAGGCCAAGCCCCTTTTTACACCTCTCTGCAACGCAGCTCTGTGGCGCTTACTGGAGGTACCTAGTGGTCTAGTGTGACCCTAGGGACCCTTAGGATTCAAGGGGACTTAATCTCTCAACTTAGAACAGCCACAGGGCGCGTTTACACAGTGGTGAAGGGAGGGGACGGGGCCTGAGGTGACGTGTGCAAACACGCACCATGGCACGTTTTAAATTGGGGATATAATTTCCCTTCAATACTGAGGGCCCCTGGGGGCTAACTAGCCCACCAAGTGCTTCCAGTAAGCGCCACTGAGCTGCATTGCAGAGAGGTGGTCCAGGCCGTGCCACTTTTTACACCTCTCTGCAACGCAGCTCTGTGGCACTTACTGGAGGTACCTAGTGGGCTAGTTGGACCCTAGGGACCCTCAGGACTCAAATGAACTTAATCTCCCAACTAAAAACAGACACAGGGCGTGTTTACACAATGGTGAAAGGAGGGAACGGGGCCTGAGTTAACGTGTGCAAAAACGCCCTGTGGCCTGTTTTAAGAGGTAGTTTTAATCCCCATGCCCTATTATATACTAGGGGCTTATAGAGGAGGTAAGGCTAATCACAGGGGGACCCCAACGCATAATGTTCCCTAGTGTATGTAGGTGTTTTCACTGTATTCTAAGTGTCTTTTAACATAGCACTGGCTCTAGGACTGGTTAGTCAGACTCAGTTACCACCAGTATCCGTCTGAAAAAGTTGAGGGTACAGGATGATTTTGCAACAAGGCTTCTTTCTGCTCTTCTTTTTGTTCTTTCTGCACGTTATCCTTCTTCCTGCACTTATCTTCGTATTTGAGGACTTCTGTTGCTTCTTTCTGCACTTCTTTTGTTTCTTTCTGTGCATTTTTTCTTCTTTCTTCACATGTCCTATCTCTGTAGGCATAGTTAGAAATTAGCATTTAAAAAACCTTTGAAATTAACAGAAAAAACCATAGGTTTCAGGCACGTTATAGTTAGGAATTAGCATTTAAAAAACCTCAGAAATTCACTGAAAAAACCATAGGTTTCAGGGGTGTTATAGTTAGCTGGACTTTTCACTTGTACAAAACCATTGAAATTCCCCCGTTATAGTTAGTTCAGCTAACTATAACTCGCGCGCCCGCAATGCACTGCTGATGACGTCACATATTACATCACTCATGACATGGTCAGTGACATCACTCATGACATCACTGATGACATCTCAAATGACATCACTGATGACATCACTGATGATATCATCCTTGTGATAGAGTGGCAGACCTCCTCTCACCCTAATATAACCTTTGATACACACATTCAAAAATAGAGACTAAAATTTTCAAAACAATGGACATACCAATACCAGTTACAACAACCTCTTCAGTAATTCTAAGATCCACATACACATCCACTCATTCACCAACAGTCCAATACAGTCACTCATACATGTACTCACTCATCATATGTACTCATACACCTATACATCCTGTTACACAATGCCACTCATCCATAGAGTTACTCACACACATAGTCACTCATGCTAATAAAGAATCAAACATACATTTACTTGCATATACAGTTATACACACACCACCACACTTACTTCTACGGAAACTTACACATACTTAGTCTTTTAAACAATCACTTATAGAAACACATACTTATTCATACAGGAACTCTTTCAATCTCTCACTCTCACATATACTCACTTATATACACCAATAGTCACATATACTAGTTTAAAACATATGTAGTTACTCATAAAGACACTATTGAGACAGTCATTCACTCACTAACACACCCATACACACACTCATCCACCCATACAGTCCTGCACACATACTGTGTTCAACACATACAAGCAGTGAGTCACTCATTCATGCACCTATGCACTACGTAATACCCCCACCGAACCATGCAGACACTCAGACTGATACTCAAAAAACCAACTAATAACCTATATAGACACCCATGTAGCTACTCACCAACCCATGCAGCCACTTATACACAAAGTGAGAGACTGATACAGATATTTACATATTTAAACATTACTCACTAAGCCATGTATTCACTATGATACACTTAATCAGTCAGTTACACAATCAATTTTTCAAAAACAAATCATCCATTTAGACACTTATATACCCATTTATTCTTCCATCGACCTTGAGATATACATATATAAAACATATTTAATTTTCAGAATAACACACATTCACTGGATGATGTCATCAGTGATGTCATCAGTGATGTCATTTGAGATGTCATCAGTGATGTCATGAGTGATGTCACTGACCATGTCATGAGTGATGTAATATGTGACGTCATCAGCAGTGCATTGCGGGCGCGCGAGTTATAGTTAGCTGAACTAACTATAACGGGGGAATTTCAATGGTTTTGTACAAGTGAAAAGTCCAGCTAACTATAACACCCCTGAAACCTATGGTTTTTTCAGTGAATTTATATATATATATATATATATATAGATAGATATATATTACCTACTGGCGGTCGCCAGTAGGTAGTTATAGTTAGGACCACGTTTCCATAGGAAATCCGCAACATTCTATTTTGAATAACTTTGGCGCCGGTTGACGAATCCTCGCGACTTTTTCAAAATAGGTGGGGCGCTACGCTCCGCTCCTACCCTGAAAGTCTCGGGGGGATTCGTCAAGCGGGGGCTGAGATAAAAGGGGGGTCCCAAAACGCGTTTTTCCCATGCATTTTTCCATAGGACCTTTAGACACAGCTACAGCCCGAATGGCTGAACAGAATTACTTGAAATTTGGCAGAGAGGTAGTCCTCAGGTCAAGGAAGTGCCTTTTGTAGGTTTGGTGTAAATCTGTTCAGTAGATTCTGAGAAAATAGCCTTTAAATCAATATATATATCTGAGCCAGCTTACGGTGCGCTTACGGTGCGCTTACCGTACGCGTACGGTGGCGTGCGCGAGCGCGATTCTGATTGGCCCTTAGATCTTAGTAAACATTCGAATCGGTCGAAACCAGGAAGCGGCGGCCGCCATTTTCTCTCTCGCACTCTGACAGGGGGTTGAAAAACAAAGTGCAAAAACATGTAAAGGGGCTGTTTACTGACCATGTCATGAATGATGTAATATTTGACATCATCAGCAGTGGATTGCGGGCGCGCGAGATGTAGTTAGTACAACTAACTATATCGGAGGAATTTCAATGGTTTTGTTCGAGTGAAATGTCCAGCTAACTATAACACCCCTAAAACCTATGTTTTTTTCAGTGAATTTCTAAGGTTTTTTAAATGCTAATTCCTAACTATATCAGGCCTGAAACCTATGGTTTTTTCAGTGAATATATATATGTATTTATAACTTTTGGACAACATTACAGTTTATTGAATCAAACACAAAAGGTTTTGCCTTGCCCCACTGCCTTTACCTGTGCCGGCCACCCCTGTGAGGGACTCGCCCATAGCACGCGCCTGCCCTGTCCCTCGCAACCCTCGTCCCTTGAAGTCCTCTGGCAGGAGGAAGCCCTCCCTTCCATTCTCTTGTACCCAACCAATTTGATCTCCTTATGTGCTTGTCCCCACTTGCCCCCATCACTGAAGAAGACCCTTTCCCTGCCACTGTTTCTGACTCTTGTACTCTGCGCTTCCAGCCACCATGTAACCTTTCCTCAAATGTTGGCGGGTAGCCCAAAAACCAGCTATTTTGCCTACACCTACCGCCTCACCCCACTAAACGTAGCCCAACTTCGTTACATTTCCCTGGGTTGAAACACAGCCCAAAATTGCCCGGATACGGACCTTCCCCTGCCGGCTGTCCCCAAACCCCTATTGCTCAGTTGGAAATTCTTCAAAATGATGCAATTCTGCTATGATAACATGTACATTACAAACATCCAAAAACACACGTCTTTGCCTTTGCAAAACATCCAATTGCTTCTTCTGCCACATATTTCATTTCTTCCAGCAGTGTGCATATGAAACAAACATTAAAGTATTCACTGATTGTTCCTTTTAAAGGGAACAATTCGTACTTTCTCTTTGCAATTCACTGTCCGCATTGTCTTAAACCCAGGCCCAGGCAGAAAGACCATTCATCTTGACACCTTCTGGATTGGAAACGCACTTCGGATTCGATTAAATGAGTTAGATCACAGCTTTCAACCAGGTAAGATGACCTCTGTCTGCTTTCTGGAAAGAAACCCCACTGTGATTAGAGAAGAACAAGCTGGCGGCATCCATCTCCCAGCATGCTCTTCGCCCGCCCTCCTCGGTCCCAACTGGCGTTGCTGTGACAACGCCCTCCACAACAATAGCTCCACGTCACTAGGGGGCCATTCATTTCTTGCTGAGACACACGCGGCCTGCTCGAGCTTGAAGTCTCTGCTTCTATTCCTAGTCTAGCCTCATTCAAAATGCATTACAGAACGGACACCTGCATGAGGGAATGGAAAAAATAAAATTACAAAAGCTCTTATTTCAGCGACGGCTGTACTGATAAACAGAATAGTATTACCAATAGCTTTGCGTTCTGTGTTACTAGCAGAATCTAGAAATACATTTTAGAAAATTCCCAAAATAATGTTTAAATCACAATTGCCACTTAGGCAATTGCTCTATTAATTCAGTAACTTACATGTACATTGTGATACACATGATTTAATGCATAGTTTAAGAGTGTTTAGTGCTCACCGATGTTGCTGCTCTTCTGAATATCTGCCAAGATAAGGTACTCGATTCTACTGATGCACTATGGGTCTTCATTGTAACCCTCGCCTTCCCTTGATCTCTTGTCCTGTCTTGCATGCTGACTCAGCAACGCTTAGAGTCTGTGCTCTCGCAGGCTGCAGCATCCTTCACGTCACTGGTTCTTCCAGGAGACTCTTCCAGTTATCTGCTTTTCCAATATCTGGTATCCCTGCCCAGCACACGTGCAGTGTCTCTCTCTTCCTGGTTTTGGCTGGTGGGGTCGCCTGAATTACAATGCAGATGGATCAGACCCACTGCAAGGGAAGTCTTGGGTGTAATTATTTATTTTTTCTTTTAGCACAGGAGCTTTAATTTCTGCTACTGACTGGCTGGTGCTCTCGGCCGGACAGGAGCAGAGGGGTCTTCTGATATCCAGCTCCCATCGTGCTTTCAGCTGCTGGTTTCATATTGAACTCTCGTGAGATTATCTGAAAACCAAGAGAACGAGGCTGCCATTTGGATGGAAACAGGAGGGGGTGGGGGGTATTTTATCTGGCAAATCAGTCGAACAATAATAATTAGCAATAATAGATATGCGCAGTGAATACAATTGTGGAAAGTATATACTTTATACGTGTGTGTTAATTATTATATATTTAAGTTGATTTTTTCAATTGACTGAATCCGATTGAACTTTGTAAAAAGAGCACTTAAGGATGTGAGCTAATGATAATTTGGAGAAGGGCACGAGAAATGTCCGAAAAGAGAGACAGGAAGCATCCTGGAGTATGAAGCTAAGGACATTTTATGGACTTTGCCTGAAACAGAAAGTGTTGAACACAAGCGGGAGAGTGCAAGGGAAAATCAGAAAATAGAAGCAAAGGAACAAGTCAAAGCCAGATGCTGTGTGGGCTGTTCTTAAACACTCCTTTATTCAGTTAAAAAGTACATAGATCCAAGGCATCAGTTCAAAACCATGGACATTAGAACATGTGAGTGGATGAGTTTTCCAAGACACAATAAGATAAGGAACACACAACCGAACCATCAATGAGAACGTCATATCCCCTGAATAACATGCTAATGCTAATGATCTGCTACCCACGGCTCGTGCAGTCTGTGCAGCACCAGCCCAGTCATTACCCGTGGCCAAGTGGGCCATCCAGTGTTACTTGTGGATGTCTGGTAAGGCAATTCTCAATCATCAACTCCATACATCAGTTTGAGTAGAGCTATTCTTGAGGTGGCGCTCATCCCACTGCAGTGTGTGCAACTCAGCTTCTAGTGTTTTTAAGAAACTCTGAAGGGTGTGTTCTGCAGAGCATAGAGGAATAGGGGCAGTGCCATCATATTAAACATGGGCGCTCTGGCCAAAAGCGAGAGTGGCTACGCATGCCAATGGCGAACGTTCTTCCTAAATCTGTCCAGAAGTGAGTATAGATTTCAGTCAAGGAACACCTCTGGTATGTCAGTTATATATATGCCCAGATACATGAATCCCTTTCGCCCTATAGGCATTGCACAGTCAGGCGGTCATTTCAGAGTGTTTCCCATCAATGGGTATATTGCGATTGTCTCAGATTCATACTGCAGCCTGCATATTTACCGGAGCTGCACTCTCTGCACCAGTTTAGCTCTAGTTAGTTCTAGGTCAGTCCCATAGAGCAGCACATCATCTGCATAGATGTGTGAAATATTTGGCAGTCCCAAATCCAGGAAGTAACTACATTTGTGGGCTTGCTGCTCCTACATTTTTTTATATTATGTACTAAACAAGGTTTATGAATAGGTAAAGTTTTACAGACTCCTAAAATGCATTTAGAAATGTGTTATGAGTTGCAGCTTGGAAAAGGTATGACGTGGTCGTCCCTTCCACTCTGCGATTCCTGTCCTTATGTATCAAAGGTTTATGACTGTAATAGTCATCAAAAATTATTGAAAAGTTACTGACCCTCCAAGTTGGATGGTAACTGATTCTTTAAGGGGCAGGAGTCCTTCTCTCCGTTGTTAATTGGGGTGAGAGTTTCAGGGAGAGCAGGCAGTGGCCTAGCGAGCCACTGCCAACTCTCACGGAAAGTAAAAAAAAAAGAAAACTTTTTTTTTTCAAACAAGGAGTTGCTTTAAAAAAGTTTTCTTAGTTGAAAAGCAATCACAGGTAGGCTGCTGGCCTTTGCATGCCACCCTCCATGTGATTCTGGCCAATCGGAATGAGTTGCAATTGGCGACGTGCCTCATGAATATCAAGGTAGGTAGGATTGCAACTCAATCCGAATCCTTACTTTGCAAACTGATCTGCTAGTACATAGACCAGTTTGCGAAAATGTTTCTGGTTGCAAAAAGAAGCGTTGCAAATTGCCACCACTTTTTGGGACTAGAAACCTAGAACATCTGGCCCGATGTCCTTTTCCATAAAATAAAAACTACTGTCCCGGACCATTCTGCAAGGACATGCATGCACAGTTCAGCTCTACTGCAGGGGTCTTAAATCATCATTAATTAGCCCAAGAATGGAGTCAAGTTATGCTCATATTGTTAACCTAGCTCCATCCATCTCTCTGCCCTCTGCAAAATATATGTAGTATCATTGTCCAGTCATTTGTATCTATGACAGAGGAGAGGAGAAGTGTTGGACCTGGCCCTTTTTGAATGGTTATCCCCAAACGTGTTGCCTTCCTCCTGTATTTGTTCTGACCTGTTTTTGTTGGCTTTAAGACTTTGGGCACTTTACCGCTGCTAATTAGTGCCAACGTGCATGTGCTCTTCTTTAAAGTATGGAATGATTAGTTTACACCTGTTTGGCATCTTTCATGTACCTGTAAGTCCCTTGTACAGTGGTATCCCATATACCCGGGCATGTGCATTAAATGGTACTAGTGGGCCTGCAGTGCTGCTTACAGCACCCACAGAAGTAGGTTTTCAAACATGTCTCAGGCATGCCACCACAGGGCCTGAGTGTGCATTGTACTGCCACATTGAATTGCCATTTAAAGTTATTTGCCAAGCCTAAAACTCCATGTTTACTACATATTGGTCGCCCCTATGGTTGGCCCTAGGTAGCCCTATGAAATACGTTATTGTTTTATTAATTATATGATTACAATCTATATAAAAGAGACTAAGGTTAAAACATTATTTAAATATTCTTCACTGGACTGCTCCCATCATTCTCAATAAAAGTAAGATAGTAAAATTATTAATATAAAAGTTCTCTTCTAGAACAGGTTGTCCTTCACTTACGTACAACCACAAAGTGGCATAGTATCAATAAATACAATTAATAAAAGAGAGGTATTTTCTAAAAACAACAGGTAGGCCACCAAACTGAAAAAAGTGCAACATAGCGCAAAAGGGGAAAAACATATTAGTGGGCCAATGAGGAGTTACGGAGTGTTATGCAGCTGGCGGGCTTAGAGATGTTTAATCCGACAATTCAGCCATGGTTTGCTGAATGCATTCTCTAAGTCAGATTTAACTTGATCTGTGTTATGGCCTCCCAGATTTAATGTAAAGTTCAGAGTTACAATAATCAATAGTCAATAGCAAATCCTTGGTGCTGCGTCTTTTCCTCAGCCACACAACTTAAAATGTCATGGGCCCTATAACAAGATTCTGCTGTGATCAGGGGGCACAGACTTCTATATAAAAGGTAAGTTTAGGTTCCATGTGGTGTGGCTGAGCCAGGGTACACAGGTTTTACTGGAAAGCAGCTTCAAAGATGTACCATTGTTATGACCATCTGTGTTTGTTTCCTAGTTTTGATACAGCACCTGATATTTCTGATTGAGCTTGCGATATGCAAGATGGACGAAGAGTGTGAGACTGATGTTTAGGGCTGTGTTCTCCAGATTCAATGCAGTGATGATGCCCTGCCTGCAAGACCGGACTCCCAATCTGTTCCACTCAGGCCTAAGTTTTGATCTACGCAAGGTCAACAGTGCTGGGCATAGACATACAACATGCCCCAGAGACGCGACCGATTCCCCGCAACCCCTGTCCAGAAGCTCGTCTGATGGGCGCCACCAAAGGGTTAGATGTTTCAGAAAATGCCACTTCCCCAGTCTAAGTGCCATGAAGCTCTGTTTTAAATAAAAAGGGTATGTACAAGCTAGGAATGATGGAAGAGTCTTGAGCTGATAAGAGTTGATTACTGCCCATGGGGAAACATCGTTTACAACGCGGGGATTACATTGCGATGCCATTACATCGCAGTTTTTACAACGCAAGTCGTTACAACGACTTGCGCTAGATGGCGCTCTAGGACAAGGAATAGTATAATTTACTATCCAACACCTTCCCTACTGTACGTAGACTGGAGTTGGAATAGTAAATTATACTACTCCTAAGTCCTATTCCTTGTCCTATAGCGCCATCTAGCGCAAGTCGTTGTAACGACTTGCGTTGTAAAAACCGCGATGTAATGTACCGCGATGTAAATGTATGCGTTGTAACGTCATACATCCCTGCCCATGCTTGCTTGCATTTGGCAAGGATAACCTTGTCAGAAGAGTAGGAATACAATTGTTGTTGTAGTACTTTATTCGACATAGACAAAATGTCATAAAAGTTCAGCACAATGTGTATAAAAAACAGTTTAAAAACAACCATACTACAACAAGCGACTTCAATTCATACAAAGTTAAAAAGGATAAAAAATTTCATATATGCACATATTATATTCACGTATCCTCTATCATTAATAATGTAAACAGAATAGGTTGCAAATTCAAGGAGGTGGATGGTATACTTATAAATGGTGCACCTTGAGCAGCCTGCGTCTTAACCTCCAGGCCCAACCCAGGTATTTGGCGGTCCCACAGATTACACTTGGGACAGATGTTTCATATGTCAAAATGCGCAGTGCCACCCTTGCAGACCTTATACCCAGATTTTTGCAGACAGGTTTAAGCCACCTTAATCTGGGTTGCCTGTACGCCTGGCAGGCAAACATAAAGTGGCCAATAGACTCTGTGGGCGAGGCACAACCGGGGCAATGTGTTGGGTACGTGATTGCCTTGCTCCAACTAGATTGAAAATCATGAAGAGGGAGAGTGCCATACCGCAGTTTAAGATATAGTGATCTGTCATGAGGCGATTCAATAAAATCCAAAAATGGCTCCAGATTCGGAGCCGGTTTCATGTCCAAAAAACGCACAGTGAGGACACCCTCTTGACTTCTTAAGTTTTCGGCCATAACCCAATCCCAATAAAAAAAATTAGCATTCGTTTGGGGGGTGGGACCTGGCTCACCCAGGCTTCTTCTAAACCAATCTTCTGCAGTTGTTTTTTTCAAATTCATTACCCAGGGGATCTTATGATCTGCTCCCAGTTTTAATAACTCATCCAGGGCTGAGGCATAGTGGTGGAGTTCGGGGGACCTTCTGATCCTCGACCAGAATAAAATGGGACGCAGCCTGGCCACGTTGCTGATGTTTTGTCTGCCAAAGTCGCTACGGAGTGGAACTAGTGGGGTGGACAGGGGAAGCGAGACTTAGGGCCTCATGTAGGTAGCCTAACATTTACCACTTCATAAATACCGAATTGTACCGATTCGGTATTTATGAAGTTTTAAATGCTATGTAGGTAATCCGTCGGTAATAATTACCGAATCGGAATGGGTCGGTATTTTAGAATCGGTAATTACCGATTCGGTAATGGTTACTGGCTTCTCATTGCTTCCTATGGGCCAGGAGGCCCATAGGAATCAATGGGGAGCCAGTTACCATTACCGAATCGGTAATTACCGATTCGGTAATGGGGGGAGCACAATCAAGGGTGGCAGGGTGTCACATTGACACCCTGTTGCACCCCTGATTCCTGCATGTGTGCACATGTGGCACACATACATGCCCTAAGGGCATGTATGTCTGCCACATTGCACATTTCTAAGCGCTTTAAAATGCTTTTACACATCCATTCTTTATTTACCACCAACTATTAGTTGGTGGTAAATACCGACTCCAGACGACACCCACACACTCCCCCTACATCTCATTTCTGTATTCGGAATTTACCGAATCGGTAATTTTACCGATTCGGTAATTTTACCGATTCGGTAAATTACCGAATACAGAAATGATCCCCCTACATAGCAAAAGCCTAAATACCGATCGGTAACGGTATAATTACCGAAAATCGGCCGTTACCGACCGGTATTAGGCTACCTACATGAGGCCCTAAGTCTCTAAAGAACTTGTTCTCAGATCTAAGTAACTCTGTCAAGTTTTCAAAACCCCACAGTTCCGCCCCATAGAGGGCTGTTGACAGTGCCTTCCCCTCGTAAACCTTAACGGCCGCCGCTATTGGCCTACTGTGTGAGAGCCTCTGATGTTTCGATATTGCCCCTGCAGCTCTTTTGTGGGCAAGGAGCATTTTAGAGAGATGGGGAGCCCATTTGAGCTTGTTATTGACCCTCACTCCAAGGTAATCAATACAATTGAGTGGGCTTCTTGATACTTATTTTAAAAGCTGCGTTACTTGGGTTAAGATTCCAGAGGTCACTTGCTGATAATTGCTGTACGCATTCGTGAAAGAACCAACTGTGTGTGTGACCCACCAGGATTGCTGGAGCTGGGAGCTGATACCTAACCATAGCAAAGACTCGAGGGAACCAGCGCTGGCCTGCCGTAACTTATGGCACATTTTTAAATAAGCACCTGTGCTTAGCCTTTTGTAGTTTAGGCGGCCTAGCTCTAATCGGATCAGAGCTGCAGATGCAGTTTTTGGCAGCTGAAGGACCTTTTTATAGATCTTGGCCACATGCTGGTTTAGTGTAGTGCTGAGTTTACCAAGTGAAATTTTGAAGCAGTATGACAATGTGGGGCCTATTTTAGTTCGCATGAATTCCAACATTAGAGCTAGGCTCCGACCTGTCAGCTTTTTGGAAAGTTTTGAGAGGTTAACTTGAAGAGCCATAGCTTTCATAGAGATGTCGCTATGATGCTTGACAAAAGTGCCCCTCGAGTCTATGTTAATCCCCAAGTATTTATATGATTTTCTTGCTGAGAAAACTAGCCACTACCTCTATAGCGTTTCCTGCCAAATATGACCACTAGGATTTTCTTTAAATTCCCCTCCAGGTTGTTCATGGTGGTGTAGCTCTATAATTAATTTATCAGTCGTTGCAGCCCAACTTGTGTAAGGCTGAGGAGGGCAAGGTCGTCTGCATACAAAAGATTACTAAACTAAACACCACCAATCTTGGGGGGGTGACTATTTATTGCAGCTAGTGTGCTATGTAGATAAAAGGTAGGACAAGTGCCTTGATTGTGTGGCATGTCCTGGGAGTGACAAAGACTATTTGGTTTCTCACTGCTGTGAGGCCTACTCCTCCCATAGGCTAACATTGGGAATTCCCTTAAAAGTTTTTTAGTGGTAATATCTGATTTGAAAGGGGTAGTGTTGCCAAGTTTGGTTTGTTTGGAATAATGGTGACAAATTCTGCTTATTGGTGTAGGTGGATCTTTCATTACTATTGTCGAAATGCCACTTTTAGAAAGTGCTAAAAAATCAAAACATCTAGCTGACCATTTGTAGGCTGCTAACTTTTAGGCAGACTCAGACCAAAGTGACAAATCAGTTGGTCTATTACATTTAATTATTCATCTTCAATCATTTCGTTTTATAAAATCTCAGGACAGAAATCAGATACACATAACGTTCACATTACATCAAACCAAACAAAATTGAGACATAGTGACAAATACCAATAGCTTGAGATAGTTTCCAGTCTAAAAACAGAAAAGACAGGTAACCCTCGGATAAAATTGTCAAGAAGCACTGAGGTTACCACTCAACGGGGGGTAAAAAGTATTTCAGGTAACAAGGGGTTACAGCATTCAATACATATATTTCCCAAAGTTGCTATACATTCTTATTTAAATTCTTTCCCTGTTGGTAAAAAGTGCCCACGCGTTTTAAGTCCCACTCTATTTACGGGGACTCTCTTCAGGGCTGTGAATGGATTCTCAAATTGATCTTTGGCATCCCTTCAAAGAAGTGGAAGACTTTTGTGGGGTTGTGATCTTGAAGAAAAAGATTCCTTTAATTTCAACAGTCACCTATTCTTCAGTTTACTGTTATGTTTAACTAGACTTGTGCTGCCGGTTTGCTTATAAACTTCCTGTTTGGAATTACTATTATCAGCCAGTGCTTCCACAGAAGGAATGACTAAGACATGTTTGTAAAACGACAGCAATTAAGAAGGCATGATCACGGACAAGAGTGATTAAGATCAGTTTATACCTGCCATGACGAGCAATTGCTGATAATAGTAATAGTTTGGATAGTGAACGGTCCTAAAAATGGTCTTGGCATTCACTGAAGATATCCAAGAATATGTTACTCATAACATCCATCCACTGGCATGCTTGCAAGAGATATTGTATACAGCAAGATGCTTGCAGTCAGCCCTTTTCTTAACATTCAGTGGCTTCATTGTCACTCTTATTTGCTGCCTTTTAATGGCCAGCACATGCTGGCTTCAGTTCCTCTTCTTTCAACTTGAGCATGGACCAAGTACTGATTGTTTCCTCTTGATTGCTGTCTTTCCGCTGATCTCGCTGTGATTGAGGTACTACTTTTATGTTTTCTTCTTCCTTCTCATCCTTGTTGAACCTTTTACCACTTGTAGCTATGTTTACTATGCCACACACACACACTTCAAAAAAGCCAATTTCTTCTTTGAAATTGATGTTTATTGTGACAACAGATGTTATCTGCTTTTACTGTGACAACTGATGTCATCGCCTTCCAAATGGATTTTCCATAAGGCATGCACATGGGCGTAATTACTTTCTTTATGTGATAGGATTTTTTTCCAAATGTCATATTTTTTTCCTTTTCACACATGGTGGGATTAACTGATTTGCTCAGAATCAGAGGTGTTGTGCCATGACCTAACAATCACTGCCAACACCAATAAGTCTCACGTTTGAGACTATTGGCTCTGCCCTTGCCTTTTGTTCAGGATGTACAGAATGGGCATTGTTGACTTTGACAATCATTTGTAGCCACGCTGTACAATAGCGTGACTGATGTGCAGCATAGTTAAACATAATAATAAAACAAGCATTTGCAATGCAATCGGGCGCACATTTGTGAAAGTAAGAGTTCTTGTTGAAAATTACAATGCTTTTTTTACTTTTGTTTTTTATTTGCAGTGGAGTGATCATATTTGTGTAGCGCTATTGCCATTTGTATGACCTCATGGCGCTGGAGAATCAAAAAATGGGAAATAGGTTACGAGGGAGGGGAGACAAGAGTAATATGCCGCACACTCTTAGGGAATGCAAGATTAAGTAAAGCATGTGAAATGAAAGCAGGAACAACGTGGTTACCTTAATGCTTTTACACTTATTACTCACAAATCAATTAGTGCTTTTGTCTGGAAAGTTAAGGACATGACTACAGGGCCCTGAAGGGACCCGTTTCAATATCCATTGCTTATATCCTTACAAAATGTAAGCAGTATGATTTAAAAAGACCACATCCCTGAACACTGGTTTAAGAACACAGGGCCACGGTACACATTTTATAAACTAAAATAAGGAAAACAGCTGACAAGGAGCACATTAAACGTTTTCCAGTCTACCCATCAACCTGGTATTTGAGTACTTCCAGGAATGGTGTACTTCCACACCCAGGGAAAACAATGTTGTTTAAATAAAGATGAGAAAACGAAAGTAGCACTTTACTGCCAAACTCTGTAAAGTGTCATGTGTGTGGGTGTGAATAAATAAAGCCAATCTGGTCACTTTGCGACCACTCTGTCTTTCTTTATTTAGTTTTGTATTTATTTTTAGGATTTTGAACCTTTTTTTTTTCTCCGTCCCAAAGCTGCACTTTGGAATAGAAAAATGTCAGAAAAAGACGACATTTGCAGGAAAAGTGTTTCTTTCTATTTTGGATCCATTTCACAGGGGAACAAATAAAGGAAAGAAGAGGAAAGAAAGGGTAAGAGCCGTTTGTTGAAATCACTGGTTTTGTCAAGTGAGAAGGAACAAGACAGGGACAGAAAGAAGGGAATGAGAGGAAGAAAGAGAGATGTGGGGGGCAGCTGCCAGCGGCAGAGCAGGAGAAGTGAACACTTGTGGATTTTAGAGTTTCTGTGTCTTTTTTCTGTTAACGAGTCACATGTACATTTTGGGGGGAAAACAGCGGTTACCGCGCCCGTTTCATTTGATACCACAACACTGCCTTAAAAAAAAAGAAAAACAATTTAAACCCTGTAAGCGAGGTGAGGTTGGTGAGGCAGAGGTCATGCATCCTCATTTGTGCGGCACTGTGGAAGCAGTGCCTAAAACTCATGCTTGTGTTTCAGAGTGAGGGGATTACTGCCTGTATGCAGCATGAGGGTGTTCAGGGCTTCAAGCATGTGCAGAAGAGCAGGGAATATTAAGTAAGCAGGATGTTGTAACATAGCAAACCTGTATATTTTTTAAAACTAGGCACCAAGGGGAATCCAGTATGGGGTGACTTGTGTGGCTCTCACCAGGTTCTGTTTGCATTCTCCAAAGTCTTCTGATAAAAATGGTACCTCACTTGTGTGGGTAGGCCTAGTGCCCGCAACAGGAAACGGCCCAAAACGCAACATGGACACACCACATTTTAACTGTGAAAACCGACCCTTTTTTTGCCAAGTGCCTAGCTGTAGATTTTGAACCCTAGCTCTGCCAGCACCTAGAGAAACCTAGCAAACCTATACATTTTCGAAGACTAGACACCCAGGGGAATATGGGATGGGGTGACTTGTCTGGCTTTCACCAGGTTCTGTTACCCAGAATCCCTTGCAAACCTCAAACTTTGTAAAAAAAAACACATTTTCCTCACTTTTCTGTGATGGAAAGTGTCAGAATCTGCAAGGATCCAAAAAATTCCACCCACCATGTATTCCCCAAAGTCTTCCGATAACAATGGTACCTCACTTGTGAGGGTAGGCCTAGTGCCCGCAGCAGGACACGGCCCAAAACACAACGTGGACACACCACATTTTTACATTGAAAACTGACCGTTTTTTTGCAAAGTGCCTAGCTGTAGATTTTGAACCCTAGGTCTGCTGGCACCTAGGGAAACCTAGCAAACCTATACATTTTTTAGAACAAAACACCCAGGGGAATCCAGGATGGGGTGACTTGTCTGGCTCTCACCAGGTTCTGTTACTCATAATCCCTTGCAAACCTCAAACTTTGTAAAAAACACAACACATTTTTCTCAGATTCCCCCACCCGTACGTATATATAAAAAAAATCCCTGCCGCTTAGTGGGTTTTTGCCCCCCTTCCCCGCCCCTGGGGGAAGATCATGGGCTATTGCTCCAATCTGCCTCCATGGGGGCAGAAAGTCTTTTGTTTTCTGTGGGGGGTAGGGTGGGGACATTTGCATGCCCATTCTGTACGACCCCCACCCCGGGAATATAAAAAAAATAATCACTGGCGGGTAGGGTGCTTTCTACCCCCCCCCCCCAGGGGGCAGATTGGGGGCTACTGCCCCCATCTGCTCTCCAGGGGGGGACAGACAGACTGGTATTTTGTGGGGGGAGGGGTGGCGGCATTGGCATGCCCATCTTGGGCAGCCCCCACCCCTAAATTCATCAGAGGGGAAAAAACTGGTGTATAGTGGGCTTTCTGCCCCCCCAGGGGGGGCAGAAAGGCTGGAATTGTGCTGGGAGGGTGGTGGGGGTATTGTCATGCCCCTCTTAGGCAGCCCTCACCCCTATAGTATTACAATCAAAAAATCCCTGGATTTGGGGGGCTTTCTGCCACCCCGGGGGAACAGATTGGGGGCCAATGCCCACATCTGCCCTCCAGGGGGGGGGGGGGGGGCAGAAAGACTGTTTATGCCCATTATTAATTGAGGAGAGCAAAGGCCCTTGCCCAAGGGGCTGCTTCCCACTTCCTGGTGGCTAGTGGGTAGATCTCTTCATGGAGATCACCCTCCTGGGGCGATCCCCAAGCAGGGATCCACTAGGGAGATTCTCCCCTTTCCAACGATACCTCTCCCGACTTTTCACGTGCTCAGGGGCTGAGATAGCCCCCTGCGCACGTAGAAGGTGAAACTGGAATGAGCCTCTTGGCTCATTTCAGTTTCGGTTTCACTGAAATGACGTCTGCGCAATGTGCGAGCTGATCGTCATTTAATCAAAACCAAAGAAACAGTCTCTGGAGCTGGGGAAGCTCTTCTCCAGCTCCTGAGGCTGTTGGGGGGGGGGGGATAGGTAATCCCTCTGGTGCCCACACCAGAGGCATTTCCTGTGCCATTGATCAGACGGCCAAAGGGGTTAACATGGCTCACTCTTCAAAGGCATGTGTATTGCTATTTGAAGATGGCGGACCTACCTCTAGAGCAATGGAGTGCAGAATAAGGGTCACATGTCCTCAGGCACAATGTGATATAATAATAAACGTGGTGTGTAGGAAGCTGGCTCTGTATACACCATACCAAAATGAGGCATAGTGTGCACAGAGTCCAGGGAGTCCCCAGAGGTATAGCACACAGGCTAAATTAGGTCAGTACTTACAGCTTTCTTTGTGGTAGTGTGGACAAGCAGTTAGGCTTATCCAGAGGGTGTGTTAAGCATTTATTGTACTCACTCAATCAAGGAATGATCACACACACTCAGAGACAGAATCAAGACCAATTAGGTAAGAATAAAAAAATGATATACTTAGGTTTCATTTTAGAACCAAGTAGGACTTGGCACAAGTGAGTAAAATATACTTTCAAATGCAAGATTGATCAAGGAAATGCAGTTGTGCTTAGAATTACAATTTTTACAGGTTGGTATCACTTTTAAATACAGTTTGTATCATACAGTAAATACTTGTAGATTACATTTGAGTTACTTTATATTACTTTGAGTACTGGGGGTGGTATGCCTAGATACCACACTCTGAGAGTTCTACATACAAGGTAAGTACGACTTTTTGTACATTTGTACATGTTATTGAATTCACTTTTCCCCATACATTAGCAAGTCCACATTTAGAACTATTTTAAGCACACCATCTTATAACATGGGTTTCTAAGGTAGAAAGATGGTTATCGGCATTGGAGGTAAGCACTCGACTCATGAGGGTGAGTTTTGGGTGCTAGGACCAAGGTCCCCCAAGGTCTAGGAGGGCACTCAAGTTGCACCACCAGCGGCGGCTCAGGGGCGGCCGGGTGCAGGGTGCAGGGGCCCAATGTTAGCCAATGGGGCTAAGTGGGCCTTCGATTAGGGCCTGCTGACGAGCAGGCCACTCAGTTGGTGTCCTCTTCTTCGTCCTGGGTCAGCACGGCTCTTCGGTTCTTCTTCTTTCTTCCTCGAATCTGAGGAGGCAAGGTTCAGGGTTGCCCCTAAATACTAGATTTAGGGGAATTAACAGGGTGTGTGGGCCAGTACCAAGAGATCCCTTCTTTGGGGTGGGTACACCCCCAAGTATGTTACCCTCCAGTGGGAGGGGGCATGAGCTTCTTCCTAATTGGCTGAGTCCCCTCATCTTCATGATGGAGCGGACTGAGATGTGTGCTTCACCTCGCCTCCCCCACCTCAGGGGTGGGGTTGGCATAGGTGGGCACACCTTTTCCTAGCTTGGATTGCCCGCTGATTCTCCCACCCAAAGTTGGGGTCAGAACCGGTGAGAGCTAGTTGCTAGGGGGCAGCAAAAGGCAGGAACAGCGTACAAAGGCAGCAGACCTTTGAAGCTTCCCCTTTCGTGGACCCAGCCCATCCTGGGGGAGGAGGCATGCACCTCTGTCCAAGATGGGCTTTGTTTCTGGACCTAGAGAACGGGGGTTCTCTACCCAGGGGTCCAGAAACCTGTCTGGGGGTGGCAAATGGCGGGCAACCATTCAGGAACTAACCCAGGGTTGGTTGATTTTCAGGGGCATATCTAAGATACCCTCTGAGTAATTGTTACATTAAATTCCACACTGGCATCAGGGTGGGTTTAATTTGCTGAACCGTTTGCTACCAAACTTCCCAGTTTCTAGTAGAGCCATTATGGAGCTGTGGAGTTTGCAGTGACCAACTCCCAGACCATATACTCTTTATGGCTGTACTACACTTACAATGTCTAAGAATGGTGTTAGACAATGTAGGGGTACAGGGCTCATGCCTCTGTACCCCCACCTTAGTGGCTAGTGTACCCTGGTAGAGGGGTGACCTACCTAGGCCTTAGGCAGTGGCTTGCAGGCGTGGCACACAGGGATGTGTGCTATATCGACTTTTCTCTGCACCAAAACACGCAGCCTGCAGTGGCAGTGTGTGCGTGTTAAGGTGCAGGGCCCATAAGAGCGGCACAAAATGTGCTACAGCCCTTGGTACCCATTGCACCTTTTGCAATGGGCATACCTGTGGCCAGGGAGGTGCCAGTTGTGGATACAAAGGTACAGTCTTGGGAAAGAACACAGGACCTGGGAACCTGATTGGCACATCAAGTCAGGTTGTATCAGATGTCAGGCAAAATGTGGGGGGTAATCATGCAAAAAAGGGGACTTTTCTACATGGTGGCTTTGTTAGCTTCTATTATATTGAGAGGAAGTGTTTTATGAAAGGTGTGTCTGCCGTTTCTTGCTAAATTGCAGAAAGGGTGGGAGCAGTTTCACTGTTGATGAAGATGTTGTTCCATATCTGGGTTGCATAGATGGGGAGGACCTGCCTTATGTTTCTATCTCCCCTGGTGATGTTCTAACTCCTGGTGTGGCACACCTGCTATTCTAGATTAGGCCGCTGTTCCACCAACCTTTCAGGTTGTGAAGCTATCACACCTCAGTGGATCTGATCTCAGAGATTGTGTAGTTTCTGCTGACAAGAGGCCACTCCAAATAAGGGGGGTTCCACAGCCTTAGGCTCGGAAGGAGAGTCTGTGTTTTTTTGGAGAATCATTGTTATAACCAACCTTTAACTAAAGACCCCATTGCATTTATAGATTAACTGCTCAGAGGGGCAGATGGAGGATGCCTCCCTAAGGGGTATGGACAGGGGTGTCCTGTTCCTAGGTAACAGGGATGACTCGCACAATTACTAGGGAGGATGTACTTTGTGTGGGTGCTTCTTTTAGTTGCCTTTGGTGGCACTGCTAAATTGACTTTAGGAAGAGGATAAATCAGACCCCCCTTGTGGTGGGAGGCCAGGCTGACAGACCGGGAGGGGAGGGTTTGGCTGCTAGATTGCAGGGTAGATGTGTAATTGTTCAGCTACATGGGTAGGTGTCTGCCAACAGTAGAATGTTCTGGAAAATGCTGAGAGAAATAGCTGAGGAGTGCAGAAGTGCATGCCTAGGGGAGTGGCATTCTGAAACCTGCTAACCTGTGGTCTGGACAAGGCAAATCCTGGGAATGGTACCCAAGGATGAGGCAGACTGCAGAACCCAAAAGATGGTTCAGCTGGACCTAGGCCCAGTTATAGCCAATGTCAGGTGCAGTCCTGGGGATTCTAGTCCATCCCCAAGCAGTGGCCTAAAATGGCCCGTGCCAAAACTGCAGGAGGAGTGTAGTATGCGGCAGCCATGCACAGTCACTTCAGTGGACCACAGACCTTGTGGGTGGGTGTCGGTTGGGCTGGAAGTTTCACGAACGGAGAATAACTTAGGGAACAAGGTTATCCTGCGGATCCCACATCTCTAGGTTTTGACTAAGCCCTTCATTACAGTAGCAGAATTTCAAGTAGAAAAATACGTCAGGGTGATATTCCACCATCTACAATGACAAGTCTCTCTTGGCCCAGAATTATTGGGTTAGCACATTCTGTCCTTGATAATTCCAGGTCCGGAGCCACAGGTCTGTTTTTACGGCTGCAGTGGTTTTGGGCTCATTTCGAAAAAACACCCCTTCAAGAGGGGTAGGGGAAGGGTCCTATACACATGGGAGGTTGGACCAAAATCGCTATATAGACACAAGGCAAAAGATAAGTCTGAGCAAAGGAACACTCACTCGGTTGATCAGTATAACCATTTATAAGTATGTTCTCTAGTCATTTCAGATATATTTCACATTAATACCTTATTATTTACATACACAGAAAACCATGAAATTCAGTGCATTGCCTTTCGTGCACGTGAACCATCATCTGTTACATTTTCAAAATATCTAGATTCACATTAGAATAGGCCAGTTCCACAATTGTTCATGAGAAAAAGGGGGGAGGAGAGGAAAAGAAGAGCCTTTCCAGAGAATGTCTCTTAAGAAATAGTCTTTTGTACTTCTAGAAACCGTCCCAACTGCTGATGCACGTTCCAAAGTGGGCTATTGTCCTTACAATTAAGGAAGAGCAACAAAATGTCATTTCTTATGTTAGGATTGGCATGATTTCCTGATCCAAAGTAGGAAAGCCCATTATTTGCCCTTGGGGTAAATATCGACTCATTTCGACCCGAAATCAATGGACCTGGAACTGAACACTTTAACTTTGGCGAATGGAATGCACAGCCTGAAAAAAAACGGAATTCATGTGCGGTCTTGGACACTTCTGGTTTAACTCTAGAGACGAAGATTCTTTGACAGCGCTTTGCGTGAACACTGGAAGATGTTCTCTTTGAGGAGGAGGGAAATCATTTCCTTTTTTTTTTTGTTTAAGAATTTTTATTAAGTTTTCAGAAAGAAACAAAACACAAAAATACATAATAATACAATCAATCAGGATTTCAAAATTATTCCTACATAGTATAAAAAACAAGTAATGGAAGCTAAAATTCAAACAGAAAAGAAGAGAAAAGAAAAGGAGTAAAAGGGAGGGAGGAAAGAAATGAAAAGCGAAAATAAGGAATAGGAAAGAATAGAAATGTCCTAAAACTAAGTATGAAACCAAATAGAAGAAGAAAGATCAAAGTTAGAGTAAATGAGCGCATGAAGAAAGATAGGAAGTAAATGGTAACCAGAGAAGATCAGATTTGATTTTTTGTGAGAGGAGAGGGGAGGAGACAGAGGCAATTCGATGTTCATCACATATGAAATTCCACCACGTTAATAACAAAATTTTCGAATTATCTTTCCATGAAGATAAAATAACTTTGAATGCCAATGCAATAAAAAGATCAAACAATAAAGAAATAGGAGTGGAATCATCCAGTTCAGGTGATGAGGAACCAAGCATAACATTATGAAATGATAAACTCAAGTTACAATTAAAGATGCTCATGCATTTTGCCCAAACCAACTTCCAAAACTTCATAACATTGGAATAATCATAAAGAAGATGTCTCAAAGTGCCAGTATAATTAGAACAAGACCAGCATAGTGGAGACGAGGTGGGGGAAAACTTGGATATGCACACAGGAGTAATAACCGCTCTATTGTAAATAAAGTACAGGGATTGAGTTATACGAGCAGCGGCAGAGACTTTAAATAACTTAGACCATAGTTTGTCCCATACATCAATAGTAAATGAAATGGATAAATCTACTTCCCAAGCGAGTTCATTGGGGGATTTAGGTCTCTCTGTTGAATGTGATAACAACAATTTATAGACAAGGGCTGCTTTAGGTGTATGTAAAGAAAATATACTATATAGGGGTGTGGGAGGCGTAAGGGAAGGAATTGATATAGGTACGTCAAAGGACGATAATTGTGATTGTAAAGCGGCTGAAATTAAAAGGTATTCAGCACGATATGTGTCAGGTAATTGAAATCGCGTTTGCAAATCAAGGAAGGGAATAACAGAATGCTGAAGGATCAATTGGTGTACAAAAATAATACCCTTTTCCTTCCAATGTTTGTAATAGAATGATTTGCCCTTGTATCGAAGAAATTTATTATACCATATCGAGGAGGAGAGAAAACATTGAAATGGAGTTAAACCTTTTGTAAACGTATTATATAGTACATTTTGGGAGTATTTTATAATCGGGTTGTTAGAAATAAAAGTCAATTAGACATGTAAATCACATTTTGAAAAGAAAAATCCTTTAAAGAGGATCGTTCAAAAACAATCCATCTCGGGATAGGAGTATGAGCAAAATCAAAGGATAAAGCGAAGGATTGCTTGATGAGAAAGGCTGAGTGATAGGCCTTGAAATCAGGGAAACGTACTCCACCTTCGGATTTCGGGAGTTGGAGTTTTTTAAGGGCAATACGTGGGTGTTTCTTATTCCATAAAAATTTTACACAGATAGAATTGACTTGCGAAAAATACCTAAGGGGGATACGAATGGGTAACATAGACAATATATAAAGGACATGAGGGACAATCATCATTTTTATAGTATCTAACCTTCCCCACCAAGAAAGGAACAACGGGGACCATGAGAGTAACAGCGACTGAATTTTAAGAATTAAGGCTGCAAAAGTAAATTTTATTGTGGCAGGTAAGGACGCAGAAAACCAAATACCAAGGTATTTAATTTTTGTGGGGCACCAGGTGAAATTAGTATCATGAAACATATAATGAGAGCATAACGGGTTCAGGGGTAGAACTTCTGTTTTAGAAAGGTTTAGCTTATACCCAGAAATGCTGGAGTATAGTTGAACCTCATCCATGAAGGGAGGAAGGGATGAGAGAGGATTAGACATATAAATCAATATATCATCAGCGTAAGCTGATAATTTAATTTCTACCGAGTTGTGAGTAAAACTAGAAATGTGAGTATTAACCCGGATACGCTCAAGGAAGGGTTCGAGACAAAGAACAAATAACAAAGGGGAGAGAGGGCAGCCTTGTCGAGTCCCACGAGATAAAGGAAAGGGCTTAGAAAAATGGTTATTTACAAAAATACTAGCTCGGGGACAGGAGTATAAAAATTTAATATAAGAAATAAAAGTTGGACCAAAGCCAAACCACCCAAGGGTTCTAAACATAAATTGCCAATTAATACGGTCAAAGGCCTTTTCGGCATCTAAAGATAGCGCTGCAAGAGGAGATTTAAATTTCTGTGCATGTGAAATAATATCCGCAAACATTCGAGCATTATCTGCTGCTAATCTACCCTTAATAAAACCAACCTGATCAGTCTTAACCAATAGTGGGAGAAGACTCTCAAGACGGGTAGCAAGAATCTTTGCAAATATCTTACAATCATAATTAATCAAAGAAATAGGGCGGTAATTTTTACACAGTGAATGATCCTTGTCAGGTTTAGGGATAATGATTATTAAGGCATCCATAAAGGAACCAGAGGCCTTAGCCTCACTAATAAAGGAATTAAACAGTGTCAGAAGTTTAGGGACACAAAACGATGCAAAGGCGGAATAAAATTCGACCGAAAAGCCATCCGGTCCTGGAGCCTTTGATTTTTTTAGGGAATTAATGGCATTATTAATTTCCTGAGCAGTAATAGCACCCTCCAAGGCTTCGAATTCAGATGGCAAAGATGGGGGAGAAGGAAGGCCCGAAAAAAAGATATCAAAATTTTGATTGGATGGGTTCGTATCATCAGAGTAAAAGGCCTCATAATAGTTATGAAATATAGTAGCAATATCATCGTCTGAGGACACTAGGCGTTTAGTGGATTCATTTAAAATAGGGCCAATATTTTTACGTTCAGATTTGATTTTTAAATACGTAGCTAACATCTTGCCAGCTTTATTTTGGCCACCATGGTATTTGGATTTAATTTTGAGGAGAATATTACATGCTTCCACTGTCGCAAGTTTATTAAGCTCAGACTTGGCCTTAATGAGGTCGTGAAGTACCAAAGGCGATTTAGAGGTGAAGTAGTTATGCTCCAGTATCTTAAGCTGCTGTAGCAAAGCTAAATATTTATTACGAGCAATTTTCTTTTTCTTGGAGACAAAAGAAATAATAAATGCCCGAAGTGAAGCTTTAAAAGCATCCCAATTATTGGAAACAGAGGTTGCTAGAGCGTCATTAAACATAAAGAATTCTTTAGCAAAGGAATTAACTTCTTTTATGAAAGTAGAATTCGATAATAAAACATTATTAAGTTTCCAACGACAACATTTTTGGGAGGTTAATGACAAATCTAAAACAGAAAGGACTGGTGCATGGTCTGAAATAAAAATTGACCCAATCTCCGCGGATTGAATAGATGGGAGCATGTATTTACTAGCCAGAATATAATCAATCCTAGAACGTGTATGATGAACATTGGAAAAAAACGTAAATTCATGAGAATCTGGATTACATGTCTTCCAAACATCAAATAGAGGACGAGAAGCAATGGCCGATTGGAAGGCTTTATGGGATTTGTCAGGATGAAACTTAGATTGAGATTGTCTATCTGAAAATGGATCTAACCATTGGTTAAAATCACCAGCAATAACAATATTGGGGCAATCAACGGAGGAGAGTAGAACCTTGATATCTTGCCAGAATTTGGGGTCAGGCTTGACCGGGCCATAAATATTCAATACAATCAAATCCTTGCCTTGTATAACCGTCCTGGCAATTACCCATCGTCCCTCAGTGTCATTTTGTGTAGAAACAATTTGCACAGATAAAGATTTATGAAACAATATAGCAACACCCCCTTTTTTACTGGAAGCAGGGGAATACACAACTTGACCAACCCATTGTCGTTTTAGCTTAAGTGATTCCGCTTCATTACAATGTGTTTCTTGAATGAAAGCTACCTGAGAATTTAATTTAGATAGATGGGAAAGTACCTTTTGTCTTTTGACAGGGTTGCCCAGACCACGAACATTCCAAGTAACAAATTTACACATAGTGAGGGATCGGAGGGGAACAATACGAAATGATATGATACACTTCAGAGAGACATCTAAAAAAAGAGACACCAAAATGAATCAAAATAGGATTGGGAACAAAAATATACAATAGGATAGCACATAATTCCAAAAAACATACGCAATAAACAAAACATTGTCAACATAATAATAGGACATACTGAGGAAAAGAGTAGAAAGGCAAAGACAAAAATAGGGGAGAGAAAAAGGAGAATAAGAAGATAGATCAAGGAAAGATATCCAGATCTAAAGAAAAACAACGATAAAGACAGATGCATGGGGCATAACAGCACCAACAAGAGACGGAGCGACAGAGAAAAAGATAGCAATAGAACACCAAGAAACAGCCGCATTAAAAAGTAGAGAAAAAGGACACAAAAGCATTAAGTAGAAGATGAAGAGCCAGATGCAGAACGTGAAGACAGGGTTTGAAGAAAAGACTTCAGTTTAAGAGGGTCATCGAAAGACCGGGTGGAGCCATCATGAGTGATTTTACACAGACAAGGATGAAGAATGCCATAGCGAATATTCAACTGTCTCATGAGAGGACGAAGTGCCAGAAATTCCTTCCTTCTCGCATTAGTAGCATTGGAGACGTCTTGTGAAATAAAGATATTATGACCGGACCAAGTGAGATGACGCTTCAATCTGGCAGCGGAGAGAACACGCATTAGGTCCATGAATTCCAAAAACAGCATGATGATGCCTCTAGGCTTAGAAGCGTTAGGTTGAAAACGACCAAGTCTGTGTGCACGTTGAATATTCAAAACAGGCTCCGGGGAAATATTTAAAAGTTCAGTCAGAAATTTCCTCAGGAAGAGAAGTAAGTCAGGAACTTCCAAATTTTCTGGCAAGCCATAAAGGCGTAGGTTGTTACGCCGATTACGATTTTCAAGGTCCTAGGTGTGAAGCTTAAGACTTTGGATGTCTTGTTCCAAACTTGGAATTTTAGTAGAGATATCCTGTATATCACTAATACGTTGCTCCATATCAAACACCTTAGCTTCCATAGAGATCCATCTGTCTTCAATTAATTGTAGCTTCTCATTAGTAGTGGCCATAAAAGATTTAAGACCCCTCACCTCATCTAAAATAGTATCCAGAACAGGATGTTGAGAAGAAAGAATGGGAGATGGAGGGTCATTTTTGGCTCTTTTGGGCTTGGTACCCGAAGATACTGCTCTGGCAGAAGTAGAAGCCTCACTGGCCATCATGAGACGATAAGGTGGAAGAGAAGTGATCTTCAACAACGACTTCTGTCTGCCCATCCGTCAAAAAAAAATACACCAAGAAGAAGACGTCACCTTCTGTCAGCACACTAGAGGCAATTAACACTTATGTGCAGAACAGTCTCGCAAATAGACCAAGTAAGTCACCACAAGACTAGGAAAAGGACAGCGAGGAGGTGAGCACAGCTGTCACTGCCATCCAAGAGAATTCAACTGGAACTGATAAGCTGCGAGTGGGTCCTGCGATATTGAAGGAAGGAGAATAGAACTTAACCATGGGGAAATATGGTAGAAAATTGAGAAACAGTTTATGAGGCAGTGTGGCCAAAACATTAATAAAGAGCAGAGGAAGAAAAACGATGAAAAAACGTTGCCGCGCACTGAAGTATTAAAGCGCCGGATTACCTCACAATATTCAGCAACACCGCAAGAGCCATCTCAAAATGGCGGCCGCTACACTCCCAGCGCTGAGGAGATAGCACCGCTACAGTCACCGGGTCCGCGAAAGGAAATTATAGGGTCGGAACGGACGAAATCACCGCACCGACCCTTCATCACTCACAAGCCAGCTGCAGAAAGTGTCCATGACGGGAAAAAGATGCTGAAAATAGCAAGAGACCTCCGCGTTCGAGCGGAGCTCAGCAGTCCGCCGCCATCTTCTCATGGCACGAGACCACGCCCCCCCAATCATTTCCTTTTTAATGCGTGCGCCACACATTTCTTACGTTTCTAGGTCTCGCTAAGGCAGCGCTTGCGCTGTCTCTTCGAGTCATGCTGTATTTACAATACTTCATTGGCTCATTTGAGTGTCTTTTTTCATTGGTTAATTTATTTCTAAGTCCCTCCTTAGTACCTCCTCTTGTGGCCTCCCATGAGGACTACCCCTGTTACATGCATTCCTACTCAGGATGTTGAATTTACTGTGTCAGAGCACTACTTTGTTATTTCGCAGTTGCTCTTGCAGGCACAACACGCTCTCCCGTCATGTGCTTGATCTTTCTTCACGACACTGCGCTCTCTTGTAGTTTAAACTTTAATTAATGACATGGTTTTGGAGCCCAAGCAGCTCGGCGCTGTGCTTCATTCTTCGCATTTTTTCTTTGTTTCTATTAACTGCTCCTGTTTTTGAAATGTTAGCTTTTTTCATGTAAGCGTTTACACATTCCTACTGCCAATACACTTACAGCATTCTGCAGTTGCCTTTAGATATGTCATTTTTTTATTTTCGTAACTTATAATAGTGTTTATTTTTTTACTAGGCATGGACGCAAGACTTGAACCCTGTTCCCCAGCTCCATAGTTGGCAGCTTTGGATGTGACGCCACAACCTCACTCCAAATATTCCTTGGCATAGGCCAGTGTGTTTGGGTTGGAGTAGCTGAGTTTCGTTTTTTGTTTTTTTTTGTTTCACATGAAACAAACATTCTGGTCAACAATGTCTGTCCAAAGAAAAGACTATTGTATTTCCTTATCAAACCTTGCACGCTCCCAGACACATCTTCTCTATGGCCCCATGCCTATGTCCCTGAGCTGCACCAAGTTCATAGGCGTGACTCAGCTCCAAGCTCCACCGTTTGTGCAAGCGCTCCCAATTCACATTTATAGCTCCCTGAAGCACTCCCGGATTTTAACTGGTGCTTTAAGTTCCTAGGTGCATCTCACTTGTGACTCTTAAGTCACTGCTTACTTATCACAGGCTCTCCAATGTCTGTGTTTACAGTCCCCTTGATAGCCTCAGGAGTTCCAGTGTAAATACAGCGCCTCGAAAGCTCGGTAGGTCCACGAGTTTCTCTGTGCTACACAGGTTTCGAGCTTACCATCACAACCAGTGGTGCTCGTTTTCAATGATTACTGAATTCCAGAGTGCTCTCCAGGGTCTTTGTTTACAGTTCCAAAGTGCTCCTCCCATTATGTGTTTACAGCTCTCCCAAAGCTTCCAGTTCTAGTATTTTCACGTTTCCAACATACTCGACAGTAGCAGCATTTTCAATTCCCAAGTGTTCCAAGTTCTGATTTACAGCTCTCCAGATGTTTCAGGTCCTGCTTTTACAGGCTTAACATTTGCTTCCAAACTCTTCTAGTTACATTTCAGATGAACTGTCCTGTCTGCTCCCAAGATCATGTGTTTACAGTTCACCAACTTGTCACCAATTTCGGTTTGCACTGTTCAGCCAGGCCCAGCTCACAGGGGTCAGTGCTCCTGTTTATGTTTACAATCCCACAATTTCCAAGTTTGCAAAGCCCCTGGCCCCTCGGTATGGCGTTTACAAGATCCGATTACCACACAGTTTGTGTTGAGGTTTTCCCAAGTTGTTCCTCCCAGAGTGCACCCACAATACGAGTTTACAATGTCCTGTAGCACCCCCGCCCTTCTTGTAATTACAATGTTAAAATGCCGGACAGTTTTTCATTTGCTGCCCTCCAGTGCACACCATGCCACATAATTCCACTACACACATTCGCTTCACACCACACAATTCCACAACTAGCAATTCTAATCCAATCCACATAATTCCACTCCACACTACATATATCCACTCCACTCCATAACACATGGGTAAAAGACATAATCACGTACAACACCAATAGCCCTAACACTTGCACAAAATAAATTCATGTTCACAACATGCCACATAATTTCACTCAAAACCATCCCACATAATTCCACACAACACCACACAATTCAATGCCACACGATTCTATACCACACAACATAATTATACTCCACATATTACCAATCAGCGCTGCATATTTACACTCCACATAATTACACTCTACTAAACACAACACAAATACACCCCACATAAATGCAATCTATGCCACATACCAGCAATCCACATAAATGCACTCAACACCATGACACATAATTCCAATAAGCATACTTTCACTCAACGCCACACAGTTCCAGGCCGCACAATTCAACTCCACGCATTTCCAACACACACCACTCAATTCCACACCAAACAACATATTTCAAGTACACAACACAATTCCACAATACACCGCATACCTGTGGGAAAGTCCAGTAGGCAGAAAATAAAGAGGCAGAGATGGTGGTAGTTCTCTTGACATGATTTATTCCTTGGAGACACGTCTTGTAAGTAGCGAGTATGCATAACGAATTAATCCACACAGTTCACATCCCACCTCCCAACCTTCTAACCTATTCAAAACATTACACTCCAAGATGACGCGAGGTAGCCACGAGGTGTGACAAAGAATGTCACGCTCGTGTCTGCACGCATCGAAGCTTCCACAATACCTCCAATCAACACCATAGATTTCCACATCATGCCACAAAATTTAACAGCACACTATATAATTCAACTCCAAAACATGCCTCTCCACAGCACCAATACCATTCCATATAATAAACTCCATAACACATAATCTCACTCTGCATAATTCCAGTACACTTAATACCATTTAACTACTATCCACATAATTCCACAGCACACCATGCCACATATTTCCACTACACAACTCCACCACAAACATTACCAATACAACCTATCCTTCCTTCGCACTTCCACCAACCTTGTCATCGCTCCCCTACACAACCACTGCCCCTCTCATCTTCCCCTCACACTGCCACTACCCCTTTCATCTCGAAATCCCACTGTCCCTCTCATTCCTCCCTCATACTCCCTCTCTCCTCTCTATACTGACTGCTCACACGTGCCACCTTTCTGTACCTCCTCGCACTGTGCACTGGTACACCTCTCCTCTCCTCCCCCCCACCTCTTGGTTCCACTCCCACTTGTCCCTCCCTCCTCTCTCTCTCTCTCTCTCTCTGTCTCTCGCTCATGCTCTATCTCACCCCTCTTCTCACGCTCTCATGCACTCTTCTCACCTCCCTCATGTGGTTGACTTCAGGTCTTTGAGCACAGTTTATTTCCTGTTCCTTTTGAAGGTTTCTCTCTCTCAAACCGACGCTCTCTTCCTCTTGTTGGGATGCTTTCTGCGTACACAAGTCCTCCCTCTTTATGCATATGTGGCCTGCTCTTCCCTTCTTTCTCTCTTTCTCAAACACTCTTTCTGCTCCTCTGTATGGAGTTTGTTCACCACTCTGTGCACAAACTACCTATCCCTCTCTATGTTCCTTTCTATCTAGTCTGTGCAGCTCTCACACCCATCTATTCACCATACCACATAATTCTACTACACAAATACACTACACACCACTCAATTCCACCCCACACAATTCCAATCCAAACCACATGATTCCACTCTACATCACATACATCCACTCCAAACCAAAACACATAGGTAAAAGACATTGTCATTTACAACGCCAATCGCTCAAACTCTTGCAAATGCGAGACCAATTGCATTGCAAATGCTTGTTTTAGATGAGCGTTCACGTGCTCGCTGAAAATGCAGGGAGGGCGTTTTCTCCAACCTGTACAGCACCTGGTCCATCCTTTCTTGCTTTGCATCAGTCCGTTCTTTAGGTGGTAATTCTGCTCCCAATCGTGGGAGCCCAGCTGAGTCTCATTTCTTGAAACGTCTCTGCTGCCTCATCGGGAGACTGCAAATCCCACACTGCACCATCTCGGCAGAATGAAAGAAACGTTTTCAAAAAGGACTCCTGAAATCTCGTAGTGAGTGCTGGATGTCTAAAAAAACATAAATGCGTGCAAAGTGAAATTGTCCTATTACCACTGTTAAAAACAACTCCTCTCCTGGGTCCCCACCATACACCATACCGCATCAAACCGAGTCCAGCGGTACTGAAAACCTCGCTGCAATCAGCTGGTCTTGCTGTGAAGTCACAGACGACAGTGCGATGCTGGTCTCGAATGCAGGGTCTAAAACAGATCCAATCCCTTGGAGGTAAGCGAAACTGAGCGGCAGCTCTTCCCCATGTTGCTCTGGCCAACTTTACAGGCGGGTCCCCCAAGCACGTCAGGGGAAAACGTGCAAAATATCCACCAAGAGGTTCCTCTGCAACAGAGAAACCAGAAGGACACAGTGAGGATTCCAGGAAAAGAGGCTTATTCAACACTGACGGCATTACGCGTTTCGGCTAACTGCCTTAATCATATGCCTTATTGCACCAGTGCTTTGCATCAGTCCGTTCTTTAGGCGGTAATTCTGCTCGCAATCGTGGGAGCCCAGCTGAGTCTCATTTCTTGAAACGTCAATGCTGCCTCATCTGGAGACTGCAAATCCCACACTGCACCATCTCGGCAGAATGAAAGAAACGTTTTCAAAAAGGACTCCTGAAATCTCGTAGTGAGTGCTGGATGTCTGAAAAAACGTAAATGCGTGCAAAGTGAAATTGTCCTGGTACCACTGTTAAAAACAACTCCTCTCCTGGGTCCCCACCATACACCATACCGCATCAAACCGAGTCCAGCGGTACTGAAAACCTCGCTGCAATCAGCTGGTCTTGCTGTGAAGTCACAGACGACAGTGCGATGCTAGTCTCGAATGCAGGGTCTGAAACAGATCCAATCCCTTGGAGGTAAGCGAAACTGAGCGGCAGCTCTTCCCCATGTTGCTCTGGCCAACTTTACAGGCGGGTCCCCCAAGCACGTCAGGGGAAAACGTGCAAAATATCCACCAAGCGGTTCCTCCGCAACAGAGAAACCAGAGGGACACAGTCTATATATATATTTGTTTTTTCACTAAAAGAAATAGGTTGCAGAGACGTTACAGTTAGGCTCAGGTTTCACTCGTACAAAACATTCAACAGTTATAGCTAGCTAAGCTAACTGTAACTCGCGCCTCCGCAATGCGCTGCTTATGACTTCACATATTACATCACTCATGACATGGTCAGTGACATCACGCATCCCAAGCATTGCTCTGGGACCCTCCCTGGGTACTATGGCAATGAGTGCTTCATGTGACCCAAAAACATTTTTGACTTTAGGCGTGTCTGGCAAGCCGCAGCAGGAACAAATAAGATGATAAAAACAACCAGTTATTATCATTTTATTTTTCCTTTATTTCCACTGCCGAAAGCAGTGGGGCGACGCTTTTCCGCCTTAGCGGAGGAGCCGTTACTGAAGTAGAGAAGGCCACTGAAGTAGAGAAGGTCAAATGTACCTCTGATTCCATAGTGGGGTGGCAATATACAGAGCAGAACAGGCCATTTTTGGTGGACAAGTACTTATTTTTCCCCATCAGTTTGACCTAGAACAAAAGAAAGAAAACCATAATGGGGAGAAAGATGTGGAAACACAATTAAAGGGAGAAAGCAAGGATGAAAAAGAGCCTGACAAAAATGAAATAGTGGGGTAGGCAGGGCCTGGTGTTGTATTAAAAAGGCATGAGATGGAATCATCACTAAGCAGCTTAGTATTTGGCACCTCTGCTTTTTGAGCAAAACTTTGGGGCCCACACTTATTCTTATACAAATTAAGCACAGGATACAGAGCAGGCATGGTCGCCTAAACCTCCTGTCACTGTGTGTCAGTATTTTGCTCTCTCTCGCACTCCATGGGAATAGGGCTAGATGGAGGTTCAGAGCTGCTTAGAGAGTAGGAATGTCTACCCTGGCCCAACCAGGCCCCTGCAGCCCAATTCAAAGGTCAGGTCTTCGAGTGTGGGCCTATCTTTTACCAGGGCTGATTTGGGTTTCCAGTCCAAACCTGATGGGGTGCCTGATACAGAGAAGGCTAATGGTCACCCGTACCTCCTATGACTGTGCCTGGGGGAGGGTCAGAATACAGAACAGGTCTTATGAAAATCTGTTCCCAGAGGTCGGAGAGGGCTGGACCTATGGGGAATGACATGCCCATACTTTTTTAATTTGACAAAAACAGTTCCCATACATTTGTTTTTAAAAAAAACTACCATCGCTGGACTCGTTAATGTAAACCTTTAAGTGACTCCAGCTGAAAGCGATGGGAGGGGAGCCTTCTGTGCTTAAGGGTCAGATTAGGAAGAAAAATAGGCCCGAGCACACAGAAAACAAGCATTTGCAATGCAATAGGGCTCGCATTTGCAAGAGTTTAAGCTATTGGCATTGTAAATGACAATGCCTTTTATTTATCTGTTTTGCTAATCAACACATTTACAATGCCAATAGCTCAAACTTTTGTAAATGTGAGACTTATTCAAAGAAGTGGCTGCCATTGTCCCAGGCTGCTCAGAAAGTTAAAGCGTGCATGGCGCACTGAATGTTGCAGGAAAGCATGTCGTGCCTGCAGTAGGAGAAACTCATTAAAGAAAATAGTGCTTACAGACAAAAAATGTAACAACCGAAGTAAAAGGGCGAGTCCTCATGGAAGATTACAAATGAACACAAGGCGGTACTAAGGAGGGACTAACAAGCTTATTAACGAATCAGAAGCCAGCATTTACGAAGGGCAATGACACAAGCCTATGACAAATATGGGCGTAGAGTGGGCGGGGCTTTAATTCCATACTCTAGTACAGCATGGCTCGCAGCGCATGCGTCGCCAAGGCTCAACCTAAAAAGTGGCCCACATTTGCAGACTGCAACCACTTGTGAAGCTTCACTTTTTATTATGAGGGGGATAGTTTTAGGAGAACTTTATGGTAAAGAAAGCTTTGTATGGCTTGTATGGCGTAACATTGGTCACAACTGAAAACTCCATTATTCCTCTGACACTCACTCGTCTCCTAACTCTCATCTTCATGTCCATGAATGTCTATTAGCCCATGCTTCTCCTCATATGTATGAGTCCCCGCCTGTCTATTAGGTCCTACTCTATGTATATCCTGATGAAAGCAACGAATGATGAGCCAAGACGTTGTGTACAAAGTTGAAAATTGTTTGAAAAGTGTCTGGAGAGGAGAGGGAACTACTGGATAAAATAAATATTTCTTGTTTTTTTTATCCCTATACCAGCACTTACTCAGTAGATTTTATGAGAATGAGAAGGGATGACTGGGATAATATTTTACATTTGTTAAATATTTTAATAGATATGCCATGTACTAAATGCTACTAGATAGAAAAAGATGAAAATGCATATAGCCAGGGATTGTCTTAAATTTGTATAGATTGTATTTGCATATGAGCAATAAAGATGTGACAATATAAGGGATTCTCTTCCTTTTAAGAATTGAGGGGATGATAGATGTTTATAATGCATGCAACTGAAATTGTTGGGATGAAAACATCAGTTGAGAAGTAATGACAAGGGAGGTATCAATACTGAAATTAGATTTGAAGAAGAATGACTAGATGCCCTCTAGATTCAAGGACCTGCCTAACTCTAATTAAAAAACAGACAGACTCTTACCATGGAAAAAAGATAGAAAAGACAAACTCTGTTCATGGGCTCTGGAATGCAAGAGAGAGACCCTCCTTGTGAGTGTTGTGTGGAAGAGACAGCAGACCCTCAGCATGGACAAAAGGCTGGAAGTGATAGAATCTCACCATCGGGACAGTTGTGGAAAAGGCAAGCCACGAACATGAACTACATTTGGGGATATATTCTTTCTATTCTTTTAGGAGCTCTTGGATGCAGGACTGCTCAGTACCAAGGCGACCAAGACTTGGTTTCACCTCATCCCACTTTCCTCCACCATTCGTCTCTTCCTGTCACTTTGGTTCACTCTTGTACGGAGTCGACGGGCTAATGGTTACGCACCTGCGTTCGCTACGAGAGGTACAGACCTGATATGACCTGATATGATTTTAGCAGCCTACACAAGCAACCCTGCACTCTTCCTACTCCCTGCTGACGAGCGGCAACTACCGCGAAACACGTGTCCAGGGATGGCTAACGCTACTCTGACTTGCACGCACCACTGAGCATAGGCGTACCCGCCGACGCTGACTACAGGGACCACAATTCTTCGGGGTAACACGCTAGTGGGTGGAGCAGTGTGCGACCAACTTGGTGATACATATTTAGTGGCTCTCTGAGCCCCGGAGTCGACGGGCTCATGGTTACGCACCTGCGTTCGCTACGAGAGGTACAGACCTGATATGATTTTAGCAGCCTACACAAGCAACCCTGCACTCTTCCTACTCCCTGCTGACGAGCGGCAACTACCGCGAAACACGTGTCCAGGGATGGCTAACGCTACTCTGACTTGCACGCACCACTGAGCATAGGCGTACCCGCCGACGCTGACTACAGGGACCACAATTCTTCGGGGTAACACGCTAGTGGGTGGAGCAGTGTGCGACCAACTTGGTGATACATATTTAGTGGCTCTCTGAGCCCCGGAGTCGACGGGCTCATGGTTACGCACCTGCGTTCGCTACGAGAGGTACAGACCTGATATGATTTTAGCAGCCTACACAAGCAACCCTGCACTCTTCCTACTCCCTGCTGACGAGCGGCAACTACCGCGAAACACGTGTCCAGGGATGGCTAACGCTACTCTGACTTGCACGCACCACTGAGCATAGGCGTACCCGCCGACGCTGACTACAGGGACCACAATTCTTCGGGGTAACACGCTAGTGGGTGGAGCAGTGTGCGACCAACTTGGTGATACATATTTAGTGGCTCTCTGAGCCCCGGAGTCGATGGGCTCATGGTTACGCACCTGCGTTCGCTACGAGAGGTACAGACCTGATATGATTTTAGCAGCCTACACAAGCAACCCTGCACTCTTCCTACTCCCTGCTGACAGGCGGCAACTACCGCGAAACACGTGTCCAGGGATGGCTAACGCTACTCTGACTTGCACGCACCACTGAGCATAGGCGTACCCGCCGACGCTGACTACAGGGACCACAATTCTTCGGGGTAACACGCTAGTGGGTGGAGCAGTGTGCGACCAACTTGGTGATACATATTTAGTGGCTCTCTGAGCCCCGGAGTCGACGGGCTCATGGTTACGCACCTGCGTTCGCTACGAGAGGTACAGACCTGATATGATTTTAGCAGCCTATACAAGCAACCCTGCACTCTTCCTACTCCCTGCTGACGAGCGGCAACTACCGCGAAACACGTGTCCAGGGATGGCTAACGCTACTCTGACTTGCACGCACCACTGAGCATAGGCGTACCCGCCGACGCTGACTACAGGGACCACAATTCTTCGGGGTAACACGCTAGTGGGTGGAGCAGTGTGCGACCAACTTGGTGATACATATTTAGTGGCTCTCTGAGCCCCGGAGTCGACGGGCTCATGGTTACGCACCTGCGTTCGCTACGAGAGGTACAGACCTGATATGATTTTAGCAGCCTACACAAGCAACCCTGCACTCTTCCTACTCCCTGCTGACGAGCGGCAACTACCGCGAAACACGTGTCCAGGGATGGCTAACGCTACTCTGACTTGCACGCACCACTGAGCATAGGCGTACCCGCCGACGCTGACTACAGGGACCACAATTCTTCGGGGTAACACGCTAGTGGGTGGAGCAGTGTGCGACCAACTTGGTGATACATATTTAGTGGCTCTCTGATTCCCGGAGTCGACGGGCTCATGGTTACGCACCTGCGTTCGCTACGAGAGGTACAGACCTGATATGATTTTAGCAGCCTACACAAGCAACCCTGCACTCTTCCTACTCCCTGCTGATGAGCGGCAACTACCGCGAAACACGTGTCCAGGGATGGCTAACGCTACTCTGACTTGCACGCACCACTGAGCATAGGCGTACCCGCCGACGCTGACTACAGGGACCACAATTCTTCGGGGTAACACGCTAGTGGGTGGAGCAGTGTGCGACCAACTTGGTGATACATATTTAGTGGCTCTCTGAGCCCCGGAGTCGACGGGCTCATGGTTACGCACCTGCGTTCGCTACGAGAGGTACAGACCTGATATGATTTTAGCAGCCTATACAAGCAACCCTGCACTCTTCCTACTCCCTGCTGACGAGCGGCAACTACCGCGAAACACGTGTCCAGGGATGGCTAACGCTACTCTGACTTGCACGCACCACTGAGCATAGGCGTACCCGCCGACGCTGACTACAGGGACCACAATTCTTCGGGGTAACACGCTAGTGGGTGGAGCAGTGTGCGACCAACTTGGTGATACATATTTAGTGGCTCTCTGAGTCCCGGAGTCGACGGGCTCATGGTTACGCACCTGCGTTCGCTACGAGAGGTACAGACCTGATATGATTTTAGCAGCCTACACAAGCAACCCTGCACTCTTCCTACTCCCTGCTGACGAGCGGCAACTACCGCGAAACACGTGTCCAGGGATGGCTAACGCTACTCTGACTTGCACGCACCACTGAGCATAGGCGTACCCGCCGACGCTGACTACAGGGACCACAATTCTTCGGGGTAACACGCTAGTGGGTGGAGCAGTGTGCGACCAACTTGGTGATACATATTTAGTGGCTCTCTGATTCCCGGAGTCGACGGGCTCATGGTTACGCACCTGCGTTCGCTACGAGAGGTACAGACCTGATATGATTTTAGCAGCCTACACAAGCAACCCTGCACTCTTCCTACTCCCTGCTGATGAGCGGCAACTACCGCGAAACACGTGTCCAGGGATGGCTAACGCTACTCTGACTTGCACGCACCACTGAGCATAGGCGTACCCGCCGACGCTGACTACAGGGACCACAATTCTTCCGGGTAACACGCTAGTGGGTGGAGCAGTGTGCGACCAACTTGGTGATACATATTTAGTGGCTCTCTGATTCCCGGAGTCGACGGGCTCATGGTTACGCACCTGCGTTCGCTACGAGAGGTACAGACCTGATATGATTTTAGCAGCCTACACAAGCAACCCTGCACTCTTCCTACTCCCTGCTGACGAGCGGCAACTACCGCGAAACACGTGTCCAGGGATGGCTAACGCTACTCTGACTTGCACGCACCACTGAGCATAGGCGTACCCGCCGACGCTGACTACAGGGACCACAATTCTTCGGGGTAACACGCTAGTGGGTGGAGCAGTGTGCGACCAACTTGGTGATACATATATAGTGGCTCTCTGAGCCCCGGAGTCGACGGGCTCATGGTTACGCACCTGCGTTCGCTACGAGAGGTACAGACCTGATATGATTTTAGCAGCCTACACAAGCAACCCTGCACTCTTCCTACTCCCTGCTGACGAGCGGCAACTACCGCGAAACACGTGTCCAGGGATGGCTAACGCTACTCTGACTTGCACGCACCACTGAGCATAGGCGTACCCGCCGACGCTGACTACAGGGACCACAATTCTTCGGGGTAACACGCTAGTGGGTGGAGCAGTGTGCGACCAACTTGGTGATACATATTTAGTGGCTCTCTGAGCCCCGGAGTCGACGGGCTCATGGTTACGCACCTGCGTTCGCTACGAGAGGTACAGAACTGATATGATTTTAGCAGCCTATACAAGCAACCCTGCACTCTTCCTACTCCCTGCTGACGAGCGGCAACTACTGCGAAACACGTGTCCAGGGATGGCTAACGCTACTCTGACTTGCACGCACCACTGAGCATAGGCGTACCCGCCGACGCTGACTACAGGGACCACAATTCTTCGGGGTAACACGCTAGTGGGTGGAGCAGTGTGCGACCAACTTGGTGATACATATTTAGTGGCTCTCTGAGCCCCGGAGTCGACGGGCTCATGGTTACGCACCTGCGTTTGCTACGAGAGGTACAGACCTGATATGATTTTAGCAGCCTACACAAGCAACCCTGCACTCTTCCTACTCCCTGCTGACGAGCGGCAACTACCGCGAAACACGTGTCCAGGGATGGCTAACGCTACTCTGACTTGCACGCACCACTGAGCATAGGCGTACCCGCCGACGCTGACTACAGGGACCACAATTCTTCGGGGTAACACGCTAGTGGGTGGAGCAGTGTGCGACCAACTTGGTGATACATATTTAGTAGCTCTCTGAGTCCCGGAGTCGACGGGCTCATGGTTACGCACCTGCGTTCGCTACGAGAGGTACAGACCTGATATGATTTTAGCAGCCTACACAAGCAACCCTGCACTCTTCCTACTCCCTGCTGACGAGCGGCAACTACCGCGAAACACGTGTCCAGGGATGGCTAACGCTACTCTGACTTGCACGCACCACTGAGCATAGGCGTACCCGCCGACGCTGACTACAGGGACCACAATTCTTCGGGGTAACACGCTAGTGGGTGGAGCAGTGTGCGACCAACTTGGTGATACATATTTAGTGGCTCTCTGATTCCCGGAGTCGACGGGCTCATGGTTACGCACCTGCGTTCGCTACGAGAGGTACAGACCTGATATGATTTTAGCAGCCTACACAAGCAACCCTGCACTCTTCCTACTCCCTGCTGACGAGCGGCAACTACCGCGAAACACGTGTCCAGGGATGGCTAACGCTACTCTGACTTGCACGCACCACTGAGCATAGGCGTACCCGCCGACGCTGACTACAGGGACCACAATTCTTCGGGGTAACACGCTAGTGGGTGGAGCAGTGTGCGACCAACTTGGTGATACATATTTAGTGGCTCTCTGAGTCCCGGAGTCGACGGGCTCATGGTTACGCACCTGCGTTCGCTACGAGAGGTACAGACCTGATATGATTTTAGCAGCCTACACAAGCAACCCTGCACTCTTCCTACTCCCTGCTGACGAGCGGCAACTACCGCGAAACACGTGTCCAGGGATGGCTAACGCTACTCTGACTTGCACGCACCACTGAGCATAGGCGTACCCGCCGACGCTGACTACAGGGACCACAATTCTTCGGGGTAACACGCTAGTGGGTGGAGCAGTGTGCGACCAACTTGGTGATACATATTTAGTGGCTCTCTGATTCCCGGAGTCGACGGGCTCATGGTTACGCACCTGCGTTCGCTACGAGAGGTACAGACCTGATATGATTTTAGCAGCCTACACAAGCAACCCTGCACTCTTCCTACTCCCTGCTGATGAGCGGCAACTACCGCGAAACACGTGTCCAGGGATGGCTAACGCTACTCTGACTTGCACGCACCACTGAGCATAGGCGTACCCGCCGACGCTGACTACAGGGACCACAATTCTTCCGGGTAACACGCTAGTGGGTGGAGCAGTGTGCGACCAACTTGGTGATACATATTTAGTGGCTCTCTGATTCCCGGAGTCGACGGGCTCATGGTTACGCACCTGCGTTCGCTACGAGAGGTACAGACCTGATATGATTTTAGCAGCCTACACAAGCAACCCTGCACTCTTCCTACTCCCTGCTGACGAGCGGCAACTACCGCGAAACACGTGTCCAGGGATGGCTAACGCTACTCTGACTTGCACGCACCACTGAGCATAGGCGTACCCGCCGACGCTGACTACAGGGACCACAATTCTTCGGGGTAACACGCTAGTGGGTGGAGCAGTGTGCGACCAACTTGGTGATACATATTTAGTGGCTCTCTGAGCCCCGGAGTCGACGGGCTCATGGTTACGCACCTGCGTTCGCTACGAGAGGTACAGAACTGATATGATTTTAGCAGCCTATACAAGCAACCCTGCACTCTTCCTACTCCCTGCTGACGAGCGGCAACTACTGCGAAACACGTGTCCAGGGATGGCTAACGCTACTCTGACTTGCACGCACCACTGAGCATAGGCGTACCCGCCGACGCTGACTACAGGGACCACAATTCTTCGGGGTAACACGCTAGTGGGTGGAGCAGTGTGCGACCAACTTGGTGATACATATTTAGTGGCTCTCTGAGCCCCGGAGTCGACGGGCTCATGGTTACGCACCTGCGTTTGCTACGAGAGGTACAGACCTGATATGATTTTAGCAGCCTACACAAGCAACCCTGCACTCTTCCTACTCCCTGCTGACGAGCGGCAACTACCGCGAAACACGTGTCCAGGGATGGCTAACGCTACTCTGACTTGCACGCACCACTGAGCATAGGCGTACCCGCCGACGCTGACTACAGGGACCACAATTCTTCGGGGTAACACGCTAGTGGGTGGAGCAGTGTGCGACCAACTTGGTGATACATATTTAGTAGCTCTCTGAGTCCCGGAGTCGACGGGCTCATGGTTACGCACCTGCGTTCGCTACGAGAGGTACAGACCTGATATGATTTTAGCAGCCTACACAAGCAACCCTGCACTCTTCCTACTCCCTGCTGACGAGCGGCAACTACCGCGAAACACGTGTCCAGGGATGGCTAACGCTACTCTGACTTGCACGCACCACTGAGCATAGGCGTACCCGCCGACGCTGACTACAGGGACCACAATTCTTCGGGGTAACACGCTAGTGGGTGGAGCAGTGTGCGACCAACTTGGTGATACATATTTAGTGGCTCTCTGAGCCCCGGAGTCGACGGGCTCATGGTTACGCACCTGCGTTCGCTACGAGAGGTACAGACCTGATATGATTTTAGCAGCCTACACAAGCAACCCTGCACTCTTCCTACTCCCTGCTGACGAGCGGCAACTACCGCGAAACACGTGTCCAGGGATGGCTAACGCTACTCTGACTTGCACGCACCACTGAGCATAGGCGTACCCGCCGACGCTGACTACAGGGACCACAATTCTTCGGGGTAACACGCTAGTGGGTGGAGCAGTGTGCGACCAACTTGGTGATACATATTTAGTGGCTCTCTGAGCCCCGGAGTCGACGGGCTCATGGTTACGCACCTGCGTTCGCTACGAGAGGTACAGACCTGATATGATTTTAGCAGCCTACACAAGCAACCCTGCACTCTTCCTACTCCCTGCTGACGAGCGGCAACTACCGCGAAACACGTGTCCAGGGATGGCTAACGCTACTCTGACTTGCACGCACCACTGAGCATAGGCGTACCCGCCGACGCTGACTACAGGGACCACAATTCTTCGGGGTAACACGCTAGTGGGTGGAGCAGTGTGCGACCAACTTGGTGATACATATTTAGTGGCTCTCTGATTCCCGGAGTCGACGGGCTCATGGTTACGCACCTGCGTTCGCTACGAGAGGTACAGACCTGATATGATTTTAGCAGCCTACACAAGCAACCCTGCACTCTTCCTACTCCCTGCTGATGAGCGGCAACTACCGCGAAACACGTGTCCAGGGATGGCTAACGCTACTCTGACTTGCACGCACCACTGAGCATAGGCGTACCCGCCGACGCTGACTACAGGGACCACAATTCTTCGGGGTAACACGCTAGTGGGTGGAGCAGTGTGCGACCAACTTGGTGATACATATTTAGTGGCTCTCTGAGCCCCGGAGTCGACGGGCTCATGGTTACGCACCTGCGTTCGCTACGAGAGGTACAGACCTGATATGATTTTAGCAGCCTATACAAGCAACCCTGCACTCTTCCTACTCCCTGCTGACGAGCGGCAACTACCGCGAAACACGTGTCCAGGGATGGCTAACGCTACTCTGACTTGCACGCACCACTGAGCATAGGCGTACCCGCCGACGCTGACTACAGGGACCACAATTCTTCGGGGTAACACGCTAGTGGGTGGAGCAGTGTGCGACCAACTTGGTGATACATATTTAGTGGCTCTCTGAGTCCCGGAGTCGACGGGCTCATGGTTACGCACCTGCGTTCGCTACGAGAGGTACAGACCTGATATGATTTTAGCAGCCTACACAAGCAACCCTGCACTCTTCCTACTCCCTGCTGACGAGCGGCAACTACCGCGAAACACGTGTCCAGGGATGGCTAACGCTACTCTGACTTGCACGCACCACTGAGCATAGGCGTACCCGCCGACGCTGACTACAGGGACCACAATTCTTCGGGGTAACACGCTAGTGGGTGGAGCAGTGTGCGACCAACTTGGTGATACATATTTAGTGGCTCTCTGATTCCCGGAGTCGACGGGCTCATGGTTACGCACCTGCGTTCGCTACGAGAGGTACAGACCTGATATGATTTTAGCAGCCTACACAAGCAACCCTGCACTCTTCCTACTCCCTGCTGATGAGCGGCAACTACCGCGAAACACGTGTCCAGGGATGGCTAACGCTACTCTGACTTGCACGCACCACTGAGCATAGGCGTACCCGCCGACGCTGACTACAGGGACCACAATTCTTCCGGGTAACACGCTAGTGGGTGGAGCAGTGTGCGACCAACTTGGTGATACATATTTAGTGGCTCTCTGATTCCCGGAGTCGACGGGCTCATGGTTACGCACCTGCGTTCGCTACGAGAGGTACAGACCTGATATGATTTTAGCAGCCTACACAAGCAACCCTGCACTCTTCCTACTCCCTGCTGACGAGCGGCAACTACCGCGAAACACGTGTCCAGGGATGGCTAACGCTACTCTGACTTGCACGCACCACTGAGCATAGGCGTACCCGCCGACGCTGACTACAGGGACCACAATTCTTCGGGGTAACACGCTAGTGGGTGGAGCAGTGTGCGACCAACTTGGTGATACATATATAGTGGCTCTCTGAGCCCCGGAGTCGACGGGCTCATGGTTACGCACCTGCGTTCGCTACGAGAGGTACAGACCTGATATGATTTTAGCAGCCTACACAAGCAACCCTGCACTCTTCCTACTCCCTGCTGACGAGCGGCAACTACCGCGAAACACGTGTCCAGGGATGGCTAACGCTACTCTGACTTGCACGCACCACTGAGCATAGGCGTACCCGCCGACGCTGACTACAGGGACCACAATTCTTCGGGGTAACACGCTAGTGGGTGGAGCAGTGTGCGACCAACTTGGTGATACATATTTAGTGGCTCTCTGAGCCCCGGAGTCGACGGGCTCATGGTTACGCACCTGCGTTCGCTACGAGAGGTACAGAACTGATATGATTTTAGCAGCCTATACAAGCAACCCTGCACTCTTCCTACTCCCTGCTGACGAGCGGCAACTACTGCGAAACACGTGTCCAGGGATGGCTAACGCTACTCTGACTTGCACGCACCACTGAGCATAGGCGTACCCGCCGACGCTGACTACAGGGACCACAATTCTTCGGGGTAACACGCTAGTGGGTGGAGCAGTGTGCGACCAACTTGGTGATACATATTTAGTGGCTCTCTGAGCCCCGGAGTCGACGGGCTCATGGTTACGCACCTGCGTTTGCTACGAGAGGTACAGACCTGATATGATTTTAGCAGCCTACACAAGCAACCCTGCACTCTTCCTACTCCCTGCTGACGAGCGGCAACTACCGCGAAACACGTGTCCAGGGATGGCTAACGCTACTCTGACTTGCACGCACCACTGAGCATAGGCGTACCCGCCGACGCTGACTACAGGGACCACAATTCTTCGGGGTAACACGCTAGTGGGTGGAGCAGTGTGCGACCAACTTGGTGATACATATTTAGTAGCTCTCTGAGTCCCGGAGTCGACGGGCTCATGGTTACGCACCTGCGTTCGCTACGAGAGGTACAGACCTGATATGATTTTAGCAGCCTACACAAGCAACCCTGCACTCTTCCTACTCCCTGCTGACGAGCGGCAACTACCGCGAAACACGTGTCCAGGGATGGCTAACGCTACTCTGACTTGCACGCACCACTGAGCATAGGCGTACCCGCCGACGCTGACTACAGGGACCACAATTCTTCGGGGTAACACGCTAGTGGGTGGAGCAGTGTGCGACCAACTTGGTGATACATATTTAGTGGCTCTCTGATTCCCGGAGTCGACGGGCTCATGGTTACGCACCTGCGTTCGCTACGAGAGGTACAGACCTGATATGATTTTAGCAGCCTACACAAGCAACCCTGCACTCTTCCTACTCCCTGCTGATGAGCGGCAACTACCGCGAAACACGTGTCCAGGGATGGCTAACGCTACTCTGACTTGCACGCACCACTGAGCATAGGCGTACCCGCCGACGCTGACTACAGGGACCACAATTCTTCGGGGTAACACGCTAGTGGGTGGAGCAGTGTGCGACCAACTTGGTGATACATATATAGTGGCTCTCTGAGCCCCGGAGTCGACGGGCTCATGGTTACGCACCTGCGTTCGCTACGAGAGGTACAGACCTGATATGATTTTAGCAGCCTACACAAGCAACCCTGCACTCTTCCTACTCCCTGCTGACGAGCGGCAACTACCGCGAAACACGTGTCCAGGGATGGCTAACGCTACTCTGACTTGCACGCACCACTGAGCATAGGCGTACCCGCCGACGCTGACTACAGGGACCACAATTCTTCGGGGTAACACGCTAGTGGGTGGAGCAGTGTGCGACCAACTTGGTGATACATATTTAGTGGCTCTCTGAGCCCCGGAGTCGACGGGCTCATGGTTACGCACCTGCGTTCGCTACGAGAGGTACAGAACTGATATGATTTTAGCAGCCTATACAAGCAACCCTGCACTCTTCCTACTCCCTGCTGACGAGCGGCAACTACTGCGAAACACGTGTCCAGGGATGGCTAACGCTACTCTGACTTGCACGCACCACTGAGCATAGGCGTACCCGCCGACGCTGACTACAGGGACCACAATTCTTCGGGGTAACACGCTAGTGGGTGGAGCAGTGTGCGACCAACTTGGTGATACATATTTAGTGGCTCTCTGAGCCCCGGAGTCGACGGGCTCATGGTTACGCACCTGCGTTTGCTACGAGAGGTACAGACCTGATATGATTTTAGCAGCCTACACAAGCAACCCTGCACTCTTCCTACTCCCTGCTGACGAGCGGCAACTACCGCGAAACACGTGTCCAGGGATGGCTAACGCTACTCTGACTTGCACGCACCACTGAGCATAGGCGTACCCGCCGACGCTGACTACAGGGACCACAATTCTTCGGGGTAACACGCTAGTGGGTGGAGCAGTGTGCGACCAACTTGGTGATACATATTTAGTAGCTCTCTGAGTCCCGGAGTCGACGGGCTCATGGTTACGCACCTGCGTTCGCTACGAGAGGTACAGACCTGATATGATTTTAGCAGCCTACACAAGCAACCCTGCACTCTTCCTACTCCCTGCTGACGAGCGGCAACTACCGCGAAACACGTGTCCAGGGATGGCTAACGCTACTCTGACTTGCACGCACCACTGAGCATAGGCGTACCCGCCGACGCTGACTACAGGGACCACAATTCTTCGGGGTAACACGCTAGTGGGTGGAGCAGTGTGCGACCAACTTGGTGATACATATTTAGTGGCTCTCTGATTCCCGGAGTCGACGGGCTCATGGTTACGCACCTGCGTTCGCTACGAGAGGTACAGACCTGATATGATTTTAGCAGCCTACACAAGCAACCCTGCACTCTTCCTACTCCCTGCTGACGAGCGGCAACTACCGCGAAACACGTGTCCAGGGATGGCTAACGCTACTCTGACTTGCACGCACCACTGAGCATAGGCGTACCCGCCGACGCTGACTACAGGGACCACAATTCTTCGGGGTAACACGCTAGTGGGTGGAGCAGTGTGCGACCAACTTGGTGATACATATTTAGTGGCTCTCTGAGCCCCGGAGTCGACGGGCTCATGGTTACGCACCTGCGTTCGCTACGAGAGGTACAGACCTGATATGATTTTAGCAGCCTATACAAGCAACCCTGCACTCTTCCTACTCCCTGCTGACGAGCGGCAACTACCGCGAAACACGTGTCCAGGGATGGCTAACGCTACTCTGACTTGCACGCACCACTGAGCATAGGCGTACCCGCCGACGCTGACTACAGGGACCACAATTCTTCGGGGTAACACGCTAGTGGGTGGAGCAGTGTGCGACCAACTTGGTGATACATATTTAGTGGCTCTCTGATTCCCGGAGTCGACGGGCTCATGGTTACGCACCTGCGTTCGCTACGAGAGGTACAGACCTGATATGATTTTAGCAGCCTACACAAGCAACCCTGCACTCTTCCTACTCCCTGCTGACGAGCGGCAACTACCGCGAAACACGTGTCCAGGGATGGCTAACGCTACTCTGACTTGCACGCACCACTGAGCATAGGCGTACCCGCCGACGCTGACTACAGGGACCACAATTCTTCGGGGTAACACGCTAGTGGGTGGAGCAGTGTGCGACCAACTTGGTGATACATATATAGTGGCTCTCTGAGCCCCGGAGTCGACGGGCTCATGGTTACGCACCTGCGTTCGCTACGAGAGGTACAGACCTGATATGATTTTAGCAGCCTACACAAGCAACCCTGCACTCTTCCTACTCCCTGCTGACGAGCGGCAACTACCGCGAAACACGTGTCCAGGGATGGCTAACGCTACTCTGACTTGCACGCACCACTGAGCATAGGCGTACCCGCCGACGCTGACTACAGGGACCACAATTCTTCGGGGTAACACGCTAGTGGGTGGAGCAGTGTGCGACCAACTTGGTGATACATATTTAGTGGCTCTCTGAGCCCCGGAGTCGACGGGCTCATGGTTACGCACCTGCGTTCGCTACGAGAGGTACAGAACTGATATGATTTTAGCAGCCTATACAAGCAACCCTGCACTCTTCCTACTCCCTGCTGACGAGCGGCAACTACTGCGAAACACGTGTCCAGGGATGGCTAACGCTACTCTGACTTGCACGCACCACTGAGCATAGGCGTACCCGCCGACGCTGACTACAGGGACCACAATTCTTCGGGGTAACACGCTAGTGGGTGGAGCAGTGTGCGACCAACTTGGTGATACATATTTAGTGGCTCTCTGAGCCCCGGAGTCGACGGGCTCATGGTTACGCACCTGCGTTTGCTACGAGAGGTACAGACCTGATATGATTTTAGCAGCCTACACAAGCAACCCTGCACTCTTCCTACTCCCTGCTGACGAGCGGCAACTACCGCGAAACACGTGTCCAGGGATGGCTAACGCTACTCTGACTTGCACGCACCACTGAGCATAGGCGTACCCGCCGACGCTGACTACAGGGACCACAATTCTTCGGGGTAACACGCTAGTGGGTGGAGCAGTGTGCGACCAACTTGGTGATACATATTTAGTAGCTCTCTGAGTCCCGGAGTCGACGGGCTCATGGTTACGCACCTGCGTTCGCTACGAGAGGTACGGACCTGATATGATTTTAGCAGCCTACACAAGCAACCCTGCACTCTTCCTACTCCCTGCTGACGAGCGGCAACTACCGCGAAACACGTGTCCAGGGATGGCTAACGCTACTCTGACTTGCACGCACCACTGAGCATAGGCGTACCCGCCGACGCTGACTACAGGGACCACAATTCTTCGGGGTAACACGCTAGTGGGTGGAGCAGTGTGCGACCAACTTGGTGATACATATTTAGTGGCTCTCTGATTCCCGGAGTCGACGGGCTCATGGTTACGCACCTGCGTTCGCTACGAGAGGTACAGACCTGATATGATTTTAGCAGCCTACACAAGCAACCCTGCACTCTTCCTACTCCCTGCTGACGAGCGGCAACTACCGCGAAACACGTGTCCAGGGATGGCTAACGCTACTCTGACTTGCACGCACCACTGAGCATAGGCGTACCCGCCGACGCTGACTACAGGGACCACAATTCTTCGGGGTAACACGCTAGTGGGTGGAGCAGTGTGCGACCAACTTGGTGATACATATTTAGTGGCTCTCTGATTCCCGGAGTCGACGGGCTCATGGTTACGCACCTGCGTTCGCTACAAGAGGTACAGACCTGATATGATTTTAGCAGCCTACACAAGCAACCCTGCACTCTTCCTACTCCCTGCTGACGAGCGGCAACTACCGCGAAACACGTGTCCAGGGATGGCTAACGCTACTCTGACTTGCACGCACCACTGAGCATAGGCGTACCCGCCGACGCTGACTACAGGGACCACAATTCTTCGGGGTAACACGCTAGTGGGTGGAGCAGTGTGCGACCAACTTGGTGATACATATATAGTGGCTCTCTGAGCCCCGGAGTCGACGGGCTCATGGTTACGCACCTGCGTTCGCTACGAGAGGTACAGACCTGATATGATTTTAGCAGCCTACAAAAGCAACCCTGCACTCTTCCTACTCCCTGCTGACGAGCGGCAACTACCGCGAAACACGTGTCCAGGGATGGCTAACGCTACTCTGACTTGCACGCACCACTGAGCATAGGCGTACCCGCCGACGCTGACTACAGGGACCACAATTCTTCGGGGTAACACGCTAGTGGGTGGAGCAGTGTGCGACCAACTTGGTGATACCCTCTTGTACGTTGATTTTTCTCTTCCTTTCTCCCTTTGTCAGTGTTTTCCAATGACTCTGTTCCCCTCTTTTTCTATCTTTTTCTCTGTTGTTCTGGTGAAAATCTCATGATAACAAATAAGCATTGGTGCCCAAAAATGAGTGCTGGATTTGGCAACAGATTGCACAAATGACAGACTGTGTGTTGATGTTGTGATAAAAGCACAGTGAAGTGTTTGCTGAGGACGAATTGAGTGAGCTGCAGACATTGGAGCAATAGAGTCAAAGGGCAGTGTTGCTGAAAGAGGAAAAGAGAAAGGAAAGGTGCATACAATGTGAGTTGTTACAGAGCGCATTCCACATTGTGCAGCACTGTTCCTAACAGGTATTTTTATTTCCATGATATATTTTCCTACCTCAGAAAGAGAAGTAGTTGGGTCGGTCCTGTCCAGAATGAAGCCTGTAGCCAGCAGCCAATACACTTTCCCTACGCTGTTAATGATTAACATCATACCCCAGACACGTTCAGTTTCACTGGCTTGGATTGAAATGGCTTTTTTTCTTTTTCAAGAAGGAAGCACATGCTGAAAAGTGTGATCTCTCCATCGAATAGTACTACTTTCTGTGGAGCCCTCCTGTGACTAGGGCCATTTAAAGGCTGCACTGTGGTGGCACAAAGGTTCAGCAAACACTTTTCAGCGGGCATCTGCTGGCAAAGCCTCACCATTAAGTGGCAAACCCCGCAAGACACACGCAAAACTCCGGTTTAATTCTAGGTTTTTGATGGAGTTTGGCTGAGCAGGGAGGCCAGGAATGGGGGTGTGGCTGTCCACTGCTGTCTGTTTACATCCCCTCCCACCCACCCTTGCAAGGGGAGTGTGAACTCTGCCACTCAGAAGCAGCATCTCCTGTAGGGGGCCTCCCTGTCAATCCTAAAGGCCAGGGTTGGAGGAGGGGCGCACACCAAATACTGTATCTCCTGGCCCGTTGTCTTTCTATATGGGGCAATGGGCTGTCGGACAGTCTGTGCTAGGTTAGGTAGGAGCTGCTGCGGCCTCTCGAGTTTAGTGGAGCAGCAGAGCAGACCCAAATATTGTTGGAATCAAACGCCCACATCAGGTCTCAGACACTGCTGGTCCTCAGGTACCGTCCGAATGCCCGCCTTCCCAGTCTGACTCTTCTGTGCTGCGAAGCTCGAGGGAGAGACCGAGAGTTCAAAACAAGAGGAACCAATAACACGCATTTGCAATGCAATAGGTCTCGCATTATTAAAGTTTGAGCTATTGGCATTGCTAAATAATGCAACACCAATAGCTCAAATTTTAATAATGTGAGACCTATTGCATTGCAAATGCTTGTTAAAATCGCAAACACCTCTCTTCACTTTTTACACCATCATCTAAAAATGCTTTCTTTTGTGCCAAATCGAGTCTTTTCCTATTTCTCTCTTAGCCCGCTTAGCCAGCAGACATTTGAGAGAGAGTACATAGTAGCATGCAATGTACAATTTTTTAAGCTGTGTTTAATTTACAGTATTACAGTTTTTCTTTCTGCTTTATGCAAAGGCACCCTCACGCGAACCCAGTTCCATCCGCACTTTTTGACATGTATACAGACCAACATAAACAAGGGTATGACTCTGAGCACACACTCACACGCATGGTTGTAAATACACACACTAAACTGCAGTCAGGGCTGTAAACACAAACACACTATGCTGCAGTTAGGGTTGTAAACACACGCACAATGCTGCACTCAGGGCTGTAAACACACACACACTATACTGCAGTCAGGCCAGGTTATGCTGCACTCAGTGCTGTAAACACACATTATGCTCCAATCTTGGCTGTAAACATACACATACAATACAATACAAGAAGGCCCTGGGAGAGCTGTACGTGCACACTTCGCGGCAGTGCACACCTTGCTACACACATTGTCACACACACATACACACTCTCTCTCTCTGTATGGCATGGGATATGCGGAGTATGACACCTGCACAGTCTCGCACGCGGCGGTTAAGGGGTGTAAATACACGCACACTGGAAGACATGACATCAACTAACGGGCCAGGGGGATCTGAACACGTGCACATTAGCACATGCACACATGAACATACACAAACAGACGCACATACTGCTAGGCGTGACAGCCACACTGCAAGGTGGGGGGAGGATCAGTGCAAACACGCACACTGGAAGGCATGATACGCACATACAGGTGCAGGGGTGGATGTAAACACACGCGCACAGACACAAGCAAGACTCACAGCCGAACACGGCGGCGCACTTCCACGGAACCCGAAGGCAGACAGATTGAGCCCCGGACACGAATCAAACAAGCACTGGTGGTGAGCATGGCAGTCAGTGGCACTGCATATGTTCCACCCAAATGAAGTGACATTTTAGCGGATGCACGTGGTGTTAGTAATTTTGCGCAATAATCTCTCCACGCAAGGTAACTTAGCGTAAAAGGCCATTTATTAGGACAGGGTTGGACAACCATAACCAAACATCACACAAACCCCCCAACAATCCCCAACAACATAACTTCTCATTCTTCCATTCTCTCCCATACTCCAACTACTCCATCCCACTTCACACAGCAACCGCCTCACTTATCCCATTCGCTTCCTCACTTCTCTTCCAACCTCCTCCATCATCTCCATTCGTCATAAACTGGTATGACGCACCCCCACCTTTCACCAGTATCCCCCTCCCCGGAAGGGTGAGTATGCCCGTCATGGACTCCTCCCCCCTCCCAAATCCGCCAACCTGGGAACCCCCGGAGGGCGGTTACCTGCCCCACCCCATTCCAGTGCACCTTTCGCCCTCACACTCTCCGACACCAGATAGACTCATTCCATAAACCACTAATAACATCCCTCAATTCCATCATGTAGTATGCATTGCCCATGTGCGAAAGGTGCACGCCATCGTCTCTAAAAAGCAGGGGCTCCTCAAGCCGCAATCCAGTGTGTGCCAGCACTTTGATCCCACTGTTCTCACAAAATACCCACATCGCCCTATTCAATTTCCTTCGGGCTCGTTCCACCGCTGCGGGCTTCAATGCCCCCCTCCAGATCCGACGAGGGATGAACTCAGTCCACACAATGCAGGCGCCAGCCAGATTGCGTTTCATAGCCTCCAAGTCCCTTTGCATCAAATACAGCAACGACACCCCTGATTGCTTCACCAGGTCATTCTCCCCCAGGTGGATGACGAGCAAGTCCGGACAGCCCCTCTGCGAAACTTTGTCAGCCAGGGCAATAGCTCCCCCCAGCGCATCCCACTCTTGCCCCACCAATGTACCTCGTGATGGCTGCTTCTCAGGCCCAGGCTACGACCGTACACCTGCCTGTCGGAATACTTGGAGGCCCAATGCACAAATGAATGTCCAACGATCCAGGTAGCCGTCTTGGCTCCCGGACCCCCAACACAACCTACGAAGAAAAGAGAAATTAGAACACGAAACATAACAGAACCGCCCCACAGCCGTCGCTCCCCTGCGCACCTTGCCGCTCTACTTCCTCACGTACCGCTCACAACAGCGCGACCTCCATCTACCAATCCGCCTGATCTTGTCCCAGGACCACCCCAGCCGAGCTGCCGCCGTCACCGCGCCGATCCGGAAAGAGTGCGTCCCATACCCCGCCGGGTCCCTACCTAGTCGCCTCACTGCCATACGCAACACCGCCAGCAGCTGAAAAGCCGTGACCCGTTTCCCGGAAGCATGACAAAAGATCTCTCCTACACTCCTACCCACCTGTCCGCAAAAGGCTCTCCATTCTCGCACAGGACAAGCACCTGCCCCTCCCGACTCGCACAACCACACCCATGTGCCTCTTCCAGCCTGGTCTGTTTTCGACCGCCCCAGCCAAATACCCAGGCGCGCTCCATCCATTCGAACGTCCTCAAATCCCCTACCCGGAGCACCTCTAGCCCCCAACAACTCCGAAACCCGGAAGGCCCCAAAAAACATCCACGTCATGCACAACCGAAACAGCGCCACCTCCACCACGTCATAACAACAGAAACTCAATTCCGCCAATATGTCCAACAGCAATTCAAACGTAATAGCTGCACGCACGGCTGCCCCCCCAGTCCCCCCCCGCACCCTACCCCAACCCTTCAACATCTTACTCAGCAACTCACTCCTTGCGGGATCAAACCCCAAATAAACCATCCCATAGAAGGAAATCCCCGCCAACTTCCCTGCAATCGTAACTGGTGACAAACCCTTGTCCATGCAGTGCAAAACATACCTCATCACGCCCTGCTCACAATCCCCCTGTGACATACGCCAGGCATCCTTCGACTATCCCAGAAAAGCACCCAACTCAGCCCAAGCCAAACGATACGCCCGCCTTGTAGAATCCGCAACAGACTTCTCAACCAACTCCACCACTCTCACTCCCCCCAGTTCCAGATACCCTCCGGCACCTTAGTCTTGAAAACCTCTGCTCCTGGCGCCAACCTTCTGAAACGCTGCCACTGTGAACGAGACAATGCATCCGCAATGTCATTGCTAGCGCCCGGCACATGCTTCGCGCGAAACAGCACATTGAAACGCAGACACAGAAGCATAAAACTTCGCAGCAAACGCAGCACCCGCAGATCCCTTGCCCTCTGATGATTCACCAGGTCAACCACCGTCCGGTTGTCCACATGGAACAACACTGATCTGTTCTGAAATTCCGGCCCCCACACCTGCAATGCAACCACGAGCGGAAAGAACTCCAAAAACGCGATACTCCTGCCCTGTGTCAACCAGTGCGCCGGCCACTGCTCCGCGCACCATCTCCCGTCCCAGAAAATGCCAAAACCTTGTGCCCCAGCTGCATCCCAAAAGATTTGCACCTGCCACACCATATAACTGATGGATAGTGTAGGGGTACAATTTACTATTCCAACTCCAAGAAGGTGCAGCAGTCGGAAAAGTGTTGGATGGTGTAGGGGTACATTTCTCTATTTTAACTCCAGAAAGATGCAGTACTTAGGAAAGTCTTATGTAGTATTAGTTATATTCTATGTCAAAATTTTTAAAAGTTAATCTGAATTTACATTTTAAAACAACGTTAAGTTTTTTTTTTCCTCTTTTTTTTCCAAAGACAATTGTTTTTTTCGTTGCTGAAAGATTCTTTCCAACACATACGTTACAACTGCAGCCAACAGGCCAATTCAACTTTACAAACCTCACCAAGAAAAGCAATTTTTAAAAAACAAGGTATTGTTATACAGCATTGTTTTTAAACCTTCAATATATTAGATTAACCATTTAATTGTTAATGTAAATAAAATCCCAAAATAATTATAAAAAGAGTTGCAGTTTGAAGAATTTTTTTTCAGAACTCCAAGATGGTGCAACAGTAGGGAAAGTGTTGGATGGTGTAGGGGTGCAATTTACTATTCCAACTCCAGGAAGGTGCAGCAGTAGGGAAAGTGATGGATGGTGTAGGGGTGCAAATTACTATTCTAACTCCAGGAAGGTGCAGCAGTAGGGAAAGTGTTGGATGGTGTAGGGGTGCAATTTACTATTCCAACTCCAGGAAGGTGCAGCAGTAGGGAAAGTGATGGATGGTGTAGGGGTGCAATTTACTATTCCAACTCCAGGAAGGTGCAGCAGTAGGGAAAGTGTTGGATGGTGTAGGGGTGCAATTTACTATTCCAACTCCAGGAAGGTGCAGCAGTAGGGAAAGTGTTGGATGGTGTAGGGGTGCAATTTACTATTCCAACTCCAGGAAGGTGGAACAGTAGGGAAAGTGTTGGATGGTGTAGGGGTGCAATTTACTATTCCAACTCCAGGAAGGTGCAGCAGTAGGGAAAGTGATGGATGGTGTAGGGGTGTAATTTACTATTCCAACTCCAGGAAGGTGCAGCAGTAGGGAAAGTGTTGGATGGTGTAGGGGTGCAATTTACTATTCCAACTCCAGGAAGGTGCAGCAGTAGGGAAAGTGATGGATGGTGTAGGGGTGCAAATTACTATTCTAACTCCAGGAAGGTGCAGCAGTAGGGAAAGTGTTGGATGGTGTAGGGGTGCAATTTACTATTCCAACTCCAGGAAGGTGCAGCAGTAGGGAAAGTGTTGGATGGTGTAGGGGTGCAATTTACTATTCCAACTCCAGGAAGGTGCAACAGTAGGGAAAGTGTTGGATGGTGTAGGGGTGCAATTTACTATTCCAACTCCAGGAAGGTGCAGCAGTAGGGAAAGTTTTGGATGGTGTAGGGGTGCAATTTACTATTCCAACTCCAGGAAGGTGCAGCAGTAGGGAAAGTGTTATGTACTATATGTTAAAATGATTTTAATTTTTGCAAAAAGTTATTGTAAATTTGCATTTCTCTACAACGTTCAGTTTTCTCATTTTTTCCTTTTATCACTTTTGCAGACAATTGTTTTTGTTTTACGATTCCAATCAACACATAAGTGTCTACTCCAGCCTACAGGCCATTCCCACTTAAGAAGACTCAGCAAGAAAACCAATTTAAAAAAAACAAGGTATTTTTAAACAACATTATAAGGTGCAGCAGTAGGGAAAGTGTTGGATGGTGTAGGGGTGCAATTTACTATTCCAACTCCAGGAAGGTGCATCAGTAGGGAAAGTGTTGGATGGTGTAGGGGTGCAATTTACTATTCTAACTCCAGGAAGGTGCAGCAGTAGGGAAAGTGATGGATGGTGTAGGGGTGCAAATTACTATTCTAACTCCAGGAAGGTGCAGCAGTAGGGAAAGTGATGGATGGTGTAGGGGTGCAATTTACTATTCCAACTCCAGGAAGGTGCAGCAGTAGGGAAAGTGTTGGATGGTGTAGGGGTGCAATTTACTATTCCAACTCCAGGAAGGTGCATCAGTAGGGAAAGTGTTGGATGGTGTAGGGGTGCAATTTACTATTCTAACTCCAGGAAGGTGCAGCATTAGGGAAAGTGATGGATGGTGTAGGGGTGCAAATTACTATTCTAACTCCAGGAAGGTGCAGCAGTAGGGAAAGTGATGGATGGTGTAGGGGTGCAATTTACTATTCCAACTCCAGGAAGGTGCAGCAGTAGGGAAAGTGTTGGATGGTGTAGGGGTGCAATTTACTATTCCAACTCCAGGAAGGTGCAGCAGTAGGGAAAGTGATGGATGGTGTAGGGGTGCAAATTACTATTCTAACTCCAGGAAGGTGCAGCAGTAGGGAAAGTGATGGATGGTGTAGGGGTGCAAATTACTATTCTAACTCCAGGAAGGTGCAGCAGTAGGGAAAGTGATGGATGGTGTAGGGGTGCAAATTACTATTCTAACTCCAGGAAGGTGCAGCAGTAGGGAAAGTGTTGGATGGTGTAGGGGTGCAATTTACTATTCTAACTCCAGGAAGGTGCAGCAGTAGGGAAAGTGATGGATGGTGTAGGGGTGCAATTTACTATTCTAACTCCAGGAAGGTGCAGCAGTAGTGAAAGTGTTGGATGGTGTAAATGTTATGTTTTTGGTATTTCATTTATTTTGTCAGGCTAATTTCTTTTTCTTCTCTTCTCTTTTCAGATAATGTCTAGTCTGGAAGCTGCAAAGTTTATTAAATCCAAGAAGGGCAAAAATTTATTAAACCATGGTGGATACATATATAGTAAGGAAAGAATAAGTTTAACTAGAAATCATTGGAGGTGTGTGCAATACTACACTACCCATTGCAGTGGCAGAGCGGTTACTGTTGATAATTTAGTTGTGAAAACTACAGAACATAACCACTCTGCCTCTGCAATGGAGGTAGAAATTAGAGAAACAATAAACGAAATGAAAGCTATTGCAAGCACCTCCAATGATTCTACAGGATCCATTTTAAGAGAGGTTGCACAGCATGTCCCCAGTCATGTTGCTAGTAACATGCCTATAATTCCTAATTTGAGAAGAATTATTCAGAGACAAAAGCAGGCAAGTAACATTCAATTATCTACACCACATTCTTTCTCTGACATTAGAATTCCTCATGATCTTTCTATTTCTTTTTCTGATGAACCTTTCCTTCTGCATGACAACGAAAACCCTCAGAAACGAATTCTCATTTTTAGTACCCCACGTAACCTTGCTAAGTTAGAAAGTAGTGAAATTTGGATGATGGATGGGACGTTTAAAAGTACCCCCCATCCTTTCACTCAAATTTACACTATACATGCTAAAATTAACAATAGTGTTATTCCCTTAGTTTATAGTTTGCTACCTGATAAGACTTCTGCAACATACACTGAACTTTTATCAGTGATTAAAAGTAAAACATCTTCAAGTCCTCGAAAAATAATTATTGATTTTGAATTGAGCATGATCAATGTGATCACTAAAACGTACACGGATACCCAAATTCAGGGATGTTTTTTTCATTTTTCGCAGGCATTTTGGCGTAAATTACAGAAAACATCCCTAGTTGCAGAATATTCTCGGGATAGCAAACTACAATTTGAACTAAAAAAATTAACTGCACTTTGTTTTGTTCCTCCCGATAGTGTGGACGAGTACTACACTGCAATTATAGAATCTGTTTATTATACGAGTAACGAAGAAAAATTGGCACCCATTCTAAATTATTTTGAGGACACATGGATTGGACACCTAAGCAGATCGGGTCGCAGGAGGAAGCCACGATTCCATGTGGAGTGGTGGAACTGCTACACGAGTTGTTTAGAGGGAGAAGCAAAAACAAACAATGCCATTGAGGGATGGCATAACTCCTTCAACCACACAATTGGCAAACCACATCCAAACTTCTACTCTTTTTTGGAAACTTTGAAGAAGGAGCAAAGTTTTCAGGAAATGAGAATAGCCCAAACACTCGCAGGTAGTCTAAACCCACGAGTAACAGTCAAAACAAGGGAAATGTCTGAGAGACTATTGGCAATTCTACAACAATTTTCGTTGTGTGTGGCTATAGACTACCTGGAAAATCTTTCTAACATTCTTTCTTTCTAAAATAATGTATTAACTTACTTTCCTGCTTTGCTTAAAAATGTAATATTTTTCAAATTACAATTGGCATACAATTTTTTTTTCTAAAAACTTTTACAAACAAACAAGTCGGGTCCTTTTTTTTTTTTAACAAATCTTCATTTCAAGCAAAAACTACCAATGTGTTCAAAATTACGGTCCCATAGTATTTGAACAATTTTTCAAAATCGGAACGCCATTAATATAATTACCGATAACTTCCATTATAATTTCTGTCCTAAGAAATCACCAAAACTCAAACATATCTAAATTCTACACGTCAAACCATAATCCAAAATGCACTTTGCTGCTTAATCACCATTTTTTAATCAATCTTTAATTTCCAAAATTTACAAGTGCGCTACTTTTTTTCAATTCGAAATGAAGATCGACATTACTTTTTTTACTTCCTAAGTAAAGAAATCAACTTTCTGAACAGTAACTTTAAATTCTTTAACAGTTACATACTTTTTTAAAATAAAAAAATAACTTTTCGCGACCCGACTTAGGCATACATTAATGACATTAATGTGGACATGTTTAAAAACATTTAAGACATCAATTAGTTTTCCCGCAACCTCTCCTTATTCTTTCCTCACTATATATGTATCCCTTTTAAAGGTTTAATCTATAATATCAAATGAAAGTATTTCCTACCTGACCGCAGATCAGCTTCCTGCTGCTTCCTCCTCCGATGCTCTGCAAAATGGCGCATTACGTCGACGCTCACGTCATTACGTCATCGCGTGCATCAAAATATTCAACGGACTACTTTATTTAACTAATCTGTTAATAAATGTTTATAAATGTAAATAAAATATTAATATGTTTTTTGGAAAATGTTACTTACATTGCATAATTAAATAAAAATATGGTTTATTTTTTCATTATTTTTGTATAAATAAATATTTTCAAAACAATAATTGTTTGCTGTTATTATTTATTAAAAAGTGATTTAAACTTCAAAATTTTAACTATTTAAATGTAAATTTACTAAATATGTTCCTTACCTCGACTCTTTTGTCTTTTCCCTTCAAAACTTCCTCTTTCTTCTCTTTCTGATCCTTCTTTTCTTGTTCCGCGGGTTGTATATTGTGAAGCTGCCAAAATAAATGAAGGACAAATAAGCTCATAGACTTCAATGCAAAACCGTGGGAATTTTTTTTTTAAAGTAAGTACTTTTTTTCCTTCTCTTTTTTTTAATATAATATTATTTTTAAAATGCATTTTTTATTACTCTTTAAATATTTAATTTTTTTTTATATTTGTAAAAATTTTTAAAAAATTTCTCTTAATATTTTTATAAAAAGTCAAAAAGTACTCTTCCATTTTATGGAAAATAATTATACTTTATTTTAGAAACTTAAAAATACTCTAGTATTAATCATTCTTATTACTTATTTTTTTTTACAATACTCAAGTATTGTTAATTTTAGTAAGTACTCTTAATGTTTTTATTTTATTAAATTTATAATATACTTTTTTTATAAAAAAATACTCAAGTACTAAATTAATGTAAAAAACACACTTTTAAATTTTAAAAATACTCAAGTATTAATATTTAGTTACTCACTCTTTTTTTTTATTTTAAATATTAAATACTCTTTCTATTTAGAATAATTCTCAAGTATTAATTTAATTTTTAAAAACTCACTATTAACTCTAATATGTTTCAAATTAAATTTAAAAATACTCTTTCTATTTAGAGAAATACTCAAGTATTAATTTAACTATCCAAAAAAACATTTCTATTAGTCAAAATACTCACGTATTAATATTTTGAAAAACTACTAACTTTTCAAGTATTAATATTTAGTTACTCACTCTTATTTTTATTAATTTAAATATTAAATACTCTTTCTATTTAGAATAATTCTCAAGTATTAATTTAACTTTAAAAAACTCACTATTAACTCTAATATGTATCAAATTAAATTTAAAAATACTCTTTCTATTTAGAGAAATACTCAAGTATTAATTTAACTATCCAAAAAAACATTTCTATTAGACAAAATACTCAAGAATTAATATTTTGTAAAACTACTCACTTTTTTTAAAATTATATTTTAATTAATAAAAATTAATTATACGATATATATATTTATTTTAAATAAAATACCAACATTAAAAAATGCGTTGTAATAGTATATGCGTTGTAAAAGTACTTACCATATAACATCATGCATTGTAAATGCATGCGTTGTAAATGCATGCGTTGTAAAGGCATTTTCCAAGAATGCGTTGTAAAGGTATATGCGTTGTAAAAGTACTTACCATATAATAGCATGCGTTGTAAAAGCATGCGTTGTAAAAGTTTTTGCGTTGTAAAAAATGCGTTGTAATAGCATAGCGTTGTAAAAGTTGCGTTGTAAAGGTAGTTCCCCGGGATGTATGACGTTACAACGCATGCTATTACAACGCATACCTTTACAACGCATTTTTTACAACGCAAGTACTACTACAACGCATTACTTTACAACGAACACTTTTACAACGCAAAACCTATTAAAATACTGAAAAGTGCTGTTACAACGAAATCTATTACAACGCATACCATTACAACGCGATTTTTTTTTTTTTTAATTAAAAGTACAATAAAATCTGGCACGGGATGCAGGGAAATTAGGGGTTTTAGGGTGGGGAAGTGTATTAAAATGTGGAGAAAAACTGAGCGTAAATCTACTGAAATGCATTACCAAATTAATACTCGAGTATTAAAATTAATACTCGAGTATTAAAATTAATACTCAAAATCCCCCATACAATTCCGTTTTCACACATTTCAAAGTTTTACAAAAAGAACGAAAGATTTAACAACAGTACATACACATTTTTATCATGATTACATCGGAAAGTAAGTAAACAGAGTAAAACAGAAGACACATACACATAGGCGCCATTTTATCCATCTCACTTGCAATACTTGTCCTACAACACTTTCTATGAAAACAATACCAAAAGACATGTTCCAAAATGGATGCCAAAACGGAGCAAATGAATGAAAACAATACATTTTTAAATGCATTTTTAAATTATCATTTTCCACAGTAAAATAAAGTATAAAAAAAAACACAACGAACGCAGTTTTAAAAAAAATTAATAGTGACACAGAGTAAAACTTATAAATACCAGGAAGACACCATTTTGCAATCAGTTGATTATCAACTACCAGAGAGACCAGACGTCAAAACCTGACCCTCTATCACCTCCACTGCGACCTCCTCAGAGAGAGCACTGAATTCGTTCGGAAAAGCATTATTAGTTAGCAACTACTAGTAAGTCAGTAAAAAATATATATACCTTGGTTTTGCGTAAAATATGTTTGCTTTCCATACAAAATATATTTTAAAATTTTTAATATTAACTTTTAAAATGTTCTGTTTCTAATTTGTTATGACTAAAAATATATACCAACTAAAAACAACTACTTTCTTTTCCAAAAACAGAAACTTGCAATATATTGAGAATCAAAAATTGGTGTACCTAATTTTGCATCACCTCCACGTAAACGACTCACCTTTAGTATTGTGAAGGTAAATGTAATTTAATTTAAATTATTTTAGTTTAAAAATATATTTTTAGCATTAGCTAAAGTGTTGTAATGGCAAAGGTGATTTTTTTTCTTTCCTCATTCTCACTACATCATAAACGAAATTATACCATGGTGCAGGGGTAACAATTACTAATAAGACTTCAGTTAGGTACAACATCTGAAAAAGCGTTTCAAGTTACTGAGGTAACTATTAGTATTCTAAGTCCCAGAATGTACAGCAGTAGAGTAATTGAGTGATAGTGTAGGTGTATCCATTATTACTCTTATTTTAAAATGCATTCAATGTGTATTATGTTTTGCTTAACCAATTTTTACTCATACTCATTTGTCAAATATCATACTTTTCAAAAATGATTTTTTTTTTTTAACCAACGTTGGCTAAGTAACATTAATTGATAAAAAAAATTTTTTTTTCCACAGTAAATCGGTTACAAAAAATATAACTTTATCCTGCAGCAAGCATTACCTTAAAGGCACGAGAACAAACAACAACTGAAAAAGGTATTTTACATTATGAGTGTTATAATTTCCACAATTTAATAGTCATTCCTTTTGCTATTGTTACTCCACTAAAGTGCAGAAATAGGATAACTGATGGATAGTGTAGGGGTACAATTTACTATTCCAACTCCAAGAAGGTGCAGCAGTCGGAAAAGTGTTGGATGGTGTAGGGGTACATTTCTCTATTTTAACTCCAGAAAGATGCAGTACTTAGGAAAGTCTTATGTAGTATTAGTTATATTCTATGTCAAAATTTTTAAAAGTTAATCTGAATTTACATTTTAAAACAACGTTAAGTTTTTTTTTTCCTCTTTTTTTTCCAAAGACAATTGTTTTTTTCGTTGCTGAAAGATTCTTTCCAACACATACGTTACAACTGCAGCCAACAGGCCAATTCAACTTTACAAACCTCACCAAGAAAAGCAATTTTTAAAAAACAAGGTATTGTTATACAGCATTGTTTTTAAACCTTCAATATGTTAGATTAACCATTTAATTGTTAATGTAAATAAAATCCCAAAATAATTATAAAAAGAGTTGCAGTTTGAAGAATTTTTTTTCAGAACTCCAAGATGGTGCAACAGTAGGGAAAGTGTTGGATGATGTAGGGGTGCAATTTACTATTCCAACTCCAGGAAGGTGCAGCAGTAGGGAAAGTGATGGATGGTGTAGGGGTGCAAATTACTATTCTAACTCCAGGAAGGTGCAGCAGTAGGGAAAGTGTTGGATGGTGTAGGGGTGCAATTTACTATTCCAACTCCAGGAAGGTGCAGCAGTAGGGAAAGTGATGGATGGTGTAGGGGTGCAATTTACTATTCCAACTCCAGGAAGGTGCAGCAGTAGGGAAAGTGTTGGATGGTGTAGGGGTGCAATTTACTATTCCAACTCCAGGAAGGTGCAGCAGTAGGGAAAGTGTTGGATGGTGTAGGGGTGCAATTTACTATTCCAACTCCAGGAAGGTGGAACAGTAGGGAAAGTGTTGGATGGTGTAGGGGTGCAATTTACTATTCCAACTCCAGGAAGGTGCAGCAGTAGGGAAAGTGATGGATGGTGTAGGGGTGTAATTTACTATTCCAACTCCAGGAAGGTGCAGCAGTAGGGAAAGTGTTGGATGGTGTAGGGGTGCAATTTACTATTCCAACTCCAGGAAGGTGCAGCAGTAGGGAAAGTGATGGATGGTGTAGGGGTGCAAATTACTATTCTAACTCCAGGAAGGTGCAGCAGTAGGGAAAGTGTTGGATGGTGTAGGGGTGCAATTTACTATTCCAACTCCAGGAAGGTGGAACAGTAGGGAAAGTGTTGGATGGTGTAGGGGTGCAATTTACTATTCCAACTCCAGGAAGGTGCAGCAGTAGGGAAAGTGTTGGATGGTGTAGGGGTGCAATTTACTATTCCAACTCCAGGAAGGTGCAACAGTAGGGAAAGTGTTGGATAGTGTAGGGGTGCAATTTACTATTCCAACTTCAGGAAGGTGCAGCAGTAGGGAAAGTGTTATGTACTATATGTTAAAATGATTTTAATTTTTGCAAAAAGTTATTGTAAATTTGCATTTCTCTACAACGTTCAGTTTTCTCATTTTTTTCTTTTATCACTTTTGCAGACAATTGTTTTTGTTTTACGATTCCAATCAACACATAAGTGTCTACTCCAGCCTACAGGCCATTCCCACTTAAGAAGACTCAGCAAGAAAACCAATTTCAAAAAAACAAGGTATTTTTAAACAACATTATAAGGTGCAGCAGTAGGGAAAGTGTTGGATGGTGTAGGGGTGCAATTTACTATTCCAACTCCAGGAAGGTGCATCAGTAGGGAAAGTGTTGGATGGTGTAGGGGTGCAATTTACTATTCTAACTCCAGGAAGGTGCAGCAGTAGGGAAAGTGATGGATGGTGTAGGGGTGCAAATTACTATTCTAACTCCAGGAAGGTGCAGCAGTAGGGAAAGTGATGGATGGTGTAGGGGTGCAATTTACTATTCCAACTCCAGGAAGGTGCAGCAGTAGGGAAAGTGTTGGATGGTGTAGGGGTGCAATTTACTATTCCAACTCCAGGAAGGTGCATCAGTAGGGAAAGTGTTGGATGGTGTAGGGGTGCAATTTACTATTCTAACTCCAGGAAGGTGCAGCATTAGGGAAAGTGATGGATGGTGTAGGGGTGCAAATTACTATTCTAACTCCAGGAAGGTGCAGCAGTAGGGAAAGTGATGGATGGTGTAGGGGTGCAATTTACTATTCCAACTCCAGGAAGGTGCAGCAGTAGGGAAAGTGTTGGATGGTGTAGGGGTGCAATTTACTATTCCAACTCCAGGAAGGTGCAGCAGTAGGGAAAGTGTTGGATGGTGTAGGGGTGCAATTTACTATTCCAACTCCAGGAAGGTGCAGCAGTAGGGAAAGTGATGGATGGTGTAGGGGTGCAATTTACTATTCCAACTCCAGGAAGGTGCAGCAGTAGGGAAAGTGTTGGATGGTGTAGGGGTGCAATTTACTATTCCAACTCCAGGAAGGTGGAACAGTAGGGAAAGTGTTGGATGGTGTAGGGGTGCAATTTACTATTCCAACTCCAGGAAGGTGCAGCAGTAGGGAAAGTGATGGATGGTGTAGGGGTGTAATTTACTATTCTAACTCCAGGAAGGTGCAGCAGTAGGGAAAGTGTTGGATGGTGTAGGGGTGCAATTTACTATTCCAACTCCAGGAAGGTGCAGCAGTAGGGAAAGTGTTGGATGGTGTAGGGGTGCAATTTACTATTCCAACTCCAGGAAGGTGCAACAGTAGGGAAAGTGTTGGATGGTGTAGGGGTGCAATTTACTATTCCAACTCCAGGAAGGTGCAACAGTAGGGAAAGTGTTGGATGGTGTAGGGGTGCAATTTACTATTCCAACTCCAGGAAGGTGCAGCAGTAGGGAAAGTGTTATGTACTATATGTTAAAATGATTTTAATTTTTGCAAAAAGTTATTGTAAATTTGCATTTCTCTACAACGTTCAGTTTTCTCATTTTTTCCTTTTATCACTTTTGCAGACAATTGTTTTTGTTTTACGATTCCAATCAACACATAAGTGTCTACTCCAGCCTACAGGCCATTCCCACTTAAGAAGACTCAGCAAGAAAACCAATTTCAAAAAAACAAGGTATTTTTAAACAACATTATAAGGTGCAGCAGTAGGGAAAGTGTTGGATGGTGTAGGGGTGCAATTTACTATTCCAACTCCAGGAAGGTGCATCAGTAGGGAAAGTGTTGGATGGTGTAGGGGTGCAATTTACTATTCTAACTCCAGGAAGGTGCAGCAGTAGGGAAAGTGATGGATGGTGTAGGGGTGCAAATTACTATTCTAACTCCAGGAAGGTGCAGCAGTAGGGAAAGTGATGGATGGTGTAGGGGTGCAATTTACTATTCCAACTCCAGGAAGGTGCAGCAGTAGGGAAAGTGTTGGATGGTGTAGGGGTGCAATTTACTATTCCAACTCCAGGAAGGTGCATCAGTAGGGAAAGTGTTGGATGGTGTAGGGGTGCAATTTACTATTCTAACTCCAGGAAGGTGCAGCATTAGGGAAAGTGATGGATGGTGTAGGGGTGCAAATTACTATTCTAACTCCAGGAAGGTGCAGCATTAGGGAAAGTGATGGATGGTGTAGGGGTGCAAATTACTATTCTAACTCCAGGAAGGTGCAGCAGTAGGGAAAGTGATGGATGGTGTAGGGGTGCAAATTACTATTCTAACTCCAGGAAGGTGCAGCAGTAGGGAAAGTGATGGATGGTGTAGGGATGCAAATTACTATTCCAACTCCAGGAAGGTGCATCAGTAGGGAAAGTGTTGGATGGTGTAGGGGTGCAATTTACTATTCTAACTCCAGGAAGGTGCAGCAGTAGGGAAAGTGATGGATGGTGTAGGGGTGCAAATTACTATTCTAACTCCAGGAAGGTGCAGCAGTAGGGAAAGTGATGGATGGTGTAGGGGTGCAATTTACTATTCCAACTCCAGGAAGGTGCAGCAGTAGGGAAAGTGATGGATGGTGTAGGGGTGCAAATTACTATTCTAACTCCAGGAAGGTGCAGCAGTAGGGAAAGTGATGGATGGTGTAGGGGTGCAAATTACTATTCTAACTCCAGGAAGGTGCAGCAGTAGGGAAAGTGATGGATGGTGTAGGGATGCAAATTACTATTCTAACTCCAGGAAGGTGCAGCAGTAGGGAAAGTGTTGGATGGTGTAGGGGTGCAATTTACTATTCTAACTCCAGGAAGGTGCAGCAGTAGGGAAAGTGATGGATGGTGTAGGGGTGCAATTTACTATTCTAACTCCAGGAAGGTGCAGCAGTAGTGAAAGTGTTGGATGGTGTAAATGTTATGTTTTTGGTATTTCATTTATTTTGTCAGGCTAATTTTTTTTTCTTCTCTTCTCTTTTCAGATAATGTCTAGTCTGGAAGCTGCAAAGTTTATTAAATCCAAGAAGGGCAAAAATTTATTAAACCATGGTGGATACATATATAGTAAGGAAAGAATAAGTTTAACTAGAAATCATTGGAGGTGTGTGCAATACTACACTACCCATTGCAGTGGCAGAGCGGTTACTGTTGATAATTTAGTTGTGAAAACTACAGAACATAACCACTCTGTCTCTGCAATGGAGGTAGAAATTAGAGAAACAATAAACGAAATGAAAGCTATTGCAAGCACCTCCAATGATTCTACAGGATCCATTTTAAGAGAGGTTGCACAGCATGTCCCCAGTCATGTTGCTAGTAACATGCCTATAATTCCTAATTTGAGAAGAATTATTCAGAGACAAAAGCAGGCAAGTAACATTCAATTATCTACACCACATTCTTTCTCTGACATTAGAATTCCTCATGATCTTTCTATTTCTTTTTCTGATGAACCTTTCCTTCTGCATGACAACGAAAACCCTCAGAAACGAATTCTCATTTTTAGTACCCCACGTAACCTTGCTAAGTTAGAAAGTAGTGAAATTTGGATGATGGATGGGACGTTTAAAAGTACACCCCATCCTTTCACTCAAATTTACACTATACATGCTAAAATTAACAATAGTGTTATTCCCTTAGTTTATAGTTTGCTACCTGATAAGACTTCTGCAACATACACTGAACTTTTATCAGTGATTAAAAGTAAAACATCTTCAAGTCCTCGAAAAATAATTATTGATTTTGAATTGAGCATGATCAATGTGATCACTAAAACGTACACGGATACCCAAATTCAGGGATGTTTTTTTCATTTTTCGCAGGCATTTTGGCGTAAATTACAGAAAACATCCCTAGTTGCAGAATATTCTCGGGATAGCAAACTACAATTTGAACTAAAAAAATTAACTGCACTTTGTTTTGTTCCTCCCGATAGTGTGGACGAGTACTACACTGCAATTATAGAATCTGTTTATTATACGAGTAACGAAGAAAAATTGGCACCCATTCTAAATTATTTTGAGGACACATGGATTGGACACCTAAGCAGATCGGGTCGCAGGAGGAAGCCACGATTCCATGTGGAGTGGTGGAACTGCTACACGAGTTGTTTAGAGGGAGAAGCAAAAACAAACAATGCCATTGAGGGATGGCATAACTCCTTCAACCACACAATTGGCAAACCACATCCAAACTTCTACTCTTTTTTGGAAACTTTGAAGAAGGAGCAAAGTTTTCAGGAAATGAGAATAGCCCAAACACTCGCAGGTAGTCTAAACCCACGAGTAACAGTCAAAACAAGGGAAATGTCTGAGAGACTATTGGCAATTCTACAACAATTTTTGTTGTGTGTGGCTATAGACTACCTGGAAAATCTTTCTAACATTCTTTCTTTCTAAAATAATGTATTAACTTACTTTCCTGCTTTGCTTAAAAATTTAATATTTTTCAAATTACAATTGGCATACAATTTTTTTTTCTAAAAACTTTTACAAACAAACAAGTCGGGTCCTTTTTTTTTTTTAACAAATCTTCATTTCAAGCAAAAACTACCAATGTGTTCAAAATTACTGTCCCATAGTATTTGAACAATTTTTCAAAATCGGAACGCCATTAATTTAACCCCTTCGGTGCTCATGACGGAACGGTTCCGTCATGAGCCACGGTTGAGCTGTGCTCATGACGGAACCGTTCCGTTATGACCACGCCCGCGCAAGATTCCGTCAGCACAGCGGCGGAATTTGCGCAGCATGGAAGGGGATAATTACCGATAACTTCCATTATAATTTCCGTCCTAAGAAATCACCAAAACTCAAACATATCTAAATTCTACACGTCAAACCATAATCCAAAATGCACTTTGCTGCTTAATCACCATTTTTTAATCAATCTTTAATTTCCAAAATTTACAAGTGCGCTACTTTTTTTCAATTCGAAATGAAGATCGACATTACTTTTTTTACTTCCTAAGTAAAGATATCAACTTTCTGAACAGTAACTTTAAATTCTTTAACAGTTACATACTTTTTTTAAATAAAAAAATAACTTTTCGCGACCCGACTTAGGCATACATTAATGACATTAATGTGGACATGTTTAAAAACATTTAAGACATCAATTAGTTTTCCCGCAACCTCTCCTTATTCTTTCCTCACTATATATGTATCCCTTTTAAAGGTTTAATCTATAATATCAAATGAAAGTATTTCCTACCTGACCGCAGATCAGCTTCCTGCTGCTTCCTCCTCCGATGCTCTGCAAAATGGCGCATTACGTCGACGCTCACGTCATTACGTCATCGCGTGCATCAAAATATTCAACGGACTACTTTATTTAACTAATCTGTTAATAAATGTTTATAAATGTAAATAAAATATTAATATGTTTTTTGGAAAATGTTACTTACATTGCATAATTAAATAAAAATATGGTTTATTTTTTCATTATTTTTGTATAAATAAATATTTTCAAAACAATAAGGTGCCTATCACGATCCGGCAAAAACCGGGTACGAACCGTCGGACGGAGCATAATCTCCGCCCGACGCGTACCCGGTCGACAATTTTTACAAACAAGGAATTACGATTCGCACGGGTACACCATTACCGTACGATTCGTAAAAAAGCCCGACCGAACAAAAAACACCTACCAATGCGATCCGGGAAAGCGCCGACCTGACGTCGGGACGCTCGCAGCCAGCCATTCACGACCCAGGAATCACGATTCGCACCGACGTCACCCCGCACGGTGAATATTTTGCGGCAGCCAAAAACTGCCGGGAAATCAGGACGACGCGAACAAGGACCACCAGTACGCGACGGACAGACGACGACGCGAACAAGGAGGACCAGTACGCGACGGACAGACATGGACCCGAACCTACGAGTCATCCCTGCCCTCATAGCAGTACACCTCCTCTACAGGTTACGACGCAGACGCCGCAGAAGGTCAGAATAACTAAGGGAGGGGGGAAAGTGGGGTGGGGTGGGGGTGGCACGACCAGGGCAGGCCACAAAACAACCACATAAGTCACACACCACACATGGCCTGGACATACCTGACTCCCATGCCCTGGTCACCACGAGGGGGTGGGGGCGTGTCCTGATAAGCCAGCGACCGCCACAACGGAAGTCCGTCACCACGCGAACCGGCAACACAACCAGACAGGTACGTCCCGTACCCACGCCTGAAGAGCGTGGGTACCAGTCGGACCACGCCCACACACGTCACCCCAACAATGGCGGGACGGATCGCACCCACGTGGCAAAGGCCTGGGTACGGGCCGCACAAACATCACATAGCGTGGGGACGGATATGTACGGACCCTACCCCCACCCCGTATGCAAGGAGCGTACCCCCCAGCCCAACAGTGCAAGTACGACCCGTACCCCCACCCGCGTATGCATGGAGCGTACCCCCACCCCAACAGTGTAAGTTCGACCCGTACCCTCACCCGCGTATGCATGCAGCGTACCCCCCATGCCAACAGTGTAAGTACGACTCGAACCCCCACCCACGAATGCAAGGAGCGTACCCCCCAGCCCAACAGTGTAAGTACGACCCGTACCCCCACCCGCAAATGCAAGGAGCGTACCCCCCAGCCCAACAGTGTAAGTACGACCCGTACCCCCACCCGCGAATGCAAGGAGCGTACCCCCCAGCCCAACAGTGTAAGTACGACCCGTACCCCCACCCACGAACGCAAGGAGCGTACCCCCCAGCCCAACAGTGTAAGTACGACCCGTACCCCCACCCACGAATGCAAGGAGCGTACCCCCCAGCCCAACAGTGTAAGTACGACCCGTACCCCCACCCACGAATGCAAGGAGCGTACCCCCCAGCCCAACAGTGTAAGTACGACCCATACCCCCACCCGCGTATGCAAGGAGCGTACCCCCCAGCCCAACAGTGTAAGTACGACCCGTACCCCCACCCGCGTATGCATGGAGCGTACCCCCACCCCAACAGTGTAAGTTCGACCCGTACCCTCACCCGCGTATGCATGCAGCGTACCCCCCATGCCAACAGTGTAAGTACGACTCGAACCCCCACCCACGAATGCAAGGAGCGTACCCCCCAGCCCAACAGTGTAAGTACGACCCGTACCCCCACCCACGAATGCAAGGAGCGTACCCCCCAGCCCAACAGTGTAAGTACGACCCGTACCCCCACCCGCAAATGCAAGGAGCGTACCCCCCAGCCCAACAGTGTAAGTACGACCCGTACCCCCACCCGCGAATGCAAGGAGCGTACCCCCCAGCCCAACAGTGTAAGTACGACCCGTACCCCCACCCACGAATGCAAGGAGCGTACCCCCCAGCCCAACAGTGTAAGTACGACCCGTACCCCCACCCACGAATGCAAGGAGCGTACCCCCCAGCCCAACAGTGTAAGTACGACCCGTACCCCCACCCGCGTATGCAAGGAGCGTACCCCCCAGCCCAACAGTGTAAGTACGACCCGTACCCCCACCCACGTATGCATGGAGCGTACCCCCACCCCAACAGTGTAAGTTCGACCCGTACCCTCACCCGCGTATGCATGCAGCATACCCCCCATGCCAACAGTGTAAGTACGACTCGAACCCCCACCCACGAATGCAAGGAGCGTACCCCTCAGCCCAACAGTGTAAGTACGACCCGTACCCCCACCCACGAATGCAAGGAGCGTACCCCCCAGCCCAACAGTGTAAGTACGACCCGTACCCCCACCCGCAAATGCAAGGAGCGTACCCCCCAGCCCAACAGTGTAAGTACGACCCGTACCCCCACCCGCGAATGCAAGGAGCGTACCCCCCAGCCCAACAGTGTAAGTACGACCCGTACCCCCACCCACGAATGCAAGGAGCGTACCCCCCAGCCCAACAGTGTAAGTACGACCCGTACCCCCACCCGCGTATGCATGGAGCGTACCCCCACCCCAACAGTGTAAGTTCGACCCGTACCCTCACCCGCGTATGCATGCAGCGTACCCCCCATGCCAACAGTGTAAGTACGACTCGAACCCCCACCCACGAATGCAAGGAGCGTACCCCCCAGCCCAACAGTGTAAGTACGACCCGTACCCCCACCCGCAAATGCAAGGAGCGTACCCCCCAGCCCAACAGTGTAAGTACGACCCGTACCCCCACCTGCGGACGTACGGAGCGTACCCCCACCCCAACAGTGTAAGTTCGACCCGTACCCCCACCCGCAAATGCAAGGAGCGTACCCCCCAGCCCAACAGTGTAAGTACGACCCGTACCCCCACCCGCGAATGCAAGGAGCGTACCCCCCATGCCAACAGTGTCAGTACGACCCGTACCCCCACCCGCGGACGTACGGAGCGTACCCCCACCCCAACAGTGTAAGTTCGACCCGTACCCCCACCCGCAAATGCAAGGAGCGTACCCCCCAGCCCAACAGTGTAAGTACGACCCGTACCCCCACCCGCGAATGCAAGGAGCGTACCCCCCAGCCCAACAGTGTAAGTACGACCCGCACCCACACCCGCGGACGTACGGAGCGTACCCCCACCACACCAGTGTCAGTAGACTCGTACCCTCACCTCGAATGCATTGTGCGTACCCCCACCGTGTATGTGCCAAGCGCACATATCCTGAAATCGGAGGTGTGTGTGCAGAGTCCACCCAGCAGTGCCCTGAGACAGGAGGGGTGGGTGTGGAGTCCTCCCAGCAGTGCCCTGAGACAGGAGGGGTGGGTGTGGAGTCCTCCCAGCAGTGCCCTGAGACAGGAGGGGTGGGTGTGGAGTCCTCCCAGCAGTGCCCTGAGACAGGAGGGGTGGGTGCAGAGTCCTCCCAGCAGTGCCCTGAGACAGGAGGGGTGGGTGCCCATCACTCCCAGCAGTGCCCTGATACAGGAGGGGTGTAACACATGTGTGTGAGGCCAGAATTATCCACATGCATACTGGCTACAAGGGAACATGTCCCCATGAACTCATGTCAACAGACTCCACACACAAGTACAGTGATCACCAAGGATGCCACGATTGTCGCAGGTGGAGACATGGCCCTGCATGCATGGCCAAAGTAGAAGGGCTCCGTCACACACACAGCTCATGTAGACACAGCTCTGCGCTAAACATTGGGAACACCCTGCAGGGAAGAAAGCTGGGTACACAGAGGAAGGAATACACCCTGGGACAAGTGCACCATGCAGTAACTGCTTACATGAACAAAGAAAGTTAGCCAACACCTTGTGATGGCACACAGATCACAGGGTCCCACCAATGAGCAGTACACTACTACACATCCCACACACCCAAACCCTTACACACCACCCAAAACCATGTAGCAGCCCCACCAACACCAATACCAGCATAGCAGTAGTGTGATAATGAAAACAAAATTAAGCTTTATTCAGCATGAGCACAATGTCCGTGGATCGCAGGCAGTTCAATCTTCACAAAGCCCATAGGGCAGTCAATGATTCTCAGCTGGATGGGGGACACAGTGGGATGCGTGTCCCCTACATTGCCTGCACAGTCAAATGGCATCGTCTTCCACACTGGTGAGGGCATCAGGGGGGGGGGGAAGCAACAGGCACCGCAGGGACATCAGGGCAAAGGGGCGGCGTTGTGGGTGCAGGGATGGAGGACTCCACCACAGGGGGTGGGTCAGTGCCAAAGGCGGAGGCCAGGATGGCACTACACACCTTTGCAAGGTCCTCCAGGGAGTCCCCTGCACCCGAAGGGACCTCAGGCCCCAAGGAGGGGGGGGGGTCAGAGGGATGGGTCGCAGCGCCACCGGGGGAGGGTGGAGACAGGGGGGGAGACTCAACCACCCTGACCGGGGACCTCCTTGACCGCTTGCGTGGTGGTGTAACTGTGGGGCTCAGGGACAGAGCGGCCATGAAGGTGTCCTTGGGGGAGATGTGGCCAGGAGAGCTGAGGGGAGGGGATTTGGAGGGAGTGGACTGGGTGGAATGCGGACTCCCACTATGGCTGCGTGTCACACGTTTGCCCCCCGACCCAGTGGGTGTGCCTACCTCACCCTGTGTGTGCGTGTCAGGAGGAGTGCGGTGGACCTTCCCTGCTGGTGTGGTGCCCGTGTCCGTTGATGTGGGTGCATGCCGACGTCTGGGTGTACGTGTGACAGGCATGGGAGTGGGAAGTGTGGATGGGGCAGGGGTAGGTGGGGGGAGGTCGCGCTGCAGGAGACCCACTGCTGCAGTCAGTGTGGAGTCGATGGACCTCAGCAAGTTGCGTTGGTCAGCCTGCGATGAATGAATGCCCTCCAAGAAAGCCTCGATGTTGGTGAGGGTTTTGCCGTGGGCATGGAGGACATTAAGGATCGCAGCCTGACCAACCTGCAGTTGCCGCTGGATGTCCACAGACTCTGCATTGGCGGCAGCAGTGGAGACAGGGGCAGGGGGTGCGGTGCCTGGCAGGAAGGAGACATGCTGTGACCGGGCACGCTGGGAAGGGACACGAGCAAGTGGGAGGCGGCTGGTGGAAACTGAGGGGGCGGTGCGAGGTGTTGTTTCGCTGTCAGCTGCTGGTGCAGCCTCCGCCCACTCGGAGACATCGTCCCCGGACCTGTCAGCTTCGTAGTCTGATGTGCCAGTCGACAGGTCCTCGGCCACACTCTCCTCCGCCTCTGTACCACTCGATGTGCCAGACCCGATGTCACGGCTGGCACTGGTGCTCGGTCCCTCCGCCTGGTCTGTGTCCATGTCTCCCTCCGTGTCCCCCGACGATGCTGTGGGCAGGGTGGAGAGACAGAAATAATCAGACATCTGTACACATCTGTCACATGAGTCCAATCCACATAGGTAACATTGCATGGCCTGAAAAGGAAGATCCCTAACATCTACTGAACAGGGTACCGATGTAGGGCATGAAACACACAGTTGGTTGAGCCACCATGCCACTGAAATACCATGGAGAGCATGAGACAATAGCTAAACACAGGAAAAGGAGTCTGACATAGCACCCAGGCCCTGGGGACAATCCAGCACTGCATCTGCACCACACAGCGTTGGCGAAAATACCGATGACCAGGGACCATATCCATGAACTTGAGACACATGCTGCATAGGTAATGCTGAAAACATGCACAACATCACTGCACATTGCGTGTGTGTCCAGACACATCACACACTGCCCAGACCCAGCAAGTGGTAATCAGGATTTAACACATAGGCATTGCCCGCCCCAACAAGACCCTACACGAGGCAAATTGTTGAGACACAGGTGGCACCAACATCTCATAGTCTGGGTGATACACACAGGGGCAGGCAAAAAGCGAGATTGAACGCCAAACAGCCAAGGTGCGCCTGTACAAATAATGTGGTACCAGTGCCCATCCTCAGATGAGTATAGCAAGACACACAGGCACTGGCAACTGTGAGTATGAAGAAGGACAATCAGGTCAGGCTGCACAGTGGACACCTGTACAAAATAGCACGTCTATATACATGGTGACAGGGGACAATGGCAGAGAGCACAACTTACGCTGTAGACACTGACAGTGGCCACGTTTATGATGACACATACACCACTGAGGAAAAGGTGCCCCAGGGGACAGTAGTGGGCACGCAACTACATGCTACTGAATGGTAATGACTGCAACACACGTCACCATCCCTGCACTATGTGTATCGCACACTCATGCACATCATGTCACAGGCCACTACATGGGACATGCGCGCTGTAAGGCATGACACATGAGAGACCAACTCCCATGTCTGGAGTCAGCATCAGTGCCAACTGATATGGAACCCACATGCAGTGAACTTGACAGTGCACAGGCAATGTCCCACAACCTGTTACACACCACCCCCACACATGATGCTACAGACATTGTTCCCGTGAACAAAGCGCCAGCCTACATTACCCTGTGAAGGAGTGACTACACACAGACCAGGGAACACATTGCAAGGAGGGGAAGGGTGGCAGGGGCACAGCGCTATACTGGGGCAAACAGGATCTGCACAGCACCTTTAAACCCTGCCAGTGAATTCATGCTACTGTGCCCTTACAAATGCCGGTGACACACAACAAACACACATGTACCTACCCCCTTCCGGCTGCTGCATCGCCTGTAAGCGCCTCTCCAGGTCTGGAAAGACCACCGGCAGCACACGCCTGTGGAGGTGGCTCAGACGGCGGCGGCCGCGGTTCTTGTGGCTCTCAGGTGAGTCCCCCAGCAGGAGCCGTGCAATCCTCCGCGTCCAGCACCGGATATCCTGCCAGCGTTTCCTCACCTGGGGCAGGCTCCGCCTCCGACCATCCACACGCCTCACGGCACTGACGGCGGTCAGCCAGATCTGCTCCTTGGCAGTGGCGCCTACCTGTGAGGAAGAACAAGTGACACCACATCAATACACCAGCCACATGTCACAGAGAGACATATGGGTACAAATTAGCTGGTTACAACACGGCATGTCATGCAGCCAACGCATTGCACCTTTGTCATAGGGACATCATCCCCTGGTGAGGGGAAAAAGCACTACGTGCCACAGTGGGTACACAGGTGGAATGATGGCAATGTCACAATCAATGATCAAGGCTCACACTGTGCATCACACCCACCCCTCCTGTCTCAGGGCACTGCTGTTAGTGATAGGCACACACCCCTCCTGTCTCAGGGCACTGCTGGGAGCACACTGTTCCCACCCCTCCTGTCTCAGGGCACTGCTGGGAGCACTCTGTACCCACCCCTCCTGTCTCAGGGCACTGCTGTTAGTGATAGGCACACACCCCTCCTGTCTCAGGGCACTGCTGGGAGCACACTGTACCCACCCCTCCTGTCTCAGGGCACTGCTGGGAGCACTCTGTACCCACCCCTCCTGTCTCAGGGCACTGCTGTTAGTGATAGGCACACACCCCTCCTGTCTCAGGGCACTGCTGGGAGCACACTGTACCCACCCCTCCTGTCTCAGGGCACTGCTGTTAGTGATAGGCACACACCCCTCCTGTCTCAGGGCACTGCTGGGAGCACACTGCACCCACCCCTCCTGTCTCAGGGCACTGCTGGGAGCACTCTGTACCCACCCCTCCTGTCTCAGGGCACTGCTGTTAGTGATAGGCACACACCCCTCCTGTCTCAGGGCACTGCTGGGAGCACACTGTACCCACCCCTCCTGTCTCAGGGCACTGCTGGGAGCACTCTGTACCCACCCCTCCTGTCTCAGGGCACTGCTGTTAGTGATAGGCACACACCCCTCCTGTCTCAGGGCACTGCTGGGAGCACACTGTACCCACCCCTCCTGTCTCAGGGCACTGCTGTTAGTGATAGGCACACACCCCTCCTGTCTCAGGGCACTGCTGGGAGCACACTGCACCCACCCCTCCTGTCTCAGGGCACTGCTGGGAGCACTCTGTACCCACCCCTCCTGTCTCAGGGCACTGCTGTTAGTGATAGGCACACACCCCTCCTGTCTCAGGGCACTGCTGGGAGCACACTGTACCCACCCCTCCTGTCTCAGGGCACTGCTGGGAGCACTCTGTACCCACCCCTCCTGTCTCAGGGCACTGCTGTGAGTGATAGGCCCCCACCCCTCCTGTCTCAGGGCACTGCTGGGAGACATCAGGCACCCCCCCCCCCTGGGACCCCCCCGACAGTACATGGCATGTGTGTTACACCTGGACGCAATGGCAGGAGTCACAGTCACAACATAGGGACAGTCTGTGGCAGTGGCCTATGCACTCACCTGATACCCTGGTCGCCCATACAGCATGGGGTACTGTGGGAGGATCACATCCAGCAGAGCCATGTTCTCCTCCAGGGTGAATGGCTGTGTCCTCTCCACAGCCCTTGACATGGTTCCAGAGAATCAGTAGCAGCAGCTGGGTCGACGAATGCAAAGATGTGCAGGCAAGTGCTCCCTCATGGGACCTGGCTGCCTTATATGTGCCCTTCTGCCCAGTCTCATGCACAGGAGTACAGAGAGATTGGTCACTCACATTTGCATCCTATGTTTCCACCAATCCCTACAAACCTAGCAGTCTGTGTGTTCTCTATCGGTTTCATTCTCCTGCATGATGTCAGCCCCACAAACACATTGCAACAAAGTAGACAAATTCCAACTGACTTCTGCTGTGCACCTTCCAGAACAATTTCGAATTTTGAACTTGGTCTCCATGACAACCAGCATGCATGTAGGCCTTAATACTTGTCCCCTATGTAATTTGGAGCATCACACACAGGTACGGTGCGTGTGGGGGCCCTAGGGCACCCCAAATGCATGGCAACGGCCCGTACATGCATGCCTACCCTCTCCATCACTATGGGTCTGCACGCGTATGCGTACCCGTAGTGGTACGGACCGTACACTCGCATCTACGCTCACTATCACTATGGGTCTGCACGCGTATGCGTACCCGTAGTGGTACGGACCGTACACTCGCATCTACGCTCACTATCACTATGGGTCTGCACGCGTATGCGTACCCGTAGTGGTACGGACCGTACACTCGCATCTACGCTCACTATCACTATGGGTCTGTACGCGTATGCGTACCCGTAGTGGTACGGACCGTACACTCGCATCTACGCTCACTATCACTATGGGTCTGCACGCGTATGCGTACCCGTAGTGGTACGGACCGTACACTCGCATCTACGCTCACTATCACTATGTGTCTGCACGCGTATGCGTACCCGTAGTGGTACGGACCGTACACTCGCATCTACGCTCTCCATCACTATGGGTCTGTACGCGTATGCGTACTCGTAGTGATAGTGAGCGTAGATGCGAGTGTACGGTCCGTACCACTACGGGTACGCATACGCGTGCAGACCCATAGTGATAGTGAGCGTAGATGCGAGTGTACGGTCCGTACCACTACGGGTACGCATACGCGTGCAGACCCATAGTGATAGTGAGCGTAGATGCGAGTGTACGGTCCGTACCACTACGGGTACGCATACGCGTGCAGACCCGTAGTGATAGGGCCGTACACTCGCATCTACGCTCTCTATCACTATGGGTCTGCACGCGTATGCCTACTCGTAGTGGTACGGACAACACTCACATTTACGCTCTCCATCACTATGGGTCTGCACGCGTATGCGTACCCGTAGTGGCACGGACCGTACACTCGCATCTACGCTCGCCATCACGATGGGTACACATACGGCAGCACTCCCACAGTGATTTGGGAACATGCACAGGCCCTCTCAGCAGCAGTACGGCGGATTTTACACATCACTGTGGTGATAGGCGACACACATGTAGGAATAGGGCGGACATACTTGTCCATGGATGAACATACTTGTCCAGGAATGGACATCAAGGCATCGTCTGTGCATTACCACATGTGTGGGGCACAGGTGTCACAGGCTGTGATGTGGAACATGCCTCCTGAGTGGAGAAGGCACCAGATGTATGATGAGATGTGTACATGTGTACTGTGTGAGGGTGCAATGTGTGCCAGGCATGCCCTTGACTCCTTTGACATGTGTGCATGTGGGACTGCGCACTTGGGGTGAGCGTCACTGGCATGGCACCAACACCAACACACGGAAGTGTCCCATGATGCCAGGTACAGGGGTCATGACACATGACTTATCACTACCCACAGTGCACAATGTGACTATGCCATATATGTGTCCGGGATTTACATCAGGTTGATGTTGTAGCACCCTCAAAAGCTGCAGCCGTTGCAGCAACCAACATGTGGCTGTGTGTAGATTGTCATTGCACACTGTTCCCAACACCATGCCACATGTGTTCTCGGATGTGAGGTGCACATGTATGCAAGGGACACGGAGTAGCGTGACAAGGCCATGTCAGCAAACTCACAAGGAATGTGTGGTGAGTCATGACATGTGCACCTTCATGGCAAGGTGTGTGGGCTGGACTAGTGTAATGTCATGTGACCTGTGGCTCAAGTGTTCCGCTGCCAGTCTCTGCAATCGGCATCACACTTCTGCTGATGTGTGGGTGTATGTCACTCCTGTCTTGCGTCGGGCAGTGCACTTGCACTGGGACACAGCTATTTCCATGGCGTGGCATGGGGAGGTTCTCAATCACCGTGTGTAGCTGGGTCTTGGAAGGAGTGTCACCTTGCATCCATACGTGTCCTGGGCATGTAGCACATGCCTGACTCCCTATGTGGCATGTGTGTATTGCCAGATTTACATGTGCTCAGTAGACATGAGTTGTTCTCGTAGTGCACTCACTCTTCCTTGTCACTTCCAAATTACTGCAGAGCGCCTCCTGTTGCCCGAAGAATTCCAGACTTGGCCACCATGCAGGAGAATGACAGGATCCGGCTCTACCGCTTCACCCAACCGTTGATTCTGGAGCTGACGGCGAGACTGGCACCACACCTGCAACCGCAGCACAGGTATCCTACGGCACTGACACCCCAGCTGAAGGTAATGGCTGCCCTACATTTCCTTGCCACGGGTACCTTCCAAAATACCATAGCTCATGTTGGTGGCATGTCCCAGAGCATGTTCAGCGGTGTGCTGCATGATTTCTTGGAGGCCATGTTGATTCACCTGGATGACTTCATCAAGTTCCCAACCCCTGAACAGATGACTGAGGTCAAGCGTGGTTTCTATGCCCTGGGAGGGATGCCCCATGTCATTGGGTCCATAGATGGGACACATGTAGGTTTGGTACCACCACACGCACGGGAGGTGGCGTACCGCAATCGGAAGCACTACCACTCCATCAATGCCCTTGTGGTGTGTCTGTCCAACATGGTGATTTCACATGTCTGTGCTCGTTTCCCAGGATCAGCACACGATGCCTACATCATGAGGCGTAGCGGGATGCCTGATATGATGATGCAGCTGCGCAACGAACGAGCATGTGTTGTTGGTGGGTACAGTCTGTCTGTCCTGTATTCTGTTTGGCCGAGCAGCACTACCGCTTCGCCAGTTCTAACGATATCCATGTGCTTTCCATTTAGGGGACGCTGGCTATCCCAACATGCCTTGGCTGCTGACACCTCTCCGCAACCCCATCACGCCGGCCCAGCTCCGCTACAACACCGCCCATGGCCGGACAAGGCGAGTGATAGAGAGGACGTTTGGCATGCTGAAGAGCCGATTCCGGTGCCTCCACAAGACCGGCGGCGCACTCCCATATGCCCCGGCAAAGGTTTGCAAGATCTTCATGGTCTGCTGCATGCTGCACAACATGGCAGTTGAAAGAGCTGTGCCACTCATCCTGAATCAACATGACGAGGACCATCCACCCGTGGAGGACGAAGGGCTTGGCAATGGGGCTAGTGATGTGGAGGATGTGGAGCCGCAAGAGGACATCCGGACTCGGCTCATACGCGACTTCTTTGCTTAGTGGTGAGTACCAGTGTCTGAGTGTGCACGCCTTGGTCCCCGTGTGGCATGTGTTGTGATGCGTGTCTCCACCTGCATGTATGGCATGTGAGTCAGAGGTGTGCGTGGGTGTGTCACTGGAGTGATGGTGGCAGTGATGGTAGTATTTCCCCACTCATAATTGTGACCTAGCATTTTTTCATCCATACATGTGTCGAGTCAATGCACATGCAAGTGGCTGTGCTCTTTGTGGCTGACTTCTTGTGTGTCTCTCTTCCCCAGGTACCTGCGCATGCCGTCTTCTGGTTGCATTGTTGTGGCACTGCTATTCCTCATGGACATGGCATCGTGGGCTGACTCAGCGTTACAGGCACGGACACGTTTGGAAGTCTCCATGGGGTAAGGGATGCATCTGGGGTGTATTGGGTGTGGCAGTTGTTCACGATGTGTGCACACTGGCCAGGTCGGGGTTTGGTTCCTCTGCAGACATGTGGCATCCCCATGGGACACAACATGCAGCTGGGTACACCTGAATAGATGGGCTGCCTGGTTGTCAGTCATCAGTGATGGGATAGTGGATTGTGATGAAGGCATCAATGTGTGTGACACTGCCCTCGGACACATACGGTTAACATTGTCTTGACATGGCGTGGGACTTCCACATCAGCGGATGTATGGTGTATGGCAGTCTCTCCGTGAGCAGCTGTGGGTATTTAGCTGTTAGCCGACACTTGTGTGCCAGTTCCATGGCTATCACGCATTTGTGCTGCAGAAGGGGGGTGCCAGTGTTTGAGCCACATGTTACTCCACATGATGTGTTCATGTGTACTTCAAGTTGCCTCTGCAATCCCAAAAACATGACTATTAAAGGTGTCCCTATGCCTCCAAGGTGCCTCTTCTCAGTCAATGCTGGTGTGTTGGCACGGTGCATCCTGCATGTCTGGCATGGTATTCCCAGATTGTGGCTATGTGTCAATGTGTCGAGTGGCAAGATGCAAGCTGTGTGTGTGTGCTGAGACTGTGTATTGGGCATGATGTCCATGACTGTGTGGGTAGTGTGACATGTGCCATCCCCATGCATCCAACGTTGTCCAGGCCCCCATTCTCTGCATCCACCGGACTCAAGCTTGCAGGACATGGTTCTGCCACCTGTCTACACGTACCTGGGTGCCCCCCAGGACACGGGCCAGGATCCCTGACCTCTGCGCATGACTGTTGCTGTACTCAATGTGTCTGTCAGCACGGTTGTTCGGCCACCCCCTCAGCTGGTTCTGACCATCACGGGTGTGTATGGTGCTCCATGTCTGTCTTGCCTAATAAACTGTGACCCATGTGTCCTGTGCCAGACTCAGGCCCCAGGGTGTGGATGGTTGAAGTGAACAGATGACTCAGGCATGTTTAGACTGTACAAGACACATGTTAGGTAATAATGCTACCAGCAGGCATCTACTCTTAATAGTGTGATTTATTATGGGGGGGGGGGGGACAAAGTGAGGGGCTTTCCGGGATTAGGGAATCCAAAGTTCAGTAGGGGAGTTGGTGTCCTTGCCATTGGAAATCCTCAGAGTCCATGCCACAGTCTTTGTCAACATTGGTCAGCCAGTGACCAGCAGGGCCATGTGGCAGAGAATGTCTCTTGATGCTGTGATGCTGTTGCTCCAGTGGGCCAGGTGCCAGGCCAGGTGTCCTGGGAGATGGTGATGTAGCAGCCACCCTCACGGTCCTTTCCGTGGACGACCCGGCTTCCTGCGGGGAACCTCAGCAGCAGGCCGTGACGACGTCTGGGATGCTCCGTCGGATGTTTCCTCCTCCTCATGATCCCTCCCTGTGGGTGGTGATGTTCTCCGCCTTCTGGCACAGGGAGGGTCGGCCATGGTGTCGGCCATCCGACGGAGTTCAGCGTGAATCCCCTGGGACGCCGTCACTTGCTCAGCCTGTCTGTCCTCCATCCTCCGTTGGTGTAGCTGTAGACAGGCTATTAGCTCCGCATGTTGCTGGGCCTGCTGGACCTTGATCCCCTCGAGGACGGACACAACCTGGGCCATGCCCGTGGTGTCCTGCCGGTATGAGTCCAGGATGTTACGGACATGTGAAAATACCGGATCCCCAGCCAACTGGTCAGGCTCGCGCCTCCGCCGTCCTCCACTCCCACCACCCCTGCCCACTTGCGCCTGGCCTGCACTTGTGGGCACATCGGGTCTCCGGGACCCCTGAGGGGTGGCATTGGCGTTGTCGCCTGCCTCCTCCTGGGTGCCCGGGACACCGTGTCCCTCCTGGCGAGCCTGGCTGCATTGTGGTGTTGGGGCAGGGATCCTGGGTGTCTCCTGGGATGTGGCAGGAGTGGGGGTGGTGGTTGGCACGGTTGTACCTGACGCAGGTGCTGCAGGTGGTTGGACACCAGAGGGGCCAGGTCGGTCGGGGTCATCCGCAGAGTGGTGAGAGTGGTCGCTGCCGGTGGGATCGGTCTCCTGCAGATCCGGGTCCTGTGAGTGTTCCCCCCCAGTGTTGGGGGGTGCAGCACGACGTTGACCTGTGTGTGAGAGAGAAAATGTTAATTTTGATCCATGCAACATCCATGTTTCATCCGTTACAAAGTTGGCACATTTCCTCTTGGAATTAGGATCTGTCTTGCATTCCACTCACAGTGCACTTGTGCATGTGTGTGTCCCTTGGGCACCAATTTGGCCCCTTTAACTATGTGTGGCACAGTCTTACTTGCTGCGTCAAGTGTGACTGCAGTCAGCAGTGGAGTGTGCATGTGTGCCGAGCTATGCATTTGCGCCTTCCTTGTAGCACTGTACATGTGCACATGGAGTGGATCCACACACTCATATGATGCAGGTGGCTGTCCTTGTGCTCGTGTACAGGTTGTGACATGGCCCTGCGTTTTGCCATGATGAAGAGGGGGGGTTCTGGCACTGGCCACCCTTGTCTACATGCACGCAGTCCACCTGCTGACGAGCAGACATTCCCACACACCACAAGACTGATTTGCTCTCCCTGTGTCTCCCTCCTTCTCTGTCCCCCTCTCCCTCCCTCTCTGTCCCCCTCTCCCTCCCTCTGTGTGTCAGCCTCCTCCCTCTGTCCATCTTCCTGTGTCTCCCTCCCTCTCTGTCCCCCTCTCCCTCCCTCTCTGTCCCCCTCTCCCTCCCTCTGTGTGTCAGCCTCCTCCCTCTGTCCATCTTCCTGTGTCTCCCTCCCTCTCTGTCCCCCTCTCCCTCCCTCTCTGTCCCCCTCTCCCTCCCTCTGTGTGTCAGCCTCCTCCCTCTGTCCGTCTCCCTCCCTCTCAGTCCCCCTCTCCCTCCCTCTCTGTCCCCCTCTCCCTCCCTCTCTGTCCCCCTCTCCCTCCCTCTGTGTCCCCCTCTCCCTCCCTCTCTGTCCCCCTCTCCCTCCCTCTGTGTGTCAGCCTCCTCCCTCTGTCCATCTTCCTGTGGCTCCCTCCCTCTCTGTCCCCCTCTCCCTCCCTCTCTGTCCCCCTCTCCCTCCCTCTGTGTGTCAGCCTCCTCCCTCTGTCCATCTTCCTGTGTCTCCCTCCCTCTCTGTCCCCCTCTCCCTCCCTCTCTGTCCCCCTCTCCCTCCCTCTGTGTGTCAGCCTCCTCCCTCTGTCCGTCTCCCTCCCTCTCAGTCCCCCTCTCCCTCCCTCTGTGTCCCCCTCTCCCTCCCTCCGTGTGTCACCCTCTGTCACCTTGGCCCAGCTTCCTGGGCACACACTGTTAGCAGATCTTTGAGTGGCCCTTGGCCTGTTGATGTGAGTTTGTTTCTGATCTCCAGGCACCCATTTTGTCTGCTGTGTGTCTGTGCGCTGCTGCTGTGGTGGTGTGTGCTGCCACTCTTTCACACTGTTGGCTGTTCATTAGCTGCTGGCATGTGCAAAACAGTGCCTTCACCCCCATGTGTTGATGCAAGGCGTCCGCCATTTGCTGGCAAGTCATTCCTGTGTTGGGACACAGTGTTTGTCTGGCTGTGACCTAGGCCATATGGGCAGAGGGCATTGTTGTCTGCTTTGGAGTCGCACTATGTGATTCTTGGTGCCCAGCCTCCCGACATCCGGGTTACCGTGTCATGTGTTGTTGTCTTCTGTGGCCTGTGACTTGACATTGTCCAGCTGGGTGCATGGGGCATGGTGGCAGCAGTGGCATGTGCCTGCTCATGGAGTGTGGTTGAGTAATGCGATGGCTTGTGGTGGTTGCGTGCCTGTTATTAATTTTGGTTGTGGTTGCAGTTCCCCCATGTGAGGTGCGTTGTTTGTGTACTCACCCGGGTCTCGGAGTCCTTCTACTCCTTCAACTGCCTCCACCGGCAGTATGGCCATCACCCTCTCCTCCCAGGGATGGTACTGTACGGGTCTGCGGGAGGGCCCTCCTCCGGTGGCGTTGGCCTGGTCGTGTTCCTCCTGTCTCTTGGCTCTGACCCTCCTCCGCAGATCGTACCACCTGTTCTGGCAATCCTGCTTGGTCCTCCTGGTGTCCGCAACAGCATTCACAGCATCGACGATGGTCTGCCACATGGCTGTTTTGGCTGCCTGGCTGGTGCTTCTGACCAATGTTCCAAAGATCTGTGGCTCGACTCTGAGGATTTGATCAACAAGGACCTCCAACTCTCGGTGACTGAACTTTGGATTCTTGGTAGTGGGCATGGTGAGGGGTGTGGGTGGGGATGGTGTGGGTGTGGGGGGTGTGTGGATGTTGGGGGGGGGGATGTGGATGGTTGTGTGTGTGTGTGAATGTGATGAGAGGGTGTTTGTGAGGGTGGTCGTGTGAAGGTGTGCAAGTGTAAGATGTGGTGTCGCTTGTAGTCTGGTTCTGTGGTGTCTGGCAGCAGTGGGTCTGTTGCAAAGGCTCATGGTTTGTGTGTGTGGGCCCTTTTTATTGGTCCATGGGTGGGTGTGGCAGTGTTTGAATTTTGGGTGGGTGTGTTATAAGGAGTGGTGGTGTATTGGGCCTCTGTTTGTTTTTGACAGTTGCAGGTCAGTGATTGTGTTATTTTAGTGGTTGTTGGCCATGTTTAGTGGCTGTGTGCCTTTCGAATGGTGTATTGTTGAGTTGTTTTGTTTTGTCCTTGTTGTGTACGTGCGTTTTGAGCGTGTGTACGGTGTGTACATGGGCCATTTGGTTGTACGATTTGGTCCTTGTGTGTGGCTTTGTACGACGCGTACATGCGGTTGTGATGTTGGGGCATGGGGTGCGCTCCGTACTTAGGAGGTTGTGTTGGGGGTGCGCCAGGAACGTACTGGGGTGGGGGTACGACTGGAACGTACTGGGGTGTGGGTAGACGGGGCTATGACACGTCCTGGGGTGGGGGTGTGGCTCGCACGTACTGGGGTGTAGGTACACGGGGGGTACGACACGTACTGGGGTGGGGGTACGACTGGAACGTACTGGGGTGTGGGTGGACGGGGCTATGACACGTCCTGGGGTGGGGGTGTGGCTCGCACGTACTGGGGTGTAGGTACACGGGGGGGTACGACACGTACAGGGGGGGGGTGTACATGGACGGTGGTACGACACGTACTGGGGTGGGGGGGTGTACATTGACGGTGGTACGACACGTACTGGGGTGGGGGTACGACTGGAACGTACTGGGGTGTGGGTAGACGGGGCTATGACACGTCCTGGGGTGGGGGTGTGGCTCGCACGTACTGGGGTGTAGGTACACGGGGGGTACGACACGTACTGGGGTGGGGGTACGACTGGAACGTACTGGGGTGTGGGTGGACGGGGCTATGACACTTCCTGGGGTGGGGGTGTGGCTCGCACGTACTGGGGTGTAGGTACACGGGGGTACGACACGTACTGGGGTGGGGGGGTGTACATTGACGGTGGTACGACACGTACTGGGGTGGGGGTACAACAGGAACGTACTGGGGTGTGGGTAGACGGGGCTATGACACGTCCTGGGGTGGGGGTGTGGCTCGCACGTACTGGGGTGTAGGTACACGGGGGGTACGACACGTACAGGGGGGGGGGGTGTACATGGACGGTGGTACGACACGTACTGGGGTGGGGGGGTGTACATTGACGGTGGTACGACACGTACTGGGGTGGGGGTACGACTGGAACATACTGGGGTGTGGGTAGACGGGGCTATGACACGTCCTGGGGTGGGGGTGTGGCTCGCACGTACTGGGGTGTAGGTACACGGGGGTACGACACGTACAGGGGTGGGGGGGTGTACATTGACGGTGGTACGACACGTACAGGGGTGGGGGGGTGTACATTGACGGTGGTACGACACGTACTGGGGTGGGGGTACGACTGGAACGTACTGGGGTGTGGGTAGACGGGGCTATGACACGTCCTGGGGTGGGGGTGTGGCTCGCACGTACTGGGGTGTAGGTACACGGGGGTACGACACGTACAGGGGTGGGGGGGTGTACATTGACGGTGGTACGACACGTACAGGGGTGGGGGGGTGTACATTGACGGTGGTACGACACGTACTGGGGTGGGGGTACGACTGGAACGTACTGGGGTGTACATAGACGGTGGTACGACACGTACAGGGGTGGGGGGGTGTACATTGACGGTGGTACGACACGTACAGGGGTGGGGGGGTGTACATTGACGGTGGTACGACACGTACTGGGGTGGGGGTACGACTGGAACGTACTGGGGTGTACATAGACGGTGGTACGACACGTACAGGGGTGGGGGGGTGTACATTGACGGTGGTACGACACGTACTGGGGTGGGGGTACGACTGGAACGTACTGGGGTGTACATAGACGGTGGTACGACACGTACAGGGGTGGGGGGGTGTACATAGACGGTGGTACGACACGTACAGGGGTGGGGGGGTGTACATTGACGGTGGTACGACACGTACAGGGGTGGGGGGTGTACATTGACGGTGGTACGACACGTACTGGGGTAGGGGTACGACTGGAACGTACTGGGGTGTAGGTACACGGTGGTACGACACGTACTGTGGTGGGGGTACTACTGGAACGTACTGGGGTGTGGGTAGACGGGGCTATGACACGTACTGGGGTGGGGGTGTGGCTCGAACGTACTGGGGTGTAGGTACACGGGGGGTACGACACGTACTGGGGTGGGGGTACAACTGGAACGTACTGGGGTGTAGGTAGACGGGGCTATGACACGTACTGGGGTGGGGGTGTGGCTCGAACGTACTGGGGTGTAGGTACACGGGGGGTACGACACGTACTGGGGTGGGGGTACGACTGGAACGTACTGGGGTGTAGGTAGACGGGGCTATGACACGTACTGGGGTGGGGGTGTGGCTCGAACGTACTGGGGTGTAGGTACACGGGGGGTACGACACGTACTGGGGTGGGGGTGCGACTGGAACGTACTGGGGTGTACATAGACGGTGGTACGACACGTACAGGGGTGGGGGGGTGTACATTGACGGTGGTACGACACGTACTGGGGTGGGGGTACGACTGGAACGTACTGGGGTGTACCTAGACGGGTGGGGGTATACATATACGGGGGGTACGTGTCGGACGTACGGGGGCTGGGGGGAGTGTTGGGCGCGTATGCGGGCACATGTCTCCATGGTTGCTATAGGTGTTCGGTGCGGACGGTGTTTTTTCCATACGGTTGTAGGCTCGGACGCACGGGATGGATCGTGATTCCTCGGTCGGACTTGGATTTTTACGTTTGTAAGGTAAATCGTCCGAGGACGTGTCGGACACATTTTCCGACCCGAGGACGTGTGGGGAATGATTCCCGGTGCGGTTCGTATGGACTTTTTACCATGCGAATCGTGATTGCCAGTTCGTACGGCACTTGTACGATTCGTACGGTAAAAAGATCCGATACGAGTCGCACGGGGGAATTTTTTACCGGATCATGATCGGCACCTCTTTGTTTGCTGTTATTATTTATTAAAAAGTGATTTAAAGTTCAAAATTTTAACTATTTAAATGTAAATTTACTAAATATGTTCCTTACCTCGACTCTTTTGTCTTTTCCCTTCAAAACTTCCTCTTTCTTCTCTTTCTGATCCTTCTTTTCTTGTTCCGCGGGTTGTATATTGTGAAGCTGCCAAAATAAATGAAGGACAAATAAGCTCATAGACTTCAATGCAAAACCGTGGGAATTTTTTTTTAAAAGTAAGTACTTTTTTTCCTTCTCTTTTTTTTAATATAATATTATTTTTAAAATGCATTTTTTATTACTCTTTAAATATTTTTTAAAAAATTATCTTTGTAAATTTTTTTAAAAAATTTCTCTTAATATTTTTATAAAAAGTCAAAAAGTAATAATTATACTTTATTTTAGAAACTTAAAAATACTCTAGTATTAATCATTCTTATTACTTATTATTTTTACAATACTCAAGTATTGTTAATTTTAGTAAGTACTCTTAATGTTTTTATTTTATTAAATTTATAATATACTTTTTTTATAAAAAAAATACTCAAGTACTAAATTAATGTAAAAAACACACTTTTAAATTTTAAAAATACTCAAGTATTAATATTTAGTTACTCACTCTTTTTTTTTATTTTAAATATTAAATACTCTTTCTATTTAGAATAATTCTCAAGTATTAATTTAACTTTAAAAAACTCACTATTAACTCTAATATGTATCAAATTAAATTTAAAAATACTCTTTCTATTTAGAGAAATACTCAAGTATTAATTTAACTATCCAAAAAAACATTTCTATTAGACAAAATACTCAAGAATTAATATTTTGTAAAACTACTCACTTTTTTAAAATTATATTTTATTTAATAAAACTTAATTATACGATATATATATTTATTTTAAATAAAATACCAACATTAAAAAATGCGTTGTAATAGTATATGCGTTGTAAAAGTACTTACCATATAACATCATGCGTTGTAAATGCATGCGTTGTAAATGCATGCGTTGTAAAGGCATTTTCCAAGAATGCGTTGTAAAGGTATATGCGTTGTAAAAGTACTTACCATATAATAGCATGCGTTGTAAAAGCATGCGTTGTAAAAGTTTTTGCGTTGTAAAAAATGCGTTGTAATAGCATAGCGTTGTAAAAGTTGCGTTGTAAAGGTAGTTCCCCGTTGGACGGACCTCAAGCCACCACATGCAGCAAAAATGCCTGCATTTCCCCCGCCTTCTGCTGGGGCAACCGCGCCACCCATGCGACCGAGTCCAATTCAATCCCCAGAAACGACAGACAACAGCTAGGCCCAGCCGTCTTTTCCTGCGCCAAGGGAACCCCAAACTCACCAGCCATTCACTGAAAGTGCCTCAACGCGCCCCCGCACTCGTCCGACTGCCCGCGCCCGACGAACAAGAAGTCGTCCAAATAGTGGGACACCAGCCGGTGCCCCGATCTGTCTGTGAGAGCCCACTGCAGGAAGGAACTGAAAGTCTCGAACAACGCACAAGATACCGCACAACCCATGGGCAAAACCTTGTCCACAAAGATTGCCCCCCCAAACTGCATCCCCAGCAAAGGAAAATCCGCCGGGTGAATGGGCAGGAGGCGAAACGCAGACTTGATGTCACACTTAGCCAACTCAGCCCCCTGGCCACACGCCCTCACCAGCTCAATCGCATCATCTACCGACGCATACAGGACCCTGGAATCCTCCTCCGCGATGAAATCATTCACCGACGCCCCCTCCGGCCATGACAAGTGGTGAATCAGGCGAAACTCCCCTGGTTCCTTCTTTGGTACCACCCCCAAAGGGGATATGATAAGCTCAGGCAATGGTCACGTGTCAAACGGGCCCGCAACCCTCCCCTCAAGAACTTCCTTCCGCAATTTGGCCTCCACCACCCCCGGCAAATCTTTCGCTGACCTCAAATTCTCCGCCCATCTGCGCTCCCGCGGTCCTTGATACCCCACCCAAAACCCCTCAGTGAACCCCCAGTAAAGCTTCAGTGCCGCTTCCCCATCAGGATAATGGGAGAGCCATGGACCCATGGCCTCCACCTTAACCGGCGTAGGAGCCCTTTTGCCCAGCCTGGCCCCTGCCCATGGTAATCCGCCACTGCTCGGAGGGAGTGGCCAGCGTAAAACATTGTGCGACCGGGTGTCGCCCTCCACACTTAGAACACTCGTGTTTGAACTTACACGGGTAGCGGGTGCAGAAGCCCTTGTTAAAGTTCCAACAGGCCCCTGTGGTGGCTCCCCCGCTCTTGGCCGACTGGCCAGCTGCGCCTGCAGCGGCAGCCTGTCCTCCTGCACTCGCGACGCCACTTTGTCCTCCCCCCGCCCCAGTCGAGGCGGGACGGGACTGAAAAGGCCGATACGTCACCGGAAGCCCACTGGCCGTATGCGTGGACGCGGACGATTGTGTCGAAGACATCCACTGTACCCACAACTCCTGGTCCACCTCTCCCCAGGGCTTATCGGGATTCACACTGATCCAGGCCCGAAACTCCTCGTCATAGCTAAGCCAGGCGAAACCCCCAAAGTGCATCTGCTCTTTGCGAATAATATCCATGTATTTAAATAACGCGATAGCCCTGTCCTGATGTTTCTCGCAATAAATGCTCACGTAAATCAAAAAGGCTGACGTCCAATTCTCCATATTCACTGGCACACGCGACCATCTGGTCAATTCCCACTCCTCCTCCTTAGACCCCTCCTTAGCCTGTTTCTCCCTGTGCAACAACTTGAACACATCGACATACTCATGTTTCCAAATCCGTGTCCTCGTTTTTTCGGACAAATGCAACCCCAAAGGCATCGCCAGGCCCATGTAGGGCAGCTTCTTTTTGTGCTTCTCCCCCCCCTCATCTTTCCCATCCTTCTCCCACTCCTTGTCTGTCTGAACACCGGCCCCCACGAGCCGCTTCCCATCCCCCCCAGGTCCGTCGCCTTCGCCAGGTCCGTCCCCTTTGCCGTTGCTCCCGCCTCCCGCACCGATCCGTCACCTACCCCCACTGACCTGCATGTCTTCTTTCGCTCAACCTTGTCCCCCCCCCACACCCCCCACCACACGCCCTCACCTGCAACGTTGCCTGGCACCTCCTGCACCCTTGGCGCCTGTAAAACACCAACCTTTCGGGTTGCCGCCTTCTCCTTCACCTCATGCACCTCACGCAGCTCACCTTCCTCCAACTCCTCACCATCCGACGCATAATCCAGCTCCTCCTTGAAGTCATCCGTACACAAATCCGTCCGCACCTCACGCACCACTCGCTTCACACCCTTGCCTTGCGCACCCTGCACAAACTCATACTCCGGCGCCGACGATGCCCGCTCCCGCGATGGAGGGCAGGCCGCCGCGGACCCCCCTGCTGCTTCGCCCCGGCTTTTGGAGGCCGTCGTGCGCCCCGCCGGCCCACCCTGGCCTCTACCAGCAAACTGCGCTGGCTTGGATCCCCCCCCCCCCCTCGGGACCGGCATAGTCCGAGGGGGCCCCAGCGCCACCAGGTCTCTGAAACGTCAAGTCAGTCCTTGACTCATCCACCCATACCCACCGGCCGCGCCCCGCCGCCCGCCCCGCACTCCCCCCGCGCGCCGCCGCCCCGTCCTCCGACCGCGCCCCCCCGGCGACACGCCCCCCGCCACCCTCTCCCTGGCCGCGCACATCTCCCCCCACTTGCGCTCCGTCTCCTCAATCAACCTGCGCTGTTCCCGGATACGCTCCTCCAACGACATCCCCTCCCACCTGTCTTCCCACCTGACCTCGCCCATGCCCACTCCCGACGCCCCGCGACCGTGCCCCGCACCCCTGGACGGGCTGGGGGCCTCACGCCCCCCCAGACTCCCCGCCGCCTTTGCCGGGCCATTACCCTTGCCCCCCCGCCCCCCACCCTTCCCCTTGCCCCCACCCTGGACTCCCGGGGGCTGGTACCCCCACCCACCCCCCTCCCCCCCCGCCGACTCACTGCCAGAGAGATACAGTGCAAAATCCTCCCCTACCGGCTCCTCACTCTCCTCCCCCGGGTCGCTGTCCTCACTGTACTCAACCAGGCCCCCGCCCAAGCGCCACGGCCCCCCCCCGCTCCGCCCGCACCCCTCCCATGGACGCCCCCGTGTGACCCCCTGCTCCAGAATCGCCTGCCCCCCGCCCCCCCCGCTCCTCCCCCTCCCCCACCTCACAAACTTCTGTGGCCCCCAGCGCAGGGAGGCTCATACACCGATCCCCACGCTTCCCCCCGGATCCTGCTCTCCTGGCCCCCCCCCGCGCGGTCACCGCGTGCTTCTTTGGAGGCGGTTCCTCCATACATGCTACCACTGCCACCGCCACCCCCGCGGAGGCCGAGCGCGGCGTCCGGGTCATTCCGACCCATGCCTGGTCTAAAACCCCCGGCCGCAGGAGATCCGCTCTCTCAGCGCGGCCGAGGAGCTGCAGCGCTGCGCGCACCGCAGCGTCATCTGGCCTCTGCCCCGCGCCTACCTCCATCGTTGGTCAACCGCCTCCGCGTGCCAATATCCCCGCCTCCGACGATGTGTGCACCGCTCCCAGGCCGCCACCCGTCGCCAGACTGGGCCGCCTCGTGTCCGCCGCTCCGCCGCCAGAGGGCCCCGACACAACTCCAACCAATCCCAAAACCTCTCCCCAAAACAACCTAACTAACCCACCCTGAGGCGTTGGGGAAAGGAAGAGGAAGGACTTCCTCTCCCAGCCCCCTTTATCCTCCTAACGACCCCACCCCTTATCCCACCTCTTCCATACCCTGTCCCTCCCTTGCGCGAAATCCCCGGGGGAAGACTAGTCTGCTGACCTTTCTTCCCCCAGGGACCGCATTCGCCAGTGCACTCCACAAGGCCTCAGCATTTGCTTTGCATTCCATATATTGTTCTCGGTGCCACCTTTTTAAGGTCTCTGCTGCAGTGCACTGGTCTCTGCTCCTCTGTGGCCCGGTTCATGAGCATCAGGGGCCACTGGCTATTCGCTACCAGTTATTACAAGTTCTGCAGCCTACTGCCATGTGGACCTTCTATCCTATTCGACAGTACCGCGTCAGCGTATTAGTTGAAGCTTCTTTTGGGCATCAACTGCATGATCTCTTGGAATGACATGTAGAATGAAGACAAGCAGAATTCTTAGCAGCATGCATTATAACCTTGCTCTCTGGGTCCCATTAACCTGTGGCTCCAATGTGAGTTGGGATTGTGTTAAGGAGGTGATTCGTTGCAGCATTCTAGATTTACAACCCTCCCATTAGATTTTTTTAGTCTCCAACTAGCCAGTCTCAGCCTGTTTCCGCCAGGTTGTTTGGCACCTCAAAGACGCTTTAGCATGGGATGGCATAATGGGGTAAGTGTGTTATACTCACTCAGATGTCCCCCAGTCCCTTTTCACTGCTGCAACGTGGATCAGCTCGCCACTGCACCAATGCTTAATTCGTGAAAAAATATGTGCCGGGCCCTAGTCAGGAGGTCACTGAAGCTTGCACCACCCATTGCCCCTGCCAGCTCTGCCAATGACAGTACAAAAACAACTACTAAGCAACTCACTCCTCCAAGAGTGACAAATGAGACTATTCAAGGCTCCCAACGCTATAAGAATGGCTTGGAAGGTAGGCATTAGTCATTTTTAAAGTGTATTGAATTAATAAACAACCGTTGTTTTGCTAATCTCGATATTAGATGAACAGCGTCACCATGTGGCAGACTGTCATAAGTGCAGTGTTGACAATGAAGTACCAGTGCCGAGCACTGAAAACCACGGCTCAAATTAGGCACTCTTTTAGGGGCTGTGTGTGTCCCACATCCTCACACAGAAAGGAGACTGAAATACAGCATTGGTAAACTTCTCTGACATTAATGTCGCATTATATTATATTTGGCATTTATTTAGTGCCGACTACCCCTGACAAGGCGCTGCAGCGCTGATCAATAAAAAGACGCAAGAGGCAGGTCGACTCCCACCTGGCTCTTTGTTTAATTTCCTGTCTCTTTAGACGGGATGTCGAGACTGGACTCCATAGTTTCATTTTGTTCACTAGATCCACCCCCACTTATTCTGTCACTAGGTGGGATATCATTTAACAGCCACCACGTTCTCTGGCCGGTGACCGTAGGCACTGTACAGTCGAGGGCCCCCCACACAACGCCTTGATGACTAAAAGGAGATCAAAAATGAAGAAAGCAGAACGAATATTACAACCAGCAGAACTGAGGTCTGAGCCAACAGAAGTCACAATGAATGATTGCCCCACAACCCGACCCCGAGGTCACCATTTTTCAAGGGGCACACACCACTTCTCTCTGACAGACACACTGGCGCCCCAGTCTCACTGAATGACGCATTTCAGAGGCATGTGGTGTGGTTGCCACAGTGGTTAATTTGCAAAAAAATAAGTGCCGGGGTTCTCGCCTGGAGGATGCTTGCACCAGCCCATTACTCTTGTTAGCGCTGCCTAGAACAAAACCAACCACTAACCATGAAAGTGGGGAGAGGATGCGGCGTAATGGGCAGAGCCGCTGACTTCAGAGCTGAGGACCCAGGTTCGATAATCTCTCCATAAATTAACGTGTCTTTAACTGGTACTCATGAAAAGCGCTGGTGTTGATGATTGAGTGTGATGCTGAGCACCGAACACCACCAGCTCAAATTAAGCACTGCACTGCGCCTCTCAGCTTGGCCATAGAGGGCCAGATTGGAGTCATTAAGGTTTTTCTTGCTCACTAACTTGTTGCAAAGTAAGTTAGGTTGGCCTACCAAGCTTTTATATAGCAGCTGCAAATAGCAGTTCTCGCCATCAGCCTTCTCGTGGCTTTTCTGCAGGACAAATGGAAGAAGCTGTCATTGGTTTATGGACCAGCAGGCATATGGAGCTATTCCAAAGAAATCACAAGTAAATTAGAAGAGTTCGCACACACTTTCCTTGACTCCACAGGCTGCGGTGCGCCAATAGGACGGACGCCAGCCAATCAGAGGGGACAGTGACAATAACGTAACATCTTGACACAGATATGAGGTCATTCAGTGGTAACACTGGGGAAGGTGTTTATGGGGTGAAGAAAACACCAACTAGAGAACCAAGCACACCCCATCGGCACCAGGTAATAAAGGTAGCAAGGGTATATGAGTTCATTGAGTGGTAACACTTGGTGAAGCGATTATGGAACAAATAAAACACTAACTAGCGAACCAAGCACACCCCTTCAGCACCAAGGGGGGCACATTTAGTATAGCAGTGTTGAGTCTAGTTTGAGAACAGTTCTATGGAAGTAGAGATGCTGTTTTTATCAGTTTATTTTAAGGTGCATAAATAGCAACCACTAAGGCAGGGGCAAGTGTTTAGAAAAAAACCTCCTCAATTCCAAATGTAAATGTCAAGGTACTTATAGAGCGCACTGTCACCAGACGGCCACCTTGCAGTGTCGCCTTTTGTGGTTTCCTGGCGCTGATACTCATACCGCTGTGGAACCCCTCCTGGCTTTCCCTGTGAAGTGTCCACTCCTGGGCACCCCCAGGGTGAAGCCAGGCATCCTTAGCGCTGTTGGGGCCAGTGTGGAGGATAAGCAAGCTATTGCCCAGAGTTGCAGCGTGGGGCCCATGATTAGAATAGGCACCGAGGCGAGAATAGACAGGTCCGAGGAAATTGAGCCCAAGCCCCGCCGAGGCGGGAATCGAACCCTGGTCCCTGGCCAGAACTCTGCTTCAGGGTTTGCCGCTCTAACCATTGAGCCACACTCCTCCACGCTCTTCCAAAGCTACATATGCAGGCATGTTAAGCCCAAAGCAGAAGTCCTTGCCTTCAACAAGGCGGGGCACACTACATAGATCACAGCAGAGTGGATCGGGAATCTCAGTATTTGTAGAATTCACAGGGGGCAAAAGATGGTACGGATCAAAAGTACAGGAGTACAACATCTTAAAGCCCTTTTGTTAGAGTTCTGTCCACTTGTAAATGGTTACATGCCAAGGATTCATGCATGGATCCTGCTCTTAGCAACACTCAGTCTTAGTAAATTCAGAAAGCCAGATAACTTGTGCCTCATAGATTCCACCTTTTCATAAACAAATGAAATAAATCAGCCCCAAGAAAGGTCCAACCTTGATTAGACAATTAGACCTTTACGTTGCACAATAAGCTGTCACATATAATTCAGCAATTGGCACACAGCAGTGTAACCTTCAGATGAAACATCCCACGCACAGTTGCAATCATTGAAAGAGCGAGAGGACAGATTCACGTCCCTTCAAGAGAAAGCACATCTGATGTTTACTATTATTGTTTATCAATCAATCAGTAGATGTGTATAGCGCTACTTGTCTTTGTATGGCACTACTTGTCACCCGTGAGGGCAACCAGGCGCTGGGAAGCAGCCAAATCATTATGTATGTATCTAGCAAATACCAACACAGGGTGTTAACTTCATCATTGCTCCCCAACCCATAAGTTGGGCTGAAAGTCAGGTCACAACAGGAGCAGCTTCTCTCATACACAAGTGTTTCTTTTCAAAATACTGATTTTAATTGGCTGCAGGCCCAGAGGCAAGGTACTGTATTAGGAAAAGTCAGTTTGCTACAACATCCGATTGCAAAAAGGTAATCAGACAGAGAGGAAATGCATATATTTAGAACTTGGGTGAGCCACTTAATCCTAACTGAATACGGGGAGTTAATCTAAATATGAATCCTTAGCCAAGTATTAATTAGGCATAACATCACCCAAACATGATAATCAAGGGAATATAGTCGTTTACATCGCATACGTTGTAAACTCATGCGATAACAATGCCGTCGTTACAACGACCGAGTTGTTACATTGCAGTACCATTACAACGCAAGTCGTTACAACAACTTGCTCTAGGGGGCGCGCTGAATTTAGGAATAGTATAATTTACAATTCCAACTCCAGGGTGTGCAACAGTAACAACTTGCGTTGTAATGGTACTGCGATGTAACAACGCGGTCGCTGCAACGACCGCGTTGTAATCGCATTTGTTGTAACGCATGAGATGTGATGGCTGTTTCCCAATCAAGGACGCCTCTTCAACACCAGTTCTGGACAAGGCTCAGCAATGTTGTGAAATTGGTGTCTGGAAACCCAGAACATCATAACACACTTAAAACTTAATTAATCACATCCAGACAGTGCCATTAATATCCAGGCCCCTTTACCACTTGATACCAACATAGGACATGTCAATATGAGTAAATGTACAGTAGGCTTCTAAAGGAAGTAAAGTGGATTGGTGGCACAGACTGTCCTAACCTGCACGGTCATGTAGCTGGGCACTAGCAGGTGGAACACAGAACGATCAGAGAGGTACTGGACATCCAATAGTTATGGGACTGCAGTGAATTTTCTCAAATGTAAGACTCATTTAAAATTCCAAAGACATGCCAAATTAATGTAGCCATTGTACCTCATAGCTCTGACAAGAAGACAAAAAAAAATGAATATTTGCTTTGTAAATTTGATTTTTCAGCAATTGGGTAGCTGCACCTAGGGGGGTGCTGATTTGGTAACACTTGTTTGTTTCCTTGTCTTGTCTAGAGCAGGACCTCTGACCTCCTGGTCAGTAACCCAGCTCTACGGCCGTCGCAGCTCTGCTGATTGCGCCTCTGCTGTTGCCTTTCCACCCTTCTGCCTGGTAGGGGTTCGAGAATGCCCGGGTGCCCTATTTTCTGTTGACCTGTTTATCTTTGATTTTATTTGTCTGCTTTTATTCTTGCCTCAGTTCTGCCTTAGTTTAATTTTAATTCTCCTCTCTGCCCCTTGATCCTCTGCTACCTCCTTCTTTTCTGTGTCGCGCCCTCCGTGCATCCGTGCCCCCGCTGCCCCACTCCCCTGCTGGTTTTCCTGCTCCCGCCTCCCAGCTGCACTTCCCTCCCCCCTTCACTATTTAATGGTGGCCGCTGCTCGAAAGCCCCGCTGGTGCGCCAAAGGCAAGCCCGCCTGCACCTGTTAGCGACTCGGACCGCGACCAGCATCAGGTACCCTGATTCTCCGATCACCCACCGGTACGACTCAGCAGCCCTCCTCGCACTCAACCCGGAAGGACCAACAACTGCCAGCTGTTGACACCGAACACCACCCACGGCCAGTTCTCCTGCCGCCACTGCCGCCTTACCTTCACCACCCTCAACACCACCATGCCCGTCGCACCCACGCCGGATGCCAACACCACCGAAGCCCTGAAGTGTATCCTCCTCAATGTGCACTCCCTACACGGACATGACGTAGAGATCTGGGACTTCCTCGACACCCTCTCACCAGATGTCACCTTCTTCATAGAAACCTGGACAAACGCCGCCTCTGCCCTGACATCGCCACCGCCATCCCCGACAGATACAAGATTCAGAGGAAGGACCGCCTCCACCACTCAGGAGGGGGTCTCGCCATCGCAGACAAGAGCGCCCTCCGACTCTCCACCCCCATCACAAGTGACTCCCTCTCCAACACCTCCACCTCCACTTCCAGATCCAGACCTGCCCCAGGACCAAGCTTTGCGGCACCCTCGCTTACAGACCCCCAGGGCCTCGCGCTTCTGTCACCACCACCATAGCTGACTTCATTGCACCCCACGTCATCGCCTTCACAGACTGCATACTCATTGGAGACCTGAACTTCCACCTCGACAAATTCAGCTACGCCGACTCCACTGCCCACCTGGACAACCTTATCAACCTAAGATTGAGACAGCTCATCACTACCCCCACCCACAAGGCAGGACACATCCTGGACCCCATCTTCGAAGGAGGGACCAACATCCACTTAAGCCACACCACACAGCTCCTCTGGACAGACCACCACAGCGTGCACTTGTCCTTCAACACCACCACCGCACACAAGCCCGCCCAACATCCGTCACAAAGGAATTGGAGCAAAGTCACAGAGGAGCACCTCAACTCCAACCTCATCCTCCAACCACCCCCCTCTGCCACAACCGATGCCAACTCTGCAGCCAAGAAACTACACCACTGTATCACCAGCTGCGCAAACAAGCTCGCACCCCTCCGCCACCCCCACAGACAACGCCCCCTGAAGGCCGCCCGGTTCACCTCTGACCTCCAAGAAGCCAGACGCTCCTGCAGACATCTCAAAAACTATTGAGAAACTGAAAAACCACCGAAGACCAGACCACCTACAAGAATGCCGTGACAGAATAACACCAACGCATAAGAGCCACCAAGAGGACCTTCATCCGGAACAAAATCCTCACCAAGGCCAGCAACTCAAAGGAACTCCTCAACATCATCCAGCAGTTCACCAAAACCCCTGTGAAGCCACGGACGTCACACCGTCCCAGGACCTCTGCACCTGAAAATCAAGGCCCAATACGACAACTTCAGTGAAGAGACCCAGACACCACCCTCCCCTCTGGCAATGACAGCCAGCCCACCATCAACACCTGGACACCGGTCACCACGGAAGGTACTACCACGACCATGAAGAGCACCCACTCAGAAGCCCCCACGGACCCCTGCCCGATGCACATCTTCCACAGAGCCACCGCCCAACACCTGAAGTACGCTGCACCATTGAAGGAAGTGACCCGATTAGGGCCACCTTGGTCACTTGCAACCACCTCTCAGCCTTCCTAACAAATGAAGAGTCGGGCAGACAGTAGAGAATACAAACCAAATGTATTTATTAGAGGAACACTCGGGTGGAGTCGGTCTGACCAGCCTCCTTATATTGCTGCAGAGGGACTGACCTCTGCCAACGTGGTAACACATGATGTACATCTTCTGAACTACTAAAGATATGCCCAGACTGGAAATTTCCAGTTGGTAGCTGGAGAACAAAGGAGATACAGAAGGATGAGTTGCCATCCCGGGACCGGGTACATGCTATCTCAGCGTCAAGGTTACTCTGCCTGTGCCTGCCGCTCTAAGGGTGGGAGCAGGCCTATCTAGTGAGAAAGGTATGTGATGACAAAAACAGTCTATTCATTAGTATAGTGAACCTCAACCTTGGAGAAATACAAAAAAAAATATCGCAGCTGCTTTCTGCTAAGGCGGACAGCATGAGAAGAAGTTAGTTTCGAAAATGGCTCAAAATGGCAGCTGAATACAAAATGGTGCCGCGAATGCTAACTTAAGACATGCAATGCATGGAGAATTCAGCTAAACCATTTCTATTCCAACAGACCCTCCTTTTAGCATTTACAAACTCTTTCCACTACTGTCTAAGAGCAAATAACTTCTTACAGAATATATGGGCCACCACTACAAGATGATACATGTGTGATCAATATTTAAAAGTTCCTTCATCTATTGACATTAGATCTTGTATAACCTGCATCCTCACGACCGTGATCTTAGTGTCATGTAATGGAATCTTTGGTTTGGGTGTCAGAGTCTTTACACAAAAAGCCCAGCAAGCAGAGAAACAATGTATGCAACGGCAACAGGTGAATATATTACCAGCAATTGCAACCAGGAAGATAAGAATCTTCCAACCCCAGGATGTGACTAGACCCCAGAACCATCCAGATAGAGTCCAAGTACCATTCTCTTGATGTATGTCCGATGAGAGCCTGTGCAACTTCTGAATTGCAGCATACACATTCGGGGCGTGGTCTGGGATGTATACAAAATAGCTACTAGCAATGACGCGACAGGCCCCTCCCCGGTCATCAAGGATGACGTCTAACACCATCTGGTTTTGTAAGGCAACAAGCCTCGTAACCTAGAGCTCAGCTGTGATATTTGTCCGTATCCCTGCTGTTGTATTAATAACCTCTTCTACAACTCTTGACCCGACGAATATAAACACTATTGGACATGGGGCCCCAAAAGGGTACAATACCCTTCATGGCGTCTGTGAACTGTTGCAAAGTGGTATCTATCTGATCTATATCTTCTGTGTTAATAACTCTTCTGACTCGAGGCAGGTATGCACGTCTATGCTGCAATTGATGGTCCTTATGGTAATTGGACGGTGCTATATACACTGGGGGAAGAAGAAAAGAGGGGTAACATATACCTGACCACCTCCTAGGAAGCCAAATATAAACTTGGGATCCAAAAAATAAAATAGACATTATATAGTGGGAGCCCAGGCGGGCTACTAATCGTACTTAGCATATATGTGTAATTGCAATTACTCTCTCCCACTTTCACCTTTCCAATTCCCTGAACACAGAAACCAGCTGTTGTGTTGACTACTAACACTGGCATCGCTTTGTCCTTAGTAATATTGAGAGTTTGGAAAGATTGGAAATGTTCAATGGCATTGAACTCTTGAAAATCTAACATTTCATTTCAAAGCCATGTTTCGTTCCTTGCCTTCTCATATACATTCATACAAGCTGTTGGACACAATGTACCAGGGGTCCCTTGTTCGCCCAACCCTGTGGAAGTAAACCCTTGATGGAAACGTATATATTCTACCACAGTGCGAGAGTCAGCAGATGTCATATTTATAGCAGAGAACTGAAAGTGATAATGCACCATGGTAAACAGTTCAAACCACCCTTCACAACTTCTGAGATAGGATAATAGACTATCACTCTTATGTGTAACTGAGGGAAGCAATCCACAGATCCAACAATTCATTGTCTGCATACGTTTTTTGGTGTTCTCCTTTGTGAGGGGACTAAGTAACGAACATGAGTTCAGGGGGAGCAGGTGTTGTCCCAACCAAAGAGTGTACAGAATACCTTTCCTCCAAAAAGCAAGATATTCCCAACACAAATAGTAATGCAATTGCAATTATCGCTGCAAAAACTATTTTACTTTTTGGGGACCAACCCCGCTCTGGGCATGGAGGTGCAAATGGCTGTTCTTCCTCAGTAATGGGCCGACCAAACAGATACATTGTGGAAACAAGGGAAAATGGAATGCAACAAGACTAATGGCAAAGACAAGAGTTACCAGTGTCCGTTAGAGACTCACTGGTAGACTCCTATTGTTCATCAACATTGGCACTCTTGAGCACCGGCGATGGAGCTGTTCAATTCTAGCTCTTGATGAAATCCCACGGCGCACAATATAATGTACCCCCTCCAGGGGAGCATGTTCGATATATCCTGTCCAATGTCCGAACAATGCACCAATCTCTCCTCTCCCTAAACTACTGTTGGTTCCATAGGCAAGGTACGCCCTGACTTGCACAGTCCATCCCTACTAATCTGACTTCTCCTTTGGAGCACTGTTCCTCCGGCGGGGGAAAAAATTGTACCTAGCTACTCCAGGCAAAGAGGGGTCAGTAAAAAGGGGGTCAGACACAGAGGGGCCAGTGGAAGAAGACTCTTGAATTGCCTTAATCTCCGGGGGCACTGCTGCATTTACTATCTCATCGTTCTCAGCCTCAGTTTGGGTCCATGTGAGCTTGGCATTCGAAAAGGGGACAAATCGTGGGACTTGCTCCCACTCCGAGTCCCCTAATCCATCTTTGACCCACTGGTCATAGGGCAAGGGAAGAGGCACTCTGCAGCAATGCTGACAATGAATCCAGTTCTTTCAGCCGGTGACTTTGACTGCCATGCGGGTGGAAAGGAGCACCTGGACTGGCCCCTTCCATCTCGGCTCCAAGTTCTTCTTTCTCTGGAAATTCCGGATCAGCACATAATCACCATGCTGAATGTCATGTCCTGGCCCCTCAGGTACTGGTGGGAGAGAATCCTGGTTCTGTTGGTGAATAGAACGCAGACTTTTAGTTTACTCATACATATAACCCACCAACAGAGGATATTCAATTTCTGAAAACTGACGAGGACGCGGGACGCCCCAGACATTTGCCATGCGCCCAGACAAGACCTCGTAGGGTGACAGTTCTGTCCTAGAATGCGCTATTGTTCTTGTGGACAAAAGGGCTAAGGGTAAAGCCTCTAGCCACTGCAACCCTGTGCTCTCCTAATTCTTTGCCAATTTCAGTTTGAAAGTACCATTGTACTTCTCAACCAAACCTGCTGACTGGGGGTGATTCGCAGCATGAAATGTTTGTCTGATATGCAGTCCCTCACAAACCAACTGAATGACTCTCGCGTTAAAGTGACCTCCGTTATCACTCCAAGTCAAACGGGGCAAGCCGAAGCGAGCAAAGAACTCCTTCAGGAGTACTTTTGCAGTCGCTATGCTGTATTTTCTTTGGTGGGGTAAGCCTCAACCCATTTACTAAATGCACAAACAACCACTAACGCATATTTCAAATTGTTGACTCTGTCCATTTCTATATAATCTATCTGAAGGAACCTCAAAAGGGAAAGTGGGAGGTGCAACGTTACTAGGTGGTGTACCTTTTCCAGGATTGTGCATCATACACACAGTACAATATTTGACCAAATGGGTGGCAGTCTTTGGAATGTTAACATTTTGCCATTCAGGGTCTAACAACTTACAAATACCTTTAGCACTGATATGAGCTGGCCCATGCGCCATGGTAACTACAGGAAGGACATATGTATCTGGCAGAATCCACCTCTGTTTCCCTGATTTATCAGTCCAACACTCCTCCTCATCCAAAAGTGCTGTACTTTCCTGCCATACTGCTGATTCCTCAATCGTTGCCTCACTCTGTATCTCCTTGACGTTTTCCAGCATATACCAAACATGGTGACCTCGGGCACCCACCTAACGGGACCTCCTACAAACATCTTTATCATCTTTCTTCTGATGACATGCCATTAACTTGTCCCAATCTACCTTTCTCGGTGGATTAAGAGAGTGCATATAGGTAATAATTCGGCCAGGCAAAGCCAGTATCTCTGCCATAGGCCCCTCACCAGGCTTCCTCTCCTGGTCCCATGCTTTAATCTGATCCCAGGTACCACCCAATTCCACAACGTGGTCCTGTGTGTGTTCCTTCCCTCCAAATATTAACGGGCACCAGTAAACCAAGGAACATTCCAATATCCGCTAGCGTCATCACTGTCGTTGAAGCGGCCTCTGTCAATCCCTTATAAGATGCAGTAGGATTTTTCCTAGGGTCGGGTAACTGAGTCTTAAGGGACAAAACCTCACTCCTTTTTCATGGACTATAAACCCATTGTTCTTGAAAACTGGCCTCTACTGTTGGTCTAATAACAGTCTTCTGCTGATCCCGTAGCTCCGGTAGTTCAGGGTGATATATGGGATGGACTTCCCTCATCGGAAACTGGGATACTGTCTTCCGGCTCTACTCAAGCAGCCTACTTCGATAAGCGACCAGCGTTGCGACATTACCAAAAACCTCACCAGGTGCCATACCAGCAGCATATACATGGTCCCTAATAGCATAAATAATCTGGGGTGCTACATAATTGAAACACTGTTCCCACAGTCCAATCAAAGTAGCCGACATGTGCTTAAGGGCATGCTGCTGCACAAACGGCTCATAATCTTTCATCACATTCCACACATCTTCCACACTGTAAATGGGGTCACGAGTCCACTGACAGGCCTGATTGGCTACCACCTTTTTCTCTTCATCTCCCACATCAGATCGTTTAAATATCCGCCCCAGTCGCTCCCTAGCAGTCCCCCAGTCTCCGTCCCCTAGTCCACATATGGGCGTTCCGCTACTCAGTGTCGGGGAATGGAGGAACAGGGAAGGAGTAGTAACAGAAGGAACCGGCTCCAATGTCGCTAGTGACTGTATCGTAGGTGTGAGGGCTGGTGAGAGATATGCCGAAACAATAGGCATATCAGGGAGACTGGCAGTCATAGTAGCCACAAAAGGTGAAGTCAAAGAAAGGGCGGGAGGCGCTGTGGCTGCAACAGCTTGATCAACAGTAGAAGAAACAGAAGCAGCAGAGACAGAAGGATCTAATGACTGAGGCTGTGGGATAGCAGGATACATTTTCTGTGGGGCGTATGGGGTTGGAGGTCGACTATCTAACAATTCCTCCATGTATCATTTTCTTCTCTGGCAACATAAGACTTTTCACATTGTAACCGAAATTTCCTATCAGCACACTCTATTCTTTTTTCTATTTTCTCTCCATCATGCGCTACAGCTTTCTGAGTCACTGTCTGCATTCTCCCCTTCCGGGACTCTTTCTCTGCTTTCATTCGACTCTGTTTAGCTTCCTTTTGCCATGTTCTGAGGGAATCAAACATCGACTGCCTACTCCTTTTCGCAAACAATTTTTCCTGCAGAAAATGAATTTTCTGTTTATCAAAAGTGCCCGTCAAGGGCCACCTCAACTCTGCATTGTCCCTCGTATATTTGTGCCATAACGTACTAAACATAATAGGGCCAAGGCCATGTTTTACTACATGTCAAATTTTGGAGTGCTTTCTGAAGGCGCTGGCCAACTTTCTTCCAATCGAGCATCAGCAGAATAACAACGACAGCCCAAGCAAAACACTTTACTAAGACACAGCATTTTCAAAAGAAAACACATTTACTATGTCTATCTAGCAGATATTTACAAATATCCTCACCAAAGTCCGTTCACAAATCTCATCAAATACAAATCAAAAAATGGTACCATGTTCATAAGGAACTCAAACAAATTCAAGCGCTTGTCCAAAGACGGTCCACAGACCGTGTCAAATACAAACCCAAATGGCACCATATCTACAAAGAACCAAAGCAAACTCACCTGGTGCACACAGGTTAAACAAATTTATTCTCCACTGCCGACTCTTCCAACCAAACGGTCAGATCCAAGGGTTTCGCTGTTCAGGACCCCAGTTGGGATGATCACTGGACAAAATACCGCCTGGTCAGACAGACAGGGCAGCTGCGAGTTCAAGACTCTCTCGAGCAGGGATCCCCGATCCGCCCGTCCGACCCGATGTGGCCCTGACCCCCTCACCTGTCCGCAAGCAAGGATGGGTCACCTGATGGAGTCCCTGTTCAGGCGCCAAATGAAGGAAGTGACCCGATTAAAGCCACCCGGGTCACTCGTGACCACCTCTCAGCCTTCCTATCAAATGAAGAGCCGGTCAGACAGTAGAGAATACAAACCAAAGGTATTTATTAGAGGTACACTCGAGTGGAGTCCGGTCCGACCAACCTCCTTAGATTGCTGCAGAGGGACTGACCTCTGCCAATGTGGTAGCACATAATGTACATCTTCAGAACCACTAAAGACACGCCCAGACTGGAAATTTCCAGTTGATAGCTGGTGAACAAAGGAGATACAGAAGGATGAGTTGCCATCCCGGGACCGGGTCCTATACATGAGGGGATAGTATACCCATAAGCTCAGTGTACTACAGAAATCAGTTAAAAATATATCATTTCATTCATATAAAATTCAAAAATCTGACATATACAGCCATGATGGAGCATAAATAACATAACATACAATACAACATTATATACACTGAAATAATCAGTTGAGACACAATTTTGAGAAAATTACAAACATCTACAAAATCCCAGCCACACGTGGTTCATACCACTTGAATATATATCTTTGGTCATCTGTCCCATGGTTGTGTCGAAACTGATTATTTCAGTGTATATAATATTGTATTGTATGTTATGTTATTTATGCTCCATCATGGCTGTTTATGTCAGATTTTTAAATTTTATATGAATAAAATGATATATTTTTAACTGATTTCTGTAGAACACTGAGCTTATGTGGATACTATCCCCTCATGTATAGGACTTGATTTTCACATGGTCCCTAGTTGCTTAGGAATGTTACTTCAGTCAGAATTATTTCCCTGTCCTAGGAACTGCTAGAAATTTCAGGGGGTCCTTTATTTTTGTATTTAATCATCCCGGGACCGGGTACATGCTATCTCAGCGTCAAGGTTACTCTGCCTGTGCCCACCGCTCTAAGGGTGGGAGCAGGCCAATCTAGTGAGAAAGGTATGTGATGATAAAAACTGTCTATTCATTAGTAAAGCAAAGCTCAACTGTGGAGAAATAAAAAAATATATATTGTAGCTGCTTTCTGCCGAGGCGGACAGAAAGAGAGAGAAGTTAGTTTCGATCATGGCTCAAAGTGGTGGCTGAATACAAAATGGTGCTGCGAATGCTAACTTAAGACATGCAATGCATGGAGAATTTGCCTAAAACATTTCTATTCCAACACCATCAATGCCTCCTTTGAATCCGGCATTTCCCTCGACGAATGGAAGCGGGCAGAGGTCAAGCCCCTCCTCAAAAAACCCTTGGTGGACTCGACGGACCTGAAAAACTACCAGCCCGTCTCTCTCATTCCCTTCGCAGCCAAAGTCACAGAGCAAATAATCAACGCCCAGCTGACCACCATCATCGAAGAGAACGCCATCCTTGACTCCTCCCAGTCTGGATTCCGCAGGAACCACAGCACCGAGACAGCCTTCCTTGCTGCCACCGACGACATCCGTGTGCTTCTTGACCAGGGCCACACCGCGGCCCTCATCCTGCTAGACTTCTCCACAGCCTTCGACACCGTCTCCCACCGCACACTTGCAGCCAGACTCCACGACGCCGGCATATGGAGAACCGCCCTCGACTGGGTCCGTTCATTTCTCGCCGGCAGAACCCAGAGGATCAGACTCCCTCCCTTCCTCTCCGAACCCAGAGAGAGCAACTGAGGAGTACCCCAGGGATCATAACTCAGCCCCACACTCTTCAACAACTATAACAATATTTACAAATGGTAGTGGTGGTCTCATTGGTAGCACATCACTCTCTATGTGCATTATATATTGACATCGTAGTATTGGTGCCCCTCAAGGTTAAAAAAACATACACCCTACTACCTAAAGTGTTAGTCCACTGTGGCCCAAAGGACCCAGTAGTAGTATCAAAACAATTGGATAAACCTCAGCACTCAAATCAGTTCAATATTGTTTGATAACTCTTTTTCTATGCATGTAACTTAGAACATAGCAGCTAACAAAAAGAAGTTTTTACTTGCTGTACAGTTTAATACACATAAGGAACATACAACTTTGACCATATATTTGGAAGTAATGGCACTGTATTCCAAAATTGTAAGACTTGATACAATAATCCTCCCATCAGGCGTCAAACCAGCATCCGAAACGTGTTTCGTTATAAATAACTTTTTCAAGGCTTCAATATGTAGTAGATGAGTCCCAAAAGGTATTCCATAGAAATTCAGATCTTCTTGTAGAAATGATAAGACCCTATTTGAACGTGTATTCTGGTCCGGAACAAATTTCCGCCCCAACGTTTTCAAATTGAGCCAATATTAGTCATACTTTGGTAGGCAAAAGGTGTAGGGCTTTGATATGCCCCTAGTAGTGCGTAATCCGCCGCGTACAGGTACAGTTCCGATTTGCTGACCAAATCAGAACTGTCCCGGTACGTGGCGGATTACGCACTACTAGGGGCATATCATAGCCCTACGCCTTTTGCCTACCAAAGTATGACTAATATTGGATCAATTTGAAAACGTTGGGGCATAACTTTGTTCCGGACCAGAATACAAGTTCAAATAGAGTCTTATCATTTCTACAAGAAGATCTGAATGTATTTTTGTTTGCTGCTATGTTCTAAGTTACATGCATAGAAAAAGAGTTATCAAACTATATTGAACTGATTTGAGTGCCGAGGTTTATCCAATTGTTTTGACTCTTCAACAACTACATGGCCCCCTCGCCGCCATCGTCAGATAGCATGGGCTCAGCATAGTATCCTACGCCAACGACACCCAGCTCATCCTCTCCCTCACGAAGAACCGCGAAGACACCAGACTCAGCTTCCAGGAAGGAATGAAAAACGTTTCAGCCTGGATGAGCAACAGCTGCCTTAAGCACAACTCAGAGAAGACAGAAGTTCTCTTCCTTGGACTCTCCCTCACCGTCTAGGACAACACCTGGTGGCCCTCCGCCCTCGGAAGCCCACCCACCTGGATGGACCATGCCCGGAACCTCAGTCTCATTCTACACTCCTCCCTCACCGTGACTCACCAGGTCAACGCTGTCGCCTCCACCTGCTTCAACTACCTCCGCATCCTCCACAAGACCTTCAATTAGATCCCCCCGAAACCTAAAAAACCATCACCCACGCACTCATAACTAGCAGACTCGACTACGGAAACACCCTCTACGCTGGAATCAACAAATCCCTGCTACACAAACTGCAGACCATCCATAACACCGCAGCCAGACTTGTCCTCGGCACCCCACAACATGAGCACGTGACCCAACACCTGCAAGACCTCCACTGGCTCCCCGTCGAGAAAACAATAACCTTCAAACTACTCACCCATGCCTACAAATCCCTCCACCACATCGGACCCAAATACCTCAATGAAAGAATCTCTTTCCACGCACCCAAAAGGAACCTCCGCTCCGCCGACTTCCCCCTAGCAGAAACACCATGCACTCGTAGACCCAGAGCAGGGGAAAAAGCCTTATACCACATCACAGCCAGGGCCTGGACCGAGCTCGCAGTCAACATCAGATGCTCCCCTACCCTGTACAACTTCAAGAACAGTCCCAAGACCTGGCTTTTCGACTGACCCAGAACCCCCCCCCCCCACCTAGCGCCTTCAGACCCTCACTGGTGAGTTGCGAGCTTTAAAAGCTCCTGATTGATTGAATGATTGATTGAGTTGTTTAACACAAATACTCTCTCTGTCAGGTATGGCACTTCAACTCTGTACAATGGCTTTGAGTCAGCCTGCTCAAATAAACCAAGCTCCCGCTGTGGTGATCTGTGTTGACATCATAGGCAGATCACTATGCCTCCACTGAATGAACGATCCTCAGTTTGATCCTCTGAGGCCCCATTAGGATCACTTATATGGGAGACCAGTTTCACATTCCATGAGGAAGGTCAATAACATGGCGTGTAGGGGCTCGGTTCTGGAGGTACAGATGCCAGTCACAACAACTGTAATCAGTGTGCCAAGCCAACATGAGTTATGCTTACTGTACACAGCAGTAACATACTAGTGAACCAACGGCGAGCAAGAGTGCTTGGCGAATGCAACAAGAATTATTCAGCTCATATAAGGTTATAAGGTTACAAGTAATGTTGGGGGCCTCAGCACTGGCGGTTGCCACCCCTAAAACTTGACGGTGTTACAGGTTGACACAATGGACTTGGGTGCAAAATGCAAACACAAGAATGAACCCATAGGGGTCTTCGTGCCAATACCCCGGGAGTACATACGGCAGGGCTCCTGGGATGAAGGCGATGGCGCCCCATTATTCTCAAGGGCAGTTGTAAACCTGAGCAACTGGGGGCTTGCCGGGCAACGTTCCGCCTCTGCGCATGTGTTGCTTTCCAGATGTGGGATGAACACCCAAAGGTTTAGTAACAGATGTGTGTATTCCTGGTCCTCATTAGCTAATCAGGCGGGCAGCCAGCTTAGGTCACAACATCACTGGCTGCCCTTGGATCACCCGTAAGTTATACCATTACTCTACCAAATAAACCTACAACATAACTTGCTCTAAACAAAACTGCTGTGGTCTCAGTCATTCATGTGTGGACTTTTCCTTTGCATGCATTAATTTAGTGTACTTGCGTGCCTGTCTATGAGATATCTGTGCTATGTATCTGTGTGCAAATGATTTATTAGAAAATGTAAAGGCTGATTGGGAGCAAGTTTACGATTTAATTAATTGAGTCAGTTGAAGCTTCACAGTGACAAAGATGCATTCTTTTTGAGAGGTAATATAAGGGCTTTACCAGCGTGGTTCTGAAATGCTTCCTTTTAATGGGCGCTTACAAATAATGTTTGATCTAGGTACAGTCTTTGTATTACTTGTATATTTGGAAAAAGCCAGTTTTATCTTAAGCATTCTTTTGTACTATTGCAACAGCCTATCTTGTATTGTGGGCAACATCGTTTATGGCCTTCAACCTCTGCCGGGAACATCTGTGTTAATTCGTGGGGCGGGGGAGGGGCAGGTAGGGGAGACGATACAGGACACAGAACACAGAAAAAGTCTTGTAATCGCATGTACCTGCTATGCCAATGCGGATGGAGTCCGGGTACAGAGAAGGCCTGGCCACCGAAGAATGGGAGAACGAGCGAGAGACACTGAGGAAGTATAGAGAAAAAGAGAGACAATCGCCCGTGTCTGTTTGGCTGGGGGGTGGGGTGGGCAGAGCTGCCTGGTGATCACCTGCATGGAACGTAAGTGTAGGGAGGTGTACACAGCAGGCGTCGTCGCCTGAGCCTAATGTGCGGAGGGGAGTGGGGGCAAGTCTCTAAGCTGCCAGGAACTGGCTGGGTTTGGTCCTGGGCTGGAATGCAGGTCTCTCCGCCCCTGTCTGCTGCACAGCTCGTGAAAGGTAAAGCAAACAGAGGGGAGGAACAGTGGGAGGGAACGAGGGAGGGCGCGGGGAGCCAGAAGACACGCAGGAGGCACACATGCTACTGGGCGCCCTGAAGAGCCAGCAGGTAAGAAGGCGCTGGAGCTCCGGGGGCGTCACCCTCTGGCAGTGGAACTCTTAGGGCCATCCCCGTAACCTTCCGTTCCTCCGTACACTCACTGACTGCACTTCATTTCCCACCGTCCTCATAGGCTTTTTATCCCATCTTTGTTCTCCCTCCCACCCTTTTTTGTCTTCCCTCGCCTGTCCTCCATTCACCTTGTAGTCACTGCCCCAAGCAGTCTCCTCCACCGTACCCGCTCCGTTCCCCTTTTCACGTACTTATCTTCACCTGCTTTCTTTACCTCCTCATCTCCCTTAGCTCCTACTTTTGCCCTTCCCTTCTGCCTCGTCTCCACCTTTTCTCTTCTATCTCCCCACCCCCCCCCCGCGCTTTCCTGCCACCCTCCCTTCTCTCTCCTCCCTCAATCCTGTTCCTCTAGTTCGTGTTTTAACACGCTTTCCTCCCTGCGCGGCTGTAAAAACAAGCATGGCTCGTGCAGTTGCAGGTTGCATGGTATTCTGCGCGAGCTCACTCCTGCAGGCTGCGTTCCAAGCCTCCGTGTGAGGAAGGGTTGCGCTCCATACCTCGGTGTGACGGAGGTGTGCCTGACCGTGTAGTAATAACGCAGCCCCCTGCTGCGGAGGCGTGGGGGCAAGATCTGAAACACTGTAGTCCATGTGGTCCCTCACAACTCTCGGTAGGGGGGCATCCTATTACAATCCGTCACTTTGTGAATCTGTGGAATGACCAGAGTTGTGGTTCTGTTGGGTTTTTGTCCTTGCACCGTGGGGTAAAGCAAAGTGATAGCAGTGATGGAGGGGTAGAACCAGCCGCGGCCCGTGGAGGGAGTTCCGTGGGGCGGTAAGGCGGGGCGGGGGAGGGGCAGGGTGGGGGGGTTCTAAAAACCGGAATATGGATAATTGCAGGTAAGTAAACAATTAAATAAATAAAACGAATTATTTCGTAGAGCGCGCTGCTACGAAATTCGAGTTGGATTACACTATAGCTCCCAGCAGCTTTATGCTCTCTGCCCTGTCATGGCCGAGCTATATAGACATAGCATTGAGGTAGGGAGTAAGAGTGGGGAGTGCAGGCACTGCTCCTTCAGGTTGTGGGCTAGGGAGAAGGATCAGGAGGAGAGTCCATCTTTGAACCTCTTCTTAATGAATTGTAGGTCATTGAGGAAACACAGAGTAGAGATCGGTGACCTTCTGGCCGATGGTCAGGCCGATGTGTTGTTCCTTACTGAGACCTGGCTGGATGAGGACTCAGCGCCTGAAATCCTCGAGGCTCTCCCCAGTGGTTATGGGATTATGAGAGTAGATGGGCCTTCCGGTAGAGGGGGGGGATTGCGATTATTTTTAAGCACACTATTCAGTGCTCTCTTGAGCCGGCCGATATTGCTGAAAGTGAGGCGGGTCTTTTTACGATCAGAACGGCCACGAATTATATCGTGAAAGGGCTCCTGGTTTATAGACTCCCTGGCCCCCATACTCAGTTTTCACCCAGTCTGATCGAATGCCTTATTCAACCAGCACTTCGCTATGAGACATTTTTAGTGCTGGGTGGCCTAAATCTGCATTTGGACGACGCAAGTAATGTAGGGGCTCTAGAGGTACGCCAGGAATTGGCTACTCTACAACTTACCTTACAATTTGAATTTCCCATGCATCAGCTCGGTCATTTACTTGACCCTATTTTTGCCAACTAGGGAGTCTTAGTTGTGAAGCCCCCGCTTCCTGTCTTGTGGTCGGATCACTTTTTGATTCCTTTTTCAGTGAGGCTGCCCAGACCAAAGGTTCAGGTGAAACCCAAAACGAATATAGCACGCAGGAAGTGGCTTGGCTTCTCTCAGGAGGATTTTAATAATGCCCTTTTACAGGGTGGGCTGCCGGGTGGCCTGGATAGTGAGGGTGCCTGTGTTGCTTTGGACAGGTGGATTACGGAGGCATTGGACTGCACCGCTCCCTGGACATTTAAAAGGCCGGGAAGGGGTCAGAAGTCGGACCCCTGGTATAATGCTGCCTTGTGAACGGCTAAAGCAGATTGTAAACGCCTAGAAAGGCGATGGAGGAAAGATTTCTCTGCCCTACTGGAGAGAGAGTACAAAACCACTCTAAAGAGTTATTATGCGCTCATCAGAAGGGCTAAGGCATCCTACCATCAGGAAAGAATTGCGACGGCCGAGAATTCAGCGAAAGAACTGTTCAGGGTCTATAAAGAAATATCCTCCCTAGCGAAAACTGTAGCTCCAGTGGTTGGCTCAGAGGAGTCATGCAATCGTGTGGCTGTTTTTTTCGCAGAGAAGGTGGAGAAGATCTACTCTACCTTCCCTGTCTCTGCTCGAGTCGGACACGGGACCTCGGTCGAAGCGGGCTACACTCTGGATATAGAATGCATTGATAAATTCACCGTACCCCCCCACCCCCCAGAGATTCTAATTACAACTATTCTTAGTGTCAAGTCAGGCTCTCCCAGAGATCCTGCCTCCCCTAGGGTGCTTAGAGGGAGCATTGTGACTCTTGAGCCGTGCATCAGACATCTCTTGGAGATGTCTTTTATGGTGGGTACGGTGCCTAAAAGATGGAAGGAAGCAGTTGTTCTTCCATTACCTAAGAAACCTCACATCGCTCCAGACCAACTAGATAATCTGCGTCCTATTTCCCTGCTTTCTTAATTCGCAAAAGTTGCGGAGAGGGTAGTAAATTCTCAACTCACTGCGCATATCTGTAAACACAACCTTGTTCACCCCACTCAGTCCGGTTTTCGGGCCCTCTATTCCACCGAATCGGCTCTGTTATTCTCAATCAAGACCATCAGGAAATATGTGGATGCGGGACAGACAGCGGCTTTAATTCTTTGAGATTTAAGTGCCGCGTTCGATACGGTTGCCCATCATACCCTGCTGCATTGTTTGAGGAAAGGAGGTGTGGCAGGCAGTGCTCTGAGGTGGATGGAATCCTTCTTGTCTGAGCGCAACTTTCAGGTGGCGCAGGGATCCTATTACTCTAAAGGTATTAAATTGAAACAGGGGGTGCCTCAGGGGTCTACCCTGAGCCCTACCCTGTTTAATCTCTATGTCACGCCTCTAGCTGAGATTGCATAGGGTTTTGGAGTCACGGTTGTGTCCTATGCCGATGACACTCAACTGGTGGTTTCCCTTACACAGGCACAGGATGCGGCAGCCTTCAATGTCATGTTATGCCTGCAAGAACTGGCATCCTGGATGGCAATTCATTGCTTGAAACTGAATGGTAATAAGACCGAGGTGCTTGTGATAGGGAAGTCTCCATCAGTGTGGTCATCGGCGTGGTGGCCACAGACTCTGAGACCCACCCCCACACCCCGTGAACAGGCTAAGAACCTTGGGGTATGGCTGGATACCAAGCTATCGTTTGAGTATCATACCAGGCGGGTGGCAGGCGCCTGTTTTGGAGTCCTGCGGGGCCTACGGAAAACCCTGGATGTGCGGCCTACTGCAGCCAGGAAAACCATGGTGCATGCCCTGGTGACATCGCACCTGGACTATGGTAATGTACTGTACCTGGGTGCTACCGCTAAATGCGTGCAGAGACTCCAAGGTATCCAGAACGCAGCTGCTCGTTTGGTTCTTATCCTCCCGAGGAGAGCCTCTTCTAAGAGGGCGCTTGCTTCCCTCCACTGGTTGCCAATTAGGGAGAGAGTTCTGTTCAAGGCGCTGTGCGTCTGCCACCGGATCATACATAGGACGGGCCCCTCCTACTTGTTCGCTCTACTTACACCCTACTCACCGACCCGGCAACTCAGATCGAGCGGGACGGGTCAGGTGTGTGTTCCTACCATCAAGAGAGCAAGGATGGGTGGCCGCTCCTTTCGTTATGTGGCAGCACAGCAGTGGAACAAACTCCCTCTGAGCCTCTGGTGGGAGGTTTCGGAGGCTATTTTTTGTGAAAAACTGAAAACGTATCTCTTTCCCTCCGCATAGTCTCCCTTCCAGGGTAGGGCTTTCTGGCTGCCGAGGGCAGATTGCACCGCAGCGCGGGGACACACTAGTCCAGTGTAACCAGGCGCTTTATAAGTGGGATTATTATTATTATTATTAATATTTTTGCCCAGAGTCACATGGTGCTGGGCTAACCTGCCGCCAGAGCCGGGGATCGAACCGTGAACCCTGTGGTCCGGAGTCCGGCACCCTGGCCGCTGTGCCACACCTCTTCCTCTTATAGGCTCAAGGCCACTGCTGTGGCTGTATTGTGGACTTTGAGACTGGACACCTGGGCTGAAATCTTAGCTTCCACTTTAGGTCAAATGAAGAAAGAACTAGTTTCTTGTTCAACCTTTATGCGGCATTCCATATTTTTTCATGTTGTCTATTGTGTGATTAACATGGTGGGTTTATTGATAGTTCGGTTTGTGATTTGGCTCTTAGGGCCAAGTCCAGGCCAGAGCTTAGCTGCGGCTCAGCTCTCCTTATGAATCTGATGACGTTCCTTCCTCTAGGGTCAAAGGAGAGTGAGGTATAGCTGCACAAGTGACCTTTCTTACCCCCTTTTGGGGATTTGTTCCAGATTCAGATGAGTAAGATCCTGAGTTCTCTGTCATTCATGCCCTCCAAGGGGTGGTAAATAGATGGACTTGGTTGTATGGCCATTCATGGTTTGAAAAGAGCCATGTCTCCCCTGCCTCTCCGACCTCCTACAGTACTCTTCAGCAGAGCATCACTCGCCCATATTGCAATGTTCCTCAATGCAGCACTTATTATCCATGTCCCGCTGCTCATCTGTAGTGCAGTACTCTTCAGCAGAGCATCACTCGCCCATATTGCAATGTTCCTCAATGCAGCACTTATTATCCATGTCCCGCTGCTCATCTGTAGTGCAGTACTCTTCAGCAGAGCATCACTCGCCCATATTGCAATGTTCCTCAATGCAGCACTTATTATCCATGTCCCGCTGCTCATCTGTAGTGCAGTACTCTTCAGCAGGGCATCACTCGCCCATATTGCAATGTTCCTCAATGCAGCACTTATTATCCATGTCCCGCTGCTCATCTGTAGTGCAGTACTCTTCACTAGAGCATCACTCGCCCATATTGCAATGTTCCTCAATGCAGCACTTATTATCCATGTCCCGCTGCTCATCTGTAGTGCAGTACTCTTCAGTAGAGCATCACTCGCCCATATTGCAATGATCTTCAATATAGCAGTTGTCTATCTCGCGGTACTCTTCAGTAGAGCATCACTCGCACATATTGCAATATTCCTCAATGCAGCACTTATTATCCATGTCCTGCTGCTCATCTGTAGTGCAGTACTCTTCAGCAGAGCATCACTCGCCCATATCGCAATGTTCCTCAATGCAGCACTTATTATCCATGTCCTGCTGCTCATCTGTAGTGCAGTACTCTTCAGTAGAGCATCACTCGCACATATTGCAATATTCCTCAATGCAGCACTTATTATCCATGTCCTGCTGCTCATCTGTAGTGCAGTACTCTTCAGCAGAGCATCACTCGCCCATATTGCAATGTTCCTCAATGCAGCACTTATTATCCATGTCCTGCTGCTCATCTGTAGTGCAGTACTCTTCAGTAGAACATTACTCGCCCATATTGCAATGTACCTCAATGCAGCCCTTATTATCCATGTCCCGCTGCTCATCTGTAGTGCAGTACTCTTCAGCAGAGCATCACTCGCCCATATTGCAATGTTCTTCAATGCAGCACTTATTATCCATGTCCTGCTGCTCATCTGTAGTGCAGTACTCTTCAGTAGAGCATCACTCGCCCATATTGCAATGTTCCTCAATGCAGCACTTATTATCCATGTCCTGCTGCTCATCTGTAGTGCAGTACTCTTCAGTAGAGCATCACTCGCCCATATTGCAATGTTCTTCAATATAGCAGGTGTCTATCTTGCGGTACTCTTCAGCAGAGCATCACTCGCCCATATTGCAATGTTCCTCAATGCAGCACTCATTATCCATGTCCTGCTGCTCATCTGTAGTGCAGTACTCTTCAGTAGAGCATCACTCGCCCATATTGCAATGTTCTTCAATATAGCAGGTGTCTATCTTGCGGTACTCTTCAGCAGAGCATCACTCACCCATATTGCAATGTTCCTCAATGCAGCACTTATTATCCATGTCCCGCTGCTCATCTGTAGTGCAGTACTCTTCAGTAGAGCATCACTCGCCCATATTGCACAGTTCTTCAATATAGCAGGTGTCTATCTCGCGGTACTCTTCCGCAGAGCATCACTCACCCATATTGCAATGTTCCTCAATGCAGCACTTATTATCCATGTCCTGCTGCTCATCTGTAGTGCAGTACTCTTCAGTAGAGCATCACTCGCCCATTTTGCAATGTTCCTCAATGCAGCACTTATTATCCATGTCCCGCTGCTCATCTGTAGTGCAGTACTCTTCAGTAGAGCATCACTCACCCATATTGCAATATTTCTCAATGAAGCACTTATTATCCATGTCCCGCTGCTCATCTGTAGTGCAGTACTCTTCAGTAGAGCATCACTCGCCCATATTGCAATGTTCCTCAATGCAGCACTTATTATCCATGTCCTGCTGCTCATCTGTAGTGCAGTACTCTTCAGTAGAGCATCACTCACCCATATTGCAATGTTCCTCAATGCAGCACTCATTATCCATGTCCCGCTGCTCATCTGTAGTGCAGTACTCTTCAGTAGAGCATCACTCGCCCATATTGCAATGTACCTCAATGCAGCACTTATTATCCATGTCCCGCTGCTCATCTGTAGTGCAGTGCTCTTCAGCAGAGCATCACTCGCCCATATTGCAATGTTCCTCAATGCAGCACTTATTATCCATGTCCCGCTGCTCATCTGTAGTGCAGTACTCTTCAGTAGAGCATCACTCGCACATATTGCAATATTCCTCAATGCAGCACTTATTATCCATGTCCCGCTGCTCATCTGTAGTGCAGTACTCTTCAGCAGGGCATCACTCGCCCATATTGCAATATTCCTCAATGCAGCACTTATTATCCATGTCCCGCTGCTCATCTGTAGTGCAGTACTCTTCAGTAGAGCATCACTCGCCCATATTGCAATATTCCTCAATGCAGCACTTATTATCCATGTCCCGCTGCTCATCTGTAGTGCAGTACTCTTCAGCAGAGCATCACTCTCCCATATTGCAATGTTCCTCAATGCAGCACTTATTATCCATGTCCCGCTGCTCATCTGTAGTGCAGTACTCTTCAGTAGAGCATCACTCGCCCATATTGCAATATTCCTCAATGCAGCACTTATTATCCATGTCCCGCTGCTCATCTGTAGTGCAGTACTCTTCAGCAGAGCATCACTCTCCCATATTGCAATGTTCCTCAATGCAGCACTTATTATCCATGTCCCGCTGCTCATCTGTAGTGCAGTACTCTTCAGCAGAGCATCACTCGCCCATATTGCAATATTCCTCAATGCAGCACTTATTATCCATGTCCCGCTGCTCATCTGTAGTGCAGTACTCTTCAGCAGAGCATCACTCGCCCATATTGCAATGTACCTCAATGCAGCACTTATTATCCATGTCCTGCTGCTCATCTGTAGTGCAGTACTCTTCAGCAGAGCATCACTCGCCCATATTGCAATATTCCTCAATGCAGCACTTATTATCCATGTCCCGCTGCTCATCTGTAGTGCAGTACTCTTCAGTAGAGCATCACTCGCCCATATTGCAATGTTCCTCAATGCAGCACTTATTATCCATGTCCTGCTGCTCATCTGTAGTGCAGTACTCTTCAGCAGAGCATCACTCGCCCATATTGCAATGTTCCTCAATGCAGCACTTATTATCCATGTCCCGCTGCTCATCTGTAGTGCAGTACTCTTCAGTAGAGCATCACTCGCCCATATTGCAATGTTCCTCAATGCAGCACTTATTATCCATGTCCCGCTGCTCATCTGTAGTGCAGTACTCTTCAGTAGAGCATCACTCGCCCATATTGCAATATTCCTCAATGCAGCACTTATTATCCATGTCCCGCTGCTCATCTGTAGTGCAGTACTCTTCAGCAGAGCATCACTCGCCCATATTGCAATGTTCCTCAATGCAGCACTTATTATCCATGTCCCGCTGCTCATCTGTAGTGCAGTACTCTTCAGCAGAGCATCACTCGCCCATATTGCAATGTTCCTCAATGCAGCACTTATTATCCATGTCCCGCTGCTCATCTGTAGTGCAGTACTCTTCAGTAGAGCATCACTCGTCCATATTGCAATATTCCTCAATGCAGCACTTATTATCCATGTCCCGCTGCTCATCTGTAGTGCAGTACTCTTCAGCAGAGCATCACTCGCCCATATTGCAATATTCCTCAATGCAGCACTTATTATCCATGTCCCGCTTCTCATCTGTAGTGCAGTACTCTTCAGTAGAGCATCACTCGCCCATATTGCAATGTTCCTCAATGCAGCACTTATTATCCATGTCCCGCTGCTCATCTGTAGTGCAGTACTCTTCAGCAGAGCATCACTCGCCCATATTGCAATGTTCCTCAATGCAGCACTTATTATCCATGTCCCGCTGCTCATCTGTAGTGCAGTACTCTTCAGTAGAGCATCACTCGCCCATATTGCAATATTCCTCAATGCAGCACTTATTATCCATGTCCCGCTGCTCATCTGTAGTGCAGTACTCTTCAGCAGAGCATCACTCGCCCATATTGCAATATTCCTCAATGCAGCACTTATTATCCATGTCCCGCTTCTCATCTGTAGTGCAGTACTCTTCAGTAGAGCATCACTCGCCCATATTGCAATGTTCCTCAATGCAGCACTTATTATCCATGTCCCGCTGCTCATCTGTAGTGCAGTACTCTTCAGCAGAGCATCACTCGCCCATATTGCAATATTCCTCAATGCAGCACTTATTATCCATGTCCCGCTTCTCATCTGTAGTGCAGTACTCTTCAGTAGAGCATCACTCGCCCATATTGCAATGTTCCTCAATGCAGCACTTATTATCCATGTCCCGCTGCTCATCTGTAGTGCAGTACTCTTCAGCAGAGCATCACTCGCCCATATTGCAATGTTCCTCAATGCAGCACTTATTATCCATGTCCCGCTGCTCATCTGTAGTGCAGTACTCTTCAGCAGAGCATCACTCGCCCATATTGCAATATTCCTCAATGCAGCACTTATTATCCATGTCCCGCTGCTCATCTGTAGTGCAGTACTCTTCAGTAGAGCATCACTCGCCCATATTGCAATGTTCCTCAATGCAGCACTTATTATCCATGTCCCGCTTCTCATCTGTAGTGCAGTACTCTTCAGTAGAGCATCACTCGCCCATATTGCAATGTTCCTCAATGCAGCACTTATTATCCATGTCCCGCTGCTCATCTGTAGTGCAGTACTCTTCAGCAGAGCATCACTCGCCCATATTGCAATGTTCCTCAATGCAGCACTTATTATCCATGTCCCGCTGCTCATCTGTAGTGCAGTACTCTTCAGTAGAGCATCACTCGCCCATATTGCAATATTCCTCAATGCAGCACTTATTATCCATGTCCCGCTGCTCATCTGTAGTGCAGTACTCTTCAGCAGAGCATCACTCGCCCATATTGCAATATTCCTCAATGCAGCACTTATTATCCATGTCCCGCTTCTCATCTGTAGTGCAGTACTCTTCAGCAGAGCATCACTCGCCCATATTGCAATGTTCCTCAATGCAGCACTTATTATCCATGTCCCGCTGCTCATCTGTAGTGCGGTACTCTTCAGTAGAGCATCACTCGCCCATATTGCAATGTTCCTCAATGCAGCACTTATTATCCATGTCCCGCTGCTCATCTGTAGTGCAGTACTCTTCAGCAGAGCATCACTCGCCCATATTGCAATGTTCCTCAATGCAGCACTTATTATCCATGTCCCGCTGCTCATCTGTAGTGCAGTACTCTTCAGTAGAGCATCACTCGCCCATATTGCAATATTCCTCAATGCAGCACTTATTATCCATGTCCCGCTGCTCATCTGTAGTGCAGTACTCTTCAGCAGAGCATCACTCGCCCATATTGCAATATTCCTCAATGCAGCACTTATTATCCATGTCCCGCTTCTCATCTGTAGTGCAGTACTCTTCAGTAGAGCATCACTCGCCCATATTGCAATGTTCCTCAATGCAGCACTTATTATCCATGTCCCGCTGCTCATCTGTAGTGCGGTACTCTTCAGTAGAGCATCACTCGCCCATATTGCAATGTTCCTCAATGCAGCACTTATTATCCATGTCCCGCTGCTCATCTGTAGTGCGGTACTCTTCAGCAGAGCATCACTCGCCCATATTGCAATGTTCCTCAATGCAGCACTTATTATCCATGTCCCGCTGCTCATCTGTAGTGCGGTACTCTTCAGTAGAGCATCACTCGCCCATATTGCAATGTTCCTCAATGCAGCACTTATTATCCATGTCCCGCTGCTCATCTGTAGTGCAGTACTCTTCAGCAGAGCATCACTCGCCCATATTGCAATGTTCCTCAATGCAGCACTTATTATCCATGTCCCGCTGCTCATCTGTAGTGCAGTACTCTTCAGCAGAGCATCACTCGCCCATATTGCAATGTACCTCAATGCAGCACTTATTATCCATGTCCCGCTGCTCATCTGTAGTGCAGTGCTCTTCAGCAGAGCATCACTCGCCCATATTGCAATGTTCCTCAATGCAGCACCTATTATCCATGTCCCGCTGCTCATCTATAGTGCAGTACTCTTCAGCAGAGCATCACTCGCCCATATTGCAATGTTCCTCAATGCAGCACCTATTATCCATGTCCCGCTGCTCATCTATAGTGCAGTACTCTTCAGCAGAGCATCACTCGCCCATATTGCAATGTTCCTCAATGCAGCACCTATTATCCATGTCCCGCTGCTCATCTGTAGTGCAGTACTCTTCAGCAGAGCATCACTCGCCCATATTGCAATGTTCTTCTTTAACATAGCAGCTGTCTATCCAGCAGTGCGTGTCTGCATCATGTAATCTTCGTATGACCATGCCTCCACATTGCTGTATTCTTCATTATCTTCGGTACCACAGTACAGGTTTAATCAGCATCAGAACTGTATAGCTGCTTAGCAGATACGTGTATAAAATGGATTCTCTAGACACACTGGCACTTCCAACACCCCAACCACATGAGGAGAAACGGTGTTAAGAGCAGGAAAAGAAACAGATGTGGAAAACGTGCAGGAAATTAGATCGAAAATTAAACTCCTGCGCACAGGACTTTCCAAAGGTTAAGTGGTCAAATTTCGGTTGCTGATTGCTTTATTCGGGTATTAGGCTCGTAATATTAGCTCAGAAAATAAAATGTGTGTATTAACATGACAAATTAATACTGCTCAAAATGTGGCAATAAGCGATTATAATACGTATTTTCTTGCTGCGTAATTTAGTCATCCCTGCCCCATAATTTTGCCCTCCTGTGCTGCATAATTACAGCGGTTCTGAACATATGTAGAACTGGAGTAGAGAACCTCCCTGAATGTGGAGTCTGAAGAGGGGGGAGGGGTATATGGGACCTGTGTCCTAGTTCTCTTTGTCCTGCCTCCCTCTCCACCTGTGTACCCCACCAACACAGGTGCTGAAGAGGGGGGAGGGGTATATGGGACCTGTGTCCTAGTTCTCTTTGTCCTGCCTCCCTCTCCACCTGTGTACCCCACCAACACAGGTGCTGAAGAGGGGGGAGGGGTATATGGGACCTGTGTCCTAGTTCTCTTTGTCCTGCCTCCCTCTCCACCTGTGTACCCCACCAACACAGGTGCTGAATGTGCCAGAATCTGCACAATGAGCATTCTCAATGCAGAGATTGGGTCCCAATTGCGGAGACTCCCCCATGACTGTGGGGCTCTGCCACAAGTGCGGGACGTAGACTCTCCCATGACTGCAGGCCCTCTGCCACGACTGCGGGCCTCTGCCACGACTGCGGGGCCTCTGCCACGACTGCGGGGCCTCTGCCATGACTGCAGGGCCTTTGCCACGACTGTGGAGCCTCTCCCATGGCTGCGGGGCCTCTGCCATGATTGCGGGTCCTCTGCCATGACTGCGGGTCCTCTGCCATGACTGCAGGGCCTCTGCCACGACTGTGGGGCCTCTGCCACGACTGCGGGGCGTAGACTCCCGCACGTGTGCGGGGCCTCTGCCATGACTGCAGGGCCTCTGCCACGACTGCGGAGCCTCTCCCATGACTGCGGGGCCTCTGCCATGATTGCGGGTCCTCTGCCATGACTGCAGGGCCTCTGCCACGACGGTGGGGCCTCTGCCATGGCTGCGGGGCGTAGACTCCCGCACGAGTGCGGGGCCTCGGCCACGAGTGCGAAGGCCCTTTGTGAATCAGGCCCTGAATCTGGAAAGCCTTCAGCCCGCTGCGATCGGCAGTAAAACACTGACCTGGATCCTCTTCTTTTGATGGGGAGATGTCAGATCATCTTAATACCTCTTTTCAAATCAGCTCGACAGACGCGATATTTGACGTCGGGTCCGTAGTCGATGTTTGGATTAGAGCTGCCCCCATTTAAAGTGTGTACTTTATTTTGAATCCATGGTGTTAGTGGCTGCGAGTGACCCATCTACCTACTTTTGACTTGCACTGTAACTGGCAGTGCTGCCTGTAGTACTCGCTCTGTGGATAATGTTTGCATGATGCGGTAATGATCTACAATGAATTAAGAGTGGAACATACTATTTAATGACAAATTTGTGATGGTAACAAGAGCCTTTCTAGGATACAATTTTCTAGAACACAAAATATGATTAAGTAGGACTAGAGTCCATGCTTGTTTTTCTCTAGCTAATCACACCAATTAATTCTTTCAATGTAATGTATTGTTTACAAGTCCTGTTGTTATCATTAGAAACAAGTGAAGACCTGCAGTTCCCAGCCTGTTACAGCGCCATGCTGGTTTAGAAAATATGCAAGCATTCTCCCATCACTTTCTGTGTGTTTGATGTAACGCCCCAAGTGTCCAAAGGTATGCCCAGACATGGGTCCCTTTGTCGCTGCGCCATATGATCCAAGCCATACCTTACAGACGAGTCCTAAAAATGCTGACACTGGTCTGGGGCTGTTTGTCTTCCCTTCTGGGAGTGACATCATTTAGCAGTTCAGGGTGGACTGTTTCTATGAGGAGCAGGGTCCGTACTGATTTGGATAACGCGGGTTCTGTCTAGAGTGGAACAGGGGGTGAAAACAGTGGCTTGGAATGCCACCCACATGCATTGACAGTTGTTTTATCTATTTGCAAGCATTCACCCCACCAACTTTTCTGTGTTTGAAATTGTGGTACAGTGTCCTGTTACTTTAAAATCCCTGCAGACACCACCAGATGTTACACCCAGATCGGTCCCTTATCTGTTGCAGCGTCACAATGGTTGGATATTTTGTAGACACCACTATGGCTTAATCCTTCATCTCGCAAAGGCACTAAAAATGGGATGATAATAAAAATGCCCCTCTCAACAGATCTCCTCACTTCTCTCTCCTTCCAACCATGCCAGCTCAGGACCACAACAATACACAAAATCGCAGATTGGACAACCCAGTGCAGTAACCATCTAAGAAGACTGTTGTATGAAATACCATTAAGAGACCTGCAGAGCTGTTCAATAATACCAGCATACTGAAAACCATAAAACTAGGCATCTGTCGCTCACACTTCTTCATCCAATATACTGCTACCCGCTGCTTGCCATAAAACGATAACCGCACCTCGGTGGTCATTACGCATGACAAGGAAACGCTTCCCACGTAGGAATAAAACAAAGACAACGTGAATGAAATGCACCAGCTGTATTCTTTAGAGACAATCGCTGGCATGTGGAGTATCCCTGGGTGCTGCACTTCCTCCACTCTTCAGTGTGTTTCTTGTAATATTGATCCATGTCTTTGGGATCACCTTCTTCAGTTGTGCAGATGAGACACAGATGTTGTTCAAATGAGCAGCTAAAGCTGCATGAGATGATGTTCGTACAGCCGACCTATTACCTATCTACTCCTGGTTGTGTAACACACATCTATAGATTAGTCCAACCAAAGCGGAAATCTTGATTATGGTGACCCTAGGTGCGAGTTCTAGGCTGAAGCTCTGAGGGCATGCCTACCCTGAGGGCAACCCTTTAGGAACCTGGGAGTGATAACAAGTGCCATTGGTCGATAGGCACATAGAGATCAAAGATGGACAGCTACAGGTTTTCCTCCTAAAGTCACTGACTAAAGTCTTTCCCTTAGTAAGCTTCATACACCGAATACAGGCAGGTTCAGCTCTTGTTTTGTCAATGGTGAACTATTCAAACAGTACTTACTTGGCCCAATGTAAATACCTCCTGCTTCTCTCGCAGCGGCTGCAGAACATCTCCGCAAGATTGCTTATGATACTCAAGTGAAAGGGCTGTGTCCCCTGAGATTCACTTGTGTCACTGGTTATCTTGAACAACATAAGTACTAAATGGCCATTGCTCGTCTGGTGGACATTTAAACCCAAAGACTCCTGACTGCACATGTGCTTTAAACCTTTTATGCCTCGTGGAAGAGGCTCATTCTCGATGCTACACACTAAAGCCTGGAACGCTTTGCCGTAGACCTCAAGAACAGAGAAGCAAATTTACATCTCTGAGAAATTTTTCAAGACCCTGTAGATCCCAACTCCACTATGAATTGATTTCCACTGTACTAGTTCCACTCTCAGAACCCTGCATCCATTCAGCGCCAGGAGGCCATGGGTTGGCGATAGCTATACTTCACTAAATCCCATAAATAACTGCTGATACTAATCTGTAGCACCTGCGGGCAGGAAACGGGAGCACAATGGTAAACCCAAGGGATCACACCCTACAGCAGGTGAGAAGTCACATTCCAAAGTGACCATCCACCTGGGAACCACAGCAACACCTGAGATTGTAAGAGATGCAAGGAGAAAACGGCTGTAACCGACACACATATAGGTGACTATAAAGGTGGTACCAGGAGTGATAACACAGAATTTTATACAGGTGAACCTGTAGGCCTCACCCCAAGTTTCTAGAAACAGGATGACTCCTGTCTGTTATCTAAGCGGATGCCACAGCAGCAGCCACCCTATAGTCAGTCTGTGAGATTACTCCTTGAGCAGGAAAAGATGATCTTTTTGTATGCTCTTCGACGTAGTGGCAAATGAGAGTTTGCATCTGGAGATGGTCATATGTGTTCAGACATCACCAGGGAAAGAGGTTGCAATCGGGAGTTTTGAAGGGGAAAAGGCAGACTCGTGGCGGATGACGACCACTACACTGCGGGCCCGCCTGCAGTATTATGAGTTGGCGATCAGACCACCACAAGACCGCCGGCTCCGCCGGGATCAAGGATCCCAATGCACCGGCGGTCTGGAAATTGGCACTTATATGCTGGTGGTGCTCTGTGGCACCGCAAAGCATATTATGAGTTGCATTGCTCCGCTTATTTCATGGCGGTGAGCCCATCATGAAAAGGATAACAGGCAACTACAGGTGCCCTAACGGGGTGCACTGTCGCACCTGGGCCTGTGGGTGCCTGCAGGGGGGCACATGCATGCCACACCATGCAGGAACGTGCAGTTGGCACTCTCACAGCAGCAGTCTGCATGTTAGGTTCTCCTATGAGCCTAACATACCACCGCCGTGAGACTGCCACAGCACCGCCCGCCTGACCTGGACTCAATTCAAGGCCACAGCCTAGGTGGTTCTCCTGCAGATGGCGTGGTGACGGTGCCGCAGGAGAACCGCCAAAGTCGTAATAAGGCCTTTTTCATTTGTATTATAGTATTTGTGAGTGTTAGAACGTTTTGGTTTTTTTCTGAGTTTTATATAGCACAAGCTTGACCCAAAGGCATCAGAGTGCTTACGTGAGCACCAGTTGCGTTAAAGACGAACACATTCATTTTGTTTTGGCACAGGGAGATTACGTGATTTGCCCAGAATCACAAGATATTAACTGTCCCTGCCGAGACTCGAACCCAGTTCCCCAGCTTCGAGGTCGACCGCTCTAGCTGTTTAGACAACATCCTCTCCCCTAGGATTTTGATATGGTAGTATTGGAATCCCAGTGCCTCATAATCTGTCAGTACTTCTCATAATTACATTACCCTAGTCCGTATTTTAGAAGTGACAAGTACTTTTAACAGTACTTGTCAGTTCCACAGTCAGAGGTGTAATGCAAGCCCCTGCAGCGCAGCCCTCCGCCCTAATTGCAGGGCCTCCCCAACCCTTCAGAGGGCCACACTTAGCCCAAGGCTAATGAATATCTGTGAGATATGGGAGACTGAGGGCCCCTTTATCACATTCCGAGGGGGGGCCCATCATTTTGTTACGTCGCTGGACTCAGTGGCGATGGGAGTAGGGCTGCTGCGCCCCATAAATCCTTGATGGAGTTCAGACGGAGAATTAACAATGAAGACGTCTGCACTCAAGTACAAACGGCCTCAGTTGACCAACTGCTGCTACTTCTTGTAAAACAGAGCTGCATTTCCCTTGCCTTTCTCTAACTGCATGCCTGGGGAACTTGCTAATTTTAAGCAGTGGCATTCTGCTGTGGTATAGGTCAAAGGAGAATGGCTTAGCATTCTGGATGTTTGCTAACACATCCATAAAGATGTCGTTGCCGAGATCTCAACATGTATGTATATCAGCAGCAGGGAAAGAACACTCAAGGCACTTAAATCAAGTGATGGCGATGCCAGCACCCCCACTCTAAAAATTGTCCTGGCACCACTGACTTAACCCTCTGGGACTTCAGAGATCTCTGGGGTGCTTTGGAGGAGTATGGTTGGGGTGATGGCCTGACGATCAGTGCATTCAAAACAAAAGTGATGGTATTTGGGGGCATGAACCAGCAGAGCGTTTAGCATTTTAACAGTACTCACCTTAAGGGTTTGTCCATGTACGTGTATCCGAGCATCCTATTTGATGGAAAACATATATGGAGTTTATATCTATAGGGCTTTGGTTCAGCAATTGGCTTAATTGGCTCAGGAACACTCAGCAATTGGCTTGAGAAACTATCAATCACATCTTGGACCAACCAGTTAAGAGGATTTTATTCTCACCTTCTTTTCATTGGCTGCATCCTTTCGTTGGGTGTGAACGTTACATAGACGACAGTCCCCAGAATGTTGGCACACATGGTAAACATAACATTTTGACATGGTACTTATGAGTATGGGTTTATGCAGAAAAAAGGAACTCCAAGGATAACTAAGAGAATTGTGATTGTGCATTGGGGGAACTGCACAAAACGCAATGTGCTGCATTGTCGGCAGCCTAGTACCCCTGTTTAAGGCTTATGGCACATAGAACCATAGAGAAGCTGTGACATTATGCGATATATCTGATTGAACTTCTATTTACCGGCCTGTGGCATCGTATGTGTGGTCTGTAAGGTTGCTTACACGTCGGCCACCCACACTCCGTGTGGTACATGTGTGTTCCTCCGAGCCTTATGTTATTGCTGACCTGTTTAGGCCTCGAGCCTGCCTTGCTCTGCCTCTGGTTTTAGCTTTGGAATCCATTCCCCACCTGCTTGTTTTATGTATAGTTTTTCATAGAGCGCTATATCTACCTTTGGTTACTTCGGGGCACTGTGTGGCTAGAGTCTACGAGGTGAAAGAATTCAATCGTTGAAGGGATGGTTCCGGATCAATGTTCTTTAATTGCTACCCCTGGAGAGTGGGCCTTAGTTGAAAGCATGTTTGAACTGTTCAGGTTTTAGGCTTTTTCGGAGACGGGTGTAGTTTGATTTCGCCCTCTGGTCTTGGAGCGCACCTCTGCCCTGTGATTAAAGCCTGGCCCTGTCTTGTTTCAGAATATGAACCACAGACTCATGGGTGTCAAGTCACAAAAGTGCCAGGGATAGGGGAAGTGGCAGAGCGACTCTTGTGACCTCTTATGATATGGCAGGGATGGCCCTTTGTCCAGTCCTTATACCTTGTTATCAGGCTAAAAGAGCCAGGGGCTGCCATCAAAGGCCCTGAGACCAGAGGTGGGCAGGCAATGCCAGAGGTACCAAAGCCTGTCTGTCCCCCGTGGCTCCCCCGAATCGAGAGTCTGTCTCTATCCCTCCCTCTCTGAGGTTTTCAGCCCCGAGTCAGCCTCGCTCTGTGGTTTCAGCCTTGGAATCCGCCCACCTTTTGTCTGTTGTTTAACTGTTGGAGTCTGTCTCTGGCGCTGTGGTTTTTGCCTTGGAACACGTTCTCGTTGTGTCTGGGGTGTTAGCAGAGGAATGTGCCCCTCGCTGCGTCTCTTAGAGAACCTTTGTAGTCTGTTCGACACCCCTCCCTCCCCCTTCTCACTTTAGTGAATCGTGACTTTGAAGCCAATATACCTGTCTCTCTGAAAGTTCACTCCTGAAGTCTTTTGCTGTTACTATTAATACGCCTGCCTGCAGGGGCGTAACACAGGCCCCCGCATCCCCTGCGGTGCGGGGAGGCCCCCAAGCTCCAGCTCCAGGGGGCCTCCTCCACACAGTACTCCGTCCTGAGAGCTCCTGATTGAGCTCGGAGGGGGTCCCTCCACTTACCTTGCAGGGGGGCCCCTTCAAGTTTCGTTACGCCACTGCCTGCATGGAAACCACCTCGGGGTCTGTGTCCTGCCTCTCTGCTTGCAGCCCCTGGAGTCTCTGTGTCTGTAATATTAGCCTGTACTCTCTTTCTCGTACCCTGCTCTCTCTCGTTTCTTTCGCCTTGCAGCCTGTCACTGTCCTCTGAATGTCGACTGTTAGTGTGAAGTCCAAATGCACGTCTTTGTAACAAAAGAGGCCTGGGGTATTTTTGCCTGTTATGGCCCTATGTCTGCCTGTGTGTGTTTACCGAGGAGCCTTTCTCTGTTTCTAAACCCTCAGCCTGTCTCTCTGCACAGTGACCTTGAAGTCTGCATGTCTGGTTTTGCGTTGCAGCCTATTGTTGTCTGCATGTCTCGCCTCCCCCCGGGGCCCGATTCTTATCTCAAGGGGACAGGTTATCACTGGACAGAGTCTGGCCTCTTCTCCTGTGGTTGTCTTTCCTTCTCTGATTTCTACGGATTTCGCTTTCCTAATCCGATACATTTTCTTCTACTTTTTTCTCAGGGGTTTTGACGATTATTTTATTTCAAAATGCGCAGTATGCTGACACCAAGTCTCTTCAACGCGCAGTATTTCTTCGTTTTTCACATAGTTACTTTCATATTTTCACTATACTAATTCACCACTAATCCTTTATGTGTTCCTGAGTAGAGAGCTACTCACCGAAAAAGCCCTTCGACGCCTCGTCAGGGGTAGTAAGCGCTATATAATACAATTACTTGATACAATACGGGCGTGTAGTGCTCTCTACAGGAGTGTTTCGACCGAAAGAGGTCTTGGAAGCGCATAGGGGGCGCTCAGTAGTGCAGAGCTCACACACAGGCCTCACGTCTAGGACCAGTGACCAGGGCTGCTGTCTACTCACTTGCATGATGTGTCGTTACACGTGGGCTGGATGGTGTCTGAGCGTACCAGAGATGTGTACGGTGTCACAAGTTTACGACTTATCTCACAAACAGTGTATTGCGTAACTATGCGATACTTGCTCATCGTGCGGTGGCTTTAATGCACGACTTCCGGTGATGTGCTGGTCTATCAGCATTCTGCGCCCTGTATACGCATCGACAGAATGGCTCTTTAACCGGAAGTCCTGTTGAACAGTGCAGCTCCGGGACAGTTTATCCTATTAAGTAACAGAGTTGGCACTCACAGCGGATCACATCATAGAAGAACAGCACATCATAGGCCCATGTCAGAAGGGGGACTTTCTGCCAGTCTTTTCACAACCAATCGCCAGCTGACCACTGGGTGTGTGATGGGTCAGAATGTATTGTTTTGGAAGTGCATTTATATAGCGCCTACTACAGCTGACAAGGCATTGAAGCACTTTACACCGGTCAGGACGTTGCTCTGGAGCCCAAGGTAAGTGTCTTTCCATTGGTTATTGTTGGTTACTGGGTTTAGTCTTGTGCTCTAAGGAAACCATGCCATGGATTTTCTCCAACTTCTATGTGGTAAATTCAATTAATAGGCGTCAGGTGTGATATTTAATGGGAGGCACATTCATGCACATAACTGGCAGTATTAATAGATGAGCAACGGGAGATTAGGTATTTATTGTTAGGCTGTGGAGATATGTATGATCTTTAAAGGGGAAACTGTGACCTTTGAAATGAGGTGTGGGCAATTTGCAGAAATACAATAATGGGGATTAAGCAAACATACATGTGATTTAGAGCAGGCTGTGCTCGGAGAGGAGGTGCTCAGAGAGGAGGCGCGCAGAGCATGGAAAGTAAGAAGAGATTGATTTGAAAGGACAAAGAAAGGCAACAAGCATAAGTTTTAAGTCAAGATCATTTTTATGGGAAGACAGAGGAGGCTTGTTTGAGATGTCATGCAGTCTGAGGATTCAGAACTGTAGACGGAGACCGTGTTGTTGGCGTGTGAGATAGTACTATATTAGGTGCTATTGAAAATCACAACAGTCAGGCTAACAGTCTGTCTCCTAAAAGGCTACAGCTGGGCCAGTGTTTTTGCACAAAGCTGATCAGTACAAGAGCTGGAAGCATACCGTAGCTGGCGCATGCACATCTAACTATGGAGAGGATTAGGCTGCGCCTAAAGGCAGCAGCCACCTCATGATCATAGCAACATGAGAGGGTATAAGGGGTAAATAAAGCAAAGGGAGATTCTGTAAATCCCTGAGCAGCCTTCTTCTGATGTTCACTCTTAAGGTTTGCTGACTGTATTCATCACAGAGGCGAAATGTGGGTTATTTAACCGACTGACTCTGCCCCTACCCTACACCTATGCCTGTTGCATTGTCAGGTGTGGTGCTCTTCACTGTGTATAGCTACTTAGTGGTTACACACCTTCCACACAATTGTTCTTTTAATCTTCTTCTGTTTTTTTCCCACTTCATATCCACTTTGTTTGTTCTCTATCTTCTTTTGTGGTCCCCCTTCATCCTTTTTATCCCTATCGTCTGTTCTCTCTCAGTAGTTCCTCACTTCATTGCCTTTTTTTATTTCCCCTTTTATCATTTTCTTTCCTTCTACCCTTTTTATTTTCCTGTAGTGTCGTTTTGTTCGTCCTTTTTAAATCCTTCCCTTTCTCCTCTCATCTTCTTTTTATCTCCCTATTTCACCCCCATCCTGTTTTCGTTATTCTGTCACTCTATTCATCTTCCTTCTCTTTTACTCCCATGTTTTCTCGCACCTTCTGGTCCTCCATTCTCTCTTTTTTCCTTTCTAACCACGCACTCTTTACTTCTCACTTTTCTCTCCAGTGTCATATTTTTCATTTCCCCTCTCTCATTTCCCTTCTTTCCTTTATACTTGTATTGCTTTGCTACCTTTTCTCTCCCTTGTCCCTCGCTGTTACTATCCCTCCCCTCTTCTATTGTCTCCTACTTTCTTTGCTTCCTCTTTCTTTTACCTCTTCTTTATCCATATTTCCTCTTGGTTACATGGTTGTCCTTCTGTGATTCAACTCCCCTCTTCCGGGATATGTGCTTCCTTTCTTCCCTGTTCCCTGGCCTCGTATCTCCCAGCAGGATCGCCGGCGGTGGGGGTGCAGGATGGGGCGGTGTCATTCCCTAGAAGGCGGTGCAGCCAGGGCAGGAAGTAGCAGTGCTGCCCGCAGCTGGGGGTACAGTTAGGAGAGGGCCGGGTGCACCCCTGGTGGACAGCGTGCAGGGGGGGGGCGTCCTCCCCCAGCCTGTGTGTGAATTTGTGGGAGGTTATCTCTCCGGGAGGCGCGTCGCATCCTCGGTTGCCATGGGGACAGCCGACTCTGACTCCCTGCGATAGGCGGAGGACGGGGCGGGGGCAGGCTGGGGGCCGGCCCGGGGCGGCGCGAGCCTGTCTGAACTCGGCCCGGAGGATCCTCTGGCTCAGCAGGTTCTCCCTCTTTTGTCTGCTTCTGCACCCTGGGTCTCGGCGGAGAACGTGTGCTTCCCGACCTTGGCTGGTGGCCCCGCTGTTGCGACCCCCGGAGGTGAGTGAGGCCTAACCGCTCCGTCCCCGCGGCGATGAGACTACCCCTTCCCAGAGGGGAATGCTCCCATCGCCCATGAATGCTCCCATTGCTCTTTGTTTCGGTGGAATAGCTCGGGTTAATGCGCCTGCTGCCGAGCGCGTGAGGGAGACGCAACGTAGAGTTTGTGTGTGTGTTGGCGTGTGTGTATGTCGCAAGTAATAGTTGCGAGTGCGACCCCAGATGGTCCCATACAACTTTTTGACAACAAGAAGTGTGTTTCGTCATATGTTAGAACGTCCGGCGTGCTGTTTATGTTGTCTCTAACTGCTGCATGACAAACACTGTAGTACTGTCGGGCAGTAGTGGGTAACCCGTATGCAGAGGTGCCATGGGGGTCATGCACCTGAGGGCGTGGTTATTTCCTGAACAACATGTGATGAAGAACATGGACTCTCCACGGCCCCGGTATCTGTGTGATCTTGGGCTAGCAAGTTTCACCCAGTGACCTTGGGGCGGGGGGGGGTGGGGAGGGGGGGTTGAGGAGGCAGGGTTGAGGAGGCAGGCGGGGCACCCAAGCCCCCCTCCCCAGGCGTGTGACCTCTGTCGCATACAGTTACGGTGCACAACACCCAGGCGCCTCCCCCATGTATCTGTCCAGGGCTTGCTTTGTGTGCCATAACAGGTCCTAGTCCTGTACGTCACACCTGCAGACCACCCTTACTGTGCCCTCTGACCCCACCCGTGTGTGGCAGTGGACCACGCCATCTAAATAATTATGGGCTGTTCCCCTGTGTGTAAGGGTCATTCTTACCCGAGTTCTCTGACCTCAGCCCCCTAATATGAGTTGCCAGCACTTCCCGAGTCCTCTGGCCCCAGTCCCCTTGGAATGGATGACAGCTGGCCCCAGTCATCTGAACACAGCACCCTTCTAATTAGACGCCCTGCGATGTTACCCCCTTAGATTGTAGCGTTAGTCCTTCGTGCACATCTGACACGAGGTCCTTGAGATGTGGGGTCCGGAATGCTACACGCGCCCCCCGGCCTCAGCTCTCTTATAATTGTGCCCAGTCTCTCCTGCGCCCTCTGACCCCCGCCTCCGTATGGTAGTGCCCAGGCCTCCCTGCGCCCATCTCTCTGGGATGGTGGGCTAGCCCTTCCTGTACCCTCCGACCCCTGCTTTCTTTGAATGTTGGGCTAGTCAATTCTGTGCCCTCTGACCCCAGCCCCCTTAGGGTGGCCCTCCAATCCTTTCCTGCACCCTATGCCGCCATCCCACTTGGGTTATTTATTAATTGGGGATTGTTTAGTAGACGCGTGCCGCTTGCGATCTGCTTCGGTTAGTGAGCCGCCCTAACCCTGCTCTGACACACCACATGCGCCCTTGTGATATTTATTTCTTGCTTTCTTTCTTTGTCGGCGCTTGAAAGCCCTTTCAGTTAGTGGACTAGGCCTTCCTGTGCCCTTCGACCTCCCTTGTGAGAGTAGGCTTTTCCTACAGGGTGCCACCCGAACTACCTGCCCTGCCAATGTAAACCATGGCACTGTGTGCTCTCACTACAATACACAAAGAACTATCTTGGGTCTAAGAGTGAACAATGATCACAAGTGACAGAGGTTGGTTACGGTAAACTCCCACTAGGAAAAATCCCTTTATAGGACTGGAACCCTCACTCACCCTAGGTGACATGCTTCATCATTGAGTTCTTTCTCCCGATGGAAAACCCTAGTTCCACCGAGGGCTACAACCCCCTCACTGTGAGGGAGGAGTCCAGGGATGTTATATGTAAAGATGAGGCTGTATATAAAGGAGATCCTTTTTAGTCCCTTATGCGGTGAGTGGAGTGAGAAAACAGCAGCGCAAACAATAAGCTAATTTATGAAAAAGAGTGTGGTGAAGTTCAAACTAAGTGGTGAGAACCAAAATATTTTTATTTTGTAGGTTTCACCATCGGGGTTAAAAAGCAGTGCAAATAGAGCAGTATAGAGCTTTAAACTGCTCGATGTAAAAGGTCAACATGTTTCAGCCCCATTGATCTGTAGAGAAGTATCCGGGCTTTCTTCAGGACCGTGTGTAAACAATAAGCTGCTGCTATTTGGTGCTTAGACAAACGAAAAATAAATTTTGATACTACACCAGTAATCAGTTCATTTGTCTCCGGTTCCAGCTCAAGAACCGTCCTGGGTACCGACGTAGAGAGCGGGGGCCCCCTTCCCTGAGTTGTTACCAGGTTGAGGTGAGGCTGGATATCCAACTATTTGGATATACCCAGTAATACCGAAGACAAATGAACTGATTACTGGTGTAGTATCAAAATTAATTTTTCGTTTGTCTAAGCACCAAATAGCAGCAGCTTATTGTTTACACACGGTCCTGAAGAAAGACCGGATACGTCTCTATAGATCAATAGGGCTGAAACATGTTGACCTTTTACATCGAGCAGTTTAAAGCTCTATACTGCTCTATTTGCACTGCTCCATCGGGAGAAAGAACTCAATGATGAAGCATGTCACCTAGGGTGAGTGAGGGTTCCAGTCCTATAAAGGGATTTTTCCTAGTGGGAGTTTACCGTAACCAACCTCTGTCACTTGTGATCATTGTTCACTCTTAGACCCAAGATAGTTCTTTGTGTTTTGTAGTAAACTTGATTGGGGTATTACTATCTTGCAGGTCTATAAACTTTTCTCCCTTGGACCCTCCCCCATTGTTGTGTTTTCTACTGTGTGCTCTCACCCCAGCTCTCCAGGAGGACGCAGAACGGCCCTACATTCTCCCCCTCACACATAGTGCGTCAGCCAGTGCCCCTTCTATCGTGGGTACCCCTGAGCCCCCGACCGCCCGGGGAAGGGAGAACCATTCTTCCTAAGCCAGCTCCTCCTGTGCTGGAATAAAGGCTGCACCCCCGCCTCTGGGATATCACACACATCTCAAAATAGAGCTTTTAAGTTTTCAGTATGCATATGTGATATTTCTATGTTGCAGTCTGCGTACGCGTGACATTTGCATGTCTCATGTTTGACACTTTGAAGGACACTCGATCGCAAGCAGCTGAATAAAGAAAACGGGTGCAGAGCATAACGTTTAATTCCCGTTTTATTTTTGGAACAAAGGATATTCAGCGCTCAACACTAAGCAGTACAAGTACCAGAACTCATAGGAAGAAAAATGATTAGATTAAATACTCACACCTAATTTAGGATAATCTTGTATCACCAAAGTTGTCCCGGTTTAGGTCGCAGCCTACTTTACGCGTTGTGGCTTAGTTCACAGCCAGGGATGAAACCTCACTCCATGTCATTATTGTCACTTTCCAGGAGTGGGCTTGTGTGTGACGACCTACTGCATTCTGGGTATTGTAGTCTTGGGTATTGTCGGTGGACCTATTTTATCTAACCCTTGATAGCCCTTATTTTAGTGTGAGTAGCACAGGACTAGAAACATAGATTTTTGGGCTGGACAGGAGTCTGTGTTGTGTCTGGGTGGATACATCTTTGAGTGAACATCAAAAAATAACCTGTTTTTGTATAGTGCTTCATAACGAGTATCTTCAGTTTCTAAGCTCTGCAATAACAAGTATCACTATTAACCTAATGTTAGGACTCACTTTACTGACATCAAAAAGATGGAAGGCTAAACTAGTGTTGCTAAAATATGCACTGGCAACTTGTTGAGCACTGCCCATCATATGTTTATCCTACGAAGCCATCTTGCTGCAAACAAGGCTGTCCCTGTATCAGGACTATGTGTTTGCATCTAGAAAACGCTGCATATGGTATTGTCTGGTTTTCTGTGCCAAAAGATGCACGCACATCAACAATACTCGCCTTTCAACTATTGTGTTGCATTTCGAGTTGAGACAGATGCCGCTATTTTTAGGTCTTGCCTAAGAGCGCGTGTGCTGTCCTTTGCAATACATTTTGTTACCTTACCGTGCGTTTAGTACTCGTTAATTTCTTACCAATGGTTGGCTTCGTCGTTACACGCATTTGCTTGCTTCTCTTTGTTCATCGACTGTCAGCATCACTTCATTAGGCCCAAGTACTTGTGTCCTCGAACTGCTTGTGCTTTCGGAGCTACTTCTTTTTGTAGAAGCACCTCATGAGAGTGCATGTGTTTTCAGGCTGTCTCCCTCATGTGTTCGCCCCCTCCCTCCCAGGCCCTTATCTCTTACCTGTGTGCTTGTGCCACCCCTACCATGTTGATGCCCTTCCAGAGCAGAACTGCAACATCATTTTGTGGGCGCGTATGCATATTTAAAGCTTGCACACACCTACAAAATTACTCTGCCCAACGGTCGTACATTGTGATTTTTTTTTTTCTTTTTTAAATCTTTCCTTCAAGCTGTACAGAATCAACATTAATGCTGCATAACCTCAAGGAAAGACATTGACCGAGCCCTATTGGCTTTGTCAAAGCTTGTTTCCTGAGCCTCAAAGATAACCAGTGATCTTTCCTCGACCCCATATCACCTAGCAGAAAGAATATATGATGAATGGAATGCTGAACTAATCAAACATTCACCCCCAGTCACAGATCTGGGTTAAGTCCATGGTTTTTTTTGCTCATCCCACCATTACAGTTTGGGACCCAGCAATATGCAAATCAGTGTAGACCCTGCTCCTCATGGGAAGCCCGAACTGCCAGGACAGGTCCTCCCTGGACCGGAAACAAGCACCCTGGGACCGGTTTCGTGGTATCACATCTCATCAGCCAGGCTAGCTTGAATCGGGTGGCATAACGAGCACGGGTCCATGTCTGGGCATACCCATCCCACTTAGGGCGTCAAATGCAAAAAAGAACAGATGATGGACAGAATGTTGACTGAATCAAACATTCACCTCCAGTCGCAGATCTGGGTTGAATCTATAGTTTTTTTGCTTGCCACACCATTCCAGTTTGAACCCATCCATATGCAAATCAGTCTTGACACTGGTCCCCATGGATACAGTCCAGCCTGAAATGCCTGGCCAGGTCTTCCTTGGACAGGAAACAAGCATCCTGGGACCAGTTTTGGGGTAGCCTTTCTGGCAAAAAAAAAACGATGGATTAAACCTAGATCTGCGACTGGAGGTTAATGTTTGATTCAGTCAACATTCGAGCCTGGTGTGCACTTGCACAGAACTGGTGTCGCTCTCTGTGGCATACGCTCTGGCGAAGAGAGCGGAACTTTGGCCCTGTGGACACATTGTGGGAGGATAATGCGAACGGGACTGCGAGGACCAGCAGCCCCGTAACCACGCTCAGCTGTGCCCTCTTCCCGCCCCTGCTGACCTCTGAGCACTCTTAACGACTCACGGCCCCTGCTTCGCGGGAGCCGTTCGCAGTCGGAGGGAGCCTGGTGTGCACTTGCACAGAACTGGTGTCACTCTCTGTGGCATACGCTCTGGCGAAGAGAGCGGAACTTTGGCCCTGTGGACAGATTGTGGGAGGATAATCCGGACGGGGCTGCGAGGACTAGCAGCCCCGTAACCACGCTCAGCTGTGCCCTCTTCCCGCCCTTGCTGACCTCTGAGCACTCTGAACGACTCACGGCCCCCGCTTCGCGGGAGCCATTCGCAGTCGGAGGGAGCCTGGTGTGCACTTGCACAGAACTGGTGTCGCTCTCTGTGGCATACGCTCTGGCGAAGAGCGGAACTTTGGCCCTGTGGACAGATTGTGGGAGGATAATCCGGACGGGACTGCGAGGACCAGCATCCCCGTAACCACGCTCAGCTGTGCCCTCTTCCCGCCCCTGCTGTTCCCTGTATAAAAGCAACAAAGCAGCCCGCTACGCGGTCGCGTGCCGGGAGAACACCGGGACAAGGGCGGGACCGTTTGTGGCCGTTAGTGGCCGGGTGTGGCCGGGACGGGCCACCCCCATTGATTATTATTCACCCTGTGACACTTGTCTCTTCTGTGGCTTTGCTTCTCTACTGGTTTAATTGCAGATGGGTAAAATGGGCAGGGTAACTCCTGCAATATCTCCCCATGTCTCAAAACAAAGAAACGTCAAATCAATCATTGCCTAGTCTGACAGCAATTGATCGTATGCTGCAGAAAACTATTGGAGTGGTGACCACTGCCATAGAAAATACTGAACGCCGCCTCTCCCTCCCTGCTGGCACTTTTCCCCCTCCACTTTTGGTCAATACTTCATCTCTTACTATTTCACAGGATTCGATTTTGGCCGCATCTTTTGTTGCACTCCCAGGAGCTTATCCTATTTTTACAACCCAGGGTGCAGTTTCTACTTCAGATAATGTTCCCCCACAATCTTTATCAGCTCGATCTAGGTTATAGCTGACTCCCACCACCTTCTTGACTGCACCTCCCCCTGATTCCTCAGCTCAGATAGGGGAATCCTCTGATAATTCTATTTGCCAAATACCGACAACTCCAATCTTGGTCTCCCCTTTGTCGCTAAGTCCGGATACGCATATTCCGAGGGTAACAACAAGAGGGCAGAAGGCTAGAAGCAGTTTAAAACAAACCAACAGAGACGGAGAAAATGTAAAAAATGTAAAAAAATCAAAGCGCCTTAATGGTGGTTGTACTTATAAGAAAGCTGTTCCTAAACCTCCTCCTATAACAAGGAAAAACGTTGATAATAACTCACGTAAGTCAGCTTCTACATTAGTTCACGAAAATGGCCATCGTGTGTCACCAGTAGAGCAACCACCTAGTCTTTTGCCCACTTCTTTATCTAGTGATGGGCTTTCTGAAAAAATTGAACTTCTTATGAAGTCTCTACTGGCTCCACTACAAGAAAGGGTAAAACGCCTAGGAGAGAAAATAGACAACATGGAAACAGCCATGAAAGATTCCTTTACTATCCAAGGGGACCTGCTAAACAGAATACATTCACAATGTTTTCCTACATCTCCAACCCTCAAGCCTAAAATAATTGGATCTGATAACAACAGACAATTGCCAACTGCACCTAGGCCTGCAATAGCTATTACACCAGCGATTGCAGATCCTACTGTTAAGCCTCCTTTGGAGGCACCAGGGGTGCTTAAACTCTCGGAAAAAGTGGGGGGTGACTCATGTAGATACTCCAGCTCCCCCTAGGGATCGCCCTACGTTAGCCGCGTCAAAGATGCCACTCTCACATATTGATCTACCCCCACAATCACTACCATATACTATAGTCTTAGTTGATGTTCCAGAGCTACCATTAGGGAAAGTAGAGACCTTCCCCGAGCTAAGAAATAAAGTCGCATTTTGGTTGAACAAGAATAGGCCTCTCCCGCTAAACATTTCTGGGAAGATATTGTTTGCTAGAAGGATAAGCTGGCTGGGTCGGAGAAGAAAGGACACTATGGGGGATTGTATCGTTGTAAACTTTAGGGACAGGCGAGTTGTTCGTCATATACGTAATTGTCCTCCCTATAGTGCTAATACTGGTATTCAAGTCAGGGATTTGACCTTTTTTTACCCCCAACTTTTGTCTTGTCTGCTATCTAACCCTCCTAGGGCTTTACCAACTGTAGATCGGGCGATAGGGACTGAATTACGATACAATATCCCGACATTCAATCACTTTGAACAGCTTTCTGAACTGGAGAGAGTGGATTGACTCCAATCGGAGGTTTTGATACCAAAGTCTGAAAGTACCCTACTAATTCCTGGCATGCTTCTAGATGATTTGCCCCGGGATGGTCTTGTGATTGAAGATACCTTCTCACACGTCACCCAAATTCCCAGCCATGAGGTTTCCTCGGGAATAGCTTTGAAACCTTCGACTAACAAGGATGACCCTTTACTTAAAATACTTTTCTGGAACGTGGCCGGTCTCAGATCAAAGGTCAACAACGATGTCTGGCTTGCATTTATATGCAGTTTTGACATCTTGTGTTTCCAGGAAACATGGGCATCATCTGAAATTCACTTCGAGGGCTTTAAGACCTATTTTTCTCCAGCATTACCTTCTTCCGCTGGCAGGGCAAAGGGCGGTTTGTCTATTTTTGTATCAAATATTCCCCGATTTTCATCAATAGTCCCACTAAAATTGGCCACAAACTTTCAAATTCTTATTCTTCATCTGAACAATAATAAGGCTATAGTACTTGTGAATTTTTATAATAATCTTTCTGTGGACGAACTTATGAAGGCAATAAATGAAATATATCATTGCCTCCAAGAACTATCCATAAAAGCTCACAAGGAATTAGTTTTAATATGGGGTGGAGACTTTAACCAATACTTATGTACTGAGAGTGGGAAACTAGTCTGTGGAATCGAGGATGAAAATGGTGACCCAATAACCCACTTTTCTCATACTCTACCTGGGCAATCTCTGAATGAGATTCTGTGTGGCTTAGACCTTGCACTTGTAAATGATATGGTGAATCCTCCTATCCCTGTAGCTCCAACTTTTGTTGGTAGAGGCAGGCCAACCACAATTGATTTTATTTTTTCTTCCACGGCAGCGGCTAATGACTTATCCACTTGTAAAGCCCACGATATTGCCATCAGCGATCATTATCCTATTAGTCTCACACTAAAAATGCCCAAGAAATATGAGAGGCTTAACATTGAGGCAACGTTAGTTCAAAACAACTTAACAATAGATAGACTAAATGGATATTCTTTAAGGTGGGAAAAAGTGGATCCGAAGGGAATCACAGCATCTTTAGTTGCAAGAAAGACCCCAGCGTTTATTAATTGCCTTGATCCTGCTACTTCTCATGAGGGTATTATGGAAAACTTTGCTCTGTTGCTGGTAGCAATAAAGGAAACCTTATTTGTAGAACTCAAGAATAGTAAAACCAAACCAAGGGGATGGTTTGACTCTTCTTGTACCAAAGCCTATCAGAGCTTGAAAGTAGCCCTCCACAATAAGAGAAGAGATAGAAAGGAGATTGCAGTCCTTAGAAACCACTATAAGCAGGCTCTAAAGCGCCGAAGGACGATTTGAAAAAAGATCTCTGGGACCAATTGCACAAAACATGCGCCTTCAGAGATAGTGCTGCCTTCTGGAAGGTTGTGAAGTCCCCATTTTTAACGGAATCATCTTTAAAACCTAGTGTCGAGGTGGCGGTTGATGAACAAACATGGCTTGACTATTTTGAGCGAATTTTCAGCCTTTCTCCAACCACCACACTCTTAACTTCTCCTAGGTCAAATAAAGCTGCTTTCCCTTTGTCAATTAATATCTCTCATGAGGAGGTGGAGCACGCCCTAAAGGCCAGCAAAAATGGTAAAGCTCCGGGCCCTGACGGGGTCCTAATTGATTTTTTCAAATTTACTATGGACCTGTGGTCCCCAATTTTAACCAGGGTCCTTCAGGCATCCTGTGTATTGGGGCCTATAGATTCTTGGTCCCAATCAACTCTTGTCCCTATCTTCAAAAAAGGGGATCGCCATTTGCCTTCTTGCTACCGACCAATTTCCCTATTAGATTCGCTAGGGAAAGTCGCTGGGCGTGTCATTCTGGAGCGGCTTCAGCATTGGGCTCTTGATAATAAAGCTCTTTCCGACCTCCAGTTTGGGTTTCGTGAGGGTCTGGGTACCATCGAGCAAGCCCTCAATTTATCTTTAATAATAGGCAAATATGTCAGTGCAAAAGGGGGAGCACTTTATTTAGCATACGTGGACCTTTCTGCAGCATTCGACTGCGTCAACCACACCAAGCTGTGGGATATTTTAGAGAACATGGGTATAGAGGCGCCTCTTATAACTTTTTTGCGTGAACTATACTCAGACGCTACAGCTCGTGTGAGATATGGACTGGGGGGTGAGGTGACAAAGTCTTTTAGAGTGGAGCGCGGTGTAAGGCAGGGTTGTGTCCTGGCCCCTTTTTTATTTAACCTATATACCAACGGCTTGGAAAAAGCCATGTTAATAGGGGCACAGGACATTCCCTGTATAAACAACCGCCCTATACCGGCCCTACTCTATGCAGACGATGCTATAATCCTAGCACGCACTCCTAATGAATTACAGTGTGCTCTCACGAAATATCATACTTTTATGGCCAATCTTGACCTAAAGATCAATTTCAAAAAAACTTTTGGGATCTCTATAGGGTCAAGGAAAAAGAATAAAAATACCTTTATTGTCGATAACCAAAAAGTAGAGAGCACCTCTTTGTATCCATATTTGGGCATACTATTCAATCATAAATGCTCATGGAAAAGTGCTATTGAGTCTAGGAAACTCACCTTTGTAAGAACTATAGCTGCCCTAGTAAATTTTGCCAATAAGTTAGGCAGACGACCAACGGTCGAATTCCTGGAGATCTACAAGGCAAAATGTATAGGTAGTGTTATTTATGGGGCTCGTATATGGGGTTATGCTAAAGTCGATGAGGTCCAAAGGGTGGAAAATAGCTTTTTAAGATTTCTTCTGGCCGTCCCGCGGGCCACATCGCCCTAGGTTTGTCATTTAGAACTGGGTCTGCCCTATCTTACAGACCTGATTAGGATTCAACCCCTATTATTATGGCATCGCATTTGGACATCTAACGCCACTACTCTCTCTTAAGGGTTCATTAAGGACTGTATAGCCTTAGACCGTGCACATAAGATTGGATGGATCTCTTATATAAAGAGGTTCCTCGATGATTTGGGAATGGCACGTTTTTTTCATTCTCCCCTGACAATAGTAGAATTACCGAGGAAACAATTTAAAAAGTTGTGTATGGTTCACCTAGAATCCTTGAGAATGACTAATGAGTTCGTTAAACCAACTGTACAACACTCGTTGTTGGTCCAAACGACCCTGTCAATTCAACCCTATTTAACATTTAACTGTACGGATTTTGATTCGCGGAAATGTTGGCTTACCCCGATTTTAAAGATCTGGGGTTTCCGCAGATGTCGCCCCGCTTTTTTGGCCCTCCAATACCTGGATACTGAGCTATCTGCCAAACCGATAGTTACTTTTTTGAAACTAGTCCTGAGGCATAGGCAGAACTTGTAGATACTATTTATCCTGTCTACCCCAACAATGAAATCTTTGTTGATAAGTCTTTTTGTACTTTTATAAAATGGAAAGGTCTGCTAGTGATGTTTTTGTATTGTGGCAAGTTTGTTTATTTCTTGCTGTTTTTTAATATGTAATATGTAATATGTATGCGTGTGCACAGGAACTGGTCTCAGCAAAGTTCCGACCTTTGGGTCTCATAACAGAGGGTTTAGGGGTTTTCCCTCACCTGTAGCACCGCTAATACTGATCCTTTTGGTTTTGTTTACCTCACGTTAATTGGCGAACGACAAAGTATTTTTGTGTTAAATTATCCCCCATTTGGTTAGCATCATTTGGTCTTTTTGCATTTGCTGCCCTATTTGGGAAGGGTATGTCCAGACATCGTTCCCGTGCTCACTGGGCCACTGAATTCAAGCTAGCCTGGCTGATGAGGGGTGTTACCCCGAAAACAGTCCAATGCTTGTGTTCGGTCTAGGGAGGACCTGATTTGGCAGTTCGGTCTGGGCTGTTCCCATGGGAAACAGGGTCAAGACTGATTTGCATTTGGCTGGTCCAAACTGGGGTGCCATGGGGGGCAAAAAAAACACAATGGATTAAATTCAGATCTGTGACTGGCTGTGAATGTTTGATTGGTTCTACATTCCGTCCATCAGTTGTTTTTTTTGATCAGCAGGCACTGGCAGCACCCAAATGGCGAATATCAGAGTCCATGAGCACAATGTGGAATAACTAGTTAGTGGCACTGAACGAATCATTGCCTCTGAGGGGACCGCCCTTGCAGAATATGAAGAGGTGCGCTCCCGAGTTCCCCCAGCCTACCATAGTTCAAGATGTCCATTTTCCTTGGGCATAATGGGGGCCCCTGAGCAGGGCTGTCGCTAGGCATGGGCAGCGTGGGCAGCTGCCCAGGGGCTCACACTCAGCCGACCAGCATGGGGCCATGCACCAGTTCAATACATACCACCGGTCCTCATGTACCCCTGCTGATTCAAGTGAAAGGAAGGTATCTCCTTGCAATTGGGCCCATGAAAGGGAGGGGAGGGGGCCCTCCCTGGGCCTCTTAGGGATGGTGTCCCAGTTGCAAGGAGACGCATTTTGCAGGTTTGTCCTGTAATTAGGCCTCCTGCCCACCTGCCCATTCAGAGACTCTGTGGGATGCCCATTGTCCTGCACTTTAGAGCACCACACAGGTTTAATTCTCAGCTCCCAAGCAATTCTCTCACCTTCAGCCCGAAATGGGCTGTAGAGAGATGCTTGTAGGTGGCTGAGAGGAGGAGCTGTGGCCCAGGAGAAGTTTGAACAAAGTAGCTTCTGGAGCCCTGAATATGTCACGTATGCAAATTAGAGGGGCCTTGCACATTCCCTTTCAGCCCAGGGATCACATGACAGGTCCCCCTAATAGCCATCCTCTGTGGCAAAGAGGATGTTTCACCTGTTCACAAGAACAAGAGATTCCATCTTACTAGTACCCCATCGTGACAGCACCACATCTCTCATAAAGAAGTTAATTATGCATAATGCGGCACATTTGTGTGATAGGATAACCTCGTTATTTTGTCATTTTTACTCGTTGCCACTATCTGGGGAAAGGGTTGACCTCATTAGTACCACTTTGACACCCAAATACAGCAATAAAACCAGTCAACCTTTACGAAGGGCCTTCTGCGGGGCAACACCTGTCACCATTTAGTAACTTTTGATCCATTTTTAGCCAGAAATCGCTTTTGTTAAAATCTGCAGATTGTTCAGCAGATGATGGGTTGTGTAAAATTTTGCAAGCCACAATTATGCAGAAAACAGAGTTGCCTCAAAATTACATAATTCCACTGGTCTTAAATACAGGGCAATTAAATCAGCACCTCCCCCCTGCATGAATGTAAACCGTAGAAAGTGCTCACCTCCCCCCGTCCATATTGTAGGCTCTGCAATGCCAACTGGTACAGATCCGGAAAGAGTGGAGATAGTGCAATCAGAATCAGTGCAGATTCTGAAGGAGTGGATAGAGTGCAACGAGAACTGGTGCTGGTCTCGAAGGAGTGGATAGAGTGCAACGAGAACTGGTGCTGGTCTGAAAGGAGTGGATAGAGTGCAATGAGAACTGGTACAGATCCGGAAAGAGTGGATAGAGTGCGAACAGACTCGGTGCAGATTCAGAAGGAGTGGATAGAGTGCAACGAGAACTGGTGCTGGTCTCAAAGGAGTGGATAGAGTGCAATGAGAACTGGTACAGATCCGGAAAGAGTGGATAGAGTGCGAACAGACTCAGTGCAGATTCGGAAGAAGTGGATAGAGTGCAACGAGAACTGGTGCTGGTCTCGAAGGAGTGGATAGAGTGCAATGAGAACTGGTACAGATCCGGAAAGAGTGGATAGAGTGCGAACAGACTCGGTGCAGATTCAGAAGGAGTGGATAGAGTGCAACGAGAACTGGTGCTGGTCTGAAAGGAGTGGATAGAGTGCAATGAGAACTGGTACAGATCCGGAAAGAGTGGATGGAGTGCGAACAAACTCGGTGCAGATTCAGAAGGAGTGGATAGAGTGCAACGAGAACTGGTGCTGGTCTCAAAGGAGTGGATAGAGTGCAATGAGAACTGGTACAGATCCGGAAAGAGTGGATAGAGTGCGAACAGACTCAGTGCAGATTCAGAAGGAGTGGATAGAGTGCAACGAGAACTGGTGCTGGTCTCGAAGGAGTGGATAGAGTGCAATAAGAACTGGTACAGATCCGGAAAGAGTGGATAGAGTGCGAACAGACTCAGTGCAGATTCGGAAGGAGTGGATAGAGTGGAACGAGAACTGGTGCTGGTCTGAAAGGAGTGGCTAGAGTGCAATGAGAACTGGTACAGATCCGGAAAGAGTGGATAGAGTGCGAACAGACTCAGTGCAGATTCAGAAGGAGTGGATAGAGTGCAACGAGAACTGGTGCTGGTCTCAAAGGAGTGGATAGAGTGCAACGAGAACTGGTGCTGGTCTCGAAGGAGTGGATAGAGTGCAATGAGAACTGGTACAGATCCGGAAAGAGTGGATAGAGTGCGAACAGACTCAGTGCAGATTCAGAAGGAGTGGATTGAGAGCAATGAGAACTGGTGCTGGTCTGAAAGGAGTGGATAGAGTGCAATGAGAACTGGTACAGATCCGGAAAGAGTGGATAGAGTGCAAACAGACTCAGTGCAGATTCAGAAGGAGTGGATAGAGTGCAACGAGAACTGGTGCTGGTCTGAAAGGAGTGGATAGAGTGCAATGAGAACTGGTGCTGGTCTCGAAGGAGTGGATAGAGTGCAATGAGAACTGGTACAGATCCGGAAAGAGTGGATAGAGTGCGAACAGACTCAGTGCAGATTCAGAAGGAGTGGATAGAGTGCAACGAGAACTGGTGCTGGTCTCAAAGGAGTGGATAGAGTGCAACGAGAACTGGTGCTGGTCTCGAAGGAGTGGATAGAGTGCAATGAGAACTGGTACAGATCCGGAAAGAGTGGATAGAGTGCGAACAGACTCAGTGCAGATTCGGAAGGAGTGGATAGAGTGGAACGAGAACTGGTGCTGGTCTGAAAGGAGTGGCTAGAGTGCAATGAGAACTGGTACAGATCCGGAAAGAGTGGATAGAGTGCGAACAGACTCAGTGCAGATTCAGAAGGAGTGGATAGAGTGCAACGAGAACTGGTGCTGGTCTGAAAGGAGTGGATAGAGTGCAATGAGAACTGGTGCTGGTCTCGAAGGAGTGGATAGAGTGCAATGAGAACTGGTACAGATCCGGAAAGAGTGGATAGAGTGCGAACAGACTCAGTGCAGATTCAGAAGGAGTGGATTGAGAGCAATGAGAACTGGTGCTGGTCTGAAAGGAGTGGATAGAGTGCAATGAGAACTGGTACAGATCCGGAAAGAGTGGATAGAGTGCAAACAGACTCAGTGCAGATTCAGAAGGAGTGGATAGAGTGCAACGAGAACTGGTGCTGGTCTGAAAGGAGTGGATAGAGTGCAATGAGAACTGGTACAGATCCGGAAAGAGTGGATAGAGTGCGAACAGACTCAGTGCAGATTCAGAAGGAGTGGATTGAGAGCAATGAGAACTGGTGCTGGTCTGAAAGGAGTGGATAGAGTGCAATGAGAACTGGTACAGATCCGGAAAGAGTGGATAGAGTGCGAACAGACTCAGTGCAGATTCAGAAGGAGTGGATTGAGTGCAACGAGAACTGGTGCTGGTCTGAAAGGAGTGGATAGAGTGTAATGGGAACTGGTACAGATCCGGAAAGAGTGGATAAAGTGCGATCAGAATCAGTGCAGATTCAGAAGGAGTGGATAGAGTGCAATGGAGCCAGTGCAGATCTGGAAGAATTGGATAGAGTGCAATGTGAACGGGTGTGGATCCAGAAGGTGTGGATAGAGCACAGTGGAGCCAGTGCAGATCTGGAAGAAGTGTATAGAGTGCAATGAGAACCAGTGCTGTTCGGAAGGAGTGGATGGAGTGCAACAGAACCAGTTCGGCTTTGGAGGGAGTGGGTCGATTGCAACAGAACCAGTGCAGATCCGGAAGGAGTGGACCGAGTGCAATGCAACCAGTGCTGATGATGGAGCGGGCAGAGTGCAAAGGAACCAGTGCTGATCTGGAGGGAGTGGATAGAGTGCAATAGAACCAGTGTGGATCTGGAGGGAGTGGATAGAGTGCAATAGAACCAGTGCTGATCTGAAGGGAGTGGATAGAGTGCAATAGAACCAGTGTGGATCTGGAGGGAGTGGATTGAGTGCAATAGAACCAGTGCAGATCCGGAAGGAGTGGACCGAGTGCAATGCAACCAGTGCTGATGATGGAGCGGGCAGAGTGCAAAGGAACCAGTGTGGCTCTGGAGGGAGTGGATAGAGTGCAATAGAACCAGTGAGGATCTGGAGGGAGTGGATAGAGTGCAATAGAACCAGTGTGGCTCTGGAGGGAGTGGATAGAGTGCAATAGAACCAGTGAGGATCTGGAGGGAGTGGATAGAGTGCAATAGAACCAGTGCTGATCTGGAGGGAGTGGATAGAGTGCAATAGAACCAGTGTGGCTCTGGAGGGAGTGGATAGAGTGCAATAGAACCAGTGAGGATCTGGAGGGAGTGGATAGAGTGCAATAGAACCAGTGCTGATCTGAAGGGAGTGGATTGAGTGCAATAGAACCAGTGCAGATCCGGAAGGAGTGGACCGAGTGCAATGCAACCAGTGCTGATGATGGAGCGGGCAGAGTGCAAAGGAACCAGTGTGGCTCTGGAGGGAGTGGATAGAGTGCAATAGAACCAGTGAGGATCTGGAGGGAGTGGATAGAGTGCAATAGAACCAGTGCTGATCTGGAGGGAGTGGATAGAGTGCAATAGAACCACTGCAGATCCGGAAGGAGTGGACCGAGTGCAATGCAACCAGTGCTGATGATGGAGCGGGCAGAGTGCAAAGGAACCAGTGTGGCTCTGGAGGGAGTGGATAGAGTGCAATAGAACCAGTGAGGATCTGGAGGGAGTGGATAGAGTGCAATAGAACCAGTGCTGATCTGGAGGGAGTGGATAGAGTGCAATAGAACCACTGCAGATCCGGAAGGAGTGGACCGAGTGCAATGCAACCAGTGCTGATGATGGAGCGGGCAGAGTGCAAAGGAACCAGTGTGGATCTGGAGGGAGTGGACCGAGTGCAAGAGAACCAGTGTGGATCTGGAGGGAGTGGATTGAGTGCAATAGAACCAGTGTGGATCTGGAGGGAGTGGACCGAGTGCAATGCAACCAGTGCTGATGATGGAGCGGGCAGAGTGCAAAGGAACCAGTGCTGATCTGAAGGGAGTGGTTATGGTTCTCATTGCAGAGCCCACAACTGGAGGACCCACAGACATTGGCTGAAGAGGATTGCACGGCGTCACCTCCTCTACTGCTGCTGAGCTGGGATTAGATATCCCTAACCTCTGTTTGCATTCTCAAACAGGACCTCCTCCCTAACCCAGAGCAGGGCGGGGGAGGAAGCCGAGCATGATAATGTCAATGTGTTTTTCGGCGTGGATCTATGTATTGCGTGTGCTCTTCATGAGAATGTACAACAGGCATCAAGCTGCAGAACCAGTGCTACAGGAAAGTAACCACTTTTGTTTGATGCCAAATGAACGCACCGCTTGACGCTTGGCTCTTCTAGGAATCTCGGGACAGCAGGCCCAGGTCCCCACGAGTCACCAGTATGTTGATTGATCATGTGGGGATAGTGAATGCGAGCCCAATCACTCTTGAAGAGCCAGGCTTCAATCAGTATTGGCGCAAATGAACTAGAAGGGTGCAAGAATTCTATCCAGTCGTCTCCTATTTACTGACACCATTGACAGGCAATTAGTCAAAATCATATACAAGTAATACATTTGCTTAATGCTCCTCTTGAATTTAATTGCTTCAAGATTTAATTAAATTGAATGGACTTGAAGGTGATCAGGGAACGAAAATGGGGCACATACAAATATATTGATTTGCGTAGGATCACATAGTTTGCTCATGGGAGAGCTAGGAGCTTGGCCATGTTACCTGGCTGCAAACTGAATTGTACTATTCAGCCACTAGACAGGTGCCTTCTTCTTTCTCATATTTAACCCCAAAGACAAGATTTTGTTGTTCAATTATCTCAGGAGCCTTATTTAGTACTGTCTTGAATAGAGAAATGTCACATGTTCAGTCAAGTTTACCCTATGCAAGAAGTCCCTATAGGAAAGACACAAGGCTTTCAAGCTCTACTTCATGCAAAATGTATGTTAGTCACTCTCCATACTACAAGCAAGCGCAGGAGTAAATAGGGCGCTTTAGTGTGCTGGCAAAACCACCGCCTTCCCTGATCAAAAACTAATTTACAAGAGGCCTGTGCCCCAAATGGAGGCGATTAAACTAGCAAAACAAAGGCCACTGAGATCCCTCGGAGTTTGATCTGGGGTTTCGTGTCTTGAGAAAGATTCATTTAGGTCGGCTACAGAGAGACTTATCTGTTAGCTCTGCATTTCTCACATGACGCTGAACTCCCAGGTACCCTTCATTTGGCAGCGTTTTTTGCTTCGGAAAGTGTCTAATGGAGGGAGTGTACAGGGTTGAGGGGGTGATCTAATGACCAGCTCCACTGCCCCCAGGGGACTCAGAGCTGTGCTTGCCTCACCCAGCAATAATAAAGAGCCCCGTGCAAATCCCAGTTAACACTAACGTGCAATTTTATGTTAGGAACTAATCCCCAAATAAATGGATTTCACGACAAGGCCATGAGTTTAGCAATTAGCTAACTGGCCACAGACCTACCAAACCACCCAGCCCAGTTCCAGTCCTCCAAGAATGTCGCGTACATGCCGGATACTCGCCCGGGCTATTGTATCTTGTACCCGTGACGAACAATACTTGAGTATATGTGTGGGCACAAGATAAAACTATGCACGGTCATTGTCCTGCGACGAACAGGAAGCATCATCCAGTTTAGGGGAAGTGTCACACCGAGCGGAACAATAAGTCCAGGCTGTACCTATGGAAGTAAATACACCGATAGTGGTGGACGTAAAAGGCTCGCGCAGTCTAGAAACGCGTGGGCAGGGTTACGTTCTGCGGTTTTTGTGGGATCGTACGGTGGTTTAAGAGGTCCTGTCTGGTTTATCCAGTGACGTTGCTAGTCTTAAACTGCTTGTAGGTCGAACTCTCCTTGCGGACTCTTTCGGTTCAACCTTCCTGTGCGTCTTCTGCTACTATTGAAAATACTTCCTCATTCTGTGGCTGTCACAGCAGCATGAACCTCGCTGGAATGTGCTTAAACAAGTAAAAATGCGACTGCCTCTATGTGTGTGTTTACTGTTTTGTTTGAGTCCATTTTATAAAATGTAATGTATGAAAACGCAGTGCTAGGGACATGGTGTGGACCCGTTTCAGTTCAACAACAACGCACTCTCCCCACAACCGGGAAGTACCCCCTCCTTGAGGAAGCTCCGACTGTGGGTAGAAACTCGTTGTTGTTGGTTTCGGCCCTCTGCGTCTCTGGCAGAAGAGTATTTCTGTTTTTGTCAATAAATGAAAACAAAATGACACATTTAGTTTTGTTGCACTGGCCTCTGTGGGCCCAGGGCTGTCGCCCAAGTGACAGGTACACTTTGTGGTACGGTGTGTTCGTTGCTTGTCTGTCTGCTGCGAGCTCAGTCGGCTCCACGCGTGGCCTCGGGATGAGACCAGGGGCCAGGAAGAAAGAGGGAGAGGTGGCAGTAAAAGAAAAGATGTAAGGGCATGAGAGATGCTTCGGGAAGGAGAACGTGAGACTACAGACTAGTAATATGAGCAATATTGATAAAAGTGCATTCTTTCACACCACCACCTCCAGGCCTGTGAAGCCGTCTCTCCCCCCTCTCTCTCTCTCTCTCTCTCTCTCTCTCTCTGTCTCCCTCTTCCCCCCCCCCCGCCCCCCCCCCCCACCTCCTTCTCTCCCTCTCTCTCATAGGATTTGGGAATGTTATAGGGAGGCTGGATGCAGGTGGCTGCCTGGGATCCCTTCTCATTCCTCATTGGCTGGGGCGCGGGGGGAGGGGGGCCTGGGAGCAGTACGATTATGCTGTCTTGGGCACAGCTCTCTGGGGTGCCGAAGTGCAGGGATTTCCCGCTCTTTCTCGAGATGCAGCGGTAATCGTGCACATAGACCCTTTCTTCCTCTCTCTTCCTCCTTTTCTTGCCCCCCAGTAACCTTCCTGCTGGGCTAGCCCTTGTGCATCATCCCGATTTCTAGTGGCTGGTTCAGAAAACCGAGGAGCGAGCGGTGAGCGAGCCTTGGGGGTACGATTCAGAGAGGTGTGAACGTTGTCATTGTAGTGTAGCATTTCTACACCACTTTCCTGCCCTTGGTGGGGCTCCAACGAGCTTTATGGTTGGTTGAGTAATAATTCATTTGCTGTGTATGCTTGATAGCAGTACTTTATTTGGAAAATGAATAAGTGCTGTTGTTCAGAAGCCCGCAGCCAGTGCTGTCGAAGGTACCCCTGGTTCTTTTTTGCTTTTGCAGGTTCTTTTTCATCCCTGCTTTTTGCCATTGCCACAAGTTTTCCCATTTTTGTCTTCCTCCTTATTGTCCCCTTTGTTTTGTTCCCTCTCTCATGCCCTGGATCAAAGTTTGTTGAGAAAAATAAGTGCCGCCCCCAAAAATGAGTGACTGCGTGCCCCACCTGTAAGCACCGTCTCAAATTAAGCACAGCTTGGAAATAAGGTGTTTGTTGGGGAATCACCCACGAGTGGAGTATTTGGATGTCATGCAGGAGACCTGGAGATGTGCTCCAGTCATGATGCAGCAGCATGTGTTTGCACCTTATGTATTGTATGGAGCAGTATGCGAAAAGAGTAGGGGTCGTTTTGCGTGCTGTGTATACAAACGAATTGACTTGTGGTCTGTAACATGGTCGAATCAAGATTTTGGGGTCTGCCAGTCTTAAGTGCCTTTCTGAATTCTAGGTGGCTGTTGATAGGCCTTGGTTTTTAGGACCTTTTGCCAGAGCTTGGTGTCTGAACAAAGAAGAAGCTTCTTCCAGTGCATGTTTTGAGGGGGACAATGACCAGGAGTGGATCCATTTTGGATCTGAGGTTCTGCTTTGCTGCTCCAAGTCAGTCCATTGGCTTCCAGTTAGGAAGCGGGGGATTTTCAAGGCGCTATGTAGGGTCCACAAGGCTATACACCAGCAGGTCCTGGGTATCTGAGAGACACCTTTAACTTATATTTGCCAAACAGACAGCTTAGACCCGCAGCACTGAGAAGGGTGATCATCCCCAGGTTTCAGAAGGCTAGATGGGGCGGCCGCGCGTTTTCTGTGGCTGCGGCCAGGTTATGGTACACACTACCTATACCTATTGTGAGTTTGTGTTCTTAGCTTGTGTTTTGTAAGCATCTCAAAACATGGTTGTTTTCTCATTCTTTGTGATGCCGCTGCCGCTTCCCTTTGTTTGTTTCTCACCGGTGTTAGCGCTTTGAAGCCTGGTGGCTTTATACGCTTTATAAATTTGAAATACAAATACACGTTTCGGCTTTAAGAAGGCTGGTCCTGTCTCATCCTTGGAGGAGGGCAGGGGTAATGTGTCCCCCTAGCTCAAGTTTAGAAGTTGCTTAGCTGCCACCATCTAAATTCGTTGCAACCTTCCAATATATTTTTTTATTTTGTAAATCATGATGTTAAAGTCATTCCCCTTAACAGGCTGGCATTTGATGCTCAAATCCTGTGCGATCGGCCGAAGTAAAGGAAGATGTGTCAGGACATTCTCATTGTGAATAAAGCACTCCTGTTTGCTTTGTCACCCTGTGTTTCCAGTGAGAGTTTGGAGTCCTTGGTCACACCAGTGTTTTTAATCTCCTTTGAAGTTACCTTCAAAGTGATTTTTTTTAGCATCCATTAGTAGGCTGCCAAAAATGCAGCCCTTAGGCGGGAGGTCTGATGGGTTCTCAAGTTTTAAGATGATTCGAGTCTCATCAGCATAGTTCACGCAGGTGAGATTGAAGGAGCTGACCAGGTCAGGGAGTGGGGACAGGAATACACTAAAGCGGAGGAGGGAGTTGATTCTTGAGCAACACCTACCGTAGGGGTGAATGCACTGAGCAGAAAGGTGTAAGTGTGAGGTAGTATTTATTCCTGTCGTGGACAGTACCCTCGCTCTCTCTTTGTACCAGTGGTTGGTGGTCTGCGTGTGGAATGCTGGCAGTGGGGCTCGGAGCAGTACAGCTGGGACTCGATTCAGTAGAGTTCTGAAGGTTGTCCCAGGTGGAGGGTATTGCTGATTCCATGCCCCTTTCTGGCCCGTGGACCATATGTCAGAGAGGGATTTGTGTTGTTCAAAGAAGCTGGAGATCTGGGAGAAGGGTAACTCTTCCATTAGCTCATCTGGGATTTGTCTGACACACATTGGCATTTAATTTGTCAGGTCCATTTGATCAATCCTGTGCTTTTGATAGGATAAGTCTCATCAAGGCTACTGGAATTATGCAATTCCGCAACTGCTCTGTTTTCTACATAGTTATAGATTTGATGCACTGGCCACTTAATCTGAGCAAACACAAGGAGATGATGGACGGAGCGCTGAAACTTTTCAGGCACTCACCCCCAGTCACAGATCTGGGTCGAATCATCGTTCTTTAGGTCACTTCACCAGCCCAGTTCAGACCCAGCCATATGCAAATGTGTAAAGGTTTCTGAGACTCCTAACGTACTGTGAAATTCCTAGGGCAACTTCAAAACATATTTAAATGAACATACTGAAAAAAATATATCTGAGAAAACTTGACACTCTAATTTGGGAAAATCCAAACATATTTTTTATTAATTATTTTCTCTTAATATAATTCAATATATACTATTCATAATAGAGAAGTAAACATTTAAATCACATACATGCTGCATTCACCCACCTATCCATACATACCCATCATACAGATTTTTAGATTGTTCACATTAATAAATTGTTTGAATGTTCTTGCTACACAATAATTTTTAACCAAAAGAAAAACAATATTCCAAGTTATGGCAACACAATTGAATTTTATTGTTGATTTCAAAAAGATACACAGGCTAAAGATGTAGCAACTGTCCCATAAGATAATGGAATTGACGGGTGGTTTTCATATCCTCTCTACACGCGTTTTGGCAGAACCTGCCTTCTTCAGGAATGCCACCTCCAATTGACTTCTCTGTGGATTGAATTTTATAAAAAATGTAAAGTGTCGCTACTCTCATAAAGGGCAAAAAGCCTCAACAGTGTAATTAAAAACGAGAATCTCCACATTTAATATGCCTATCAAGTAGAATATAGGAACAGAAAAAGAAAATGTGATAGAACCCAATAACCAAACAAGTAGTGAAAGATGTAGGAAAAAATATATAGGAAAAAATATAGACTCTGAGACTCCTAAGACAGAAGTAAGACGAGCTTTAGTTTCAATCCTGGAAAAGTTGAGTTGAGACGGGATACTGTGGTGGTCGCGCCAGGTTCTCTCTTTGCTTGCAGTAACTGAAATGAGACCTTCCGGTGCTAAAGTAGCATTGAGACTGCCAAACAAATCTGCGCACACCCCAAGTGAAGTCTGGAATCGTTTATTAACTAAAGAAAAGTGTAAGAGCGGGTCAATCCTGCCAGAGGCCCACCTTGACCGGTCGGATCGAAGCGAACTCTTTACACAAAGACCAACTCACTTGTCCATCGCTCAAATGAATCTCATATTTCCCTATACTAATTCAACTCTAATCATTTCTGGGTCCCGGAGTAGTGTGCTACTCGCTAGAAAGCACTTGGATGCATCGTCAGGGGTAGTAAGCGCTAAATAAACACATTTACAATTTCATTTTTAGGATTTCGCAAACCGGTATGTAATGAAGGCATGTGGTTACAACCAAACATACCAAGTGTAAAAGTTTCTGAGACTCATAAGACAGGAGGAAGGCGAGCTTCAGTTTCAACATGAACGTAAATATTTAAGGCTGAGCAAGCAGATCAACACTTTGCCACCTGAGGAGAAGCTCAAAGCGTCCGCCTGGCTCTTCCTTTAGGCATTTGTTAGCATGAGCAGAAAAACATGGCTGAAGCGAGTTAGTTATGCTACTAAGACCATCATTGCACGAGAGTGTGGCCTGCTTCACGTGTGCAGTGAACTGTGCCGGTGCCTCCAGAGCAGGTTTGGATGATGCCAATTTTGTTGGCTACATCCAGTGCATCGTAGTCTAGAGCTAGACGCCCATATGCCTTCTTCTCGCCATCTGGCCTGATAAGTGTGTTCACGCTGGCAACATCAATATCATAGAGCTTCTTTACAGCCCGTTTGATCTGGTGCTCGTCAGCCTTGACTTCAGTCATGAAGACCAGCGTGTTGTTATCTTCAAACTTCTTCATGGCAGACTCCGTGGGAAGCGTGGAGTTAATGGTTGCAGAATGGTCAAGTTTCTACCTACGAGGAGCGCTCTTTCTGGGATACTTCGGTTGCTTCCTTAACCTCAGGGTTCTCGACCTCCTGAAAGTGGGGGCTGTCCTCATTTTCTTCTTCTTGTGACTGTGTACCCCCTTAAGAACAGCATTTTTTGGCTTTCAAAGCCTTGGACTTTGCTTCGGTTGTAACAGGGACAGCTTCCTTCTTGGCCTTCGGTGCCATGTTAGGGGTGAAAGTGATTCATGGTTAGTGAGGAGGTGGGATGGGTGCTGGTTAGTCAACCCAGGTTTAGGTGGTTAATAGTAATCCCTGATATTGACCTTAAAAGAGCACCATCCAGAGCTGGATTGTCTACGGATGGTTGATACATGGAGGACGAGAAAGTTGAAGAGGGTGAGCAGCGAACAAGCAGCAGTGCAGATTCTGGGATTCAGCATTGCTCTGTGAGGGACCTTGTAAGTTCCCATTATCTCTCTTCCGTTCTGTTTTTTCAGTGTTGGTTGCTGTACTGGGCCAGGTACCTGGCAGAGATAACCTCGTGCAGGGATAACCTCGTGCAGAACATGACAGAGAAGGGGTACCAGTCCGCACAGAAGTCTTGGAGTGGGACTGACTGGTATATGGTAGTGGTGAAATGTACTATCATGGGACAGGAACAAAGTGCTGTTCATCCCTCCGACTGAGGTCTGTCGGGGCAAAGTAAGCTGTAGAGTGAGCAGAAGAGGGAAAAGACTGATGTTCAAAGAAAAGAGGGAGTAGGAGAGACTGAAGGAGTGTAAAGTGAACATAATGTAATGTCATCAGTTAGAGGTTATGTCAATTTAATTTATAATTCGCACAAATCACCCTAGAAGGGGTATCTCGGCACAGCTCAGAACATAAACAGGCAGGCCGGACTCTTAGGCTGCAAACAGCTCAGTTTTGAGACGTTTTCTGAATTTAAAATGATCCGTAATTAACATATGTGAAGGGGAAGCTTATTCCAATAAAAAGGGGCTAAGTAGGAAAAGGACCTTCCACCTGAGCGAGACTTTCTTATCCGGGGGACTGTAAGCAAGGCTTTGTCACTGCATCCTAACGGTTAACTTGGCCAATAAGGAAAAAGCTTTGAAGACAGATAGCTTGGGCCTTTGCCACCTAAGGACTTGTATGTCAGGCAGCAAATTTTAAAAATAATTATTTAGCCGATTGACATCCAATGAAGATTGCGCAAAAGAGGAGAAGAAGTTGACTTGGGTGGAAGATTGGCAATAAGCAGGGCTGCTGTGTTGAACCACCTGCAGTTTATTAGGTCTCGCCTGGCGTAGGCTGCGCACATGCGCAGTCTCGCTGGCGAGATTTTGTGTTAACAGGGTATTTTCTGTAAGGGGCTTTAAGCCCGCCCCTCTGTTCCATTGGCCGGCTTCACCATTTATGCTAAACGGTGGCTAGCCATTGGAACAGTGGTGTCGATGACATTTTTGCTTGGCTTTTCGAGCCGTCCCATTTGGACGGACTCGCTTGCTTTGCGTCTGTTGCAAAAGGCTTCCTATCTTTATGGGGCCAAACACATGGCCCCATAAAGACAAGAAACCTTTTGGCAGGCGAGGCCGGCAGAAAAAGCCAAGCAAATACGTCATGGCGAGCGCTTGGTTTAAATGGTCCGGTCTGTGGATGAATAGCCTCCAGACAGGGCTGCGATGGAACCGCGCGCACCAAGACACGTGTCCACTTCGCACTGGAGCCGCTCGCGCTAGGGAGATAGAACGCGAGCGGCGCTGCAAGCGTGGCCGCCATCTTAGCGCAGATGGAGCTTTGCCCGGGAACGGTAAAGTCTAGAGGTAGGTGGCCCATTGAATGAGACATTTTTGTAGGTCGATCTTATTTCTCTTCGGCCGAGCCCTGCATTGAATTACCCAGGGCACAGAGGGTTCATGAAGGGCTCCAGTAGGAAATACATGGCAAATTGTATGTTCTATCTCCCAAATGAGGGCCTGTCCACCCGCCGAGAGACAGTTGAGAGAGCCAGCAGCCCTGTCATTAGCACATCAGTCGTCATGTGCGCTCTAGGCCCCCTCCCCCACAGTCACTTCATGCTTTCTTGGCTGCAGCTGGAAGGAGGCTGTATGTTTTCACATTTCAATCATTGCATCCTTCCTGGAAGGTCCCCGCGCGCGCAGGGGCTGTGGACCGGCGGCATTTTTACCATCACTGTGCGTTCACCCGGGGAATATTGGTGCCCAGAGGCTTTTTTTTTTTAGTGGTCTGGGAGAATCATATCGTATACTGAACATTTCCAGAGTCCCTGGGTGCGGTGGCGGTGAAGAGCGATGCACTGTCAGACGTGCTATACTCTTGCGAGTAGGAGGCCTCGTTTGTGGGGTCTCCGCCGTGGCGGGAGGAAGGCATGCCTCAGCAGGAATCAATAGGTCTCGCATTTACGCGAGTTTCAGCTATTGTCATTGTAAATGACAATGCCTTTTATTTAGGTTTTAAACACAAAAATAAAAGGCATTGTTATTTACAATGCCAATAGCTCAAACTTGCGTAAATGCGAGATCTATTGCATTGCAAATGCTTGTTTATTAATGTCTCATTGATGGAAGCTAATAAGGCATTAGAATAATCGAAGCAGCTGATAACCAACGCTTGAACTAAGGTCTTCATCCTATAATGTGGAAGGAGGGTGAGAACTCTCCGTAACAAACGCAGCATATGAAAATAAGTTCCTATGGTGTCATTTCAGGGCTCGGTGAGGCCCTGCCAGCACACTGGCTGCTAACAGCCAGCAAGGTGACATCCTAGGGCGATGGTTGAGGTCCTTTGGCAGATCCCAGGCTGCTAACAGTCATAGCTTGTGCCGTCCCGGGGCGATAAGCAGCCCGTGTGCCAACACCATTACCAATGCCTACGTGACAGACAGGCCGGGAGCCATTCGAGGGTGGTGAGTGATACTTTGGTCCACTCCCCTGTTGATGGCAGGTAGACAAAGTGTTGTTATAGGCACTGCGTGAGGTAGCAATCCAGCATCTGCCTATGCCAGCGTGACATGTACTTAGGTATCATTGAAATGAAAATTCTTTTTGTATAGCGCACTACTGCGCGAAGGCGTAAAGGCGCATTTGCTGCGGATGAAAAGGGGACGACAAGAGCGAAATATTGATGCCAGGAGATCATGGCATGAGGAACAAGAAAACAAAACCATTGGTTAAAAAGCCATGTTTTCAGGGCTTTCCTAAAGGCACGAAGATCTGTACATTTCTTCAGCTATACAGGACGGGAGCACTGGGTGATGCTTTGGCCAGCGCTCCTTCTGTATACAGGTAGTCATGGTGTTGTCTTAGAGTTAGATACTAGCTGGGTGAGGTGAGGCAGCACCCCCCACTGATGCCGTGCTGACATGAAGTTAGGTGTCATTCGAGGCCTCTTAAGTGACCGCCACTATAGGCTGAGCGAGGGCCCACACTCACTGTCCTTTAGTGACGCCACTTGTGGCTGAGCGAGGGCCCGCACTCTTCTTCTTATGGACCGCCATTAGACTAGAGGCTGAGTGAGGGCCCTCAATCATTTTCCTTTAGTGATGCCACTTGTGGCTGAGTGAAGACCCGCGATCTTCTTTAGGGGCCGCCATTAGACTAGAGGCTGAGTGAGGGCCCACACTCACTGTCCTTTAGTGACGCCACTTGTGGCTGAGTGAGGGCCCACACTCACTGTCCTTTAGTGACACCATTTGTGGCTGAATGAGGGCCCTGCACTCTTCTTTAGTGACCGCCACTAGAGGCTGAGTGAGGGCCCACACTCACTGTCCTTTAGTGATGCCACGTGTGGCTGAGTGAGGACCCGCGCTCTTCTTTAAGGGCCGCCATTAGACTAGAGGCTGAGTGAGGGACCACACTCTGTCCATTAGTGACGCCACTTGTGGCTGAGTGAGGGCCCCGCACTCTTCTTTAGTGACCGCAACTAGAGGCTAAGCGAGGGTCCCCCACTCTTCTTTAGTGACCGCCACTAGAGGCTGAGTGAGGGCCCCGCACTCTCCTTTAGGGGCCGCCATTAGACTAGAAGCTGAGTGAGGGCCCACACTCACTGTCCTTTAGTGACACCATTTGTGGCTGAGTGAGGGCCCCGCACTCTTCTTTTGTGACTGCCACTAGAGGCTGCGTGAGGGCCCACAGTCACTGTCCTTTAGTGACGCCACTTGTGGCTGAGTGAGGGCCCCGCACTCTTCTTTAGGGACCGCCACTAGCGGCTGAGTGAGGGCCCCGCACTCTTCATTAGGGGCCGCCATTAGACTAGAGGCTGAGTGAGGGCCCACACTCACTGTCCTTTATTGACGCCTCTTGTGGCTGAGTGAGGGCCCCACACTCTTCTTTAGTGGAGAGGTGTGGCTCACTGGTTAGAGGCGGCAGACCCGTAAGCAGAGAATCGGCCAGGGACCAGGGTTCAATTCCCGACGCGGCAGGGTCGTGGACCAGGGTCAAAACGGACTCGATAATTCTCGCCTCGGTACCTACTCTAACCAGGAACACACTCGGCAACTCTGGGCATTAAGCTTGCCTCATCTCTACAACGTCCCCCCACAGACGCCGGGGATGCCTGGTTTCACCTTGGAGATACCCAGAGAGGGACCATCTCACAGGGATAGCCAGGACGGGTTCCCCAGCGGTCTACAGCGCCGGGACGCCCCGTTGCTGGGGCAGCTGTGCGCTTTACAAGTCTACAACATTTACATTTACATTTAGTGACCACCACTAGAGGCTGAGTGAGGGCCCACACTCACTGTCCTTTATGACGCCACTTGTGGCTGAGTGAGGGCCCCGCACTCTTCTTTAGTGACCGCCACTAGAGGCTGAGTGAGGGCCCCGCACTCTTCTTTAGGGGCCGCCATTAGACTAGAGGCTGAGTGAGGGCCCACACTCACTGTCCTTTAGTGGCACCATTTGTGGCTGAGTGAGGGCCCCGCACTCTTCTTTTGTGACTGCCACTAGAGGCTGCGTGAGGGCCCACAGTCACTGTCCTTTAGTGACGCCACTTGTGGCTGAGTGAGGGCCCCGCATTCTTCTTTAGGGACCGCCACTAGAGGCTGAGTGAGGGCCCCGCACTCTTCATTAGGGGCCGCCATTAGACTAGAGGCTGAGTGAGGGCCCACACTCACTGTCCTTTATTGACGCCTCTTGTGGCTGAGTGAGGGCCCCACACTCTTCTTTAGTGACCGCCATTAGAGGCTGAGTGAGGGCCCACACTCACTGTCCTTTATGACGCCACTTGTTGCTGAGTGAGGCCCCGCACTCTTCTTTAGTGGCTGCCACTAGAAACAGAGTGAGGACCCCACGCTCTTCTTTAGTGACAGCCAGCAGAGGCTGAGTGAGAGAGTCCGTGCTCTTTTTTAGTGACAGACAGTAGAATAGAGGCTGGGGGAGGGGCTCACGCTCTCCTTTAGTGACTGACAGTAGAAGCTGAGTGAGGGTCCTGCGCTCTCCTTTAGGGCTGGCCCCTACAAGTCTCTTCTCTGGAGACAGCCACTAGGGGCTGTGTGAGAGCCCAGTGCTCATGTTATTTACAGCCAGTTGAGGCTGAGTGAGGGTCCCCCGCTCTTCTTTAGTGAATGCCAGTTAGTGAGGGTTCCGCGCTCTTCTTTAGTGACAGCCAGTAGAGGCTGAGTGAGTATTTCGCACTCTTCTTGAGTGACAGCCCCTAGAAGCCGGGCGAGGGACGCCGTTCCTGTGGTGCTCCGTCTCTGCGAGGGTGGGGTGTCCTTTCGAGCGCAGGGAGAGGCCGTGGCACAGGCGGTGTTTGTGGGTGCACCCTGCCCACGCCCGTCCCGGTGCGGGTTGCGACATGTTGGGTGGGTGCTCCGAACAGCGAGGTCAGCCGGGAGCGTCGGCGTTGGAGGCCTTGGGCCGCATTGTGTCTCCCCACGCCTCATCTGCATATAAATCGCCCCGAACTCACCAGGGACGCAGGGTCTGACAGAAAACTCACCAGCTCGAGAAACGTTTAAACGCCTTTGTTTTACCTCATTAGAAAGATGTTTTATAGTAATTAACAACCTAAAGCGCCATGAAGCACCACAGTGACCAGCCCACCTCTGTTGGCTCAGCCAAGTCACTCCCGCGCTTTCTGGGTTAGGGCCTACCTAGGACATTTTCCCATTTACTTGTAGTAACGAGGTGGGCGATTGGCTCAGACGGACAGGTAACTCACACGGGTAGAAACGTTGATGGGATCGGGAAGCGGGTTATACACTGGCAATCGGAGGGCAGAAAACTGACCAGGCCCCTTCGGGTCTCGGAGCACAGGTGCATCTGCGGAGCAGCTGGGAGGCTCACCTGCCAACCAGCATCACTCGAAAGACGTGTTTTGCAAATAGGTGAAATTAATCAGCGTTTCCTGGAACAATGACCTTGAGTATGAACCTTACTGTGTCCTGTGAAGCAGGGAGTGCTTGGGAGGGGGTTCCTGTTCAAAGGAAAACCCCTATTTTCCGGCATAGTTGTGGGAGGCAGGCTGAGAGAGCCGCTGAAAAAAACAATTAAAAAAAAGAGAGAAGGGGAGAAAAATGAGTGCAAGTGTAAGATTCTTTTTAAAGGCCTAGAAATAATATGTTGTGCAAGAGACATTATATGCTGCCTTGTAACCAGCGCAAGAAATCAAACAAAAAACCATAAGCACTGTCAAAGGCAATAGGCCTGGCTTGCATTTTGAGGCGTGAATAAAAATTAAAGACTCTTCTGCAGTGAAAAAAAAACAAAGCATAAAACGATTGCTTTCTGTATACAATGAACCTATTAGATAAAATACTTTATTGGGAGGGTTCTGTGTATTTTTGAGATGTAAAACAGTCCCTTACACTTTGTAATGCAAACAGTTTGCAGTAGGTGGTATGGTACACCACACAGTCAATAGCAGGAGATGGAAAATGCTCCAGGGTGCACAGCCGAAGTCCACTCAATGTATACTTTAAAGATTTGTGACCGTAGCTCTTCCACACAGCTGCACAGTCAAGCCAGTGCTATTAAGACTAGAGTGAGCTGCTCTGAAAACTGACATTTCATGTTGCAGCGTCCGAGAACAGGCCGGGCAGGGTGCAGAGTGGACAGCCCATGCCATGGACTGGGTTTAAGGTGAGAAGGTCCCGGTGACAGTGGGGACACTTGGTGTGATCCTGGGCAGCTAGCTAGCAATTTTGATCTGCGTTGCCTTTACCTGCCATGTGATAGGAACAGTGCGATCTGAGGGTTTGTTCTGCTGCATTAATCCTGGATTGTCGGATCTGCTGTTGAGTTCTGGAACCGTGGGGATAGCCCAGCTGTCTGAGGCCTCCTCGTGTAACTTCTGAGACCCGTAGGGTGTCGCTAGGCTATGTGAGGCTTGGACTTGTAGGTTCTGTGTGGAACGAGAGATAGCTATGCTGTCGGAGGCTTAACCCCGTATGGTCTCGAGGCTAACTCCATTTACTTAAGCCGACACCTGCAATCGTTTTGTAACCTGAGAGATAGTTCTGCAGTCTGAAGTCATAGCCTTTGAGCTCTGTTTTATGCGTGATAGCTCTGGTGTCTTTTGCAGACTCTAGGGCTCTGTGCCCTGCAGGGTAGCTCTGCCTTTTTAGGCCTGTGTCTATGGGTAGCTCTGCTGTCTGGAATGTGGACTTGTAGTTTCCGTGTCACGAGGGAAAGCTTTACTCTGTGAAGACTGGGCCTGTAAACGTTGTCTAACTTAAGCGATAGCTCTGTTGTCTGGGATCTGAGTCGTGTTGCTTATAACCCGGGGGGTAGTTCTGCTGTGTGACGCCTGTGTTTTTAATTTTTGTATAACCTGAGGGATAGCGCTGCTGTGTGAGGCCCGAGCCTATAACTTCTGTGTAACATGAGCGATAGCCTTCTTATTTAGGGCCAGGCTATTTCAGTAGTGTGTAGATCTGTGGAATGGCAGGTGCTGTAAGTTAGAGCTTGTGTGCCCCGCTGAACGTTCAGGATGCATCTGTTATCAGGCTTAAGCATGTAAACGCGGTCTCACCCTATTCCATCTGTTCTTTACATGGCAGGACCCCCTTAATGTTTGTGACGTAAGCAATACAATTCTTTTGATGTAACAAAAAAGAGCGCACATGCCCCAGCTACAGACCCAGGCCTCGTGTTGCCATAACAGAGCCCTGGGCAGAGGGCACGGTTTCAAAGATAAAGACTCCATGCACTGCACGGGCATCACCGACCCTTCTGGAGGAGGGCACCTTGTCCTGGCCACAGATCTGCAGCCTTGTGTTGGCATTGCAGAGCCCTGGGCAGAGGGAGACAGCGGTCTGGCTTTGCGCGGACATGAATGACACTGGTACATTCTTAAGAAGAGTTTAAAAGAACAAAAAGCACCCCGGCATGGACATTAGGCAGGCCCCCCGTGCAGCAGCCTATGTGAATGGGTGCGGGGGCGGGGGTGCGGGGGGGGGGCAGTATCTAAATCTTCAGGGGCCCTTGGTGAGCCCAAGGCCGCTTGTTATCTTTGAGAAATGGGAGACTTGTATTCTGCGGGGGGGGGGGGGGATTAGGGGCTTCATTTTGCTTTACGCTCTGCATCCCAGATATGGATTTATGGCTCTGCGTGACGTGAGAATCCAAGGGCCTGGCGCTGCCTTGGGGACAGATCATGATGCTACTGTTTTGGGGCAGCCATGACCCGGAGATAGCACTGGAAATCTGACGTGCCCTTACTCGGATTGCACAATACTGGCAAATCCGTTGTGTCTCAGAGCGCACCGAGCGTCTGCGGTGGAGCTGGGAGCTGTGTTTACCTCCGTCAATCATTCGAAGAATGCAATGTGTACATAGTTTAAAGGCAGTGCTTCCTGGAACGTCGGCCTTGTGTGTGGGCATTGTTGAACCCACTGCAGAGATCACCGAGGGCAGCTGTTCGCTCCAGGAAGTGCGTAGTAATTATTGGAGATGGCTCTGGCGCTACCCAGAATGCAGTGCTTTGACCACTCTGTGCCACACAGGGCACGATCATGAAAGAAAGACGAGCCATGACTCGCAGGAAACCCCAGGAGTCTCCGAAGTGCTGCTGGGAACCAATCACAGACTTTAAGCCGTCCTCCTGGAAAGCCTTTGTGAATCCCGTTCCGATGTCACTCCCCATCACTGCCTTACTTACTTTAAGATGTGCATGTGAGCCAGTCCATTTACAAGTTCAAAGCCCACGTTTTGGAATTAGAAAGCTGCTTTGGCATTCATAACTAGGGCATTTGCACATGCATACGTCTGATTTACATATGCAGATTGCTCCATGAGCGCCCCGTAGTGTAGGCGTTCTCTATTGAAGCCCACCCTGGCCTCGTGATTCACTGCTGTTTAATATATGTTTACGTAAATGGTAAAGTCTTATACATTTGTATACAGCGCCTCTAAAAAGGTGGCCATACTATCATCACATGGTCTACTACAGGCCATTTCAGTAAAGACGCTTATTTCTGATGGCTTGTTTTTTTATATAGTGCTGCAAACTGCAGTTTTGTTGCCTCTAAGCGCTTTAAACAAATGGGCTTGGTATTACTCAGTTTAATTTTACTCAATGTATTGACCGTAAAACGACGGAAAGCTCAGTCGACCTTTCCGGTACGTGATCTTGTTGAGACCTCCAGGTCACTGGGAAGTATTTTAACTCGCTGAGCCATTTTGCGGATGACACCACTGTGCTGCTTTTCACCAACGCCGAAAATCGAACAGGCCCTTCTAACATATTTCAAAGCCACTCGCCACGAATTGAAGTTAAAAGAAAGAAAACACACGCCTGAACATTGGTGCCAAGAGTTTATGATAAATCAATTAATTTCAAACGTATATTTCAAAAGGAAGTCCGTGTATCCCCTTTTCAATCCAAGCACGTGCGTTTTGTGGAATTGTCTCTCTGGGGGTTTCAACAGAGCAGGGCTAGCGGTCAAAGGAGGGCAGAATGTGTACTCGAGGGCAGGGATTATGGGAGGCAGAGGGAGGGAGGTGGGGGAGACCTTTGGAAACGCTCCCTCGAGTTCACACTATAAACACAAACCAGAATCCGGATGTGACATGGGCCTGAGTCATCTCTGATGTCATCATAAGCTTCTCTTTCTAAGGCCGGAAGGACACGATGGGGCAACACCTTTTTGGGTAGCCTGGTTCCTGGGACAGAAATTGGCCCCTGAGACTTCAGAGTGAAGGGTTTGCCCCACCTACCTACCTACCATGGAGGTGGGCGGGTGGTCCATTTCTGAGAGATGCCAATAACTTAACCAGGTGCGAAAAATCGCATGTTGCAGAATTCAGTGTATACCGCCAAACTGTGAACCAAAGGCGGAAGAGCACCAGCTTGTCTGCCTCGCCCTGGGGTGGATGAAGCCAGCTCCTCCGTGATGCTGCAGAGTGCCCCTGCGAGCTATGGAACTCATCTGCCGGCTGGTACCCAAGTGCCCACAATCGTGTGGCCGGAGTCTGGCAGCTCTGATACACTGGCCCCTATCATCACACCTGTAGGAAGATATTCACCTGGCTCAATCTGATAGGTGTCAGGTTGGGACAAGTAGAAGGGATCAAAAAACCTTGAGGAGTTGCCTCAGTGCGCTGCCCCAGAAGCACCAAATGGGCATCAACCGCAGGTGCACCAGGGTAAGTACTGTGCAGGACACAGTCATCGGTCCGCCTTGTCCAAAGCCATTGAGTAGAATCCTTCGAGTTTGTTCACGCCCCCCTGACAAGGACTCTTATGGTCCTGGCCATGCTCAGTTCCTCGAGTCCTCCTCAGAGCAGATCTAGACTGATGAACCCTGCTCTTGCCCTAAAGGTCAGTCAGCTCCTAATATCCCGTCGGCATGGCTTTGTTGAAGACCAATGCTTGTTGTCCCAGTGATGCAAGATGTGAAGCTCTGACATCTGTGTGCCGCAGAGCTCATTCTTCAGTCCAACTGAATACAAAGAACTGGTCCTGGATGATCAGTTCCTCTCTAGTTTAGGGGTCACTGGCAGAAAGCAGAGGAGTCCAAAGGGTGTGCCATGTTCAAGATACAGAAATCTGATCAGGCAGTAACAGGGACATCTTTCAGGGCATTTGCACAACAAAGTGGATGGGAGCGGCACAAAGTGTTCAAAGGAGAGTACATTTTAGGAGCGGGAGTTCAGACTGCATGAGTGGGGCCAAAGATGGCGTCAAATAATGCATGAAGGTAGTGATGGTCGATACATCTCAGCAGAGGTACCTCAGTGTTTAACAGTTCTGGCTGCAGAGCATCTCAGTCAAATCTACTCTGGTCCCTTCTTTGTTCTCTGAGAACTTTGGCTTTGCAAGATAACTGCATGGATTCCCTAATCCTTCCAAGATGGCCTACAGGGCTTGCAAGGGAAAATCTGCATGAAGTCTGTCACATCAACAAAGGCACCTTGGAGGGGAGCAGGCCGGGAATATCGAATCCCGAATATCCATGGGACAGAATATCCTTCCAACAATCTCAAGGGACACGTATCCAGGATTCCAATTCCAGGTCTGATGTTGGTGTTTCTGGGGCCACCTTTGGGTACAAGTCATGATAGCCAGGATACGCGCCTCTATGATGTATATGGGTATACCAAGGTTTATAGAACCTGAAGAGGGCACCATATGTAAGATACTCACTACAGGTTTTTGGCATTACTGAGCCCGGGGCAGATTACTTTATCCATGAGAAAGACTTGAGAACACATTTGGACGTCACTGAGCCGGTCACTGCCTTGGGTAGGGGCAGAGTATCCAGCGTACAGACTTTAATACTGGGCCTTGAAGCCCCCCCCCCCAAGCAGAAGGCCTCATTTGTTGATTCCAGGGTTAATTTGGAGATTCCAGAGCCTGGAACAGCTTACAAAATATCCTGTACTCTGTATTCTAGCCTTGTTGGATCATTGCCCAGTCTGCTAGCTTCTGTAGTAGAGTTCAAAATATCCAGGATACCGCCTCCATATGTAGCATGCTCACCTTCTGCTTGTATAACCAAAGGCTTAGTTCATAGATGACCGGCTGTCCCCCTGCATGGGTTTAGACAGGCAATCCCTCTTCACAAGTGCTTGTTCAGTTTCATCCCTGCCTCTCATTTGAACATTTGTCAACTATTTCATCCCAGACAGAGCGAGGATCATTGACACAACGCATTGCAACACATTTTTTTTCCTGGCTCATACACTTGGAGATCTTCTATCAAAATCAAGCGTGGACCATGCCCCTGCGGCGCGTCAGAGTGTTGTACAAAAAAACAAGGAAAGGGAATAGAAAAGGGACCGTATGATCCACACTGGGACATCAAAAGAATATGACCCTTTACTCCGCACGCGTTTACAACGCGTGCCATTACCCCACATTTTTTACTCCAAAATATTTTACAACTGAGGGCTTTACAACGCAATCCATTACAACGCATTGTCCATTACAACGCAATTTACTATTCTAACTCCACCAGGGCGTTGTACTGGTTTGCGGTGTAAAGCCCTGCCTTGTAAAAGATTTTGCGGAGTAAAAAATTCAGGGTAATGGACTGCGTTGTAACGCAGTCGTTGTAAAGGATGTTTACCACAACAAAAGAACCATTATGGTCCAGCCAATGTGTTTTGTAGTGGTAACCGGGGTCCCTCTGTCTTCAGATCTCCACTGGAACCTTCCTGCCACACCCGATGTGAGAACTTGGACCTGTTTCGGCTGCAGGAGCCCAGGCGAGATGGCGCGCTCTTGTGATGCTGAAGATCTAGCACGTTAAGAAGAGGCCACTTACCTTGGAAGTTAAGGCTTGAGCTTAAACTATCCCTTGAGCAGCATCGGAATAGTGTTTTCATTATTTATTTTGTCTGGGTATGTACAGAGTACGATCGTGGCCTCAAGGAAGCCTGTTTCTCAGTGTGTTCTTCCTGTTTCTCAGGTTGCTCTTCCTGTTTCTCAGTGTGTTCTTCCTGTTTCTCAGTGTGTTCTTCCTGTTTCTCAGGGTGCTCTTGGTGGTTCATTGTCTTTGGAGTGTGGTGCGAGGGTGTGTTTTGCTAGCGCCGCCAGAGGCTTTCATCTTGCTTGCCAAATCGCATGGTTTCATCCCTGGACAGACTTGGCCGATTAGACAACATGCTTTGAAGTTGATGGAAGGCGAAGCCAGTGCAATTTGTTCAGAGCGTGGGTGGCACCTTCTGATTCCTCGTGGTTTTGGATCTGATGGGCCGCTGTGTACAGAACACACTTGAGGCCAGTTGGCAGGGCGTTAACCTAGTTCATATGCGATGATGGTGAACTTTTGTGGGAAGCAAGACTTCATTTCGTCATGCGGCCTGGGGTATTTTTCTGAAATCTATGTAAAAGCGTAGACATTTGACTCGGGTTGAAGGACGGGGAGATCCGTTCCGCAGAGCCATGCCTGGACCAGACATGGCGGTGTGCTGCCAGTGACTGGAGGAAGCTTGGTTGGGTTGAGTTTAAGGGAGATGTCCTGTAGCTGTGTCTGAATAGTTTCAGGCATGATATGGACCAATTGTCAGATAAAGTTGTGTTTCGTTGCTTTCTTTGGGAACTTTGGTGTCCTCCTGGTGAAGTAACTTTGAGTTGTTCCACGTTAATACTCCACGTTGAATAACTTAAGCGGCCCTGATTGAGCCTTGTGTGATGCTTATGTGACAGGGAGAAGTGGAAAACGGGGTAAGTCTATTTGCACACTTAAGAGGGCCATAATCACAAAGTTCAATTTACATGTGTAGATTTACTCACATGTACATTTACTCTTGTATATAAGTGTAAGTTTGAGGTTTTTACTAGTCAACATTTCCCGAGTGCCGATTTACACCTAAGTGTAGACTTACATGTACCCATCTCCTCAGTTCAGAGGATGAAGACATCTAAGATAGAATTAATGAGTGTTAAGTTATTACTAATAAACTTTCACGCTTAGGCAGTGATCTTCGCCATTGGGGCGACTATCTCTCTGTAGGAAAGTATAAAGAAAATTAATAAAATTGATCAATTCTTAAAAAATGATCAACATTTTTTAAATGTAAACTGATGTAAAATATTATCAACCTTGAATTAATACAATAAAATGTTACATTACATTAACTCATCATTAAATAAATATAGAAAATATATTATTGTTTATAAAAAAACAAAACTCACTAGCATCTTAATAGTTAACAAGTGTGTATTACATTCAATGAATAGGTATATTAGTTTGTATTAATTTACCAAAATTCAAAAAATGTATTTACAAATTTAATTACATTTTTAAATAAATCAGTTAATTGTTTTCAAAATCATAGAATATTTTTTTTTTTAATCAAGATACGTTTTTAACAACACAATTTAATGTATTTCTTATTATTTCTTATTGGGAGTCATTTTATGTCCCTATCTCCATTATTTTGTGTCATAATGAGTTGCAGATCCTGAGGATGGTCACGTGTGGTAGTGGGCTTATTACAAGGTTGAGCCGGACTACATTTAATCTCGTTTTGGGCCTGTTATGGCTGGATTAACTCTAGAGGTCTCGTTTGTGAATAGCAAAGGCTTACTCTTTTGTTAATTGATCTTTATATTTGCATGTCCCTTCCTAAACTCCTCCGTACACCCCACACCACTAGGAGTAAGCATTTTCCAGACACTCCCCCGGACCCTCCCACATGTACTCCCAAAACGTATACCAACATGTACAGAGATCTCTGCATAGAGGAGGCAGGAGTGTTCGTGGTCTCCGCCAGTAGGTTTTTTAATAGCATTTTGTAGGGCAGGAGTGTTACTACTGTAATAATATTTCACATACTGCAAAATGCAGTTTATGCATCTGGCCCATGGATTTATCCGAGTGGAAGGAAGTGAAACTGGTCTGGTCAAGTGGCTTATTGGACTAATGGGCCCACTGTAGGGGCCTGTGATCGACCTCATGGGCACAGGTTCAAATCCTGGTGGGTCCACTCAGCCTTTCATCCTTCTGAGGTCGATAAAGTGAATACCATTGAGTTGGGTAACAATAAATATCTGTTATTCAGCCCCAATATATACTCTTCTGGGTAAACGTGCGCTTTACAAATACACATGCATGTATGCAGAACCCTGTCCCTGTGGTGTCCCTGCTTTGGAAGCCCGGCAGTAGTAGTGCCAGATGGTGGACGGTGTCGAAGGCCACTGACATCATGGAATAGCAGCCACATACACATAGCCTCCCTATGCCGCTGCGGCTGCAGATATCACAGTTTAAGGAAGGAAACGGGGTGACACGTACAGTGTTTGGTGTCATGAAACCAAGGCACAAATGTCTGAGCAGTGGTCTTCAAACGTTAAGTGCGTTCAGAAAGCAAAACTAAGCAAAGAAAAAGCAACTCTATGGCGGCCTTGAAACCAGCTGGAAAGGCAAAGAAAATCCCTGGTTTGTCAGCTGGCTCAGCCGCCTGCGTGGTGCCAGCCTACTGCTCGCTGGAGTTTCTCACAAAGGTAGAGTGTGGTTTCTAATGCTGGAATATCACAGCTCGCTCTGGGCACACAGCCCTGCCCTCTTTTTCCGCCCTCCTGTCGGTTTTCCACGGAGTGACTGCTACTGTGTTGTTAAATCTGTTATCTGACCCTTAGGGGCCCATCACTCCCCTCGCAGATATGATTCCTCGAATTTTTTACCTACCACTGAATACACTTTTGTGTACTTAGTAACTGGTACAGTTGGGAGCCTGCTCACTAGGAGTCGCACCCGGTGCCAATGCGAGGAATCTGCTGCTTGTTCGTCCCATAAGCACCCCCCCCCCCCCCCTCTAGGTTAGAAACAGTATATCCCCCCACCCCCCCCTCTAGGTTAGAAACAGTTCCACACCCCTCTTTCCCCCCAAGTGTGGATTGGTGTAGAGGTCCAGTAAAGGTATAGATGGTCTTTACCAGTCTGCAGTGTCTACATAAGCGTACGTTACGCTGTGTTCCTCTCTGTGCACCAACATACAGTTAATGTACAAAGGTAAACATATATAAATGTTTAAAGTTCATGCAGTTACTATCTGTTTGCAGTGTCCGGCGCAGGAACGCCCTGCCCATATGTTCAGGGAGCATTGACTCTTCCCCATGTGTTGTTGCTGTCTTCAGTTCCTTATGTAACACTGTGACTGCTCAAGCGATGTCCTTAATGAGTTTGGTGACAATCTTCACGCTACACCTACTCACACTAGTGAGTGTGCATTGCACCTGGCCCTTCCTGTCTCTGAGTGTGACTCACACCTGCTCTACCTGTCCTTCTCTTGCAGGGCTGGTCCTTCAGTGACTCTGTGTGTCCAGCAGGGTAAGCCGTGAGAGAGAGAGAGACTGCTCCGAGGATATTGCTGGACTCTGGCTTCTGCCCGCTGCCCTGCGGGTTGGGTTTGAGGCGGCTCTGCGGACTGCGCGGAGCTCTGTGCACCCTGGCTGGTGCCCATTCAGCCACAATGGTTTTCCAAGCTGTGGGAAAGCTGCTAGGCTACAAAAAACAGTAAGTCCACTAATACGTTCTCTTCTTTCAATTCCCCCCTCTGACGCAGAGTCTGTCCTCTACGTTGATGTGTTGAGACCAATCCCGGGCTGCCCCCTTGTCCCACTCCTGCGACACACATTCTCCTCCACTATGTTGATGTGCTGAGACCAATCCCGGGCTGTCCCCTTGTCCCTCTCCCGCCTCGCAGACTCCTCCCCTATGTTGATGCGCTGAGACCAATCCCGAGCTGTCCCCTTGTCCCTCTCCCGCCACGCACACTCCTCCCCTATGTTGATGCGCTGAGACCAATCCCGGGCTGTCCCCTTGTCCCTCTCCTGCGACACACATTCTCCTCCGCTATGTTGATGTGCTGAGACCAAACCCGGGGTGTGCCCTTATCGCTCTCCCATCACGCACACTCCTCCCTTATTTTGATGTGTTGAGACCAATCCCGAGCTGTCCCCTTGTCCCTCTCCCGCCACGTACACTCCTCCCTTATTTTGATGTGTTGAGACCAATCCTGGGCTGTCCCCTTGTTCCTCTCCCGCCACGCACACTCCTCCCTTATTTTGATGTGTTGAGACCAATCCTGGGCTGTCCCCTTGTTCCTCTCCCGCCACGCACACTCCTCCCCTATGTAGATGCGCTGAGACCAATCCCTGTCATGTGATTATATACAAATGACAGGGCCAATTGGGCCACTGTCGGAACCATCACAAAGTGAAAATAGTAGATGTAGAACCAATAATAAACGTAGAACACAACCAGTAATTACTGGCACATTAGAGGCATAAATCAGGGTGCATAAATCACAGTACATGAATCACATTTCCTATGCACCACATAAATCACATTAGGGCCTGGCGCCCTATTAACTTAACAGTCCCCCTGGCCGACTGGCCTTCTTAGAGGGCTCAAATGCCCTATGTCCCAAATGTCAGGGCGGCTGCCATTGCAGCAACATTCAAAAGTGCGCAATTACGCTGGGGCACATGAGTGTACCTCACTCCTGTCTCACTAAAGATGCCCCCAAAGAAATGTCAGCCGAAACGTTGAAGCTGCCGCTAATTGCCGTGCAGCTGTGAAATAGAACGTGGGCCTGGGCACTCACTGTGCCCTTTGGGTTGGTCCCCATCGGGACTCTATCATAAATATGCCACAAACATTGCTGCTGCCCGTGCTGGTGCGGCGCAGCTGGGAATAACCAAAGTGAATGGGCCCTGGCACATCTGTGCCTCTTCATCCCCACTGGGCCTCTCTAAATCAAACTGGCCCCATCGGTGCAGCTGCCCTCTAGCAAGCTGGGCAGCTGTAGACAATGGCCAAACTGGAAAGCACAGGCCCCTCTGGACCCTCTCTCAACAACTATGCCCATCGTTGGGGCGGCCCGCTCTCCCACAGGTCCGCCCAGACACTAGAACCGACACTGTGTCTTGAACGGCACCAACTGGGTGCCGAGAAATGTCCCCAAGCCCCCACGGAGACTTTGTACAGTCATTGCGGCGTCCCGCCAGAGATCAGCCCTCACTCACCGGGCTCTTTCTCGCTGCGGGACCGGCACCACTTCTCCCTGTCTCCTCTCTCGATTCGGGATGCTTCATCTGCTCTCTTCTCCGGTCTCAGGCGACATTTTCTTCCGTGCGGCGGGGGCAGGCACCTACAATGTGCCTCGGGCCCCCTCTGCCTCAATCACCACGGGCTGCTGCATGGACTTCTCCCGGCTCTTCCGTGGACGTGGGGCTTCATTCTGTGATGTAGAAGTCCCGCTCCACATCAGGCACCATGTTGCCTGACTTCCTCTCTGGCTGCGCTGCCATTGGCAGCCTCCAGCCAGTCCTTTTTACTTTCGGATCGGACCGCAGCAGTGAAACGCGGGTTGGGCTCCCGCTTCGATTAAAGATACTGGCGGGGTGGGCACCCCCCAGAACAAGCACACAAGCGGAGTGGGCACCTGCAAGCTAAAATAAAACTTAAAACTCCTCCATGCAGGGTAGGCACCCGCTGCAAACACAACCACGTGGGGTGGGCACCCGCTCCTCTTGGCACAACGCGGCTAACATTAACATAAAGCGGGGTGGGCAGCCACTCCCAAGGCATCACGGGGGATTCCCTATGATGGGGATTCCCTCTCAAAGGAGGCTGCAGCTCAGCGTTGCGCAGCCCACGCTCTTCCTCTTTGGGGGAATTAAAATACCGCGCTCACCAGGCTCTGGAGGCAAACAAAGTCCTTAGGTTCATGGGGCATAGCTGGGCCCAGGGAGGCCAGCACACAGGGTACTCCAGCAGGGAGGTAAGCCCCCATGGCGGTTCCTCCTGGGCCCCAGTAGCAGCCAGCCCCCAGCAAGTCAGGAACAGCACCACACATGGGGTCACAGCCCCAACATTTATACTCCTTTCTGCTTTGTTCTGCAGTGTAGGGTTTGGGGGAACCAGATGCAACTGGTTCAGGGGGGATTTGGAGCACTTTGTTTTCCAAGCTCCTCTTCCCCTTTCTCAGGTGGGGGCTAAGTGATCAGACACACCACAGGGGGCGGAGCCAGCATTGTATAGGCTGGGCACAGTCCTATTCAGAGTCAGGGGATTACTACTCCCAATGCAGATGTCCCATTCAGCCTAGTGCTGACTCACCCTGCTCCTCCTGGAGCCACACACACCTCCCAGCCCCTGTCACTCACAAGCCAGACATGCAATTCACATCAGACAGGCAGACACATAGCACACAGAAATTCCAACTTCTAAAAGTGGCATTTCTCAAATAGACATAATAAATCTGCGCACGGCTTTGCGCAGCATTTATTATTACAATTCCATACATACTAAACTCGACCACGCTGCAACTCCTATATCAGGAATTACCACTGACACACTGATCAGGGAATCCCCAATGCATTCCTATGGGAGGGCAGACCAATCTTACCAACTGTAACACAGAGAGCGCACACACTTTACACTGGACGGCAGTGCTAAAGTGCCCAGAGGCCTAAAACCTCCAACACCATGTCAGAAATAAGGCAGGGAGAAAGGCAAAAAGTTTAGGGAAGACCCTACAAAAAGGGCCAAGTCCAACACAACCCCCCTCCAGCCAAAACGCAGGGTAGACCATTCACCACCTTGATGGTATTCCCTGTCTTGGGCAATAGAACACGGACGTGGGCCTGAAACTGCAGAGACACCCTCCAGTTCTACGCCACTCTGAACCCAGGTGGTTCCCTCTGTCAAAGCTCTCAGGTCCAACTGGTACTACCTAGCTGTCCACAGCCAGGACCAGGCCCTAGGCCACCCAGATGTCACTGGTCCTTGCCAATCCACAGAGTGGGGGGCAGTAACCCCTGGCACATAGTAACCATTCTCCACTCTTCCTCTCATCAGGGCAGTTCCAAACTGCCACTGATCCTCCAACCTAGGGTCCGCACCCTCAGGCTGACCAGAAGTCACGGGTGAGGCGCTCCTCTCCCTACCTCTTCTTCTGGGGTTCCGTACCCTCCTCCTTGGAGAGGCACCCCAGGAACACAAATTTCACCAGCTGAAACTCCCTAACAGGAGGCCAGCTCACTCAGACCCTCGGAGACTCTTGTCTTCAGAAAAACAAAGCACACAGCACAGTTCCTCTTGAAGCAGGGGTGGGACACAGTACACAGCAAAGTCCCTTAGTCCTCTTCCTCAGCAGGAACTGCAAACTGTAGGTCAGCCCCCAGACACACAGCAATGGCGGCACTTTTCCTCAGTCTATTCAGCTGTCCTCTTTGGCAGGGATTCCCCCTCGATCACGAAGTTTCCAAGTCTCCCAACCTAGGGCCTAAACCCTCAGGTTGCACCAGGGTCAGAGGCGAGGGCTCCCTCCCTCTTCACCGCCTTCCAGAGTTCTGCACCCTCCCACCTTGGAGCGATACCCCTGGAAGCCAAAACCGGTCAGGACACTGGTTACAGAAGTCCTTCCCTCCAGGTCAGGCAGATCCTGAACCTGGCCTCCCAACCTTGGGGCTGAACACCGCGACTGAGCACTTGCCTGGCACGCCAGGACTTCTGGGGATGCACACAGTATCCCCCCGAGTGTAAAACATGACTAATGTGTTGTGTGACAGTCTGCCTGGCGCAGATCTCCCGACCCATGTCCATCTGACAGTGCGTGAAGATCCCCCAGGACAGAGGTGGTGTCGCCATGGTCACTCCTAGGAGACTCAGCCCTTCCGGCTGGGCCCTGACCCATTGGTTCTCCCACTGGGGAACACATCCCCCCTCTCAACCCTCACTCTGGACTTCTGCACCCTCCCAACTGAAGCGGCACCGCCAGACACCAGAACCGCTGGAGCTCTGCTTACAGACACTCCACGTTCTTCTGACACTAGGAGACCCTCGTCAAATGGCCTACAAGTGCAGCCTAGGCCCCCGACCTGGCGCTCCCTTAAGGAACCCTCCAGGCCCTGAGACTGGATTTCTGGCACCTTGGGACACACAATCCTACACTCAGTCCTTCTTCACTGAGACAGGACGTGAGCCCCTACACCCCTCCCACTACACTGGGACCTAGCTGGGCTACACTGAACCTCTTCCACCACACAGGACCGGAAGATACCCAAGCCACTACTTTTGGAATCACTCCCCAATGCCTCTCCAGACCCTCCGGCACACAGCCAGAGGTCTGCCTCCCGTGCAAGCTCCCTGGGATCAGAGGACTTACACCCCAACAGGTGTTGGCGCAACCCCAGAAAACAATTACTGAACACGTGCTCTCTGACAACCAGGTTGAACAGCCCTTCAAAATCATTTACCGTGCTAACCATCAACCAATCGTCCAGTGCATCACAACATTCCTCCACAAACTCCCCCCAACACTCGTGAGACAGTTCCTTACTGCCCCTGAATCTCAATCTGTACCCCTCTAACTGGGAACCAGGTACCATACACTGGGAAATGGGAATGGGACTTCCTGCACTGGACTCCATATTGCTGCCACCACTGGATCCCACCCTTACTGGTGAATCCAGACAACTCAAACTACACTCAGGGGATAACCTACCCTCCAGAGCTAGCCTCTTCTCCTCCACACTCAGCTGCGCTAGCTCCACATGGAGCCTTCCCAATGCCAGCTGATACTCCCTTTCTTCCCTCCTATCCACCCACTCCTCTGGGGACAGGAAAAGGGATGGGGCACGGACCCTGGCACTGGACCCAGCAAGGGACTCCCTATCTATGGGATCCTCCCCACCTACTGGCGTCCTCGCCCTGTCATTTTCTCTCTTCTGCCACCCAAATAAAAGAGCAGAAAACACCATTTATAAATGACACTCTTGAGGAGAAAACTAAATCAGTAGAAATAATCCACAAACGTGATTCTCTAAATGCAGAGTTTGTAGTGCAACCAGTTGTCGCTGTGGTACTGCGCAAACGCAAATCCTATCCTCACCGCTGACAACCAATGTTAGCAATGGGATTTCTGGTTGGCTAAGGCTTGCGCCAAAGCCAGACAGAAACCACCACTCTAGTCAGGGCAAGGAAGTTACACGCTGAAGATAACCCCTGCTCACCCCCTTGGTAGCTTTGCACGAGCAGTCAGGCTTATCCCAGAGGCAATGTGTAAAGCGTTTGCGCAACACACACACACACACAGCAGAAACACACTAGGCACACCACAAAAGAAACTCCACACAAGGTTATATAAAAAACAGGCTTTGTATTATCATAAACACATTAGAAACATAACCACACATTTACACTGTGCCAGCTGACACTAGACAATATTCACAGGGGATTATATACACATGACAGGGCCAATTGGGCCACTGTCGGAACCATCACAAAGTGAAAATAGTAGATGTAGAACCAATAATAAACGTAGAACACAACCAGTAATTACTGGCCAACACTGTACTATGCATTATCCTGCAACATAAATCATATTATGCACAGTATCCCATCAGGGGCAAAATATATTATGCGTCAACATCATAAGCCTAAACATATTAAACCATAGCATCCTAATCAGAGATCACATTAGGCACAACTCACAATGGAGAATAACCTCACAAGCATAAACCACAGTAGGCAAATAACCTCATAAACATAAACCACATTAGAGGCATAAATCAGGGTGCATACATCACAGTACATGAATCACATTTCCTGCGCACCACATAAATCACATTAGGGCCTGGCGCCGTATTAACTTAACAGTCCCCCTGGCCAACTGGCCTTCTAAGAGGGTTCAAATGCCCTGTGTCCCAAATTTCAGGGTGGCTGCCAATGCAGCAACATCCAAAAGTGCGCAATTACGCTGGGGCACATGAGTGTACCTCACTCCTGTCACACTAAAGATGCCCGAAAAGAAATGTCAGCCTAAACGTTGCAGCTGCCGCTAATTGCCGTGCAGCTGTGAAATAGAACTTGGGCCTGGGCACTCACTGTGCCCTTTGGGTGGGTCCCCACCGGGTCTCTATCATAAATATGCCGCCAACATTGCAGCTGCCCACGCTGGTGCGGCGCAGCTGGGAATAACCAAAGTGAAGGGGCCCTGGCACATCTGTACCCCTTCAGCCCCACTGGGCTTAAATCAAATGGCCGCCATCATTGCAGCTGCCCTCTAGCAAGCGGGGCAGCAGTAGACAATGGCCAAACTGGAAGGCACGGGCCCCTCTGGGCCCTCTCTCAACAACTATGCCCATCGTTGGGGTGGCCCACATTCTCGCGGGACCGCCCAGACACTAGAACCGGCACTGTGTCTTGAACGGCACCAACCGGGTACCGAGAAATGCCCCCAAGCCCCCACGGGACTTAGTACAATCATTGCGGCCTCCCACCAGAGATCAGCCCTCACTCACCGGGCTCTTTCTCACTGCGGGACCGGCACCACTTCTCCTGGTCTCCTCTCTTGATTCGGGAGGCTTCATATGCTCTCTTCTCCGGTCTCAGGCGGCATTTTCTCCTGTGCGGCAGGGGGCAGGCACCGACAATGTGCATCGGGCCCCCTCCGCCTCAGTCACCACGGGCTGCTGCAGGGACTTCTCCCGGCTCTCCTGTGGACACGGGGCTTCGCTCGATGATGCGGAAATCCCGCCCCACATCAGGCACCACGTTGCCTGACTTGCTCTCCGGCTGCGCTGTCATTGGCAGCCTCCAGCCGGTCCTTTTCACTTTCGGATCGGGCCGCGGAGGTGAAACGCGGGGTGGGCACCCGCCAGAACAAGCACACAGCGGGGTGGGCACCCGCAAGCTAAAATAAAACTCCTCCATATGGGGTGGGCACCCGCTGCGAGCACAAGCACACAGCGGGGTGGGCACCCTCTCGCAATAAAACAAAAAGCAGGGTGGGCTCCCGATCGAGAACAAATACTCGGGGTGGGCACCCGCTCCTCTTGGCACAATGCGGCTAACATAAACATTAAGCGGGGTGGGCACCCGCTCCCAAGGCATCACGGGGGAATCCCTATGATGGGGATTCCCTCTCAAAGGGGGCAGCAGCTCAGCACTGCGCAGCCCACACTCTTCCTCTTCAGGGGAATTAAAATACTGCGCTCACCAAGCACTGGAGGCAAACAAAGTCCTTGGGTCCATGGGGCATAGCCGAGCCCAGGAAGGCCAGTACACGGGCCCTCCAGCAGGGAGGTAAGCCCCCACGGCGGTTCCTCCTGGGCCCCAGCAGCAGCTAGCCCTCCAGCAAGTCAGGAACAGCACACCAGCATAGCACACATGGGGTCACAGCTCCTACATGTATACTACTTTCTCCTTTGCTCTGCAGTGTAGGGTTTGGGGGAATCAGATGCAACTGGTTCAGGGGGGATTTGGAGCACTTTGTTTTCCAAGCTCCTCTTCCCCTTTGTCAGGTGGGGGCTAGGTGATCAGACACCCCACTGGGGGCGGAGCCAGCATTGTACAGGCTGGGCACAGTCCTATTCAGAGTCAGGGGATTACTACTCCCAATGCAGATGTCCCATTCAGCCCAGTGCTGACTCCCTCCTAGAGCCACACGCACCTCCCAGCCCTTCTCACTCACAAGCCAGACATGCAATTCACATCAGACAGGCAGATACATAGCACACAGAAATACCAACTTCTAAAAGTGGCATTTCTCAAATAGTCATAATAAATCTGTGCACACCATTGCGCAGCATTCATTATTACAATTCCATACATACTAAACCACGCTGCTCCTCCTATATCAGGAATTACCACTGACACACTGATCAGGGAATCCCAAATGCATTCCTACGGGAGAGCATGCCAATTTTACCAACTGTTACACAGAGAGCGCACGCACTTTACACTGGACAGCAGTGCTAAAGTGCCCAGAGGCCTAAAACCACCAACACCATGTCAGAAATAAGGCGGGGAGAAAGGCAAAAAGTTTAGGGATGACCCTGCAAAAAGGGCCAAGTCCAACACCCACCATGCACACTCCTCCCCTATGTTAAAGCGCTGAGACCAATCCCGGGCTTTCTCCTTGTCCCTCTCCCGCCACACACACTCCTCCCCTATGTTGATGGGCTGAGACCAATCCCAGGCTGTCCCCTCGTCCTTCTCCCGCACATTCCTCCCCTATGTTGATGCTCCGATACCAATCCCGAGCTGTCCCCTTGTCGCTCTCCCGCCAGGCACTCTCCTCCCCTATGCTGATGCTTTGAGACCATTCATGGGCTGTCCTCTTATCACTCTCCCGCCACGCACACTCCTCCCCTATGTTGATGCTCTGAGACCAATCCCGGGCTGTCCCCTTGTCCCTCTCCCACCACGCACACTCCTCCCCTATGTTGATGTGTTGAGACCAATCCAGGGCTGTCCCTCTCCTGCCACACACACTCCTCCCCTATGTTGATGCTCTGAGACCAATCCCGGGCTGTCCCCTCGTCCGTCTCCCGCACACTCCTCCCCTATGTTGATATGTTGAGACCAATCCAGGGTTGTCCCTCTCCCACCACGCACACTCCTCCCCTCTGTTGATGCTCTGAGACCAATCCTGGGCTGTCCCCTTGTCCCTCTCCCACCACGCACACTCCTCCCCTATGTTGATGTTCTGAGATCAATCCTGTGCTGTCCCCTCGTCCCTTTCCCGCACACTCCTCCTCTATGTTGATGCTCTGAGACCAATCCTGGGCTGTCCCCTTGTCCCTCTCCCACCACGCACACTCCTCCCCTATGTTGATGTGCTGAGATCAATCCCAGGCTGTCCCCTCGTCCTTCTCCCGCACACTCCTCCCCTATGTTGATGCTCTGAGACCAATCCTGGGCTGTCCCCTCGTCCCTCTCCCGCCACGCACACTCCTCCCCTATGTTGATGCTCTGAGACCAATCCCGGGCTGTCTCCTCGTCGCTTTCCCGCCAGGCACTCTCCTCCCCTATGTTGAAGCTTTGAGACCAACCCTGGGCTGTTCTCTTATCACTCTCCCGCCACGCACACTCCTCCCCTATGTTGATGTCTGGATTCTTCTTCCTCTCCCAGCAGCGGGAAGCCTGTAAAGGACAAGCGGAAGCTAGCCACCGAGGCAGACAAGCCCTACCTGGATCCCCGCTATGTCTCCGCACGCATTGTTGACACGGACATATTGATGCTGGTGGCGCTGCCCAAGGGAGTGAACGTGGATGAATGGCTGGCTAGCAACGGTAAGTTCTGCTCTTGCAGCAGTAGGAATAGGACGTCACTGTCTCAATGGGAATTCCACTGTTTAGCGTGTCTTTGGGCTCGCAGGTACCTGTTTGAGTTTTTCGGGTTTTTATTATGATGTTGGGTTGAGAGTTGTGGGAGGGATAGCCACTGCCATGCCACAAAGTGTTGGAGAACTCTGCCTTGGTAGGAATGTTCACATGTGGAGCAGCAGGTGACCTTCATTGCAAACCCATGTGCCCGCTTCATGGGGGCGCGTGCTGTCGCTGCACTTTGTTCTTCCATGCTGTGCCACTTTCAGCTCGTGGGTTTCAATAAGTGCAGAAATTCCATGATTTTTCAAAAAACACATTCCTTGTTTTCCCATGAATCCCTGATGCAGGTGTCCATGCACCTTAACGGAAGACTGATTTTCAGGTGGACCAGAGTTTTGTGCCGTATAAGGCTTAATCCTGTAAATGGCCACTCGAGAACCAAGTCCTGTATATCATCTTTAGTGTGGTGCTGTATGTCTCCTCTGGCGTGAGCACTGTATGTGTCCCCATGTGCCAAGCTCTGTATGTCAATTCACAGCCAAGCCATCCAAATGCCACTGTAAAGGGTCCACCTTCTTGCCTGCTGGTGCTGAGTCATATAGTCAATAGTGAGCGCCCGGAGCCAAGCCTGGTATGTCCTATCGGGTGTTGGGTCCTGTTTGTGCTGCATTCTATCACCCTTCGTGTTTGCCTCCCACCCTCACATTTGAACTATGAGTATGTATATCTGATTCTACAATGGGCTGGAAGCTGGTTATGCAATCCCTCTGTTGATTTCTCCAGGAAGGTGATGTCACCAGCCGTTCCTGGCCGCACTCCAGCTGCCAGCATCCTGTAAGCACCTTGTGCCAAGCGACTCACCGTGGTGCCATTTCCCGCGCAATGCTGCCAGCATTCCACGCTCTCTGGCATAGCGGCGCGCATGACGGGTGCACGAGGACAGCGCCGCGGTGACTGCCCCGTGCGTTTCTGGGTAGTTCAGTTGTGACTGTTGCACGCACATGCGCGCAACGCCCATAGAGCTCAAAGGCTGAGACAGCTTCCCTGGCGCACACACACAGGCAGTTTTTTGGTCTGGCGTCCGTCTTATTGCAGCCGCACTCGAGTACTTCACAGGTCTTTAAAAGACCATTTTACTTGTTAACGAGGCTTCGTTATTTTTTCACCCCTTCATAGAGCCTCTGCATTCCACTCTGCCTATTGCTGGAAGAATTACCCCCCACCGCAATTTGTATTAGCCCAGCTCACCCCGCCCCCCCAACCCCCCGAAATTTGGCTCTAGTTGCGCCTCTGTGCACGCACCTCTGCATAGCTCAGCAGTGAGTCTGCACAAGCTCCCAGCGTAATCCCACAACATGTGGAGTTGATGTAAGAAGATGAGCCCGTGAGAGTCACTGCAGAACGTACCTGCTGGGAGTCGGCACTCCCCCGTGGTGGTGGGGGAGGTGAGGAAGTGACAAACCGACAGAGATGCTATGTGCCCGCCTGCCACAAGTCAGTATGAGCACCTAACCCCTGCCTTTCGATGGTTCTGGAGAACCGTAGCTGGCCTCCAGGAATCCCCTGCCAGGCAGATCTGCCTCCCTTCCCCATCCACCAACGCTGGGCGTCTTTGGATCAGGAGAGGCCGCTGCTGCAGGCGTCTGTCTACGCAAAAAGGCCTGACGTCTTAAGGGGTAAATACCCTAAATGCATCACTAGGAGGCTGGCAGGCTGCAGAGTATAATATCCACGCAAAGACGGTGGGAGGGGCGTCCTTGCTTCAATCCTGCCCAGTCAGTATCCAGTCTCTCCCTCTCTGGAGGCAGACACGGTGACCTGGTGCAGGCAACCATTTGAAGAATGCTGAACAGCGCCTCGAAGGACAGCTGAGACAGGGAGAGAGGTATCCCTGGCGATCAGAAATAGAACTGAGGACCCACGCCTCACAAGAGTACTGCAGGGGGTGTCCCCCCCCCCCCCCGGGAAAGACCACCTAGGAGATACAAAATACCACATACAGTAAGGAAAAGAAGGTCGCCGGTATGGACAGTGTTACTGGCTCAGAGGCACATGAAATATCAAACAAAATCCCGTCCATGTATTAGAATTCAGAGACTTGGAAGCCTCTCTGAAGGTGAATAAGGAATTTGGGGAGTGTCCGAGCATTCGGGAAATGGTACTAGAGCCTCCAACCCCCACCTTCTTGGAGTTCTATCTATCCTGGCTGCGGAAGATTTGGGCTACAGGGTCCAGAATTTAATGACTGCACTGCTACCCTCACAAGCCTCAATAGTGAGAAGTGGTGGTACAGATGTCTTCTAGGAACATAGATAAACTATAGGATCCTTTAAAATCCTCCTATTCCCAGACCATAGTAGATAAACACTCAGAAGGAGTTAACTGCAAAAAATTAAGAGATGCTGACACTGTGGCGAGAGGCTGGTACCCATGCGGATTCCTTGTAAAATACACTGGCACGACGTACATATTCATGGAGGCCACTGTTGTCCAGATCTTTATGGACAAAGTAAAAAACAAGACTACCCCACGGGAATGAGTCGTTTAAGGACCACCGTGCTACAGAGGCAATGTAAACCACCTAAAGGTACCCACCGGAGGTCTGCCGCTGAGTTACAAGGCTGGTACAGGGGGAGGCATGGCATGTATCCCAGGTATGAAATGAAATGTTTTTAGGTGCCCTTCTCTCTCTCTTCCTCCTTCCCTCTACTTGTTCCCCTCATGCACGCCGACATTGGGAATATATGTTTAAGGTGGAGTTATGTCTGATCATATTTGTGAAATCACTTTTAAGCGATAGCACGTGGGCGAAACAGTGTCAACCTGATTGCACATTGGCATTTTGCTGTCACAAATTATTCCAAGTGTTTTTACTTTATTACCTTTGTGACACTCTCTGCTGCCTGAAATTAGAATAGAATTCCTAGTTTTCTTTTCTTTTGCCTCATTGGCTGATAATAGGGATCTCTTGTCTTGTCCTCTCTTAAGGTAGAGAGTTCTGATCTATCCAAATTCTCATCAACTCAAAAACCTTTCCAGCTTTGCTGTTGTCATGACCCTTGTGTCTGGAAAGGCTGAACACCATACGGTGTGAAACTTAGACTAGAAAAGAAACGTAACCCTCAATCCCACGAGAAAGTGAGGCAGAAGTTGAGCGGAGCCACCATATAAGACGGAGGATAGACTTGATCTCTGAGGGCACTCAGCATGCATCAAGTTGAGGAGTGTTCTGTTTCAGCCACACAGATTTTCTAAAAAAAGGCCTAAACCCCATCACCTACACCCACACAGATTCTACGGTTATCTCTTCTAAAAAAGGCCTAGACCCCCATCACCTACCCAATATTTGAATCATAATATCTTAGCCGAGGGTGTTGAAGGTCGCTGATAGGCCCAGGAGCTTTAGTTTGGCTCTCCTTCATCCTGGATGTCAATGATGGAAGTCTGGGCATCTGAAAATGCTTCTGGCTTCACACCCGATTGCCTGTTAGTGACATTGTGGTTGCATAGTTTCCACGGTCTTTCTTTGAGAAGGAAAGGGATGTCGGATATAGGTCCATACTTTTTTGGGCCCTCTCCATCTAAGATTAAATATTATTTAGCGTTGTATGAGATTCTGAAGATTGTCATACCCACTTCCATGAGTCATTAGTAGCTCAACTTGGATGGCAGGAGACTGTCAAGGTATTCTATTTTTAAAAGATGTCTTACTTATTTGACCTTTCGGTATTAGCTGAGACAGCTTATACCAGGCCTACCCTCCCGTCTAGTATCTCTTGTTTGTTTTTTTTGACACATTTTTTTTTTTTTAAATTAAACTTTTTAATAAAGTCAACGCACAATATCATTAATACAGTACATTTGTGAGGTATCTTATTTAAGCAGTACAGTATTTGGAGTCGAACATATCACATTAGAAGGCATTATGGATCTTCAAACCTGGGCCATCTCATCGCTATATCTTCCGTGGGAGAAGTACATATTTTCCCCCTAAAGGCGTTCCACCCTCCCCATTTTTTATTCCACTTCTTGGGGCAGCCCCCACGTTTATAAACCTCTTTTTCGGCGATCATGCATTTGTCCATTTCAGCTACCCATCCTATCGTAAGTGGCAGTCTACTGGAGCCCCAGGACATTGCTACTGCACGTTTAACCAATAAGTACCCCAACGCCACCCATTGCTGCTCGACTTCCGTTAGATCGGTAGGTTCCCATATGTTTAGGAGCCCCATTCTTGGTGACAGTTGAATGTGTTTGCCCAACGCGTCTTTCATCTTTGTGGTGGCACTAGCCCAAAACGGACATATGTGAGGACACTCCCAGAGAATGTGATAAAAGGAACCATCCTGTCCACATCCCCTCAGGCATAACGCATCACTCCTGTTCCCAATTTTAGCTAGGAGTATGCCAGAGAGGTATGTTTATGGAGTATTTTTAGGTGTATAAGACGGAAGCGTGGTTCATGGCTGTTTCTCTGGGGGACATTAGGGCGGTTTGCCAGTCTTCATCATCCAATTCCCCTATGTCTGTTTGCCAGCGGTTTCTCAAAGCTTGAAAAGTGTCGGGTAGATTATTGCGGAGTTTGCGATAGGTGCTAGAAATGGCTTTCGTCAGAAGTGGTTCAGTAAGTATGCAGTCCTCTAAAGGGGAGGTATCTGGTAGGGAAGAAAGGTCGGGAATACTGGTGAGAATTGTGTGTCTGATTTGTAGGTATTGGAAGATCTCCCCTTGTGCCAGCGAGTACTTGGTTTGCAGTTCTTTGAATGTGAGGATCTTCCCTTTAGCAACTAGGTCCCCCAGATTAGTGATTCCAATAGTATCCCACCTATCAAATCCTTTATGGAAGCAGAACGACCCTAGCCGTTGCAAGGAACACAGCGGCGTGGCTTTGGTGAATTTGTCCGCCCAACCCAGGCGTCTGTTGGCCTTATGCCAAATTACCACAGTATGCGACATGGGACCTAAGTATCGGTTATTGCGAACTTTGCCATAGAGAGCTCCCATATAGCCTTCTTGGCCCGTCTGATATGTTTTCTAAGTGAAAGGCTGGGTTCGTTGGGGGTCCGTGGATCCAGTGATTTAGCATCTCTTGTTTTAAATTAATTTTGCATTTGTATTTTCTTTTTTTTTTTACAACTATGAGGTATTCATCAGTCTAATCTTTCTGACACTATTCCCCATTGTTTTAGCGCTTCTTTCCCCCTCCATCCGTGCTTTTGAGAAACAGTTCCTGTTTATGTCAGTGTTTGTAATTGCCTTTCAGTTGTTAATGACCTTATTGTTACTGGCATCGACTTCTTGTATCAGCATCAGGAGACGACGTTTCTAAAATGTGACCCTTATTATGTGCAGGTGGGCACGATATCTGATGAACCCCTAAGTCCTGAAGCAGTTCACTATCAAGGTTGGGATCTAGTGGGGATGGTAATTGGCTTCACCAACAAATGTTCTAAAGATTTTGTTTCAAGATTCTTATTACTCAAACTTGGATTAAGTGTAGATGTCTGTTTAATGCCGCTCTTCCATCTTTCCTATGGCTCTCTCCACATTAAATATGGTATAATGTTCATGGATGGCAACATGCAAACAATGTCCTTGCAGAACCGCTGTTGAATGATACAAATCGCCTCAAATCCTTCCTCCTGAAAGAGGCACTGTAGTTCATTTGTGTAAGCGCTCCTGGATCTAGCATTGACGCATTTCAAGTTAGCCAACAATTGTATTTTGTTTCTTAAATATCTGGAAGATTTCTCACAACACTACAATGCACACTATTTACTAACCAGTGCTTAATTTGTAAAAAAAAAAATAAGTGCCAGGGCCCTCATCAGGAGGCCACTGCAGTCTACACCACCCATTGCCCCTGCTCGTGCTACCACTGCCAGTACCAAACCAGCTACTAACCATCTCACTCCTACAAGTGTGACAATCCAGATTATTCCAGGCCCCCATAGCTACAAGATTAGCATGGGTTGCAGGTAATATTCATTTTTTGCGTATAGCGAATTAGTAAATAATTGTTGTTGTGCTTACTCTAAATCAGACAAACAGCCCACCATGTGGCAGAATGTCATAAGTGCCGTTGCTGCCAATTAAGGGCTAGTGATCGCACCGAAAACCAGCGGCTCAAATTAAGCACTGTTACTAACCATTCGAGGCAGGCACATTTCTTTTTAGTTCGAGCTTACTAGACAGTGCATGCAATGTTTGTTGCAAGGCAATGGTGGCTTACCAAGGACGTAGACGGGCTTGGACTCTACCCACTGAATACCACTGTTTGACTTTCCTTGTCACTTTCATTTGCCTGCTTCTTATTCGTGTCCCAGCTTCTCAACCTTGTATTTGCCCCTCCCATGGAGCATTGCCTCTTTACCATGTCTCTTTACCATGTCTGTTGTTTGCCTGGTGCCTGTACTTGATTTTAGGGTACTGCTTTTTCCTTTTTGTGTAAGCACTTACAGAGAATGCATGTGTTTTCAAGCCATCTCCATAGTGTTCTTCTTCCCCCACTTGTGTTACTGGCTGTCCCCTGTGCTTCTCCCGCCCCAACCCTGTTGCGTCCTCCCTTGTCATACTCCATGTTGCAGCCACCCCCACCCTCTGTTTTTTTCCATATTCCCCTGCCCTCCCAAGTGTTGCTTCTGTGTCTATCCCCCCACTTCTTGTTGCTTCCATGTCTCCGCCCTTCGCCTTGTTGCTAGCCCAGAGCTACTTCCAACAGCCTCGCTGCTTTGCCCCCCTCATTGCTTCTACTGTTCCTACCCGCTTGAAAAACAAAAATAAAAACTGCTTTATTGCATGTCTTGTTTTGTTTTCAGTTGCTGATCTGTCTCGGATTTTTAACAAAAAAAAATATGCAGCTGCATCATTTTGTAGGCATGCACCTGCATAGTGCGCGTGTCTACAAAATGACACAAAAAGCTGCATAAAAGCTTTTCTTGTTTTACTTGAGTCACGCTGCACAGCATCAAGATGTGATACAGGCTTTGCTGGATAGATGAATGCTGGGGATGGTATGCATGAAAAGAAAGTGGTTGAATATGTAAAGGGGAAAAGAGATTTTCCTCACCCTAAATTAGGGGGTGGAGTTGATGGGGATGCTGAGAGTGTGAGTGGTGGTAAGTTACAATGCAAGGGTAAATTGAATGCTGGACTGGGTGCTAAGGAGTTGCGGACTGGTGTGGTGGATGTTAAAAAAAGCAGAACATTTGTATTTTCCAAATGGCAGCCTGCAATCAAAAGACCTGTTCTCATCCTAGGAAGGAACAGTCATGCAATTGTCTCAAGGCATTTAAGATTTTGGGCCTGGCTTAGAGTTCGGCGGATACTCCATCACAAAGATGACTGATATCCCTCCCGCTGTATTATATTCAGTGGCTCTTGTAATATGGCGAACGGGATATCCATTACCCTTTTGTCAGAGTAACCCGTCCACTGAACTCTAAACCAGAACCTATTGGTGTGAGTGTCTTTAATTTTTCAAATAGTTCTAAATTGTTATTAGGTTTGGTGTTGGTGGAAGGAGGGGCATTTGTGGGGCTCTACTCTTGCGAGTTTCACCTCAGCCTTATAGAGAGTGTGGGGTGATCCACCCGATGAGATTCCCAGCTTCGCAGTGGCTGCCCCTGGGGGCAGCAGTTCTCTAGATGCCTATAAACTTAACAGTGTATCTATAAAAGGGTCTACAAAAGAACCCTCCCATATTTTCATTGTTGGAAAACGAGGCACCATCTGTGAGGCCTGCACAAATAACATGACTACATTTGTCCTTCACTGGGAACCAAACACCCAATTGTAGCGCCTGACTCTGAGGCTTACTCAAGGGAGGTGGTGTGGGCAAGTAATCGCCATTTGCAGGTGCACAAAAATAACAGTCAATAATTGATTGTCCAGTCTGTACTTTGCTTTATAAAAGCAAGAGTACATTTATTAAACACACACACTACTAAATACTATGCACCAATTTACAAATATACATAAGCTGTTGGAATTACTTTGTGACATTGCATAACATCTCCACCCCTCCTGCGGGGGGGGGTGGGGTCTAGTACCACCACTCCCATGTATGCACATCAACTTGCCCCCAATGCAGTTAGTTGAACATAACCTGGAGCGAGGGCCCTGCGCACTGGCACCATCCCAGTGGCGACCCACCCCATTACCTCAACAAGCATTAAAAAGGGGTAAACCTGCCTTGGTGACACATGACCCTGACTGAGCATCTGGGGTTTTCACCTAAGCGCAGCAGCAAGAATCCATGTTTACGCACACTTTAGAATGACAGTACTCATCACCTTGGTTGATCATTTGAATGCATTGCAATTACAGCCCCTAAAGGCATCACAGATGAAATCACAGGATTGCGCATATACATCCAGACACCCTAGCAGGACTGTCTGGCAACATAACCCCACTTGGCTTATGACATCTCCTTACACATGTGACTTACAGTCCCTTCAAAAGAAGTACTCCTGGCAACTACACTTCTCCTGCAGTGCGCCTCTTCACTTTAAAAGGAATCACAGGTAAAAGCATGGGATTACGTAAATACAGCCAGACCCCCTAGCAAGAAGGTCCAGCAACATAACTCCATTTAGCTTAAAATCACCTTACACAGGTACTTCACTTTACACATGTGACTTTCAATCCACCTAAAAAGAAATAACCACTAGTAAATGCATTTCGGTGCAATTACACCACTTCACCTCCAGGGGATGCACTTCTCCACACATCCCCAACTCAGCCCTTCACTTCATGATGCACTTCTCCACACACCCTCAGCTGTAGAACAAAAGTTCCAGCCTAGAATGTGTTTAAATGCTAGCTAAGCCCTTAAGGGGTAGTTTCCTTTAGGTCCCTATGACACTGAGGGTGGGACTTTTCTTCGTGCTGGGGGGGAAGACTGCGCTTCTCCAGCAGCTCCCCCCGCACCTTTTCACAAGTGAGGGTGACCCCCTTCCTCTGGGGGCCACAAAGCACCAAAACTGCAGATTTCTTCGTGCTGGGGGGGGGGGGGAAGACTGCGCTTCTCCAGCAGCTCTCCCCAGCACCTTTTCACAAGTGAGGGTGACCCCCCCCCCTCCTCTGGGGGCCACAAAGCACTAAAACTGAAGATTTCCAAATGCCCGGCGAGGCATTATGGGGCGCTTCATGCTCCTCTTTACCAGCCCCAGCCACTGGAAACACTCTCCTCCGCCCTCTCGGTCTCTGAGAGGGTAGATTCAGCAGGGTGCTGTCTTCACTGGCTCCCTGCACCAGCCTTTCGCCTGGCTCTCCTCCTAGGCCTCTCTTCTCCCTGCGCAGAGGCCACTGCTCCTGCGCTCCGGTCCTGGGCTCTTCTTCTGGTGCTTTTAGGGTCCTGGGGGCAGTCAGGGGGTCTCTCCTTCCAAATGCCCATTGTGCCAGGCTCCAGCACCTTCAGCCTCAGCAGACCACACCCCAGAAAGAGCTTCTCTTCCTGTGCAAGCACTTTTTAAAAGTTGAGTAGGGGGCTGGCAGGAAGTCCCTGTTGGTCCTATCGAACAGCGACACATCACTTTCCTGCCCCTGCTCCCTCCTTCTTGTCCAGCTTCTGTGTTTCTTCAAAATGGCGTTGTCCAGTGTCTCTGGCCACATGGCCTCTGAAACCCAACTCCTTCCCTCCTTGGTGCAGCCTGGTGCCTGGCACCTAGTGATGGATGAGCCTGTAGCCCCACCCATCATCTCTTCATGGAGAGGAGGCCCTCGCTTGTGGAAGAAAGGTTATCAATCCATCCAGCTGAGGTCAGCCCTCAGCCTGGGTCTGGTCATGGCTGGCTCAGAGAAATATGACAGTTCTGGATGACCCAAAAGCAGTACAAATATGACTTTGGACTCTGCAGAATACTTATTTTCACATTCGCTACATTGGACTTAAGTGCGTATCTGGAATCTGTAGGCCTAATGGAAGTTAATCTAGCCATGGGCCCCACATCCCCATAGGGGAAATATGAAGTGAAAACACAGTAAAACACACTGACTTTCCCAGGCATTTTTCTTTCCAGTGTATAAAGCCTATTCCATGTCACCACCCAATACTGCTTAAGTCCTGCTACACCATTCACTTTGTAGCTGCTCCTGGACTGCGCACACTAGGAATCTCCCCTGCGCAGCCCATACTCATGTGCACAAGCATGTACACATGTGTCTGCATGTAACCAGCCCGGCGTCTCTTACTCCAGCTGCTGCGCAGTGGCCTGGTCAAGCCAGGGGAACACCAGTAAAATCCCCATGCAGTCTCTTACATCTTGAGTTCACTGTGGGTGAGTCCCAATTTATGAGGCTCCCCACAGTAAAAGCTCAACAGTTAGGTGCCCAAAAAGTGAAAAATCCGGGCGACCCATAGTGTCAGAACCACCTTCTAACATTCATCAGTACCGATGACAAATTTTCACTGACGGGTCCTTCAAGACGTCAGTGCTCTAGACATATTTTCACTGACGGGTCCTTCAAGACGTCAGTGCTCTAGACATATTTTCACAGAGGCATCCTTCAAGACGTCAGTACTCATGATTATTGTTTTTTCCTGTACTGGAATTTGATTAAAAAACCTTCAGCTGATTCCGAATTTGATGAGGGTTCCTTGTATTTGAATTTGAGGAAAAGGCTCCTCTTGTACCTGAATTTGCTTAAATCCCATGTGGAAGAGACTTGTATCTGCATTTGATGAAAGTTTCTGCAGAGCATGAATCTGATTTAAAAAACCCTTTGGTGTTTCTAATTGTAAAGCCTCTTTCCTTAATTGAAGATGTGATAATAAAGGCCCCTCCTCTGCTTCCTTGCAGCCTCTGCTTTCTATAACCACGTGAGCCTGCTGTACGGCGCCATCTCGGAGTACTGCACGGCGCCCAACTGCCCCACCATGACTGCCTGGACCACGTAAGTCAACACTGTGAAGGGGAAAGCTGAGCCTTGGTATGTCCAGTGGCGGGGACGTGGGGCTACATGGAAGAGGGGGGTGAAGAGGGAAAGCAGGGTCCTCGAGGAGGGAGCAGTAGAGAGTGCAGAAAGTGGGGGCTTGGGGAAGTGTGGACTGGTGGGCGAAGAGAGGGGAAAGGGTAACACCCAGGGCGCAAGAAGCCATCCTGGCACACATGCAAACGGTCAGGAACGCCAAAAATAATGGGGTTGCCCTGTGTCCCTCCGAACCTGGGCATAGTCCAGAACACAACATTCAGGAAGAGCCACGGGTGACTTTTTGAGCCATAGGAGGAAGCTGTCAAGGGTTCTGTTTCTGGCATTGGAATGAGATACAGCAGAGGGGGACAAGTGACAAAAAAGTTAAAAGATGGCAGCACTTTAAGCTAAACGTCGAGTTTCTCCTCCTAAAAATGAAGAGTTGGTGTGTAAGTGTTGATGTGTTCAGATCCCAGCTAAAACCCGAGTGTAATCTGCTGAGGGAGACGGAAAAACTGGACAAGCTAATGAAGCTCGAAGACACGGAGAGCTGCATACCCCAGCGCACAGGGGCTCCAGAGCGCCTTGTTTACAGCCTCTAAGCACGCAGCACATGTTGACAGAGGGTTGCTATGAAACCTGCGTAAACACAAGCAGCCAAGCGAGGCCTGCAGGGTTATAATTAGCCCCAGAGGCACCTGCTCGGGGCTGCCTGAGATCATAGCTCAGCCACAACCTCAGTGACCAAGAGCATGCTGGGAGAAGAAAGGAAGGGTAGCCTCATAGGCCAGGAGCATGCTGGGATAGATCAGGAGCATGCTGGGATTGGAGCCGACCCAGAGCGTTAGAGCCCAGCCACAGCGTTGTGCTGGGAGCCGAGCTGAACCGTTGCCTCACAGTCCGAGGCCATTCTGGGGTCGGCGGGGAGCCAGAAGTCTCCTAAACGGAGAGCATGATGGAATGTTAATTTAGAAACGGCTTCATACACTGAGAGCTAGGTCGCTGGAATGGTGCAACAGGGGAATCACAAATTATGCATCAGGGTGAGCTAAAATATGTGGCAAGAAAAGGCAAATTATGTGGCATAATGCAATACATTACAATACATTTTGTGGCAGTAGATCACTATTTTGTCACCTCATTAGTATCATTTTAACACCTAAATAAAACAATCAGTCAAAGAAAGGTGGCATGATAAAGGGCCTGCTGCTGGTTGAAAAGTGTGGCAGCAGTAAAAATAACTTTTGATCCGTTTCAGCTAGAAGTAAAACTATTTGGGTAAAATCTGCAAACTATGCAGAAGATGATGGATTTTGTGACAAATCCATAATAGTGCAGAAAAAGATGAATCGCTTTATTCCAGTGTTCCTGACTGAGAGGCTGCTGGGATCCGGAATTAAACAGAACCACATAGGCCAAGAGCATGCTGGGATCAGAGATGAACCACAGCTGCATGAATGAATGGTATGTAATATTCAGAGCCCTTTGTCTCATAAAAGAAGAACATGCTGGAGTCTGTGCTGAGCCAATGCCTCATAAGCGGAGAGCATAGGGTTATAGGTGCCCGGCATAGCCTTATATTGGAAGGCTGTGCTACGGTCAACAGAGCCATCACCTCATAGACTAAGAGTAAAGTTTGGAAATAGCCGCAGGGAGATACAACAGCCTCATGTGTGGAGCATCTGCTAGGATCAGAATTGATGGACAGCTCTAGACATAGATCAGGCTAGCATCATATTCCCATGATTAGCCTCCTGAACCGAGCGAATGCTGGTGGAAGGGCTTGTGTTGACTTCTGAGTGTCCCAGAGGTGCAATAAAGAGGATTCTGGGATCTGAATGCTCAGTTTAGGGTGTTCTTCGAATCGCTTCTGAGTCCCAGGGTGCACATGGCACATCGAGAGCATTCCTCAAGGTGCATTACAGAGCTCATGAGGACACATGAAGAGTCTTGATCTTGTGAGCACAACACTGAAGTGCCGGCTAACATAAACATGCCAGGGCTCATGGGTGTGCTCAAACTGAACCCACATGGACGTACATCAAACGCCGTGGTGTCTTTCCTGACATTAACGAAGGACATGTCTCTCTTTCTACAGTCAGTTCCAGTGGACAGACGAAAAGGGCAGGAAGCGGAAGTGTTCCGCACCACAGTATGCAGATTACGCGGCCACCATCGTCCAGAAACTGCTGACTGACGAGGGGCTGGTACCAACCAAGCACTGTAAGTAACTGGCAATGTGGAGGGGTGAGTGGTAACAATCAGGGACCCTGGGTGGCCAACATGCAGGAGCAAGTCGCGGAGCACATGCATGGATCAAAGGGCGGAGCACATGCATGGATCAAAGGGCGGAGCACATGCATGAGCAAGGGGCGGAGCACACGCATGAGCAAGGGGGGAACACTGAATAACTGGCACCTTGAGGGATCAAATAAAAAACTGTTATAAACAAACGTCTAGATTTCTTTGTGAATGCATATGTTTTGGGTGGTAGATTAATATGATAACTCCTTTACAGAATAAATACCTCCAACTCCCCAATCGGATACATTTACATACCATTAGAAAAAATATTTGTAATCATGACAAATAAGATGCTGGACCATGGAAGTGAGAAAGGCAGAAGACAAGCAAAAGTCTTGGTGTCTGTATGCATTACGTTATGTTTATTTGTAGAGCACACAATCACACAGGATTGGTGTCTTTATGCATTATGTTATGTTTATTTGTAGAGCACACAATCACACAGGATTGGTGTCTTTATGCATTACGTTATTTTATTTGTAGAGCACACAATCACACAGGATTGGTGTCTTTATGCATTACGTTATGTTTATTTGTAGAGCACACAATCACACAGGATTGGTGTCTTTATGCATTATGTTATGTTTATTTGTAGAGCACACAATCACACAGGATTGGTGTCTTTATGCATTACGTTATTTTATTTGTAGAGCACACAATCACACAGGATTGGTGTCTTTATGCATTACGTTATGTTTATTTGTAGAGCACACAATCACACAGGATTGGTGTCTTTATGCATTATGTTATGTTTATTTGTAGAGCACACAATCACACAGGATTGGTGTCTTTATGCATTACGTTATTTTATTTGTAGAGCACACAATCACACAGGATTGGTGTCTTTATGCATTACGTTATGTTTATTTGTAGAGCACACAAGCACACAGGATTGGTGTCTTTATGCATTACGTTATGTTTATTTGTAGAGCACACAATCACACAGGATTGGTGTCTTTATGCATTACGTTATGTTTATTTGTAGAGCACACAATCACACAGGAGGGTATTCTGAGCAGGTGGTTCTAGCAGGGGCGCTATTCGAAAAGCCATGTCTTCAGCGTTTTTGTAGAATGCAAGAAGTGAGGAGGAGGCTCTGGCGTGTGGTGGGAGTTTGTTTCATGCTTTCCAAGTGATGTAGAATGCCCGCCCTTCAGATTTGGTTCTGTGTACGTGTGAGATGTGTGCAATTAGGCGTCCACCGAGCAGAGGCGTCTGGTAGATTTGTGAAAGGAGATGCAATTGTTAAGGTAGCCCGGGCCCATGCTGTGTAGTGCTTTGAAGGTGTGAGTGAGGAGTTTAAACTCTGCATGCTTGTGTTTCAGAAGTCAGTGAAGCTCCTCGAGGTGTGCTATGATGGGAGTGCTGCGTGAGAGGTTGAGGGTGGTTCTGTCTGCCGAGTTCTGAATGGGTTACAATCTTTTGGTGAGGTGCTTGCTGATTCTGAGGTAGAGGGTGTTCCTGTTGTCCAGCTTCCTAGTGGCAAAGACATAAGTGACAGTTTTGCAGGTGTTGCCCTTGGAGCCATTTGAAGATTTTCCTTAGCATCCTTAAGGTGTAGAAGCAAGATGCCAAGACGGTGTTGACCTGTATGGTCATGTCCAATATGCTGTCTCTGAGGGTCTTGGCAAAGCGCGGAGGGTGGATCCCATGTGATGGTGTTCTTGCTGAAGATTACGACTTCTGCCTGGTCAGAATTCAGCTTTAGACAGTGGGCCTTCATCCAGCCAGAGATTTCGGTAATACAGGTGGTGAACTTGTTCTGTGTGCCAGAGTCTTGTTTGAGAAGGAAAGTATGAGTTGTTTATCGTCAGTGTAGGGGAGTGGATAACTGTGGCTAGCTGGATCATATAAGCGTTGAAGAGAGTCAGACACTCCACAGGTGGGGTTGCGGGCATCTGAAGACTATAGGGCCGGGCAGACTGCATGAGTCCTGCCAGTAATGAAGGATCAGATGCAGCTGAGAGCAGATCCTTGGATTCCACTCCCATGTAGGTATCGTGTGAGGATAGGAAGCGAAATCATGTAGCATGCTGCGGAGTGGTCCAGCAGCATGAGAGCCGCCGTATTGCCTCTGTTCAGTAGCATGAGGCCCCTGTCCTGGATCATTACTGTGCTGAGTTTTAAACTTTTACTTCTCCCCCTCTTATCCCTTTGTTTGTTTTGCTGGCTATTTTAGTTACATCTTTTCTTCATTCGTTTCTTTGCTTTATTGGTTTTTACTATTTGTTAATAACTATTTATTTCCACGTAGCTGCTCACAATACACTTTTCTTCTTTCTGTTGCCCTTCATTCTAATATCAGGGGCTCTTCGTGTCCCCTTGCTAGCATGATGTTGTCAAACCAACTTGCTCCTCCTATAAGCCCCACTCCCTACATCCTCCCTCTATGAAGAGCTGTAGCTTGCCTGTTGCAGCGTAGATGTGCAGTAGATATATATATGCAGGACTGTGCACCTCTGGCACAGCTAAGTGAACCCCGTCTGCGTACCATATTGGTACAGGGCCAGAAATGCTGGCGGTCTGGCCCCTACAACCTCTGGTAAGTAGAAATCGCATTGTTGCTCTCCACTACTGCGCTCCGAGTACACTAGTTCCCAATGTCTTACTGAGTTATCTCCAATTCGCAAGCTTTTTTGCAGTTGTATTACTCCCTTGGCAATATACCCCACCTCTCACAAGTCTCCTCTACATGATAAGAGACGTGCCTGCTCTTTTATGTGCTTTATTGAACTCTTGCTCCCGAGCTAAGCACTCCATCAGTTTACTTGACCTATCGAGATCATGATCTCAACCAAATGTTCATCATAAAAACATGGCTAAAGCAACACACTGTGCTCCAGACCTCTGTAACCTCCAGAGTTGGCTACTGCATCACTCGCTTCAACCCTATCGCTCTGCCTGGGGGCACGTGGTGGTCATCAGCAAACCCACTCTGTCTCCACGATTTCCATTTCTCCCGCAACTAATGGAGTTATCATTAACATTACCATAACTCCTAGCTGCAACATTAAATCTCTCTTAATCTGTTGGCTTCAACCACTCAAGCAACTCAACTTACAACTCCCTTTTTTCAACTCGATCTCGTCCCTTAGATCTGATCCTTCGTGGAGACCTCAGTGTGAATATCATGGATCTCTGCTAAATCTGATGCACACCCCCTCATGAAAGCTTGTGCAGCAGTTTTGCTTGCTCAACTTTCTGTAGCCCTCACACGCTGTGGTGGACACACTATATATCTTAATTTGCTATCCCCAGCCTTCCGTCCCCCCCTCCCCGCCCTTTGGTGTGGTTAACGTCTGCGCTTAAGTTAATCCGATCCAATAGCAGGTTGACATTCTTTGACATCCATCCTCCCAGGTATGAGTTCACCAAACATGCTATCTGCCAGGCTCAGTTCAAGAGGCTGTGGTCCACACTCACCATTTCACTTCCATTCTCAATTCTAATCAATCAATCAATCAAAGACATTTATAGAGCGCACTACTTACCCGTAGGGTCTCAAGGCGCTGGGGGAAGGGGGGTGCCGTTACTGCTCGAACAGCCAGGTCTTCAGCTTCTTCCTGAAGGAGAGGTGGTCTTGGGTCAGGCGCAGGTCGGACGGGAGGGAGTTCCAGGTCTTGGCGGCCAGGTAGGAGAAGGACCTTCCTCCTGTCGTCGCTCTTCGGATGCGGGGGACGGCGGCGAGGGCGTGGTTGGCTGATCGGAGGTGGCGTTTGGGAGCGTAGAAGTTGATTCGGTTGTTGAGGTAGCTCGGGCCTTGGTCGTGTAGGGCTTTGTGTGCGTGGGTGAGGAGGCGGAAGGTGATTCTTTTGTTGACGGGGAGCCAATGCAGGTCTCTCAGATGTCCGGAGATGTGGCTGGTTCGTGGGATGTCGAGGATGAGTCTGGCTGAGGCGTTCTGGATCCGCTGGAGTCTCTTCTGCAGCTTGGCGGTGGTACCGGCGTAGAGGGCGTTGCCGTAGTCCAGTCGACTGGTGACGAGGGCCTGTGTGACGGTCTTCCTGGTCTCGGTGGGGATCCACCAGAAGATCTTTCGTAGCATGCGTAGGATGTTGAAGCATGCCGAGGAGACGTTGTTGACTTGCCTGGTCATGGAGAGGGAGGAGTCCAGGATGAAGCCCAGGTTGCGTGCGTGGTCTGTCGGTTTGGGTGCGGTGCCCAGGGCTGGAGGCCACCAGGAGTCGTCCCAGGCGGAGGGGGAAGAGCCCAGGATGAGGACCTCCGTCTTGTCTGAGTTCAATTTCAAGCGGCTGGTCGTCATCCACTCGGCTACCTCTTTCATCCCTTCGTGCAGGTTGGCTCTGGCGGCGGCGGGGTCGTTGGTCAGGGAGAGGATCAGTTGGGTGTCGTCGGCGTAGGAGATTATGTTCAGGTTGTGTTGGCGTGCGATGGCCGCGAGGGGGCTCATGTAGACGTTGAAGAAGGTGGGGCTCAGCGAGGATCCTTGAGGGACGCCGCAGATGACTTCGGTGGCCTCTGACTTGTACGGTGGTAGGCAATTTCAATATGGACGCTAACAAGCGTGCCAATTTTGTTAACCTCTGTATTAATATAGCACTGGATGCTCCTATCCCTTGGAAATCAGCAACTCCTCGCCATGAGGCGCATACAGGCTAGCAGCTACCAAAGCGAGTACAAACGCCGTGAAAGAATTCGGAGGGTTAGACAGACAGACAACTACCAATGGAACTACGTCAATACAAGAAACTCCTTAGACTGGCGTTCTGTTACTCTTGGATTGAAAATGCCAGTAACCCTACCAAGGACGTCTTCTCTAATCCGGATTCCACCTAGGTTTAGTGCAAAAACCATTCTAGCTTCTGCATTCAACAACATTCATTTGCTCTGTCCTCATTCGCTTGGTCAGCTCGGCAGCCCTCAACATGGTATCCCACAGTACAGCATGCAACCGACTGGCCACTGTAAGTATTTTTATAACAGCCTTATCATGGTTCTAGTCTTTATTGAAAGGCCACTGTCAGGCCATCACTCTTTTCCAGGTCTTGTAATGCCTATTTGTACACTTTCCTACTTTTAAGAAAATGCACATTGGTGGTACACAGTCAAACATGGCAGTCACTCCCTCCCAATCCTTACTTCCCCAAACTGCTTGAAACTCATCTCTTTTCCACTCTGTCATCGATTAGCTACTGTTCTGTCCCTGCCGACTACTTTCTACCCTGGAAATGGTTAGAGATTTACTTCAGTGTAGGTCTGGCTTACCTCCCTTTCCAGTGTAGGATGGAGAGCAGATCACCCCTACATTTGGTGGGGAGGGAGGGGTTTAAGGAAAGGCTTTTCACGCAGAGAGAAACGTTTCCCTCCGAGAAAAGAAAAGGCATCGCTTGCACAGAGTGGCGTGCTCCATTCCCATCGGTGGACTTCTCCGCTATGGAGAGCTCTGCACAGAGGGAATAGAAGGCGTACCGTTTTGGGATCTATGCCTGGAACCCTGCACCGGGTGCAATTTTCCAGCGTACTTTTGGGAATATTTGTGAATTTGAAAAAAAACATAAATCTATGATTAGGTGAAGGTGTAAATCGACACCCGTACTTCCCATTAGTTGTAAGCATGTGACATTTTGTATACATGACAGTCAAATGTTTATACCACAGCAGAAACGGTGCAGGCCAGTGGAATCAATGTCAATCCCTTTTCAATTCTGTGCCAAGAGATATAAAGCCACACATTCCTTCCTTTCCTTAAATATCCAGTACAACATCCTGTCTCTGGGAACAAAATAGCAGCAGAGTGCTGCCAGTGTGTGCTGGGAGCGTCCAATGTTCGTATTGCATCCAGGGGTGCGGCTCAATGTGCCCAGGGGTTTCTGAATGCATCAGAATGCTGCACAGTGAGCCTGCGGCACGCGTACCGCGGAGTATGCCTTCGACTATGTCTGCGGCACCATCCAGCCTCTGGTATACCTCACTGATATTTTTACACAGGCGCCACTCACTGTGCATGTGGTGCGGCTCGGTGTGCATGTGCAGCCTCTCCGTAAGCTTGTGGCGCCTCACGATATCTCTAGGTGCCTCTCAGTATATGTATGCTGCTAACAATGTGCCATTCAATATGCAATAGGGCTGCCCAGTATACCAGGGTACCAGCTGTTATAGAAGCCAGGGCGCTTCTATTTTTGTCTTAAGCCATCGTTTCCACCCTTCCCAGAACTCCAGTCACTTGGTTGCTTCCGCTATTGCTTCTCCAGCCTCGAGATCTTGGCTTGTCTTCCATAACTGGGAATGTGGAGATAGTTTCAGGAGGAACTAGGTCAGTGGTCGTCAAACTTTTTAATGCCGTGCCTCCGCCAGTGGAAAAAAAAATCATCGCCCCCTTCAAAATTTCTCACCATTGTTCTATTAAACTGCCAATGTTTACATATGTCTAGCCTTATTTAACCATAGTAACGTGTAAAAGTATCCGCAGTGTGATTATTGGAAATGGGGGTGGGAGTTTTGACGCCTTCTCCCAGCTAGGATATGAAGGACGAAAGATGTTCGTGATATTCCATTACAGAGCGGCTTACTGCTGCTCATTGTTTTCCACTAAAAGCAAAGCACTCTTATTAGCATAATGCTTCTTTTGACCAAAGCCTGGCGCCTCCCCTGGATCACTTGAAGCCCCCCTAGGGGCCCACCACCCAGTTTGAATACCTCTGCGCTAAAGCAAGACTCCCCACCAGCAGTGCCTGAACACACTCTGCAAGATGAGGGAAACAGAAGATTTCCGGCGTGAAAGCTGTTCTCGGTTCACATGCCGTGCATTATTGGGCTCTTCAGTCTTTCCGTAAGTAACGACATAGGCAGGGTCAGAATGACCCACTAAATCGATGTCCAGCAGGTGAATCCAGAAGAGCATTCATACTACAAAAGAAACCAGTTGTAGAAATGTTTTTCGAGCTTGAAGCACTTCTGATTCGTACGGAGCCCTCCCAACTCCCAAGTGAAGGCGGTGACGGGTTAAAAATGTAATAAAATAATTTTAAAACTCGTCATATTAGAGGGCATTGCGGGATTACAGTTGTCATGCTGCCTCTGCCTGTGAGTTTTACTCCGCTGAGTTCCCCCAAAACTTTGCGAGACTCCGCCGAGTTCCGCGAGTGGCAGAGTTGTGGCACGTCCCGCTGCTTGCACTGATTTGTAGCGCAGGGAGCTCGTCCCACGCTGTAAAATCAGAGGGCACTGCTTCTTTCTACCGCTCAAGTAGATTTTCTACTTGAGCAGCTCCTTTCTCACCATGAGTGGCAGCTTTGTCAACGCGAGCAGTAGCAACCTGCCCCGACCGCAGAGTTTACCTCCCACCCCTAGTCAACAACAATCATGGGGAAGAAACAGTTCGTAAATAAACAATTCCAAAGCCAACCACTAGATAGCTGAATAATGCACAGCATGTGAATCGAGATGAGCTTCAAGCTGCAAAACCATTCTTACAGTTCAATAAGCTGATTTCCTTCTAAGAATCTTCCTAATCAGTTTGGTAGCAAGGCACCTGTCTAGAAAACTTTGCATTACTAAGTCTTTTATTATGAGTAGCCTCTTCATTCCGACGGGGCCGGTAGTAGGTGTTACTAGCCCCGTTGAATTTATAAGATCCGTAGGAACACTGTGGATCTGTTCATATCTGCATTAAGATTTTGGCTGGCGACAGCAGCTGAAATTCCCATGTGAAAAAAAATGAAAAATTGAGAAATCTGTCCTGTAATTTTGAATCCCTGGTAAATTCTTATTTCTTTGGGGATTCTTTAGGCCTCACTTGTATTCCTCCATGAAGTCTAGTCCTCTGGAGCTACTGGTACCCATGGACCAGTAACTCTGGGAGACCAAAGTTACCAGGAGGATTACTGGGCCATTTGTAATGAATTGCAGACCTTACTGAACGTGAAAGCAATCTGCTGATACTTCATCTAATTGGAATAGTTAAATTATGCTTATTCTTGAATTCAGAAAAAAAATTATATAATTAATATGAAAGGCAACTCCTCAAAAGATTATTAACCTGAACTAGTATAAACTATTTTGGCCAGGAGGCTTAAATATCCTTACACGAAATGTTGTAAATTGATAGAAAAATTGTGTAATATAAATTCAGTTCTGAGAAACCAATCAATAAACACCTCAATTAGTGGTGTAACAAATTAATAGAAATATATTTTGATGAAAAATAATTGGTTCCACTACATGCTAAGAACAGTTAAGATAATTTTACGTTACGGGAGAAAAAATAAAGTGTCAGGGAAAAAAACCGCGAAGAACCCTTATCAAATCCCAGTTAGGGAACATAGTTGTAAATTAAAGTTGAAAAAAAGAGGAAAGAAGATAAAGGAAGAGGTAGGTAGGTTGGAGAAAGGGTAAAGAGAATGAAGAATGGTAGTACAGAATGGGGACCCCATAAAAAAAGAAGAAGCGAAGCATGGGGAGGAAAACATGTAGAAAGTGTAAACATGGGTGAAAAAGGGAAAGTAAATTAGTGTTCAGCAAAAACAAAAGGAGGGAGAGGAGGAAGTGGAGAGGCCGAGAAAATGAAAGTGGTACAGAGATCGCAGTGGGATTTGGTGGGTAATCACCCCCTCAGCTGCGCTTCCCCCTGTGCCAAATATGTTTTTTTTTCTTTTTTTTTCCGGCTTTTTCTTTAGTACGTCTTAAACAAAACATACAGATCAACTTGTCCGAAAGCAGACCTGCAGGTCTAGTGACCTCAAATAATCTACTTGACCTAATTATAATGCTCTTTACCCATAAACTGGTTTCAGATTTCTGATCCTGGGCAAGTATTTTAATTCACTAAGACCCAATTTTCTTCTTTGTCACATATGAGAGCACCTTCAAATATGCGGGTTCAGCATGTCTGCTGTTCAGAAAACTCTTTTGTTTTATTTAATAGACTAAACGTTTGCTCTTCTCTTTTATGCTACAAATTTAGCCACATATAGTATACACATGACCGCTGACTTGTCTCTGTTCATTAACTGCTTTGTCTTCAGTGCGGGGCAGGAATGTTTCTCAAATCATGTTTAAAAACGGTCACATTTAATAAATACATAACTAAAGCATAAAGTAGCAGCACACTGGAATTTGCAATGAGCAGATTTTGCATTGAAATTCCGACAGAATCTCCCACTGACATTTGGTTTTAAAACTATATTGTGTACAATGTTTGGAAATCGAGTTTCTGCAAATATTTGTCATTTGCACATCACCAATGAAAGTGTTCTGATTTGTTTTGCTCCTATGTAAATCTTTGTTTGCTTCACACTTCGTAATTACAAAAAAAGTTCTTTCATAATTCCTGATATATTTTGAAATACCTGTACTATTCATTTACAAGCTGTTTAAATGTTGTGTTAGAAAAAAAACTGATATTTTGCAGTCTTGTTTCACAATTATTGTCAGATAACTCACTTGACAAAAATTACTAACTATAATAAGAGAAAAAAAAGAAAACACCATTTTCCAGGAACAGATTAGCAACAATTAGTAAAAAGACAAACGGACATTTGACCTCTGTCCTTGAACAGACAGCAAATGTGTCAAGACAAAAACAAGATTTAAAAGCATCTTTATTGCTCATTTACTTTTTGAATGAATAGACCACCTGTTACTTCCAGCTTAAGTAAACTCGCCAGCACCGACAAGTAAGTGCTAAAAACAGCTCGACCTGATAAAATCTCACTTGCCGTTGCGAGTGGATTTTTCAAGGCCTGAAGTATATGCATTAAGTTCCATGATAGTATATATTAATCCCACCAACACATACCTTTCCACAATTGATAAACTCAGTGTCTTTTTTTCTGGTTCTTTCCTCTGTATACTTATATCCGACCACTTAGCCAGTCAACTTCAGGTCTCTTCTGCTCAGTCCGTCTGCAGCAGGTAACAGCGGAACGGGGCCCAAAAGTCCCTGAGACGGGTTGCCTCAGGGAGGAGCTCATAGTATGTATAGTTGTTTGTTGCAATAGACCATGTCCGTTAACCACGGCTTTTCCTTCGGCTGTCGCCTTCTCCCCATTTCTGTGCCACCAGTCTCTTGGCCAACAGTAGGGCCAAAAATACTAATTTGCGCATGGAATTCCGGATCATCTGTACCTGCCCCAAGAGGCCCATCAAAGTGGTTGGAGGCCACCGGCTCCCCTCTATGTCCTACAGTGTGCTGAACACTTCACTCCAGAATCTATAAATGCAAGCACAGGGCCAAGCCAAATACATATTTTTTTTAGCCCCCTCCATCCAAAATTGGGTCCATCTAGAATCATCTTACAGCCCCCATCAGTGCAGCACTGCTGGTGTATACTATACTCTGTAGAGGTAATGGAAAAGAATCAACTGTAATCATCTACTAGGCAGCAGTTTTCTCGTTTGTGTACAGCAGTATTCCCATATGTTGTCTGTCAGTGGGCCTTTATCTGCCTCCCAACTAGCATTGGCACTGCTAAAGCTCCTCAGTGTATCTGATTGTGCCGCTTGGTAAAATGTTGTGATAAGTTTTTGGAGGATCGTGGCGCCTGCCATTGTCTCTAGGGACCTGAGTCGGCTCGGTTCCTCAGGGAAGTCCGGCATCACTTGTTTGCTTTCAGCCTGTAGTATAGAAGTGTGCCAAGGGGGTAATATGGGGGTGCTATTGTACGCCCTCTAGAGTAAGAAATGTGCCCTGGAAATACAGGCCATGTCATGCGCTTAAGCTTCTACAGCTGTGCTTGTGCCTCCTTTGCCGACGTGGCAGGGATCAAGGGGTGCCTGGTTAGTGGGGCAAGAGGGGTATATAGTGGTTCAGCATTGGCTTTTTTTCCCATCTCGCCCCATGCTGCACATGTACATGCCTGACAGGCCTCTTCTCCCACTATGCAATCTGTAAGGATGTAGGGAACAGATGTCTTTTTGCACAGCAAGTGAGTCATATATGTGGGTGGGTTAAACCAAAAGTGTGTATGTTGTGCTTCTGCACACATAGTGCAATTCCATACTGGAGACGGCAAATCCACCTTTGTGGTACGGCAGGATATGGGCACCCCATGCAACCCTCGGCTTCCTTCCTGCCCATGCAAGTTTGATTGATAGGGAGTGTGCAAAAAGAGCAACTTTTCAGTCTAATTGGAATATTCACAAAATGGTTGAGAAACTTGGGGAGTACTACCATTTTAATGAGACTAATGCTGCCCACCATGGACCATTGATCCACCCTCTCCTCCAGAGATTTTATCACCCGGCCATATAATTCAGGGCCATGATTTCCTCCACATCCCGGCTGATCCAAATCCCTAGGTATTTAACAGGAGTGTCACACCATTCTAGGGGATATTCCGACATGAGTTTAACTGTAGTTGCCGTCAATGGGATGAGCGAGGTTTTGTGCCAGTTTAGTGTCACACCTGACAGGCCTCCCAATTTAACAAATGTGGGCCCCTGGCATACAAGGTTAAGTCATCTGCGCACATTGAGATGAATAAGGACCTGTCTGATAATCTCAGTGGAGAGTTGGCGTGGTGATATCACAACTTAGCAGCCAGGGGGTTCCACTGCCAGCGCAAACAGCTCAGGTGACAGTGGGCATCCCTGTTTGGTTCCCCTCTCTGTTTAAATCAGTGGTCATCACATATTCTACACTATTTCCAACTCCATTCTCACTCATTTGCTACAAAACAATCTAAAGAAGGAGTTGATGCCCATGCGCGCTGTTACCAAAGGGAGGAGTCACATAGCCTCGTGACTCAAAAATAATTCTTTGAAGAAAAACAACTTGTAATTATCCGAGCCCAACACTAGATTACAGACTTATGCAAAGCATGTGAATCTACAGCCCTACATGCCAAGAACAGATGCTTACTTGGTAAGGAACATAAAACGATTCCACCGAAAACTCTTTTGCCCCACCCGTGCCAAATGTAAGGCCCATCTTGTGCATTCCTGAACCATTCGGGTCTGTAAATCACTGTACACAAATCTACCAGGGTTGGCTTGTGCTCAAAATATGGAATCACACAACTTTCATCTGCCCTTACAAACTTCAATCTGCATAAATTGTTGTTTCAGGCAGTAATTGTGCCACAAAAATACAATGTAACAGCATACCTGCCAATCAAAATGACTGAACGGTACATCGACCAATGGAGATGCTTAACACCTGAGAAATATATCTGAAAGACATCCCTCATCTCCTTCTATGAAGAGTAGCATAGAAGAAGTGAGAAGATACACATTTAAAAAAATCACTTTATACAAAGTTCAATTAGCAATTGCTACAGACGTTTTGTACCTTTGTAAATAACAAGTGTGAGTGTAATATCTGCATGGGTTTGTGTGTGTTTGTGCGCTCGGGATCACGTGCATTGAAGTTGGTACCTAGGTCAGAGAACATAACGTACACATTCTCACCGTAGCAGCAGGGCACTTCTGGTTTCATGTTGGAGTCTCATGTTGCTCTCTTCTTTCCGCAGGTCAAGAGTTCCCAAAAACCTTCCGGCCTGCCATCCAAAAGGTGTTCCGCCTGCTCTTCCACCTCCTCGGACACATATACGCTTCTCACTTCAAAGCTGTGTTGAAGCTGGAGCTGCACCCACACCTCAACACCCTCTACCTGCACCTCCTGCTCTTCTGCGCGGAGTTCCACCTGTTGGACTCCAAAGAGATGGCTCTAAGTGAGGAGCTCACTACTGCCCTGATCCGCTCGAGTCCGCAGCCAAGGAACTCTGGTATCCAGCCAAGGAAGGCCTGAGGCAACTGTAGCCCAGATGACAATGGGCAGCATTTTTCCTTTTCTTCTTCTGTATTGAGAATACATATTTTCAGTCCTACCTTTCGGATTGGACTTGGATGGCATGCCACGTTTCAAAGGAAGCCGATGGAAAATGAATCTGGGTGGAGCGGCCTGCAGCTAATTTCTTTGCACTATTTCGCCTTTCTAGCAGCAGAACATGACCAAAATGCTAGCTTTGAACATTTGACGCCCTAAAATCAGCATGCTTATCTCTGAAAAACCCTGCCATGCTGGAATATGTGGACACAGGTTAATGCTCAAGTTTGTGGTGCATTGGAATGATTGTGGCACCATGGATGGGTCCCTGGCACCAGAAAGAATGGAGGCCATTCTGTGTAAGAACCTATGACATTCTGAGACCACTGGCCATCATTTATTTTAGAATCCGTGCCATGCTGGAATACGTGGACATGACTTTATATGAGAATCCGTGGTACTCTAGACCTCATGGGCACAAGCTGATATGGAATATAATCGTGTTCACGAACCAGTGCAAATGGCTTTTATTGAGAAACATGACGACCATTGACCCTCACTTGGAAACTAAATCGGTGGGACACTGAAATTTGAAGGGAAAGTGATAACAGAGAAGACATGGCACTCAGAAATCTGGGTCCAGTCGAATCGGAGTATTGATGCCACGCTGGAATTCGTGGGCATTCGATTATTTGAATCTGTGTCGTACTGACATTCAGTGGTTGAGGTAGCAATATGTTGCACGCTGGAATCAGAACTGTTGCTTGCAAGTCTATAGCATAGTAATGACACATGCAAATAAGAGCAGTTTGTAGTTCCTGAATGTGGCTGGCAAAAGGTTCTGTGGCATCAGTCTATTTAGAAGAATGTGGAGGTTTGCAGGATCCTGAGCCTCACAGATGTGGTGTGTCAGGAACTCGCTCATCCATGTTTACTTACCACAATGGAAACTGTGTGGGAGATTACACGTGCCACGTACAGTCAGAACAAATGTAGACATGAAACAGAAAGAACGTGGAACTAGAGATTTCAGTAGTAAATCTTTATAACCCCAGAGGGAAATGCTGCCAATTTGCACAGTGACCGGATTGTATTTCTAGTGTTTGCTTTTTTACATTTTATATACATTTTTTTATGTCTTGGTTTATATGTTGATGGGGGTATTTGCAGCATCACTGCAGAGGTGTGGCCGGATAGGTGGGTTGCATTCATAGCAGAGCTGGCCATCGTTCATGCTCTTCTGTCGGCTGGCACGCGCTGAGCATGAATGGGAGGGATGCGAAAGGGGGTGGGTACCAGGCTTGCTTGGGTAGTGGGCAGTAAATAATAATCAGATCTTTAGATGTTCCCAAAAAAAGTGAGTGGCAGAAAAAAGGCGTGGGAAAGGGAGCCAAGATGAGTGAGATGGCAGGATTGGTGAGCGGAGATCCTGAAGGGATGTAAATACCACCTTATTTTTTTCCTCTGGCTAGAGCAAAGTCATTTCTGAGCACGGCCCTTTTGCTCTGAGCTTCATTCAGGCCTCAATGGTTTGGAGACTCTTGGCCTGTGAGCTTCACACTTTAAAAAATGTCCTTTTGTTTTGCTCCAGACTAGCATATAAGTTTGTGCTGAGTTTCTGCCCAGCTCCCTAGCTAGGGTGGATTCCGACGAATGGCGGACTAGGACTATGAGATATGGCAGACCTGTGTGTGCTGTTAATTCCAGTTCCTCTACTTGTCCAGTATATGTTTAGTCCCAGAAACCTCCTCAGCATTCCTAGTGAAATGAGACAAACTCACTTTTAGAGTAGTTAGAGTGATAGCAGCAGGGTGCAGAAAGGCTAGGTCAGGCAGTCCCTGTGATAGGCCAGAGGAGCTGAGAAGCCAGGCCTGGCAGCTAATGAAGCCATAACCAAACCCTGCCGTGATGATCCACGCTCCCGCTACAGAGGGCACTGACATCCACCTACCTAGACGGGAGGGATTTGTTTTATAATTGTTTCTTTAGCTGCATCTAGGGACATGTAGTCCTGCCTTTGGCCCACTCTGACTAGATCTCTTCCTCTTTTCAAAGCCATGCTAGACCCACGGCGGATGAAACAGTGAGAAACATAGACCCCTGAGGCTTCGATGACACAGCCTATGCCCAAAAAGGAGGACTTGTGACCTGAGACACCCCATTTGAATGGTTAGGTGACCTCTTAGCCTGAAATAGTCCATGTTTGTGGTGCAGAGGCTTCTTAGTGTAAGACTGGCCATTGTGGAGTTTGAGAAGAAGGCCTCTTGGAGTGAGACTGCCATTCTAATGGTTAGATGTGCGTCTTGGCCTGAGACTGCCATACACCAAGAGCTCGACGAGTTAATTTCTAAAATGCTTGTTTTGCGCTTAAAAAATCTATTTGTAACTTATTCCTTTTTTCAGTAAAACCTATAACCCTGAGTTTTGATATGTATCTATCTGGTTTTGTTTCATTGTATTTTGTTGTGTAAATGTTTTACATGGCATCCTAAGGTGTCAAAGTGCTGTGATAAGCGTAGATCTGATGTGGTATTGTAATTTATGTCTGAAGAAAGCATACACCAGTGGATGTCAAAGATACAAAGACAGATTGGTTTACATTGGAGTTGCCTAGATCGAGAAACAACTCCTGCCAGGTCCATGTCATTTACATCACTGGACAAGAAGAAGAAGAAGAAGAAGAAGAAATGGTTTGATGTTTGCAGGTTAAGTTTGTTTCATAAGAAAAGTGTTAAAGTGCCATAGATCACATAGTGCACTGTACAAAAAATTGATGAGTTCTATACGAAGCCTGTGTAGTGCTGTTAGGCAATGGGATGTAGATGCAAATTTCCTTAGATCCAGAATTGTTCTAGCAGTCCTAAAGTTTGGTAATAAGGTTTCTTGGTGCAACCAAACATACAAATAGCAATCAAGGTGGGAGAGGGTGCCCTCTGGGCTTAATGCAGAAAGGAATGCAATCAAAAAGAAGTAACAACATTGACCTGTGGCAGCACAAAAAGTTCTAAATCAAATCTAAAGTCAGGGTTGCAGACCATCTCCATGGATAGAGCGTAGCCACCCATCGCCAGTAGTAAGGGAGGTGGCCTCCTAGATTGTCCTTCTTGTCCCACTGATTAGGGGGACACCGCTAGTTTTTAAAATCACTCTCACCTACATATTTCTATGTGGCATCCTTTATCTTTAAGTCCTTGTCCGGTATAATGAAGAATACGAGGTGGGCTCAATCACACTTTTGGGGGGAGCACTTTGATGTTGTGAGGGATCATAATCTTGTGACCGGGAAAAAAAGTTCAAACACCTCTGGGTTTCCCCTTTGTAACAAACAGTTCTACAGTTGAAATCAGACACAGGTGTGGAAAAAACTGCATGATTATCTAAATTAAACTTGATAATCTCCTGTTTTTTCCCTGAACTGTTATAACCAGGAACTCCCCTACAGCCAAAATCCGGTATCATAAGTGTGTGCATGGTATGAGTGTGGCTAAAAGAAAAGGGCGAATCTAGCAAAACACTGAAGTGACCCAGTAAGTCCTGAGGTCCTGATGAAAGGTAAATAAGCATTATAGGTAGTGATAGCAACCAGCTGAAACATGTTGACCCATGGATGTAGGAGACACTAGAACTTCATAGACATCCTATCTTGTTTTTAACCTGTACTTTGGGGCCCCACGAATAAATCATTGTGAATATAAAGTGGCACTTGGAAGCATTTTAACTTTTTTTCCTGCGCCTAAGATCGTGATGCGTCAAAGTGCTCCCCACAAAAGTGAGGTTGAGCCCGCCCTGCATTTTTCATTATACCAGACGAGGACCCCATGGTAAAGGCTGCCACAAAGAAGTGTGTAGGTAAGAGTCTTTTTGAAAAAACTGAAGGGTTTCCCTCATCAGTTGGGCAAGAAGAACAATATACAAGACCAGCTTCCATTTTGGCGAATTACAGTTAAATTGAGGATTTGATGTACCCCTCCTAAAAAAACCCTCCTCACTCCCTCGTCTTGATAGAACTACCCATCGCCATTGACCAGAAGGAGGAGGCCCAGAAGAATCCCATACCTCCCACCCGTGAAACCCCAGCTTTATCAGAGTAAAGCTTTAGTAGTTTGTTGCCCAGCTATTTCCTGCACTTTCCCAAAGGCAGTAAAGTCAGGTCTTACAACTGTGGGTGTGCTATCACTTAGACATTCTGCATGATAGTGGCACCTAGATTATGGGATCAGGTACTGTATTGACCTTAAAAACTATGAGGTAATGTGTCCCTAGAGACGAGATTCAAAACAGTATTTCAAAATACAGTCACTAAGAAGGGATTGACCCAAAAAGAGAGTTCAAGATCACAAATTTGGAAAACCATGAAGGTTTATTCAAAATTAAAGTGCAATATAGAAAATAAAAAATGCAAATGCAGCAGCAAGCTCATTGATTTGTTGATTCAATATAGCTACATGAATAATGCAATAATAAGCAAAAGCAGAAAAATGCCTCAAAAGTGCATCAATTCAACAGAAAATCGGACATCTCTAGCAAACCCCAAAGTCTCGGACTCATCACCAAATCCAGGGTTTTATGTAGCCAATTTCAGCACAGAAGGTGATGGAAACTGCAAAGGAAGCATGCTGTGAGCAAAATTATCATAATTTCAACAAATCACACTGCAATCTTCCAAAATGTCAGATAACCCTACCATCTAAGCACTAACCCACTACATGAATATTGATTCACCACTTCTGACCTAATGTGATCCGGAGGTGTCAGAACAAACTAGTTACATAAATAACAGAAACAATAGTGAATTATTGCAATACCGTATGCGAGCAGGAAGAGGCTTGGAAAGTAGAGAAAAAGTCTTCCATTTCAAGTTCTGCGAGAACAATGTGTCATAGTAAATGAACAGTGCTCATCTTGCTGCGTGTAGCATCAAACGAGAAATATGAACACATAATCAGCATGATGATACAGCAGCCATTTTTAAAAGATGGAGTTGCGGCCAAACTGAGGCCTAGATTAGCCTAAGTCCGAAAAGCACACTAAAGTACATAATAATGATTTAGCTTCAATTGCAATAGCTTAATATTAATACACACATATAAATTCAAATATGAAATAACTAATAATTGTGCACATTTATAATTCAAAGGTGGAATAACATTAAAAAAATCCACCCTCTGATGATTGCATTATCACTGAACCCCAAACTATTTATAATACAGTATGCATCACTGTATGTCTTTTGCATCTTACTTACTCCAGCAGCTTAAGGCTGTTACTCATGTTTGAACGTTTTCCAACTCTATTTGTTTACACTTCCTCTTAGATGCTGATGACCCCCTCTACTTACTTCAACAATTTAGTCCTATTTCAAAGAATTTAAATAAAAGAAATAAAACAATTACACAAATTAACACAATAATTTAGGGTTAGTATAGTACGCTGCATGCACCCACCACCAAGCTATAAAACCCTTCACAAACCTTTTTAAAACCCTTTCGGCTCTCAACAATCCAAGAACCCAATTTATTCTCACAGACTGCACTCCTTAAAAGCTTTTACTTAAACTAACTATTATCTAGAATAACGATACAGCCCTCTTGTACCCTAAAAATCAGACACTCTGCCCTCCTTCGCAAAAATGATGTCTGACTCAAGCCGGGTCTGCATAATCATAGGATAAGTGACTATTAGTTCCTGAATAATCTTAGTTAGTGCTTCTGTAGTGTTGAAAGCAAGGCAATCTAAAAGCACAATATTCTAATTTTCACATTATTCATTGCCACACCGATAGATGGAATAATAGCATTTAACACATCGTATTCAATGTATCCAAATCCACTCTTTATTGTTTTTCAAACCAGTGACTTCATTCATTTCATTCACCCGAGGGAATACCAATTAAAGTTTGGATGCCGGAGAAGATGGCGGCTTAGCGCGGCGCTCCTCCCGTGGCAGTGAAGCACGGAGCAATTTGGGAGTCACTACCAAAGCTGTGACTAATGAAAAGGATGAATATGGAGATCGGAGGTTAATGCCTACCTCTGGGCTGATTCTGAGACGTCTAGGTGACCCTGAAGGGCGAGTTCTGGACAGGAGTCCTGGAGACCGGAGACCGATCACAAGCGGTGATTACGAGCGGTGCCCGCAGTCGTAGGATCCTGCTGGCCCCCGGCGGAAGCTGGCGCTGTTGCTACTGCTACCTCCTTGGAGGATCAGAGGGGACCATGCCGTCCCCACACCAAGAGTGAGTGGATTGAGTATGGGGCTGAATAAGGTGGAACATGTCACCCCCGACACGTTGGGTAATGCAGAGATGTAAAATGGCAGCGGTGGGAGTATCGGAGATCCTTGCATGATTGCCGGAGCGCGAGACGGACGTTACTGTAAAGGGAGGTCGGCGTGGGAGCACCATCGGAGCGCAGGAAGAGTAGAATACTCTATGGCAAGCGTACATATCACCCCCAACACCCCCAACGTACGGAGTATTGCCGGCAATCACCGATACATGGACGCAACAAAATGGAGGCTGTAGGGGCTTCCGAGGGTTTCTGAGGCTCCTGTGTGCTCGGTACGAGGAAGGCTGTAATAAGGTGGGTGGCCAGCACAGGAGTGCCAATGGAGCGAATGGAAGGTGAAGGATTTTAAGATCAATGCTACAAATGGGTGCATCATATTACAAGTAAGGAGCTGGAGTGATGTATGGGGTCGATTCTTCATAAAATGGCGGCAGCGGCGGTGGTTATCGGGCTCCTCTCGGGTCACTGTAATCAGCAGTTGGTCATTTGATATTCATTTATGCGGCGCATGAGCGCGACTGGAGCGCATAATGAGTATTACAGAAGGCAAGTTGTACTACACAATGGAGTTCTGGTAAAGCCGGTGACACGATGCTCTGAATGCGCATTTATGCTGATTGTGCGGCTAATGTGGATCTGAGAGAGGATGATAATGAGGGATGACACTGTGCAGGATTAACCAACACAATATGAAATTGCTCGGCAATGCAATGAGAGGAGGTTTGGTTGCACCAAGGTGGAGCTGGTAGGCCGGTGATTGATGAACGTGTTGTGATAGGAGCTCGACGACACCGCTCCCCCTGCACGACATGTTGGCCACAAGGAGGGCGCTGATGTCTTCTCTACACTCTTAAATCCCTAATCACGCCGCTATCAACAGCAGGGGGGGACACGGTAGAAATATCATTGTAGAGGTGATTATCTTGCCGGTGTGCAGCTGACGGATCTGGCAGAAGGCTTCTAGCCAAGAACTGACTGGGCCACGATCTGACTGGGCCTTCTTAGAGTTATCGAGCTCGGTATTTAAGTCAAGCAATCTCTACGAATGTTCACAAGATGGGGGACAAAGACACAAAGAACCTAAAAAGACTTAAGGCTGAACCTCCTAATCCGATCTCACCTATCAAAGGTAAAAAGGATGTGACCGATACGATGGACATAATACTGAATAAACTAGAAGAGGTGAGGGAGATTGCGAAATCCACAAAAGAAGAAATTGAGTCAGAATCAAGAATCAGTCAGTTAGAGGATTCGGAGACCAAAACCTGCAGTTCCCTTAAGCACCTACATATCTCCACAGAACAGATGTCAAGGAAGCTGTCGGAATTGGAGGACAGAAATCGGAGAGGGAACCTACGGATCTTTGGAATACCGGAGGGTTCCGAAGAGGCATACGAGTCCTGTGTCCCATTCCTGGAGGCATTGTTCTCGCAGGCAACCAATCTTCGCTTTCGTCAACCACTGGAATTTGTTAGAGCTCATAGAGTTCCAGGCAGGATCACGCCAGGTCAAAAAGGTCCGTAGCCTATTGTTTGTAAGCCCTTACGTTACCAACACGTGGATCAAATACTGTCATTTGTGCGCAAAAATAACCATGTACTATGGAAATCTAATAAGGTATACATATCACAGGACTATAGTAAAGAAACTGTTGATACGAGGAAAGCCTTTCTTGCCTTACGTCCAAAGTTGAAATCGCTGGGCCATCAATTTGGTTTTGTGGGCCCTGCAAAGTTCCGTGTCTTCATCAAGGGTTCTCCGCAGGTCTTCACAGATCCAGTAAAGCTCGGGCGAATTCTGGAAGGAGATGAACTACATATGGAAATCTCATCGATGGCCTCTGCTTCCTCCTCTAAATAGGATCCATCGTTTCCGTAGCAGACTATTGTGTCATTGTTACGTTGGTGGTCATACAATGATGGGTCCTGATGTATTGCTGTACTGCTGTATTGTTGCTGTACTGTTGCACTGTTGGGTTATATTCATGTAGAAGGAAGATATGCTAGTTCTATCTTATGTGCTCTTGGGTAGTTTGTGCTCAGTTTGAATGCTAATCACTAGTCATTAGCTGGTATACACTAGGGGTCCCCAACCAATCGAGAGCTATGGAGGTGCGCCTAATGCCTCCTTAAAAGGGGATCTGCGGGAAGTGGAAAGTGGAAAACTCCGCCGTGGGAAGGTCCATTTGCCGTTATGTTTATATTTGTCAGTTGTTACTTGAACAAATGCTATTGCTTAACGGGTGCATAAGTTATGCGCTGTTTTGTATGTTTGGTTAGCTTCTAAATTGTTAACATGGATACGAATTAAGGCCATGGGAAGGACACTATTTTTTCCGTGTCACCATGTCTACTAGCTTATCTCGGGGTGGGGAGAAGGGGGAGGGTGGTTTGGTGGGAGAAGGGGAGAAGGGAGGGTGGGGTAAGGGGGTAGGTGGGGTAAATATCTGTTTTCTGTGCTTATTTTCTTTTGTGTGGTTATTGTTTATGTCATGTTCCAATGCACACCAGGTCCCACATCATTTTACTGCCAGTGCCTATGCCGATTGTTCCGCCATGGCCCCGATAAAGTGCTCTGTTGCGTTGCCTCAGATGACAATTTTCGACCTGTGGCCGTCTCATATAGCCAGGTTCAGGCTAGATACCGCTTTTACCCTCATGCCTATGCTGTGATAGTTGGGGGATTTTTGGAGAGTATGAAGGGAGTCTACTCACGTACATTTAAGGGTAGTCTATTAACACTTCACTATGTAGGTACTGATTGGTTATACCCACAATTAATACTCCTAAAAGCGTAACAAGAGTGAATAACTTGAAAATACTCTCTCTCAACGTCAAAGGTCTTAATCAGCCCGTTAAGCGCCAGAAAGTCCTGGATTATTTGCGTAGGCAAAAAGGCGATATCGTCCTGTTGCAGGAATCTAAACTTGATGCTAAGCAGTTTCATAATCTTAGGAATAAATTCTTTGTTGAAGTTGCAGGGTCAGAGGCGATGGGGAAGAAAAATGGGGTCCTAACATTGATTGCAAAAAAATCTAATGTAGATTTGCTTTCCTCCACTACTGACACCAAAGGGCGGTGGGTTACGACCAAGTTGACTAAAGATGATACTGAATTCTATGTTACGAATGTATATGCTCCTAATACATGCGATCTGTCTTTTTGGTCCGATCTGGCCAAGCAACTAGAGACTATCCCCGATTCAGCCATACACATTCTTGCAGGGGACTTCAATCTACCATTTGATCCAGTATTGGATAGAGACTACAGATGCTCCTTCCGGAGCAATAGATCTCATAGGGCCTTCACTAACCTGTGTACTCGATTCCATTTAGTAGACACATGGAGGTTGCAGAACCCCGATGGGAGGGATTATACCTTTTACTCTCCTCCACATGATTCATTCTCCAGGATTGATTATTTATTCATTACGAAAAATGGAATACCCAGAATAGAAGAAACAGCCATAGAACCCAGGGTTTTATCCGATCACTCATGCATATCCTTGTCCATCTTCAACGTCAATACTTCCACTCAACAATCAATCTGGAGATTTAATGAGGAGGTCCTCGAAAAAGAACAACATAGAGTAACGATAGAGGCCGCGATTAGAGAATATTTAGAGCATAACATTAGAGGAGATACTACTGACTTGATTCGTTGGGAGGCGCTAAAGAGTACGATACGAGGAGTTGTGATTAAAATAAAATCTGCCATAAACAAGAACCACAATAAAGAACTGGAGACGTTAGAGTGTGAGATTGCGGCACTAGAGAAGAAACACTTGTTTGATAGGAAGGAGGAAACACTGAATAAACTAGCCAATAAAAAGTACGAATATAACAAAATAGTGAGTGAAAGGTTAAATAGGAGGAAACAATTCAAGCTATGTGAATCAAATAAGGCAGGGAAGAGCCTAGCTGCATACCTCAAATTCAAAATACAGAAAAATATGATAAATTCCATCAGGGACCAGGGGGGGACAACACACTCGGACCCGGTCAAGATAGCAGAGGTATTCAAACAATTCTATGAACAACTTTATGCCAAAAATACAGAAGTAGTAGACTCCAAAATCGAGGGCTATTTGGATGAGTGTAATCTTCTCTCCCTCTATACTATGGATCGTGATGAACTTAACGGTCCCATCACGCTTCAGGAAGTCGAGTTAGTCATTAAGTCATTAAAATGCGGTAAGGCACCCGGACCGGATGGGTTCACTGCTAGATTCAATAAGGGCTTTTCCTCACTTATATCACAACCGCTCTTGCACCTATTCCAAGAAATCAGCACTATAGGGGAGGTGAAGGGTATGCTATCTGAGGCCATCATTGCGGTGCTCCCAAAGGAAGGGAAAGACCCAACTCTTCCAAAGAATTATAGGCCTATCTCGCTCATAAATCTTGATTGTAAGCTCCTAGCCATGATTCTGGCTAATCGACTTCAAAAGGTCCTGCCCAAACTGATACACGCCTCCCAGGCGGGTTTTTAAAAACATAGACTGTCAAGTGATAATACCAGGATACTAGCTCATGTACTCGAAAAAGCAAAATTGTTATCTACCCCCACTGTAGCAATTACGCTTGACGCCGAAAAGGCTTTCGATAGAGTCGACTGGAATTATTTGAATACGGTCTTAAATAAATTCAACCTGGGCCAATTTTTTACGAAGATGGTGATGTCTCTATATTCTTGCCCCTCCGCTAGAGTTAGAGCTGGAGGCTCATTTTCCTCCGCGTTTCAATTGCACCAAGGTACCAGACAGGGGTGTCCCCTCTCACCCTCACTGTTTCTATTGGCCATTGAGCCATTTCTTTATCACTTGAGGGCTAACGAGGGTATTGCTGGAATTCCATTTGGAGACTGTATTATAAAGCTGACTGCATATGCGGATGATGTCCTAATCGTATCAGAAAAGGCGGAGGAGGCTATATCGGCCCTCATTTCTACCATTGATGAATTCTCCAGGGTGTCGGGATACAAGTTGAATAAAGATAAAACAGAGGTTAAACTGTTGAATAATTTGGGCAATAGAGAGGTTATGGGGAACTCTGGCCTGACGTGGCAACCAGGCTGCTTTAAATATTTGGGGCTGGAATTGGATAAAGATCTAATCACAACATTGGGGGTTAACGAAGGTTCGATCCTGAAGAAAATATCTAAATTACTAGAGGGATGGTTACCGAAATTCCTTTCATGGTGGGACAGGGCGGAAACTTTAAAGATGATGGTGACCCCATTGGTGAACTACCTGGCGAGCATGCTACAGATGACATTTTCGGAGACCTTCCTGACAAAGGTAGAGAGGCTATTTGGTGAGTTCCTGTGGCAGGGGAAGAAGCCTAGGATAGCGATGAGGAAGCTTCAGATGTCAAAAGGAAAGGGCGGCCTGGGTCTTCCTAGCTTCAGGAATTATCAGACGGCCTTTCTCTGTAAACAAGGGGCACAGTGGTTGACTGAGGGTGCGGACTACACTCCGCTTTGGATTGGTATTGAAAAATCCCTGATTGGTAATTCTCCTCTTATAGCACTGCTCTCAATGGACCTTTCCCATCTCCCCCATTGCAAATACATGTTATTAAACACTAGAAGAGCACTGCTGAGGCTTGATCAAACTCATAAAGTAGGGCTGCTGTGGAGGAAGTCTACTATGGTATCCTTATGGTATAACCCATCACTTAAGATGGAAGGGAAGCCTCTACAGTGGAGGAGTTGGTCTAAGAGAGGAATTAACCTGGTGTACGATTTATTTGACGGGGGGCACCCTTTGCCGTTCTCCTCGCTCCAGGCCAGCCACAATCTGTCACCAATGGATTTCTATGTCTTTTTGAAACTTAAAGTTATTCTGTCTACTCGCTCCCTCAACACGAATGATCCTTGGCTTAAGACCCAGGTTCCAAGACTTATGAAATCGGGACATTTCGTTTCCAAAATTTACAAGCTACTTCTTCCTGCATCGAGGAAGGCACACAAGAAAAATGAAGCCAAATGGGATTCTGAACCCAACTCTACCGGTTTAGTATTTGACTGGGGTCTGATACATGCTGCTGCCCTAACGAATAAGATCTCACCAATTCTAGCCCAAACCAAATACATGCTCATAAATAGGACATACTGGACGCCAGATAAACTCCATAAACTTCATCTAAGGGACAACCCGCTGTGCTGGAATTGTGATTCAGAGGTGGGAGATTTAGCACATATGCTCTTTGGTTGCTCTGCGCTGGGACCGTTTCCGGGGGAAAGTGTTTGATTGTATAGATCATATTTTGGGGGTCAAGTCTAAAAGAGAGTTTGTCTATGTTCTATTGGGAGTGTTGGATCAGGAGCTCCATAATGATAATGATCGTCAGTTGTTAGATGTATTGCTTACTCTAGCCTGTAAGGTGGTGCTGTGTAAATGGAAAAGCGCCTCCGAGGTATCATTCAGGGTTTGGCAGGAGTGGCTCTCGTTTTTAAGAGGAGCTGACAATCCAGCTCTGCATTCCTCCCCATGGCGTGCTCCTCACAAGAGGTTATGGAAGGCCCTAGATAGATCTTCGTTCTCATTTGACCCACCCTGAATGGAAGATACGGAAATGTGCCGTTTAAGCTATAGAGTAACGGGCGTGGCGGACTTGGAAAGGCAACACACATGAAATAAATCAACATAGCGCAATCGGATCTTGGTGTGCTGAGCGTGGTTTCATGACATATCATAGTTTAATTTTCTTTACATTAATTTAATTTAACTTGGTATAAGCTAGTCCATGTTCTCGGACGTGAGGGCCTGAATTACTGTCCCGACCTATTGATTTTACTGCTATGTGTGTGAGGAATTTGTATCCATATATGTCCGTGATGGGTGTGATCCATCTATAGACTTGCCAGTTCTCAGGTACTAGCTGTCTGTTTTGTGCTGGGATTTCATATGTCATTTATTGTATGTCTTGTCTTTTTCTATTTCTTTTTCAATAAAAACGATTTGAAATTTAAAAAAAAAAGAAAAAAAAAGATAGCAACTTTCAACCTAATGACAAGATAGGTTAAAATAAGCAGTCTTTCCAAACAAATAATAAATGTCTCTATTTGCTCGTCACCAACCAATACTCATTATCAGCAACAGCTTTTTTTTACATTAATTCTCTCCTGAAAACTCTATTGGCCTAATTCTTTGAGGTTTCTGACGCACCATACACAATTCTCCCTTTCTTTCATGGTCCATTCTCGGTCTCAGGCGCTCACTAAAATTTCTAAATTTCTCTTTAGCTTCAATTAGTTTTCTAATCTCAGTCGCATCTTCCAAATTTCTCAGTAGTTTTTACTCTCCTCAATATATTACTTAAACTCATGCTTCTCTTACTCACTACATAGATGCTCATCTGTAGTAATAATATTCAAGTTAGGTTGTGCAATTTTCTTTAAATGCGTAGAATGAGTCATACAATTCCCAGAGTCTTCAGATTTACGAAGTTCTTCCAACAAAGCGTTAAGTCAGAAACTAACGAAAACATTGCGTGATAAACTATACAATAAAGGCAACTGGAAATCCGTAGCATCTTCTTCAGCTGAGGAGGGAAGAATTATACACACCAACCAATCTCTAACATTGATTATTTTAACATACTTCCCTAACAAAGTTGAGTATGTGTTATCTTTGTAACTACCACCTGCTTTATGCCCGTGTTTTAATCTGCTGTTCTATTTCATTATGTATGGTAGTTTAATCAACTTGTAAAGGAGAAATATAGCCAACCGAAGAAATTAAGCGTAACTTCAAACCAACTAGAATTATTAACATAATTATCAATGAAAATATACTAAAGGTTTTTTACAGCATCTGCTGAATGCCATCTTCTGTCAGTCCAAACAAACGTTCAAAAAGTTAAAGATGTACAAAATCGAGACTTACGCTTTTTTCCCCACTCAGTTAATTAATTCAGTTCATAGCATTCAGGAAACCCTAATATTTTGTCTAGATACCCAAGACACAAAACAAAAAAATAAACTCTTGTAAAGTCCAAAATCTCAATTCAAAGTTCCTCAAGACTTAGCAAAAGCTCAAAAGCTCAAGGTGGCTTTTCTTCTGGTTCATTTTCAAAAATGAACTTGCAACAATTTGTCAAATCATAAACTTACACTTCTGACCCTTCCGTTGCATCAGTGTCTGCAGATGCTAAATGAGTCCACTTCGGTAAGGTGTACTTTCTGGCAATCTTTTTCTCATCAGTCATTTGGATACAGGTGATTCAATTTCACTATTCTCAGACTCTACTTTGTTTGTCTCTGGTTCTTCAGTAATTGATTCTGTTCTCTGAGACTTCAAGTTCAATCTTTTACTGCATATCACAGATGCAGGCCACTTGCCTCCTCAATGTACAATCTTAAATTTTGTTTCTTCACTTGTGACTTCTGCTGAAACTGCACCACTTACAGCTGGAGTTGTGATTTGGTTGCCATTACCAACTTGAACTCACTGTGAACCGCTTTGCCTTGGGGATTCTTGAAATTCGGATTTTCAGCTTTACTTTGACAGTCTCTATTTCTTCTTGTTGCTTATAACTCGGCAACATTTCTTCGTTTTCAGTTCACTGACTTTCAACCAGGTAACTCCCACTTTCACCAAAATCTTCTCCTCCCTCTAAATCCACACAGCAAACTCAAGCTTTACACTGAATCAGTGGTGGTTGCCACAAGTTTTTCAGTGGCATTCTTCACTCTCATCATGTGTGCTGCATGGATCCACTGTGGGATACCAGCACACTTCAGAGCAGGGTTAGTCATAAGTCATTCTTGGTAAGGCCTCTTCCACGTGTTTCAAAGAAGTTGTTGTGGACGAGTTTCTTTACCAGTACCCGATTTCCTGGTTGCAGTGCATAGCACAGGGCATTTTTTTGGGGGGTGGAGTTTTATATAGCGTTAACTAGACCCAGAAGAATCAGAGTGCTTTACATGAGAAGCAGTTACGTTACATACAGACTCATTCATTTGTTTTGGTAGGCGTGGGGAGATTAAGTGATTTGCCCAGAATCTCAGAATGTTGAGTGTCCCTGCAGAGACTCGAACCAGTTCTCCAGCTCTGAGGTCGACCGCCCTAGCCGTTAGGCCACATTCTCTACCTTCTTTTGTTGATGGTGTTTACAAATTCCCCGGGTAAGAGACAGATTTAACATTAGTCAGGCCTTTATAGTAATCCAATACATTGTCATTACTTATTGATTCAAGTGCTGCTGAATGAACACACAGTTTCCGGAAGGCACTGTCCTTGAAGTCTTTTTGTTTGAAGTACTTCTTATGCTCAGCAGAACAAAAGGAAGAGCATCTGGGGCCATTTTAAAGTCATTGAGGAACACAATTTTGCAAGATTAAACCAAATGGTTTCATTCACCTCCTCAAGCACACCTGATTCTTTTGGTGTGTAAATGCAGTGGACCTTTTGCTCAATTAGTAACACTGCACAGGTGACTAATCTATGTAATCTTTTAACAACAATTTTACTTTCACTTTTCCTGGTTCAGTAAGCTTCCACCAATTTAGAAAACAAGCATCTTATCACTAGAAAATATCTGAGCCCATCGTAGACCAGCATCTTTTTGTTGTCTGCTTGAAATCATGTTGATGGTCCATCATATTTGCTCATTTGACTCAGTGATAACCAGTGTATGTTTTCCCTGAATAATTCTGATAAGTAATGCATCTTAGACATAATTGTTTTGGTACTCTTTTGAATTTTGTGTTGCGCCAATATTTTTTAAATATCCTGGCCATATTTTTCTCTCATTAAGGGGCCTATTAGTATGTCGGGATCGTTACCGCCCGCATGGCAGTGGCGATCCGCCTGAAATTTTCCTCTGCCTGCCACCCATTTCCCCCCGCCATATTAGTATAGCGGGGGGACCCCGGCGGACGGAAAGACCGTCTGCCGGTTTTCTGCCGGTCGACCAGTCGACTGGGTGGAAAAGGGGCTGGATATGGTGGCGGTGTCTGATAGACACCGCCATCCATATTAGAATGGGCAGAGGTGTTGGGTAAGGCGGAGTTTGCTTTCAGGGGCCCGTTGCAAGCCCCCAGGGTATTGGGGGGGTTATGGGGTGCACATGGGGGTACCTATGGTACCCCCCTACATTGTCATGGACAAGGTGGCAGGCACCGCGTGGTGCCTGTCACCTTGTGCATGACAATGCACAACGTGCACTCCCAGCATTGTGCCGCCCATCACAATTCTGGGAATAGGGGATGCCACAGCCACGCTGGCGGTGGCATCCTAATTGCCGGTGCAGGACTGCCGCACCACTGGCGGCCGGTCCCAGCACCGCTAGAGTGCCTAATCGGCCCCCAAGCGTGTCTCCCATGAAAGATTCACAAAAAATCTATAAATGTCAGATCCCAAAAACCTAGGTTTTTTAGGTGTTTTGGATCTGTAATTTACAGATTTTTTGTGAACTACATGTACATTGGAGGGTGAACCTAACCAGTACCTCCATCTCCCCCCTTTTTTGATGCCCCACAACACTGAGGGCCAGATGTACGACACACCAATTTGCGACTCGCAAATTGCGTCGCATGTGCGACTCTCAATTTGCAAATTGGGATGTATAACAGTGTCTCAGACACTGTTTGCGATTCCTAATGGGGTCGCAGATTGCATGCCTCATGAATATTATTGAGGCAGGCACAATTTGCAACCCCAATTAGGAATGGCTAGTACTCCCAGGGATGATGGCCTGCTGGGGTCAGCAGACCACCATGTCTGTGACTGCTTTTAAATAAAGCAGTATTTTTTTTTATATTCAGCCCGTTTTCCTTAAATGAAAATGGGATGCATTTAAATAACAAAAATCAAACTTTTCAGTTTCATTTTTTTAAGGGCAGGCAGTGGTCCCTGGGACCACTGTCTGCTCTTAAAAATATTTTTGCACATACAAAGGGGGAGGGGTCCCTGGGGAACTCTTCCCCTTTGCGAGTGGTTTACAACCGACTTGGAGTAGGTGGCAAACTGCGAGTGTTTTGTGGCCGCAAAGCAATTGTACATGGGACGCCCCTTCCTAATAGCGGGAGTCGCAAATGCTATTTTGCGAGTCAGTGACTCTAGCATTTGTACATGCCATCACCCTTTTTTGCGGTTGCAAACGGGAGGATCTCCTATTTGCACACGCAAAAAAGGGTCGTACATCTGGCCCTGAATCTAGAAGAACATAATTTTAATCTGGAGTTACCTCAAAGATCATTATTAATCACTTTTACAACCAGCTATTTCACCACCTTTTCTTTCCATTCTCAGATACCTCCTCTTCTAACTCTCTGAGTTTGCTCAATGTTGCTTTTATTGTATTCAACAAAAAGCAATCCATATTATGTGCATCATCAATTTTTGCATCAGCTTCACATTGTTCAGATTATTGTTCTTGCTAATTTGATTTAATAGTTACAGTTTCAAGAGCACAATATTTTGCAACCTCATCGACAAAGTGATTGCCCATGATGACCATATCATCTCCACACTTAAGAACAATATAGTTTACAACTGATATCTCTCTAGGTTGCTCTACGGCTTCTAACAGGTTTAAAATGTATATTTTATTACGTATTAGGGTTCCAGTGGATGTCATGAAGCCTCTCTGTGACCAATATTGCCCAACGTTATGTACCACTCCATATCAACTGTGTCTGTGTAAATCATCACATTCAGTTCACTGGCTAGATAACATGCTCTTGTTGAGGCAATCAGTTCTGCTACTTTTGCCGAAATTACATCAGACAAGTATGGTGCTTCAACTTTAGAAATGTAAGGGACTGCAAAAGCTGCTCTCTGTATTCCTTGATGGTCTCTCAGACATGAACCATCCACAAACAAAGATAGATCAGCCATTTCAAGAGGAATAGCTTTGATATCTGGTCTTGGTTTGGCACGTAACTCTGTTACATTGATGCAATCAGGATCTTCATCATCTTTGTCTTTATTTGGAATCAGTAGCAGCGTTACAGGATTTAAGGTATTGCACTTTCTAACTGAAATATTTACAGCTACCAGTATTGTTTATTCATACTTTGTAAGGCGTCTGTTTGTCAGATGCTATTCTGAGTTTGTGCATGAGTCTGCAAAACCTCAACTGAGTGAAGGACTAACAAAAAAAGTGTATAATCCATAAACATCCAGTCACTCTGCTCCATTAGCAGGCAAACAGCTACTCCGGACTTCAAACAATCAAAAAGTGCTGCAGCTATTGCATCTAATGAGGCAGAGAGGTAAGTGACAGGCTGCTTTATCTCACCGTGCTTTTGAGTGAGAACAGATAAAGCACAATGTTCTTTTTCATGACAGTAAAGCAAATACTCCTTATCACAATTATGCTTTCCTAGAGCAGGTTCGCTACAAAGATTCTCTTTTGAGTTCTAGGAAGCCCTTTATGCATTCATCATGGAATGGCGGATCTTCCACATTGCTGTAAGACTTAGTAAAGGCTTTGCACTCAGGAAAAAATTAAGAATCCACTGATGGCAGTAGCCAGCCATTCTCAAAAACATCCTCACATCGCTCAGGGTATTGGGAGGATTTTATTTCAAAATTGCAGAAAGGCTGTCTTTGGACACTTTTCTTGCCCCTTTTTCAATATGTTGGCCAAGAAAAAATCACTTCTTTCTTATACTACTGCATCTTTGTATGTGAAACCTTATGACAATGGTCAGCAAAATGGCTCAGGAGTGCAACTGTATCCAACGTGCTGTCTTACTATGTCTTTGATGCCACCAGAAAATCATCTATGTACTGCACTAAAGCTAAGTTTTGCAGCTTGAATCTTTTCTTATTTTTTAAATTAATTTTTTAATAATGTTTTATTAAAGATTGACATATATCAACATACATGAAGTATAATATGAAGCAGTTAATGGCACACATCAGTGAGAATATAAGTTTGTGGAAGTCTGGCATGACATAATGTACAATAACAACCGTTTTATTCAACCCATTACACCCCTTAGACGTGGCACAGTGTGGCAGGTCCCGTCTCACTAGTCTGTTTGAATCTTTTCTTGATTCACATGCTATGCATTACTCCTCCTTTTAGTGGTTGGGTCCAGAAAAGTCTCCTTCAAGTCTCTTTCCCTTTCCCCGTGTCTGTCGACCACCATTTGAGTTTAAACCCCCTCTTTGTGTAATGTCAGATACATGCCTCGAAATCCCTCGACAGTCTCCATCTTCAGATTATTTTTTCTACCCTTGGGTCTGGAAGCCTAAGCGAGCTCTCCGGAATCGAGGTAGAAGGAATTTCAAGAAGAAAACAGTTTTCTCTATCGAAAATCACCACCGAGGGCAGAGGATTGGTGGCGACTGACTGGATGAAGAGAACACTCCAGAGGAACACTTAGTTGAGAAGATCTATGTAACAAGACCATGTGGTTGGAGAATGAGAAGGGGCATGAAGCATACCCCCTTTAAATTATGCCCCAAATGCCATCAGAAGTACACACAGAAGGTCACACACAAGGTCTGCAACCTCTGCCCTCCTAAAGACCACAGGGTTCCTGCCCAAGACCTTCAGGACGAGGTAGAAGCAGATATGGGCACACTGCACGATGGCATAATCACAGAGAAAGCAGATAAACAGTTGAGCCAAAGACCTTGGATTCAAAGAAATTGGCAATGACGCCAAAATAGTTTACACCGGAGGGCAGAGTGAAGCCTTAGGAGCTACACCGGTCCAAGACAAAGGACACTGATGGAGGCAACCCTCCAAAACTGCTTCAACATGGAGAGAGATCAAAGGCATGGGAGTGAGATGGCGAAAGCCAGCTTCACGCTGTCTGCAAAGATGGGAGCCATGGCGTAGTCAAAGAGCCACTTAGCAGCAATGCCGAAAACCACAGAGGCACCTTACCTCGTGTCATCGGCACGTAAAAGAGCCAGTACACCCATGTTTACAGGAACCCCTCCGTACAAGGAGACCAAAAGAATAGACAAGGTGGGGAGAAAAATTGAAAAATGTCAAGGTCAGCAGCAACACAGTAGCGTATAGCCAACTCAAGCATCCTACTAAAGAGTTATCACCAACAGTGGGACGAGATGGAGAAGCTAATGGAACATCTCCCAGAGGAATTAAAAAAGAGAGCAAACACAGTGTTGCAGAAGGGCAAGACAATTGTCATCACATTCCTAAAATCTGCCCTGGATGTGGCAGACACAGCTGGTCTACAGCCTTACATGGCCACATCCTTGCGCAGACACACTTGGCTGAGGATCTCAGGATTTAAGCAAGAGGTGCAGTCCGCCTTCATCAATATGCCTTTCACGGGAGACAGCCTATTTGGAGTGGCGGTAGATGAAGCGCATCAGAGCATGAAAACATGACAATGAGACCGGCAAGGTGTGCCCTACAATACAATGCAAACTTTTGGCTTGGAAAAAGAGAGGAACCTCAGCAAAAGGAACTGTGCATCACACACTGTGCAATAACACACTTTCCACACAGGCTTCAGGTGAACCCACCACCTTCCCTCAGTGGCAGTACTGCTCAAGCTCCTGCCAGTCCTTTTGCAGCCATGGAAGAGGCAGAACCCCGAATAGGGGAAACCACACCACAAAGAGACTGCCCCTAAGGGACCTTCCTTCACAAGTCACCAGTTGGAGGAAGAATCGGAGGATTCTTACAAGAATGTGAGAGAATTAACTCCGTTTCCATCGACGTCTCCGACAAGCAACACACTGCCCCACACCCTGCTAATGATCCCCCAAAGATGCTTGATGTAAGTCACCACAGACAAGCTGTGTGAGACACTCAAAACAACACCAACGCAACACCCTGAAACCTCACGCACTGGATCAGCAACTGATCCAACAATCTTGCAACATTGACGGACTTTCCTGTGAAGCACAACAATAGTTAAGGCACCTGGGACAAGGCAGACTTACTGGACTCCTACAGACCTAGCCGGACTCTTGTGCACACCTTGCAACACAAAGAGCCACCATTGACCTTACAGGCATGGAAAAGACCACACACAGCCATCACCATATCAGCAAGGATAAGTGGAGATCCTTCAAATAGTGCTCAGACACCAAAACACACGACATCAAGCATTGTGAGTGAACTGACAGCAGATCTCCATCCAAGACACCCCACCCTTACCAGGCAGATCACATCCCTTGCAACTTTGTACTACTGCTAGCTCATGGCCATACACAACTGCCTTGCCACACAGAGGCAGACAGCACTATTATACGCAGGACAAACCCCCCTCAGGTTCTGGACTCCCGTCAGCAGCAAGTACACCACCTGGCTCATGTGCACAATCCACTCTGGCTCTCCATCAGGCCCATTCCCACACAACATCTCAACCACATTATTCCCCATCCTTGAAGCCCACGTCCAGCGCGTCCTGAATGTTTCCTTTGAGTTGGCCAGATTCCATGGGTGCTGGAGGCATGCAGAGACCCAGGCCCTTCTTAAACAATGGACGGCAGTACCGCAGGATCTCCTGGTACATCACCCTGCTTCCCTACCCAGCAAATGTCATCCGGAAGACACTCAACAAGCAACTGACATATTTCCTCCACGCAACCAGCTCCAGGCAACCGGCACCAGACCATCTTCCATAATAATCACACCACTGCAACCATCATCATTGCCACCACCAATGACAACTTTGCCCTGCTCAACAATGGTGAGCCCACCCCCCTTGACCTCTCAACGGCATTGTACACCATGTGCTACCACACTGTCAGCTCACACATCTCCAACACTGGTATCCAAAGGAGGGCCCAGGATTCAATCAGAAAGTCTGCCTCCACCCTGCAGCATGTAGTACACTGGGGTCATGTGGCACATGCCCCAGGGCTCTTCTCTCAGCGTGACGATCTTAAATGTCTCCATGACCCCTCTCTCCACCATCACATGCGCACACAACCTCATCATCATCTCGTATGCCATTGACACCCAGCTGCTACTCAAACTCACCAAAGAGCCAGCCATTGCCAGATCCAACCTTCAAGAGGGCATGAGATCCATTGACGAATGGCTGAACATCAGCCACCTGAGGCTGGACTTGGACAGGACTGAGGTCATCCTCTGAGGATTGTTCCCTTACGGCTGTGTCAACTCCTTGTGTCCCACTGGTCTGGGCACCGCACCAGCACCCAGTGGCCACGCACGCAAGCTGGTGTTCATCATGGACCCATCGCTGACAATTACCATGCAACTCACCACCATCTATACCTCATGCTGCAACACCCTCCGCATGCTGCAAATGATCCACAGATAGATCCACTACAAGGCAACACAGACCATTCCCCAGGTCAACGACACCAGCCGGCTCAACTACAGCACCTGCCTCTACGTAGCACAACAGCAGGACTGCAGGAGAAGTTGTCCACATCCAGGGTGCATCCGCACACCTCATCTTCAACATCCCCAGCCCCAGCCACATCCCCGTCCACCTGAGATAGCTAGACTGGCTCACTGTCTGCTGCAGGATCACCTTCAGACTCCTCAACCACACTCAGGAGGCAGTCCACAACCCCAGACCCAAAGCAAACCTTGGACGTCTGTCATCCAACACCCCGTTGACCCAAATCTGTGCTGGCCACCTTGCCCTGGCCACCATTCATCACATCCACATGAACACTGCATGCAGGAGATAGTTCTCCCACCTCGACAAACAGACCTGGGACTCCCTCCCCAGGAACATCAACATGACCCATGACCTGTACACCTTCATGATACTCTTCCAAATTGGTCTGTCTGAGCAGTATTGCAAGCCCCCCCTCAGCAGCTTGAGGCCATCACGGGTGAGTATTGGGCTCCATGTCTGTATTTGGTGATACATTGAGACACATGTGTGTCCTCGACCGGACTCAGATCCAAGTGTATGAATGGCTGGAGTTAGTTCCACACTCAGGCATACTTTGACATATCCCCACACGTTTGTTGTGGACTCATGCTAAATGACTGCAACATAAAATTTCACGTATTAATTATTTAATTATAACTTTGTGGCACGATTTGTGCACTGAAAAAGGTGCAATGCAGGGACAATAGAATCCAAAGTTCACAGGGGGAGATGGAATCCTTGCCATTTGAAGTCATCAGAGTCCAGACCACAGTGTTTGGCATCATTAGTCAGACTGTGACCAGCAGGTCCATGTGGCAGATGATGTCAGTCAATGAGGTGATGCTGTCGCACATGAAGGCCAAGTGCCAGGCCAGGTGACCTGGGAGATATGGATGGTCCACTGCCTCTCACGGTCTTTTCCGTGGACGACCCACCTTCCTCCGGGGACCCTCAGATGCAGGCCTTGACGATGCTTGGGACGCTCCGTCGGACAACTCCTCCTCCTCCTCCTCCTCCCTCCCTGTGGCTGGTGGTGGTCTTCGCCTGGTGGCACAGGGAGGGTTGCCCATGTTGTCGGCAATCCGACGGAGTGAATGGCTTATGTCCCTTTGCACCGCCAGGAGCTCAGCCAGTCTTGCCTCCATCCGTCCTTGGTGTTCTTGTTGACTGGCGTGTTGCTCGGCCTGCTGGTTCTTGATCTCTGTGAGGGTCAGCACTACCTGGCTGAACTCCCTGTTGTCACGCCAGTATTCCTCCATGATGTTGTGTATGTGTGACATACCGGGCCCTTCAGCTGGCTGGTCAGGTTCTCGCCTCCGCCTGCCTCCACTTTCACCACCCCTGCCCACACGAGCCTGGCCTGCCGTAGTGGGCACATCGTGTCTATGGGACCCCTGAGGGATGGCAGTGGCAGTGTTGTCTGCCCCTCCTGGGTGCCCGGCGCTCCTTGTCCCTCCTGGCCAGACTGGCTCAGTTGTTCACTGCTGGCAGGGCTCCTAGGTGTCTCCTGGGATGTGGCAGGAATGAGGGTGGTGGTTGGCACAAATGGTCCTGAACCAGGTTCTGCAGGGGCTTGGACACCAGAGGGTCCAGGTCGGTCGGGGTCATCCGTGGAATGTTGAGAGGCGTCGCTGTCGGTGGGATCAGGTTTCTCCCGGGCCAGGGACTGTGAATCTTCACCCCCATTGTTGGGGGTAGATTCGTCATGTTGCCCTGTGTGTGAGAGACAGACAATGTTAATGCTGTTTCATGCAACATGCATGTATCATACACATTCTAGTTGGCACTGTTCCTCCAGGTAGTTGTATGTGCCTAGCATTTTCCTCAATGTTCACTTGTGGATGGGTATGTTGCGGGGGACAGTTTGATATGTTCTCCTGAGTCTTTGACATGTAGATTTTTGGCTTGGATGCTTCTTTGGCTATGTATTGGTGTTGTTGTCTTACATGTCCATTGTGACAGTGGGTAAATCCATTGTCTGTCCCGGGGGTGTCTGCTTGTGTAAGGGGTGTGTGTGACAGGGCCTGCTGATGGGTGTAGTGTGATTTGGCAGTGGGGCTCCCAGGTGATGTAGCTGTCCCCCCATGGAGCATGCTGCCATGACAGTGAGTGTGAGTTCCTGTCCTAGATATCTGACCTTGTTGTCTTGGTGTTTGTGTTTGCACTGGTCACAGGAGGGCCTTGTGCTGCCTACACCCAGGCCGAGTGTGAGCTATCTTGTCAGTACTTTCCCAATCCCTGTGCATTGTGCATGGTGCATGGGTATGTACCTGGGCCATATGGGATGAGGGCAATTGTGTCTAATTTGGAGTTCAACAATGTGTTTTGTGCCACCCACCCTCCCAGCATACCGGACATCCATTCTTGAGTTGCTGCTTCGTGTAGCATGGGACATAGCATGGCCATGCTTTCTCAATGGAGCATAGACATGTTAGTGGCATTAGTGTTATTTTTGAGTGTGGTTGTGGCCGGTGAGGGCTTGGGGGTAGTTGAGTGCATTTTGTGTAGTTGGGGTGTGGATGCCATTACCCCCATGTTACGTAAGTTGTTTGTGTACTCACCAGGCTCTGGAAGTCCTTGCAGTCCATGTACTCCCACCGGCAGAAGCAGGGCCATCACCTTCTCCTCCCAGGGATGGTAATGTACTGGTCTGCGGGGCGCACCATCTCCAGTGATGTTGCTCTGGGCGTAGTCCTCATTCATTTTGCGCTTGACCGCCCTCCGCAGATCGTACCACCTGGCTTGGCATTCATTCCTGGTCCTTCTGATGGGTGCAACAGCAGTCACCCTATCGACGATCCTCTGCCACAGGCGTGATTTTTCAGCTATGCTGGTCTGTCTGACCAATGTTCCAAACAGCTGTGGCTCGACTCTGATGACTTCATTGACCAGGATCTCTAGCTCCTCCCTTGTGAACTTTGGATTCTTGTCTGTGGGCATGGTGTGGGGTGAGGGTGTGGATGGTTGTGGGTGTGTGGGTCTGAATATGACGGTGCGGGTGTGAATGTGTAGAGGGGGTATGTGTGAAGGAGGTTATGTGACGGTGTATATGTTAAGGTGGATGGGTGCAGTTGTTGGTGTGTGCTCTCTAGCTGCAGTGAGTCTGTTGCAAAGGCTCATGGTTTGTGTGTGTGGGCCCTTTTTATTGGTCCATTTGTGGGTGGGCCTCAGTTTGAATTTTTGGTGGGTGTGTTATAAGGGGTGGTTGAGAGTTTGCCCCTCTGTTTGCCTGTTTGGATGTGTCCAGGTCAGTCATTTTCATTTTTAGTGCACTGTAGACGTGTTTTGTGGTGTTGTGCGAGTCGATTAGACCCTCCTTGTGCTGTTTTACAGTGTCCGTGGCTCAGTACGGTACAGGGGTACGAGTCGTACAGGCACACACCCACCATGCGTTGTGTATGTACGGTGCGTACACGGCCATTGCTTATGTACGGTGCGTACACCGCCATTGCTATGTACGGTACTTACACCGACATTGCGTATGTACGGGGCGTACACCGCCATCGCTATGTACGGTGCGTACACCGCCATTGCTATGTACGGTGCATACACTGACATTGCGTATGTATGGTGCGTACCCCGCCATTGCTATGTACGGTGCGTACACCGCCATTGCTATGTACGGTGCATACACCGACATCGCTTATGTACGGTGCGTACACCGCCATTGCTATGTACGGTGTGTACACCGACATTGCGTATGTACGGTGCGTATGCCGCCATTGCTATGTACGATGCGTACACCGACATTGCATTTGTACAAGTCATTCCCCGTGTACGGGACATTTTCCGTACGAATCGTAAATCGGAAAGCCGGTCCGGATCGTACTTGTACGCTCGGACTGTCTTTTTACGGTTCGTACAGAAAAGTGTCCGGGTCTCTCTTGTACAAGTTTTCCCGCTATGATTCCCGTACGAATCGTACTTCACGGGTCGGACGTGACTTGTACGATTCATACGGAAAAAAATACGGATACGTGTCATATGGGAAAAGAAAATACAGGATCGGAATCGGCCCCACAAAATAAAAATAAACAATTACCATAAATATTTATGAATTGATGAATTAATATTAATGATCAACTAATTATTAATTAAACATAAATTACTTTCCACCCTCTACCCCAACAAACACCACAATCCAGACCTAAAAATCATTACAGAATTTCCATAACTAATTTTACATTAATAAAGTAAAATCAATTAAAAACAACTTATTAACTAATTTAAAAGAATTTACTTCCCACCCTTTACCACTATAAACCCCACAACTCACATCTTAAATTAATTACACAAGTGCCATATTTAAATGTTAATTAATTAATTAGGATTCACTAACAAATAATTATTAATTAATTATAAATAATTTTACTTCCCACCCTATTCCCCTATAAACACCACCAGCCTCTCCTTAAAAAATAACACAATTAACATAATTAATTAATTAATAATAATTAACAAGCAAATCATAAATAATTAGTAATACATTAATTCCAACAATTAACACTATAAAATATAAATTAAATAATAAATAAACAATATTCATAAATGTATTATAATTAAATTACTTCCCACACTATTCCCCTATAAATCCACAACTCACTCCTAAGAAAATGACACAATTAACATAATTACAATTAATTAATTAATAATAATTAACAAGCAAATAATAAATAATTAATAATAACTTAATTTCCACAATTAACACTAAAAAATGTAAATTAAATAAATATTAATAAATACAAAATATTACTACATTTATTATAATTAAATTACTTCCCACCCTATTCCCCTATAAACCCATAACCCGCTCCTAAAACAAAATAACACAATTAACATAATTACCAATTAATTAATTAATAATAAACAACCAATTCATAATTAGTAAACACTGAATTAATTCCCACAATTAACACTATAAAATCTAAATTAAATAAATACAAAATTGTCATTAAATTACTTCCCACCCTATTCCCCTCTAAACCCACAACCTGCTACAGAACTAAAAAACGCAAAAGGTAATTAAAATAAAATTAATAACTACTAAAAATGTAACACGTATATAAAAAAACAAAAGCAATACTTGTACAAAAAAATAGTTTACATACTTTTTAAATACATACTAAAATACATAACACTAATTAAAACATCGATATTTTAAACAACTATATTTTTGCAAATTATATTAATGACTTCGATATTTTCAAAAACCATATTTTTTACCTTCAAGTCGTTATTCTTGACCCCGATATTCTTGCTGTTGATATTTCTGCATCACTATATTTCCAACACAATATTTGTGTATGTCGACATTTCAAACTTGATATTCTGTCTGTGCACCCCTCCAACCCGAGTGGTTCCTGACTCTGGTATGAACACCATTCCTTCCAACTACAACACCTCTGATCAACAACACATGCATATCTGTGAACAACTGGAGCTCCCATTCCCTCTATGTCTCTTGTCCCAGTCACTACCTATTGAGGTGGCTCCACCTCACAAACAGAAAAAATGCAAGAGTATTCTAAGTAAGCCCTAACCACCCTACTGGGTGCTATATAAGGGTAGCTTACACAGAATCCTCCTGTTCACTTTTCTGTCTTCCAGGGCTTTTTACACGGGACACAGACGTAATATTGGGGGGAGGACTGCTCCCCTGCTGGGCTTGTGGAGTTTGCCTCCTCTGCAACGACAGACTAAATCTTAGATTCAAGTTACAAGACTTATCTCATCTGAAATGACTCTTCCTGTTTACGGCACTTTCATCTGGGTGTGGTCGTGCTAGGAGGCAGTGTTTTTGACCCGCATAATGAGTTGAAGGGAAGTCAGGCTTTTGGTTGGATTCAGGAAGCGTGCCTTTGATCAGAATATTTAAAGAGTCTCCCTCACAGTCCAGCGGTATTGTATTGTTTTGTCTTGTTATTGTATCTTTTCTTGATTATTCAAATTTGGTGGTTGCTGTTTCAGTCTTTTTCAGGATGGGCAAACATTCATCTAAGAGGAGACATCTGTCTCGTTCTAGGTCACCATCTGTCAGGTTTGACCGTACAAAGTCCTCGGGATTGTGCAGATGCTCAAAGGGGTCCACCTCTAAACTGCCCCAAGTCCGAAGAGCAATAAACTCGGACTAGTGAGATAGTTAAGCGGGGGAAGGAAAGGATGGGAACTGCAGGGAGGGAGACCTGAGGAAACACAAGAACAACAAATTAATCCCTGCTGTTCATCCACCACACCCCGCTTCCCTGCCCCCTTCCCTTTCTCTCGTGCTAATCTTATTGAGACCACTCTTCCTACCTGAAACAAAAGGTTGAAGGCTGAGACTGGCAGAGAGGTGAGGGTGAATGCACAAGTCCGACTCAATGCTATTAGATAGAAGAGAGAGGATACTGTAAATAAAGCACCTAGGTAAGGATTTGTTCTTACTGTTCATTAGACTAGGTCCCTTTTATCCCTCAACCTACCCCCGGGCGAGGCGAGCCCTGTGGTTAGTGCAGACAATTGGCTATTGTCACACCCTCCAAAGACTCTCTCTGCTAGTGAAAACGAAACACAATAAACAAGCTCAACACAAAATTCTTTCACTGTTAATGCACATTCTCTTCTGGTAATAAGGATACTTCCCAATAGTACTGGGATAACGGTTTTCTTAGCCCCTGATGCTTTGGGTGCACAGTCTTGTCAGAGTCGATTTGGAAGATCAGAGACCCCCAGAATGTGGGGTGAGAAACAAGCCCCTCAGCTCCGAACCAATACAACCATACCAAGGAGAATGAGCCGGTCACTCTATAGTCTCCCAAGTATTGGATCGATTCAGAAATGTATAGAGGCTAGATTTGGCTCCCAACCTAGCACCATGGAATGAACGTGCACACAAGGATCCAGGGATTGCCTTATCCCTTTACGAATGTCTTTTCTCTGCAAGAGCCCTGAAAGTTCTGGCTCGCCAACAGAGAGAAGACTCACCAAGGAGTTCACAAGCGCTAACACGCTCCCCTGCACGAGACGCCCGCCGGCAGTCTCTCCAACAGAGGGGCGAGAGTAGCGTCCAGATATAGCGCGGGCCTGCCGCTTACGAAACCGGCAATAATCACAGAATAAGTTCCTCCGCACGAGATGCTAGGCAGTAGTCTCAACAATGGAGGAACGAGCAAAAAGAGGCAAGGACCGAACGAAGCAAAGAGAAACTGAGGAGGAGGACGGGGCACGAATCAGTCCCTCTGCATGAGACGCGTGGCTGCAGTCTCCCCAACAGAGGAACACACATAAAGCCCGATCCTCACAGTTTAGACACAACCAAAGTTGCGTGTACTCACGGTACCGCTCTACAACACGGAGGTCTTAATCCACGGAGTGTTCTCAGGAGCCTGCAGATTTCGGAACGCATTCCGGAACTCTAATCATCGGCACCGCTGAAACGGAGTGTAAAGCCTATATCCGGTTCTGTGCGTAGCGATGGTCACGTGGGGCGTGATGACGCTATGCTTTCTGGGAAATGAAGTCTTCGTATCGTTCTATGCTTCCTGGTTGCGCCGCCACCGGGATGCCGTCAGTGTTTACCGGAGTGTGACATGACAGTACGTCTCCCTTTCGGAAGACACTGACCGGCACCCGGTTTGGATGGATTACGTTTAAAGAAGGCGGATACCAAACGTGCCGCATGTACAGCTTCAGCGGGCTCCCAGGAGTTTTCCTCCGGGCCATACCCTTTCCAGGACAGGAGGTACCATAGTTTTCGCCTCACCCATTTAGAGTCCAAGATTCCTTTTACTTCATATTCTCTATCCTGGTGAACCCAGATAGGCAGGGGTTGCTTCCTCACTGGGCAGTGCGAGGGCTTCAAGAGGGACACATGAAATACAGGATGAATGCGGAGGTGATCCGGCAGTTTCAGTTTCACAGCTACGGGGTTGATGTGTTTGATCACTGGGTATGGACCTATATATTTAGGATTAAAAACGCTGTGTCTTTTAAAGCGAATGTGCTTCGTGGACAACCACACCCTCTCCTCTTTCTTGTAAATGGGACCGGGTCTGCGATGCTTATCCGCCAGGGCCTTGTACCTTTGTTTGGCCTGAAGCAAGTTGTTCCTCGCTTCTATCAAGGACGTGCGAATGTGGGATAAGCGTTGCTGTAGATTCGGGAGGGTTGAGGTGTGACTGGGAAGAACCCGAGGGTGAAAACCATAAGTACAGAAATAAGGAGTATGTAGTGTAGAGGCGTGTTTGGAGCTGTTATACGCTATCTCTGCCACCCATAGCCATTCCACCCACGCCTCTGTATTACTATCGATGTAACACCGTAAGTACTGCTTCAATGTCTGATTTAATCTTTCAGTTTGGCCATCTGTCTGAGGGTGGAAACTGGTTGAAAGGGCGGACTCAATCTTTAGTGCAGAGCACCAGGATCTCCAGAAGCGAGCGGTGAACTGAGAACCCCTGTCGTATACTATGACTTTCGGAAGGCCATGTAGACGGACCACATTCGTAAAAAACAGTTTTGCCAATTGACTCGCGGAAGGAACCTGAGGGCATGCGATGAAATGCCCCATCTTAGAAAGATAATCCACCACAACCATTATAGCGGTACAACCCTGATCCTTTGGCAGACCCACGATGAAGTCTACCGACACTCTTTCCCAGGGGACTTCGGGCGTGGGCAACGGCTGATGGAGTCCCTGAGTAGCTCTGTGATCGGATTTCATTTGCGCACAGACGGGGCACTCTCTCACCCAGGACATGATGTCGGGACGGACTGTAGGCCACCAGAATTGGCGTAACACCTTGTCTAGGGTTTTCTGGCCACCGACATGTCCTGCACATGGAAGTTCATGACACCAGGCAAACACCACCCTCCATAGTTTCTGAGTGGGAACCAACAACTGGCGATTTCTCATAGGGAGACCCTGCCGTATTTGCCATTCGGGGTGGTATTTCAACCAGGTTTTCCAGGTAAAGGAGTGTACTTGCTGCCGGGTTTTCCTTAGGAACTCTTCTGTTTGAATTGTGCATAACACTCGGCCCGGTGCGATGATGGCTCTGTCATCTCCTGGGGTTTGTTGAGTTGTTGTTTCCTGTCGCGACAATGCGTCTGCCTTCCTGTTTTCTGTCCCGGGACGATATGTGATTATAAACTGGAATTCGGCAAAAAACAACATCCAACGGAGTTGTCTGGGGGTGAGATGCCGAGCGGCGCGCATGTATTGGAGATTGCGGTGGTCGGAATAAACAGTCACTGGATGCGCCGCCCCCATTAACCAATGTCTCCACTCCAGAAAGGAGTCCTTGATAGCCAGGAGTTCCTTTTCCGCTATTGTATAATTGAGCTCTGCGGAGTTGAGTTTTCGGGACATAAAAGCGATGGGATGAAGTTGTCCGGTTGTAGCATGTCTTTGGGACAGGACAGCCCCTACTGCTATGTCGGAGGCGTCGGCTTCCACTATAAATGGGATCTCTGGGTTGGCGTGAACCAGAACGGGTGCAGAGGTAAAGGCTTGCTTAAGGAGGTCGAAGGCTGTTTGAGCGTCGGGGGACCATACAAATGGGGTTTTCTTCCGGGTCAACCGGGTAAGGGGTGCAACTTTCTCCGAGAACCCTCCGATGAAACCCCTGTAAAAGTTGGCGAACCCCAGAAAACTTTGGATGTCTTTCACATTCTGTGGTTGGGGCCACTCGAGGATCGCTTTTACCTTCCTCTCGGCCATAATCTGACCTGACGGTGTTAGTATGACCCCCAAAAATTCCACAGATGTCACGTGGAATTCACACTTGGTGATGTTACAGAACAGATGATGTTCCTGTAGGTCTTGCAAAACGCGACTTACATGGCCCCTATGGTCTTCTTTATGGGCCGAATAGCTCAGGATATCAACTATGTATACCACGACCAAGTGGTCGAGGAACTCTCTCAGGACGTCGTTTAAGAAGAACTGAAAAGCGGCGGGGGCGTTACACAGCCCGAAGGGCATCACCAGGTACTCGAATAGACCATACCGCGTCTTAAAGGCCGTTTTCCATTCATCGCCACTTCTCATTCGGACCAGATGGTATGCCCCGCGAAGATCTAATTTTGTATAGATAACCGCCGATTTTACCTGTTCCAACAGGACCGGAATCAACGGTAGAGGGTATTGGTTTTTCACAGTGATTGCATTCAACACTCGGTAGTCTATGCAGCACCTCAATTCACCATTGGCTTTCGGAATGAAGAAGAGTGGGGATGCCGCAGGTGATCTGGACGGGCGTATGAACCCCAATTGGAGGAGCTTGTCTAAGTATTCCCGGAGATGGAGGGTCTCAGGAGCAGTAAGGGCATAAATCCTACCAGGCACCAGATCGATACAACAATCATAGTCTCTGTGCGGAGGTAGTTTCTATGCTTTGACGTCGCTGAACACATCTGCATAGTCCCTATAACAGGTAGATAGGATTATGCTTTTTTCCGCAGCTGTGGCGATGTGCTGTCTTCGGGCCAACATCACAGAAGGGCTGAGGGATGTCTGGTTACAATGGGTTTGGCAGTAACGGGATTGCAAAGTCATGGAGGCGTTTGACCAATTGATCGTAGGCTCGTGTTTCCGTAACCAAGGGAGACCCAATATCATTACGTATTGTGGGGCTTGAATAACGTTGAACGTAATCGATTTGCGATGATACCCCTCATACACCATCACAAGCTCCGGCGTTACGTAAGTTATGGGACCAGCTTCCAGTTCCTTCCCGTCCACCGCATACACATGTTCAGGAGTGTCTTTTAATAGAAGCGGTATCTCCAACCTCTGAGCCTCCTCCTTATCTATAAAACACCCGGTGGCACCAGAATCGATCATGGCGTATGTTTGTTTGTGCTCCTGATTGATAACAATGTCCACTCCCACAAAGAAATGTTCTGCTTCTAGAAAGTTCGACCGGTTCACTGAAGGGATCATGACACCGCTCGATGGCTCCCCTTCCTGGGCCCTCAAGCTACGGTGTTTTCCGCCTCCGTTTTCGCTGCTTCAGTAGCTACTTGTCCTGGCCTGGGCCGCCCATACTTTGGTTTAACGGGACATTCGCGAAGGTAATGGCTCTTCCTCCCACAATATAAACACAAACCTTGTTTGCGCCTATGGTCCCTTTCACTGAGAGTCAAAGAGGCTCGTACCGCCCCGATTTCCATGGGCTCTGGTCGAGAGGCTCCTCGGTCCAAAGGAGGTGTTCTATCCAATGACGGAGTGTATCTGTCCTTCCGCCTGTGGTCCCCTTTCCGCTCTCTCATCCGGTGATCCAGTCTCAAGGTCAGGTCAATAAGGGAGGTGCAGGTCTGTGGTTGGGGATCTACCTGGGCGAGGACGTCCTTCAGTTCATCCTTAAGCCCCTGATAAAATATAGCGGCTTGTTTGGATTCCGGCCACTCTGTTTCAGCCACCAGTCTGCGAAAGTTATTTAGGTATGTGATCAGTTCCGTAGTCCCCTGACGGAGCTCCAACAGGTCTTTATCGGCGGAAAAGGTTTCCGCCCTTCTATCGAACGTTTTTTCGAATTCATGTCTGAAGGCCTCCCAATCATATAGTAGGTGATGATCTCTTTTCACCAGCGGAGCTGTCCACTGTGCTGCCTCCCCCGCCAGATATGAGATCACAAAGGCCACTCTAGCCTGATTGGTAGAAAAGAGCTTCGGCTTACAGTTAAAATGGAGCAATGCCTGTGTCATAAACACCTGAACTTTCTTATTGTCCCCGTGAAACCGTTCAGGAGGGGCTAGTGGAATCTGAGAAGGCATTTCCACCACAACGGGTACCGGTGAGGGGGTTGAAGATGCTCCCGCATCAAAGGGTTTCTTTTGCATTCTTTCTACTCTGGCCTGTAGAGCAGCTGTCTCCTGACGAGACGCTACGAGCTCCATTTGGACTTGGGCCAAAGCGACCATGACATCATCCAAGGTGGCCATCCCTGATTCCGGCACAATCAAGAGGACGAATAAATTCGTGGGCCGATGATTCTGTCAGGTTTGGCCGTACGAAGTCCTCGGGATTGTGCCGATGCTCAAAGGGGTCCACCTCTAAACTGCCCCAAGTCCGAAGAGCAATAAACTCGGACTAGTGAGATAGTTAAGCGGGGGAAGGAAAGGATGGGAACTGCAGGGAGGGAGACCTGAGGAAACACAAGAACAACAAATTAATCCCTGCTGTTCATCCACCACACCCCGCTTCCCTGCCCCCTTCCCTTTCTCTCGTGCTAATCTTATTGAGACCACTCTTCCTACCTGAAACAAAAGGTTGAAGGCTGAGACTGGCAGAGAGGTGAGGGTGAATGCACAAGTCCGACCCAATGCTATGAGATAGAAGAGAGAGGATACTGTAAATAAAGCACCTAGGTAAGGATTTGTTCTTACTGTTCATTAGACTAGGTCCCTTTTATCCCTCAACCTACCCCCGGGCGAGGCCGGCTCTGTGGTTAGTGCAGACAATCGGCTATTGTCACACCCTCCAAAGACTCTCTCTCCTAGTGAAAACGAAACACAATAAACAAGCTCAACACAAAATTCTTTCACTGTTAATGCACATTCTCTTCTGGTAATAAGGATAATTCCCAATAGTACTGGGATAACGGTTTTCTTAGCCCCTGATGCTTTGGGTGCACAGTCTTGTCAGAGTCGATTTGGAAGATCAGAGACCCCCAGAATGTGGGGTGAGAAACAAGCCCCTCAGCTCCGAACCAATACAACCATACCAAGGAGAATGAGCCGGTCACTCTATAGTCTCCCAAGTATTGGATCGATTCAGAAATGTTTAGAGGCTAGATTTGGCTCCCAACCTAGCACCATGGAATGAACGTGCACACAAGGATCCAGGGATTGCCTTATCCCTTTACGAATGTCTTTTCTCTGGAAGAGCCCTGAAAGTTCTGGCTCGCCAACAGAGAAAAGAATCACCAAGGAGTTCACAAGCGCTAACACGCTCCCCTGCACGAGACGCCCGCCGGCAGTCTCTCCAACAGAGGGGCGAGAGTAGCGTCCAGATATAGCGCGGGCCTGCCACTTACCAAACCGGCAATAATCATAGAATAAGTTCCTCCGCACGAGATGCTAGGCAGTAGTCTAAACAACGGAGAAGCGAGAAAAAAGGGGCAAGTGCCAAACGAAGCAAAGAGAAACTGAGGAGGAGGACGGGGCACGAATCAGTCCCTCTGCATGAGACGCGTGGCTGCAGTCTACCCAACAGGGGAACACACATAAAGCCCGATCCTCACAGTTTAGACACAACCAAAGTTGCGTGTACTCACTGTACCGCTCTCCAACACGGAGGTCTTAATCCACGGAGTGTTCTCAGGAGCCTGCAGATTTCGGAACACCTTCCGGAACTCTAATCATCGGCACCGCTGAAACAGAGTGTAACGCCTATATCCGGTTCTGTGCGTAGTGATGGTCATGTGGGGCGTGATGACGCTATGCTTTCTGGGAAATGAAGTCTTCGTATCGTTCTATGCTTCCTGGTTGCGCCGCCACCGGGATGCCGTCAGTGTTTACCGGAGTGTGACATGACACCATCATCCTCTCATTCTGATAAGGACTCCTCTCCCAAGAGACGTACGTGAGGAGGAGAGCCGGACCATGAGAGGGTCCGCAGGACAGTGTTGGAAACTTTGCAGGCTTTCGGAAACAGCTCCAAGAAGGAGGCTTGCAAGGCTAATCTCACTGGCGACTTACTTTCTGCTTCAGATGTCACTTCTGAGAGCAAGGATCTCTCCCTTCTTGCAGTTCAGAAAGGCATATGCATTTCAAAAAGAAATGTTGCAAGATGTGCTATCTCATGTGCGGTAGAACATGAGTTTCTCTCCAACTGAGAGACCTTCTACGGGGGCGTGGCTAAGATGGCCGCCGCGACGGACGCGGCTTACTGAGGCTCCGAGATCGGGCTTTCACCTCGCCTGTTCTCGAGGAGCCTGGGGGCGATCTACAAACCTCTGAGGCTGCCCTGAGGTGCGGGGAGTCCAGTGCTGGCGACATGATCGTGGAACGGCACCTGGGTGCCAGAACCCTGAGGCGGGAGCTGACCGGATGCGGAGGCACGGACCGCAAAATGGCGCCCGCCCGGCTCCGCCGCAACCACTGCTGACCTACGAGCCCGGGGCCGGAGCGCTGGAAGTGGAGATCCCGCTCCCCGCGGGGGCCGGCTGACTGCCTTGGGAGCGGATTGCCCGGAGTGAGGGCGCTGCAGTGGCGAACTACGGGTTCCGGTGCCTCGGGGGTGCCGGGGAGCCCCCCATAACACCCCCCACCCGTGTGGCGGACATTGGTGGAGAGCCTGGAGGCAATTGAACAGTCGCGGCTCTCCTTGGAGCAGCAGTTGGGCACCCTAACTACGGACGTCAGTCTCCTCCGTGATGACCACCGTAAACTAGCGGATAGAGTCACGGACAACGCAAAAGCGGTCGCCGACATTCAACCTATGGTGGACACACACCGGGAATCGATGCACGCTTTGACGAGCCGCATGTCCACCATGGAAGAACGCGTTGACGACCTGGAGGCGCGGTCTCGACGCTGCAACATTCGCGTCCTAGGGCTGCCGGAGGGAATTGAGCGGGCGGATGTGGTGGAGTACGTCGAAACCTGGACTAAATCGTTCACCCCTGGCGAAGACCGCACGGCCTACTTCTCTGTCAAGCGGGCGCATCACGTGCCGGCTCGTCGGCCGCAGCCGGGAGCCCCACCTCGCCCGATGCTGGCCAAATTCCTCCACTTCAGGGACCGGGACGCGGTGCTGCGGGCGGCCCGGCAGGCGGGCCCGCTACGCATCGAGAATAAGACTGTCATGATCTTTCCCGACTACTCACGTGCAGTCCAACGCCAACGGGCGTCCTTCCTGGAGGTGAAACGGCGCCTTAGAGCAGAAAACATCCAATACTCTCTCCTATTCCCGGCCCGCCTGAAGATCATCCACGGCGGTGTCACCCACTTCTTCGCGGCGCCGGAGGAGGCGCACGACTGGGCGGACCAGAACTGTACGGTGGGCCGGCGGACCGGGCGTCCTCAAGAACAGCGAGCGACTGTGGGGGGACACAGGAGGCAGCGCTCGCGGAGACGACACCGCCCGGGTACCCCCGGGGGGCCGCCACACAGTTTGGGATCAACGGACTTGGAGCAGATCGTCCAGGAACGGCGCCAGGCCCTCAAGGCGGCGACGGGCCTTTGCCCGGCCTCCCCGGCAACGGACCTGGAGCGTGCCCCCCATGTCTTCACGTCTGAGGAGGAAGAGGACAGTGAGGCGACACAGTCCGGAGTGGACTCGGGGGTTCTGCCTTTGAACAGCTGACGATCTGATATGACTAGCTCTGTATAGAGGACCACACAGCCGCAGCGTAGGGTGATACTCCCCACACCGTGTATTTGCCGGCCCGGCGTTCCTGGCGTTTCCCCGTTGCCTCTGGCACTTTCATCCCATGCAGCGCTCACATTGCCCCAGTGGCTAGCTATAGATATTGCACATAGCCCGCTTGTAGAGCCTTCAGCAGCCGCCAGCCGACCCCCCTTCACTACTAGGTTCATGCTCTCATGCAATTCGGGAGTCAGTTTGGACGTATCGTGCTTGGCGATATGTCCCCCGTGTTGGGGCAAGTTATGTTCGCCTCACCCTAGTTACCCCTTCCTTTCCTACGCACACCTTCTGCACTATGTCCCTACCCACGTGCCGCTGAGCTGCTGCGTTGATGCGCTGGACCCACGGGGGTGGGACGCGGGGATTGGCGCCGGGGGCCCCTGGGGGGACCCGATCGACCCGTCCTGAGACGTGCACTAGACACATGTACTGATGGCACAAGCCGGTAAAACCACACTTCTTACACTGCATGTGCGAGGCATCCATACGGGGCGCAAGCGATACTCCATTTACGCATACATCAAGCGTCACCAGGCACACATTGCAATCCTGCAGAAGACACACCTAACGGCGGGGGAGGTGACGAAACTGCGTAGGCGCTGGCGGGGGGCCCTTTATGCCACAACTTACTCAGCATTCGCCCGCGGTGCCCTCATATGGGTGCGCCCGGGAGTACCGTTTCAGGAATTGTCACACGTCATAGATCCGGAGGGTCGCTATGTACTACTACTCGGTCGGTTAGACGGCCAGACGATATTACTAGGCAGTATTTATGGGCCGAACGTTGATCAATCCACATTCTGGGACACGCTGTCCAACCCCTTGAGCACATACACGCAGGTGCCGTGGATCCTGGGGGGCGATTACAATTGCGTACAAGACATAATCTTAGACAGATTTCACCCGCCCCTCCCCACATCCCCCATTGTGACGCAGGCCAAACGGTTCACAACCTGGATGCGTCATTGGTCTCTGGCGGATGCTTGGCGGACTCGGAACCCCACCGCTAAACTTTACTCGTTCCACTCCAGACCACATAACCTTAGCGTGCGCCTGGACTGTTTCCTTTGTTCCCCCACCATCCTCTCTACCGTTCTGGACGCTGATTACCTGGGTAGAACTATATCAGACCATGATGCCCACGCGATCACATTGCAATGGCGCCCGCCGCATCCCCCCGTCCCCGCTTGGCGCCTTCCACGGGACAGTCTTGAAGACACGGTCTTCCGACAAACCTTGGTGGACCAAATCAGTCAATATTTCAGGGAGAACGCCGGCACAGCCAGTATGCGAGCGTCGGAATGGGATGCTTTTAAGTTTATAACACGTGGCAATTGCATTCGTCATATTGCGGGGGTCCGACGGGTTCTGGAGGGGGACATTCAGCGGACGGAAGGGGCACTGGCCGCGCTCACTAAGGAGATGGACCCCGCTAAAGCCACACCGGCAGCGTTAGCTAGTGCCGAGACTGAGTACGCCACAGCATTGGCAAGCATGCGTCGGTTTAATTTTCGCAGCATACGCAGCTAGGGCCCACACAGAGGGTGATCGCGCGGGCGCCCTATTGGCGTGGCTCCTACGGCAGGATTCGAGCCTTCCGACCATCACGGCCATTCGTGACGTCCAGGGTGCCTTGGTGTATTCGCAGGGGCAGATACTCAAGGCCTTTCAAGAGCATTAAATGCGCTTGTACACTAGGCCCCATCCCCCGGTCACGGATGCCGCCCGGGCTGAGTTCCTGGACCGTGTACAGCTTCCCCGCATAGACCGCGATACGCGTCTGGACCTAGATCGCCCTCTCAAGGCGGCCGAGATTCGGCACGCCATGAAGGCGCTAGCCAATCGCAAGGCCCCTGGCCTGGATGGCCTCCCCCTTGAATTTTACCAGACTTTTGCACCCCAGCTGGTCCCTCAAATAGAATTGCAGCTCCAGGCCGCCCTAGACGCGGGAGTCCTACCTCACTCCATGCGCGAATCCGTGATAGTATCCCTCCTTAAACCAGATAGAGACCCGCATCAGCTAGGCTCCTACAAACCCATAACTCTATTGTCGGCGGATTACAAAATCTATGGGAAGGCCCTGGCGGACAGGTACACCACGATCCTCCCAAGGCTTGTCCACCCGGATCAGAATGGATTCGTGCCTGGTAGGCACACCTCTTCTAACATCCGGTGGTTGTTCCACGTGCAGGACCAGGTGCGAGAACGGTTCCCTCGGGCAGCGTGTCTGGTGCTGGATCTCGAGAAAGCGTTTGACACGCTCTCCTGGGCCTACCTGTTTCAGGTCCTGCTACGCATGGGCTTCGGACCCAAACTGCTGGCTTACACTCGACTCAGTTAATCCTCGCCCAGTTCCAGAGTGCGCATAGGCCCTCTCATCTCGGACTCCTTCCCGATCCAACGTGGTACCAGGCAGGGGTGCCCTCTCTCCCCCCTCCTATTCGCATTGGCGATGGAGCCGCTGGCGGCCCTGTTGCGCGGAGCGGGCGAGGAATGGGGCATCCCGATAGGCGATTCTACCCACGCAGTATCCCTGTACGCTGATGACGTACTCATATACGTCCGGGACATCACGATCGACTTGACCCCTATATCACGCATCCTGCATGATTTTGCGGAGGTGACGGGCCTCAGGGTGAATTGGGCCAAGTCTACTGTCTATCCCTTAACGCAAGTCGTGCCCCAGGGTCCGATACGGATAGGAGATGTTGACATCTCGTGGAGCCCCCAAGCGGTTCGGTACCTCGGCGTTAAACTATATCATACGCCGCAAGATATCTATGAGGGGAATTACCGCACACTGATGGGTAACATCCGATCCCTGGTCCATTTCTGGAAGGGCCTCCACTTAGCTGTCCCGGGAAAGATAGCTGCCGCGAAGATGATCCTGGTCCCGCGCCTGCTTTACCTCTTCCCCAATCTTCCGGTGGTTCCCCCGAGATCCCTGTTCCGGGAGTTGGATACCCTGCTTGGTACCCTCATTTGGGGCAACGGCCGCCGGCGTATTGCCCTGGCAAAACTGCAATTGCCCCTTGATCAGGGTGGGATGGCGGCTCCCTCATTCGAAGCGTATTTCCTTGCCGCCCAATTACAGTGGGTGTCGCGTTGGACGGCAGGACGGGCACAAGAGGAGTTGCTCACGGAGACGGGGCGGATTCCAGTCCCCGCTGTCCACCGCATGCTGCTGCCGGGCGCAGCACCGCCGTTATCCCGGCCCCTCCAGGTCATGACGGCGTGAGCCTGCTTGGCGCGTGTTCACCGACTCAGTCGGGGTACTCCCCTGTACTCTCCGCTGCTACCATTGGTGGGGCTCCCTAGGGGTCGGGCGTATTACACAGAGGAAATGATGCAGGTGTGGACGGATCATGCGGTGACGGAGGTGGGGATGCTGTTCTCCGGGGAGAGCCTGCAGACCTTCGATGCACTGATCAGGGACTTCGAGCTTCCCGGGGGCAATTCCTTCGGCACAGGCAGCTTCTTACGGACTGCCGCAGGCAGTGGGGGGGGGATCGATACGGAGCCCCCCGCGCACCCGGTCATCCATGCGGTGCTGCAGATGGGGGTAGGTCGCCATCTTGTCACTTGGATCTACAAAGCGGTAAGGACCCTGCGGAGTCCCACATTAGCGATCCTTAGAGAGCACTGGGAGGAGGACTTCCAACGGCCTCTACATGACAGGGAGTGGACCAGGGCTCTGGAATACACAAAAAAAGTGTCCCGCAACTATCGGTTTAAGAACATACAGTTGCATATATTGCACAGGGCGTATCTAACCCCCGAAAAGTTGCAGAAATATTTCCCTAACGGTGTGTTTGGTTGCCCTAGATGCCCGGAGCCTGCTGCCTCGTTTAAGCACATGTTTTGGGATTGTCCGACGCTCTACAGTTACTGGCACACAATTCACGCTGCCCTCAAAACGGTTACAGGATTCCAGGATCTGGACACATGGGAGGCGTGTGCGTTGGATATTCACGGGCGACATAAACCGCAGAAAGTGGAGAGGAGTTTCGCCTTCCTGGTGTTGCTTCTTGCCAAACGAGGCATTGCTATGTTATGTTATGTTATGTTACTGTTTGTTTTGTAGAGCGCTCAGCTGCTCCAAAGAGCGTCCCGGCGCTTAAGATCATCACACCAAATACCAGCAGCAAACAAACAGCCATAACAGAAAACATAACCAGAATTAACCATAACAGCATTACAAAGCAAACAGATAGGTTTTAAGTCCTTTCCTAAAAACCGAGAGATTGGTGCACACCCGCAACGTCAAGGGCAATGTGTTCCAGAGGCGGGGTGCAAGGTAACTAAAGGAGCGACCTCCACAGCGAGCACGCTTCACTGTTGGAACGATAGCCTTGGCCTGGGCAGCAGATCTCAGAGGTCTAGATGGAAGATAGAAATTGACCCTTCTCTGCAGATATTCAGCGCCGAAATTGTGAAGCGCCCTAAAAGCTGTAGTTAGGGTCTTGAAGAAGATACGCTTACGAATCGGCAACCAATGCAGAGAGACAAGGAGATTGCTGGCCCTAGATCTTCTAGTTAAACCAAAGATTGCCCTGGCTGCAGAATTTTGAACTATCTGCAGACGAGTCAGCAGATACTCAGGAAGACCTAAGTAAAGGATGTTGGCATAGTCTAGGCGCGAGCCAATTAATGCTTGCACCGTAATTTTCTTATGCTCCAAAGATAAATAGGGCAGAAACTTGCGCAACATCCTTAAGATGGCAAAGCACTTCCCAGTCAAGCCAGCAACCTGGGTTTTAAAGGAAAGAGTGTTATCGACCATCATACCCAGGTTCTTCGCTGTGACCGAATCGCTGGCAGGGGGAGACATGGCCGAAGGCCACCATAACTTCCAACGTGGGTCTGCAGGACAGCCAAAGAACAATATCTCGGATTTGTCGGAGTTGCATTTGAGGCCATTTTTCCCAAACCAGTCAAACACAAACTCCAAACACTTCCGAATGGCTGCTCCATCGAAGTCACAGCCCCTGTCACAAGTGAACAGGAGCTGTGTGTCATCCGCATAGGATATGATCTGGGCCCCTAGCTCCTCCACCCGTGCCGCAAGAGGTGTAAGGAAGATATTAAAGAGGGAAGGACTCAGTATGGAGCCCTGCGTGACCCCTACCTTAAGCTGCGGCATCCGGGCGGAGAAAGGGGGAGCCCAGATCGTTTGTGTCCGATCGGCCAAAAAAGACTGAAACCATGCGAACACCGTACCCCGCAGCAAAATCTCCCAGAGTCTAATTAGGAGGAGGTCGTGGGGGACGGTGTCGAAGGCCGCCGACAAATCAAGCATGATAAGCAGGGCCTTTCCACCCCTATCGAGGGTCTCCTTCACAATCTCAGTAACCTCAAGAAGAGCGGTCTCAGTGCTCAGGTTAGATCTAAATCCAGACTGTGACTGATGTAAAAGGGAGTTGCCCTCTACAAAGTTGGTAAGGGTGGTATGAACACACTTTTCAGTGATCTTGGCCAGGGCAGGAAGCAGCGAGATTGGCCTATAATTAGAATGCAGTTTAGCATCTGCATTTGGTTTTTTAATAAGGGGAAGTCTGAGCCTGCATCTGTGACCATGAACTTTGTCTTACTCCCTGCGCGGCTAACGGTGCCTGATCCAGCCTGTCGCCTGCCAAAAACTGTATTTCACCTTCGAGATTATCTCCTTCGCTCCTCATCCGATGCATTCCTGTCTAGTAGTTTAGGTAAACATTCCTCCAGCTACCGTGCAAAGGGCCAGGCCTCGCTGCCCTCATGCAAGTAATTCATAGCCCCGTTACCATGGAATATTCCTACCCCCTCGCATCTAGTGTAGACACTTAGACGCTTGTACACGCACTAACAGTCAGTATAGTCAGTATAGAATAAGATTCTATCCTAAGAGACCTCTCTTTTTGGATAACACAGTTCTTTAAACATAGGATATTAGATATGATTTGGGATTAGGTTGACATAACCCCAGACTTCTGTCTCCACATGTAGAGCTAAATGTCAAGTCCCCTTCACCCTCTAGTTGCACGTCAATCACACGTCATGCGGCTGCGCGCGCATCTCTGCCAACTATTTCTGCTGACATTGCAGGATTCTCTTATGGATCCACCCACTTATGACATCATGTATGATGATGTTTATTAAATTACGCCCTCTATTAGCTACGTATGCACCTTTTATCAGCTGTTACGCCTCTTGCATCTGTTTTACTGTAATGTATTTTCTATAAAACTGCCTATCTGTCAATAATATATGTTCCTTCCTTCCTGAACTTTCGTGGTGATGGAATAGAAGGCCCACAATTCGAATTGTCTTCCTTTTTATAGGAATAAAGCCTTTTAAAACCTCTAATACCACGGATTCTGCCTCTTATATTTACTGAGTTATTCTTAATAGATTTTACCGCATAAAAATAGTACCGGTAACGAAATATTTACCACATAAATGCACTGGAAGGCGCCGGGGGGGCCCCCTTTAGCGGCATGGGTGGGAGCAGTCAAGAAGTGGGGCAAGGCGGAGGAAACCACACTCAGAACGGAGGAGGCCTGGGGGATGCGCAAACACCCGATCTCCATGCCCTGGGCCATGTTAATGCACGCTTTCGCGCAGGAAACAGCGGCTGTGGCGAGCTCAGGGCCGATTGACCTCCCGGGGGCGCCCGCGACTCCGGAGCCCACCCTGGGAAATGCGCAGGCAGTCCAAGCACCAGGTGCCTCGCAGAGGCAGACACCACAGGTCCCACCGCCAGATTCCTCATAGGCTATGATCGATGCCCCCACCCCCCCTGCCTCCTCCCCTCCTCCGCGTCCGCGACCGCCCTGACCTTCCCCCACATGATGGTCCAGCTCTCGAGCGCATAGATACAAGTATTTCTGATAGGCGACATAGTGCACCCCCATTCCCTAGTTCTCTGCCCCCAGTTAGTTCTTGGTTATTCAATGGCTGCACACCTGTAGCCTCTACGACACCCCTCACAGGGGATCAATCACATTACACGGCACCCCTGCGACGGGGCGATCACTGCGTGCTCTAGTGAGGCATACCCAGAGACTGGTCCCGGACACACACCGGCAGCCCCACTCAGGGTAGAGGCGAATGGCCCGAGGGCCCACGAGACTGCGAGACCGAAAGGGCTGTGACTGGGCGCCTCTGATATGTAAGTCTCTGTGATGCTGGCGATACCGCCTGTGCCTGCTTGTATTATTGTTTATAAATGCCAATAAAAATGTTTTACAAAAGCAAACTGAGAGACCTTCTACTTCGCAAGATGCTGTGTTACGTCAGTTCCAAAGACCTCTTTATTCTGGATTGCACCAGCACTGAATGGAGGGTATTAAAAATGAGCGGAAAGACCTGGAGAAGATATCTTTCATAGGTTTGTGATGAAGCTGTATCCTCTTGAGGATATGGGCACTGTTCTTCCACATAATATACATGTGCATTTCGCGGTCACCATCCTGGTGGACAAATCGTCCATGGCAGAAGAGAACATTTTGAAGGACTCTACAGATAAAAAAGGTATATTCTTTTCTTAAGAAGGTCTTCACAAATTCCCATATTGCCTTAAAAGCTGGGATTTATGGTGCCAATCTGGAGTGATTGTTAATAAAGGACATTAATTCTCTCTTCCAGGCGATTCAAGATGGATCAGATTCCTTTTAAATTTTGGAATCAATGGAACGGCAGATCGAGATGTTGTCCGACATCTCGTTTGACATGGTTTTCATGGTTCGAGCTTCCACTTTTGACAGTGGAGCTTCAGTTGCAGCTAGATGTAATTTATATTTGAAGGACTGGAATACGGATGCTGCTCACATGTCTAAGGCATTGACAATGTCTTTTGTGGGTTCTAAATTATTTTGAGGAGAGTTAGAAGAGAAGCTACATTGGCTTTTTCAGGAACGGAAACATTCTTTGCTTAAGGAGACTCCTAAGACCTCTAGATCATTGAGTCATTGAAGTCATTGTGACAACCATCACATCAACAGCATTTTGATCTTTCATCTAAACCTCAAGGGAAATCTACATCATTGTTTCATTCCTTTAGGAAGCAGAAGAAGGATTTGATGTCAAAACCACTAAACACTGGAGGTCGGATAAGAACATTATTTTGTGAATGGAGGGAGAGAACGACAGACAGATGGCTTCTGCATATTGTCAGATACGGTTTTCAGATAGAGTTTCAGCTTCCCTCAGAGCCTTCAGGAACCATTCAAACTTCAGTTCCTAGGGATCCTTTCAAAGAAGCAGGCCTTGATGTAGAAAATGGCAATTTGTCCAGTTCCAGAAATGGCAAGAGGTCTGAGCATTTATTCAATTGTCTTCCGGATGCTGAAAGTATCCAAGGGCTACCGTCTTGCGATAGAGAGAAAAACCTCAATCAGTTTATACCAAACATAAAATTCAAGATGAAGACTATGCAGAGAGTTGCTCCTTTGATCCTATTGCAAAGTTTCATGATTCCTCTCAACCTTATGGACGCTTATCTCCAAGTTCCTGTTGCGAGAAAGGATAGGCAGTTGCTGAGGCTTGCGATGGGAAACTGGCACTGGCAATTCATGATTCTTCCATACAGGATCAAATCAGCTCCCAGAGTTTTCACAAAGATGATGGCTCTGGTGATAGTGCATCGACATTTGATGGGAATCCCAGTCTTCCCATATATCTCAACAATTGGTTCCTTCACACTCCATCCATCCTGGAGATATTCAAGTTTCTGGAGACCCCAAAGACTGTATTGAGCAGGTTAGGGCTTCTGTTCAACATTCCAAAACACCAACTGATACAGTCAGAGGAGATTAAGTTAATTGAAGTCACCTTCGGAATGTATGTGAGTAAAATCTTCCTTCCCTTGGAAAGAATCTCTCGGCTTCATAGTCTGATCTACCTTCTTCTCTCCAGGTTGTAGGTTCCGGACAGGTTATGTCTGGAGATTCAGTGGCAGATGGCAACTTGTGTCTTCACAGTTCTATGGGCGTGTTTTCATCTACGTCCCTTACTGTGGCACTGTGGTGGATGAACACGACCAACCTATTAAAAAGCATATGCATGCATCCACAACATCCTGTGGTACTCACTACAGATGCCAACAAGATCAGTTGGGGGGCATCAATCCTGGGACAGTCATACCAGCAGAAATGGTCCATTTTGGAGCATAGGAGATCATCCAACTGGAGGGAACTTACAGCAATCCACAGAGTTCTCCTGAGATTCAGGGATCTGATCTTTCTGACGGATGTTCTTTTAAGGTTGGACAATATAGTTTATGTAGTTTATATAAATGATCAGGGAAGAACCAGGTCAAGAATCTGATCACTAATGCAATAGGACTACGGGCAGAGACCAATCTTTTGAGTCTTTCGCCGATTCACATCAAGGGGAAAGACAATGTTAAGGCAGACAGACCAGCGCTCTTATACCCCTTGAGATGACAGGGCTGCACTATACAAATGCTGATTGATTGATTGGTTGACAGTCTCAGCAAAATTTTTCCTTTCTCAATGAGCCTTAAGCTATCTCGGAGGATAGTCTGCATGGGGTTCAAAACTCCCTTTCTAGACCTCATGACTGAAAGCCAATGCTGTAGTCCTGAGGTTTTGTTCAAGGTTCCAGGAGAGGGAGGCATGGGTAACAGTCGATGTGTTGATAAATTGGCCCCAGTGACTTTTTATGCCTTTCCTCCCTTTCCCCTTATCTCGAGGATGTTATCAGAGGTTCAGCAGGAGAAAGCAGGTGTGATACTAATAGTGCCCTATTGGCTATGACGATCATGGTTTCCAACCCTGAGCAATCTGGCAATATGACCTCCATGGATTCTTTGTCAAGTCCCTTCTTCCAGCAAGTCAGCTTTCCTCATCCTCTAAATCTGGTTCTGTCTGGAGATTGAGACGCTGATATTATTATATATGGTTTCAGCTTCATCTGTCTCTTTCTACACTCAAGTCATAGAGGTTCGCGATTAAAGCTTTAAAGCTCCCTGAGTGTCTCAGGAAATATAGTCCTTAGTTCACAGATTCTTTGGATGCTTCTCAATCTCAAGACCTGTATTAAAGTCTTCTTTTTTTCATGGGGTCTTCCTTCTGTTCTAAGAACACTTCAGGCTCCTCTTTTTGAACCCCTAGAGGAAGGAGATTTGACGTTTCATTCTTGTAAGGTAGTTTTTCTGTTTGCCATTACTTTGCCATGTAGGATTAGTGATTTTATGGCTTTACTGTTAACCATACTTCCTAAGATTTTTCAATGATGGGGTGATTTTGAGACCAGGCCCTTCTTTCATACTGAAAGTTAATTCTTCTTTTCACAAGTCACAGGAGGTGATCCTTCCTTCTTTATTTCCTTCTCCTTCCTTTCATGAAGAACGTTCTCTATATTTGTTGAACGTTAAAAGTGTTCTTTTAATTTATCTTAACAAGTCAAAACCTTTCAGGAAGTCAGACCATCTGCTTGCACCTTTCGGACAAGCAGGAAAGAAGAAAGGCAACCTAAATGACTTTGAGTAGACGGTTGAAGACTACTATTTTGTAGGCTTTTCAAAGATCCTCTGAGGGTGGCTCAGTTCAGGGTAGATCTACTAGAGGCATGGTTTCTTCTTGGATTGATTTCCAGGGGGTCTCTATCCATGAGATTTGTAGGGCTGCTGCATGGTCTTTGGACTCTACTTTTGTCACACATCATAGACTGAATAATGTGGTTGACTACGATGTTAATTTTAGTAGAGGGGTTTTGAAGTCTGTCTTGGATAAATCCTGATTGCTTTGTTTTTCATGTTAGTGTGCATTAAATCATTAGGTTGCACACTAGTGCCTAAGTGTTATTTTCTGGGGATCAATGACATATGATTTGGTATACCTTAAGTTGTAATGACTGGGATGAGGGCGAGTGATGTAAAGGTAATGTCCTGATTACTTACCGGTAATCTTCATCACTCTTAGTCCTATTCATCCTTGTCACCCCATGCCTTGACAATGCTTAGATATAACAGGAGGACTCTGGGTAAGCTACCCCTACTTAGCCCCCAGGAGGGTGGGTAGGACTTACTTAGAATTCTGTGTTTTTTTCTTTTTGGAAGGTGGAGTCACCTCAAGTTGTAATGATTAGGACGAGGCCAAGTAGGACTAAGAGTAATGATTACTGGAAAGTAATCGGGACATTCTACAGCAGATGTATGTGCACGCTTGCTCAGAAGAATTGCACTCTGTAGCAGAAACATGCACATGTCTGTTCACCCCTGAAGTCCTCATAGCACACCTAACAAGCAATGGCTTTTTACCACCTACAAGAACGGCATTGTCCTTATTCAAGTTTCCAATAATAACCTGATGACATTCGATGACTACTTTGCCACACTAGAAGATCACGTGCTCAACAACCCTATCTCTAGCTCTTCAACTACACAAATGGTCCTTCAGTCCAACAGACTACCAACTAGATCTGACCTATCTATCATGGAAGAGCCCCAGCAGCTTAACCCTACCCCTAATTATTTCTGTACAACTGACAGTTGCCATCAGTACACTCTAGCTCTAGCTCAAATACGACAACACGCTAATAGCCTCCTTTCAACTACTCCTAGTAATTGGTCCAGTATGATTTGCCCTAAATTGATCACTCCCACACTCAGCCCACATACTTCCCGCAAAAGCTCCTCACTCACACCTTCAATTAAAGAAAAAATAAAATCAGAGTGATACTTGATCCCTTACACACTGATCCTGTGCCACCCATTACTCTTAAACCAGGGTTTTTGCTCTCTTCCCTTTCATTGCACTCTCCTCTTAAGTGTACAGATGCACTTAAATCTCAAGGGGCGCTAGGTGGCGCCAAACCAAGATGGCCGCACTGATGTGAGGCTCTGGACGCCCGACCCCGATATCCAACAATAATCCGCGTAAAGACCCCTCGCCCACGAGTGCACTGCATGGCAAAGTGGACTCCTCGGGCTAAGGAAGACTCGCTGAAAGATTGATAGCGCTGTGTCAATTTACGGAGGAGATATTGAGCCCGGACCCGTCTCGGGAGAGCAGCGTACCTCTCCGACGGACGAACACTGCGGCTGCGGAGGCAACTTGAGAGCCGGTGCGGCCACGCGGCTTTAGGCCTGCCGCCGAACTGTGGATGCTGCGCCGCTCATGGACGAAGCGCCCGCCGATGAAACCGAAAGGTGACTATGGGAGAATGGCTGAGTAATGCTGGTGAGCACCCTGAGAGTGGCGAACCTCCGTTAATGGCACCCTAATGCGACGGAGCTCGTCGTGGCTGCTCGGCGCACCGGAGAACGCGGATCCGGCAAGTGAGAGAGAAAGAGTTTCTCGGATGCACAGCCTGATTCAGGCATATGACGGAGCTGGCCTGGAGGGGCGACGAAGCGCGGATTGCCCCGAGCAGAGGATTGTGAGTCGAGACTGCTGCGATCAGAGCGTGCCCGCCCTGAATAACTTTTGGGACCCAAGCAGGTCGGAGAGACTGCGTTGCCTGGCCATCGGGCAACAAGACACAGACTTGGAAGGTACCGGGGAGAATTTAACAGTGCGTGGTGGGGCGATACTGCACATCTGTACCCCCTCGATTACAATACCGGCAAACCCGAGTGCCTAGGCGTGCAACGCGTAAACCTCCAAAATCGCAAAACTACGTACCAGCACAGCGAGCATAGTAAGGGCATAGTGGGCGTAGCGGACCCGGCGCGTTGGATGCCTTGCGAGCCCAAGTTGTGCTGCTGGGCCTAGATCTATATGCTGGAAAAGGTGGATTTGCTGCATGAGAGGTGGCCCCTCTTGGCCTTAACAGGAACGCTGACTGACCAACCGGCGGCACCGCATTGGTAGGAAAGGATAGGCAAAGCACTTACCAGCGGATGCTGGCGCTATGTGACATATCCGCACCCCCCTGAATGCAGAGGAGGAACCATCACAGTAAAAGAACCAGAATCTCTCCTAAGTAAGAACATATCGCGGGGACTCAGCTCACATAGACGACAGGAACAGCGGCGAGCGGCTGGCACCGGGAGACAGAGCTCTGAAGGGCCAGCACGGAGGTTTAGCTGAGCGGACGAGGACTGAGGCCCACTGTTGCGCGGGAAGCCCGAGAGACTGTCATCACGGGAAAGGCGGAGGCACGCCAGTCCAAACTCCCTTTTGACCAGAAGAAATCGACTACACGCTCTGTTACTGAAGATGCGGGCGAGTCTGCCCCTGGGCCGCTGACCCCTCCTGAGGCCGCCCCGAGTGATGAACTAAAAACCATGCTTATCGCCATGCAGCAGAGCCTAAATGCCCTCTCAGGGAAAATGGACACTATGAACACCCGGTTGGATTTTCTGGTGCTGAAGGTGGACAAGCACGATGAGCAGATCAAAGAGGCGGAAAAGAGAATCTTTGCCACTGAGGACAGCTCCACAGAAATGGCTCAACAAATGGCTCAAATGGATAAACTACTGAAGGTGATTGCAGCTAAAAGCGAAGACTTGGAGGCACACAGTCGACGAAATAACATACGCCTGGTGGGAATACCGGAATCCACGGCCATAGGGAGGATGGAAGACTACGTGGAGAGACTACTCACATCCTCGCTGGGAGCGGACTCCTTCTCGGCGCATTTGATAGTTGAGAGGGCACACAGGGCGTTGGGCCCGCGACCTCCGGCTGGCACACCGCGAGACCCATAGTGGCAAGGCTGCTTAATTACAGAGACCGAGAAGTGGCTCTGCGCAGAGCGAGGGATATTCCGAAACTACAGTACGACGGAAATCCGTTCTCCATTTATCCAGATTTTACCCTGGCAGTCCAAGAAGCTCGACGGAAATACTTATCAGTGAAACAGAAACTGCGCCAGGCGAACGTCGAGTATGCTCTGTTATACCCAGCCAAACTGCGGATACGACAACGTGATCGCACAATCATCTGTACCAACCCACAGCAGGCGGAGGACTTCCTCAAGACCTTGAGACGGCAGTCTCCAGCACACGGACATAATGCGGTGCGTTCGGGATCGCACTCACCCATGGCTGAGGATTGAATGACATGCACCAACATCATTGATGGATTAGAACAGCTACAGTGATTCACAACTACGCGCTACAACGGCGCTAGGAGAAAAGACACCCCCATGGCACCTTGGGGCAGGACTGTTGCTACACGGTCTGGCAGATGCCGGAGAGATGCTCTGGGCCGCCAGACAACTGCCTGAATGGATGATGTCCTGTGCTTGAGCTACCATCGACAGATGAGTACCTTGCATGATGTTTGGGTAGTCCTTTTAAGATGTTGAACTGGGGGGCCCCATGGAGCAGCATAGACTGCGCTGTTCAAGTTTATGTCAAATTAGCCTGACTGTTGGCCTGCACTGGGCTCGAAGGGGTCTGCTTCATAGGGACGGGCACCCTCGACTCTAACCCCTCCTCCATACCAGCCTCACTGGGGAGGGAGCAGAGAGTTCTACTGTACGGTGGGACATGAGGGCTTAAGAGGCACATTAGCGCCCCACTGAGGGAGGTCCCCTGCACCCTAAGGTTAAGGGCTAGGAAAGGTCTTGCGACCGAACGGCTCTTATTTTGTTTGCATTTTGTTTTTTGGGGGGTTTTTTGGATTAATGTTATGGGAGGGGGTTGAGGAGGGAGGGTTTTGGGTTGCCGGCGCATTTGGGGCTCCGATGTGGGAGGGGAGGTGGAAGGGAGGGATGCGGGAGAGCTTCACGGAGAAATTAGTGGGACACGGTAGAGATAGACTTGGATACACTTCAGAAGCGTTGTTACACTGCATTACAGCAGCTAGTGCGACAACATACTCCACAACTTTGGGGACTGGCGCACCAGACACTGGGTTAACACGAACACTCCTCCTGGACACTCTTACACGACCATGGAGGGAGATCGACGGAATAGACTGAAACTTTTATCATGGAACGTAAGGGGGTTGAGGGATCCCAGGAAGAAACGGCGGATAATGTTCCCCCACCTTTGGTAGCAGATGGGCTTCTGATAGGATATTTTCTGCTTACTCCACATACGCGCGAGGCACGGCCATTTTGGTTAAGAGAGGGACCCCCTTTAGAATTGCTGGTATGCGGAGCGATGGGGAGGGTAGGTTCTGCATGATGTGGGGCGCCCTGGGCGCACAGTCAGTGGCTATTATCAGCTATTATGGTCCCAACATCGACAATCCGGACACCTTAAATGTACTATGGGGGCAGATACTTGTAGTAGGGGCCACTCACATACTCTGGGCGGGAGACTTTAACACAGTCTGCGACCCGGTAATGGACCGCTCTTCACATATGCCCCATCACTATACGAGAAGCCAGGATGCATTAAGGGGACTGTTGGAGGGCGGCGGGATGGTGGATTTGTGGAGACACAGACATTCAAAGAAGCGGGAAGGGACATTTCATTCGACGAAACATGAGTCTTGGTCGAGACTGGACTGCTGGCTCGGGTCCAGGGGAATGTGCTCCTGGGTACGGAATGTGGTTCACCTGGCTCGAACCCTGTCTGACCATGCCCCGGTATGCCTGGAGGTTGACGTCCCGACTTTGACTACTAGTCCCAGATGCTGGAGACTTGCCCCGGAAGTGCTGCTTGATGAGGTATTTAGAATCAAACTGGGGGAGGCAATTACAGATTTCTTCGAACGGAATAGGGGGTCGGTTGACCATGTGGGCACACTATGGGAAGCGTTTAAAGTCACCATACGAGGGGTATGCATGGCTAAAAGCTTTGGAGTGCTGCGAGACATCCGCAGAAGGCTACACCTGTTGGAGAGGGCACTCAAAGATCTCGAAGCGGATATTTGGTGGAGGAGAAATGGAGAGGGCAGGGCCAAGATGAGGGAGCTATTGAATGAGTACACGGACACGGCGGACAGAGAGGTGAAGTTTAGAGGGAAATACGCCCAGGCGCAACGTTACGGAGAGGGGGGGAAGCCCGGGAAAGCCTTGGCGCAGGACATCAGACAGTCTCGATATGCTAATTACATACGGAGAATGTACTTGCCAGAAAGACACAGACACTGCCGCCCACAATGAGAGAGGCCCTTATCATGTCCATTCTGAAACCAGGAAAGCCGGCTAACAAATGTGACTCTTACCGGCCATTGTCCCTCATTAATGTGGATAGTAAAATTCTCACTAAAATGATAGCTAATCGGCTGAACCTCCTGATGGATAAACTAATACTGCCTGACCAGGCGGGATTTATTCCCGGGCGATCCACGTCCCACAACCTGGGTACCCTTTTCTCGATCGTCCAACAGGTAGCCCCACAACTGCCGCTGGCGGCTATCTTCTTAGATGCCACCAAGGCATTCGACTCGGTGGAATGGGACTACCTGCATGCAGTGCTTCGCTGTATGGGGTTCCCGGTTGGCTTCTCCGCCTTGATTAAACTGCTTTATACTGACCCGGTGGCCCGTGTGCAGATCAACGGTCACACGTCTAGGGCGATATCGCTGTCGCGGGGCACTAGACAGGGGTGTCCATTGTCGCCTCTGCTGTTCGCCCTGGCGATGGAGCCACTGGCGGCCAGGGTGCGCCAACACCATCAGGAAAAGGTCCTGAGATGCCTCTTGCGTCCCATTCTGATTTCACTATATGCGGACGACGTCACCCTGTACGTAAAGGACCCGCAGCACAACCTCAATCCGCTCCTCCGGGAATTTGTGCGATTTGGAGGCCTTTCTGGCATACACATTAACTGGGCGAAATCTCAGATCCTGCCTCTCACTCCGGCTGCCGTCCCCTTGGCGGTTGATTTCCCCTTGGAATGGTGCGACTCTTCTGTTCGGTACCTGGGGGTGAATGTCACCATGGATCGGGAGGAGCTGATCCGCGATAATTATGGCCGTGCCATTGACGCACTACGCGATTCAATAACGAGGTGGATAGCTATGCCATAGTCCAACGCCGACAGGATTTCCCTGATTAAGATGACGGTGTTGCCTAAGTTTCTCTACTATTTCCTGAACATCCCCTATCACCCGGGCCAAACCTTCTTCTCCACATTGCGGACGGAGCTCCTACGCCTTATATGGGGCGGCAAACAGCCATGGATTAGCTGGGAGACGCTGGCCAGTCCCTACGCGATGGGGGGGCTTGAGCTCCCTAACTTTGAATTATATTACTTTTGTGCACAAGCGCATTATGCGCACTACTGGTTTAATGGCCCGAAATACACGGCCCATGTGGCTACGGAGCACTGGCTGGTGGAGTCCGTCCCGCTGGAGGAGGCACTCTTACATCAGTCAGTGCGGCGTGAACGAGATCCCACAACTGTAGACTGCACGGTGCGAGCATGGAATTGGATCGCGCGCAAATTGCAAGCCCCAATGATTTACTCTCCCTGCCTGCCACTGACGTTTCATCCCCAACTGACCCTCCTGCAGGAAGGTATTTTTAAACGATTCCAGCGACTGCGGGGAATCTATACTTGGGGAGATATATACAGAGACGGGAAGTTCGCTGCCCTCCAGCAGCTGTGTGCTGAGCCCCCCCACGACTGTGATGGAGACGTTCATTGATGCCCATCTGCGAGAGGGGATACGGGCCTGTACGCCGCATTACCCGCAGGAACCGTCGGTGCTCCCCCAGCTACATACCCTGCTGGAAGCGAAAACTGCGTCCCACTTGGTGTCCACTCTCTACCGGTCTGTATATGTCGAACTTGGCACCTCACATAACTATGCTCAAGCTAAATGGGCTAGTGAACTAGGACAGGATATCACGGATCGGGAATGGCTCTACTGCTGTACACAAACGGAGAAGGTGTCTACTAGTGGCAGGTTGCGCATCACGCATTTCAAATTCCTGCAACGATACTATTACACCCCTGCTAGGCTGTACAGATTTGGGCTGCGGGAGGACGCTAGATGTGCTCGATGTCGGACAGATGGTGCTGATATGCTGCACTTGGCCTGGAGTTGCCCAGCCCTTCAGCAATATTGGGAACAGGTCTTTGAGGCAGTAGGGAAAATGTTAGATACTTTGCTCCCACCGACCCCTCTGATGGCCATATTGGGGTATACGGAAAGGCTCCCGATGCTGCATCGGAAATTCACCTCGATGTGCTTCCTCCTCGCCAAATGGAGGGTGGCCTGTAGATGGGGCAGGGGGAGGGCACCTAAATTCAAAGATTGGCTAGAAACGATGATCCTTTGACAGGATCAGCTTGCCCTATACTCTGACCTCCTGCCGCCTGGCTCCTGACCTCGGGACATCTGGGACCCCCTAAAGACGTACTTACTGCTGAACCCGCTGCTGCCTGACGAGGCGGTCCCCTCCTCTCCGATTAGATAGGAGACTCAATAATGTGCAGAGGGGGAGTGGTCGATCTTGGGAGCCCCTGGGAACTGGCTGCTGGGTGAGGAGACTGGGGACTCTTTCTGGCATCCTGGGCTGACGAGATCACACACTGCTCTCACGGGCTCCTAGTGCCCGGTCGCCTGCAGTGGCTTAATGGGTACTGGGATATTTGGGGAAATCGCGCGGCCTGCTGTGAATTTGCTGTGTTAGGGGGGCTACATAAAGAATTGATTATACTGTTGAGATATGCATGGTAACGCTTCCGCATTCAAGACTGAGGTCTGCTGACCCAGATACTCTCTGGCTCGATATGAGACTTTCACTCTCGGACTGTTTTTCCTTACCGTGAGGCTAGTTGGTAATGTGTTATGTGGTTGTTATTTCTGACTCTTAGGCTAACGCATCCTTGGTCCACTAAACTGCAAAACCCATATATACTGTTACGCGGCCGGCCCTTTTGGGTTGTTGGCAATCCGCTGTGTAAATTTCTACTCCTCTGCCTATTATGATATGCTGCCGGCCCGAAGTGGATGTAGGCAAACTGCTGTGTACTGATGTTATCTGCTGAATAAAGGTATTGGGGGGAAAAAAAAACCCCCAAAAAACCACTTAAATCTCAAACCGGCAGTCTAGCCCATGACCTTCAAAACGCACTAATTGAAATGAAGAAAATTACTCAGCTTACAGAAACCTCTCTCTCCAAAATCAATATCATTCAAGAATCTATACTTGAGCTCCAAACCAAACTAAAACCGAATCCCATGGCTCTTACTGATAGGATTCATCGAACTTGCAATCATCTTAAATACATTTTGGATGATGAAACTCAAGCCTTACTACTCTCCTATGAATCGGCATCTAGCCTCAGTACTGGAGACTAAACAATTAGTTCCGTCCCTATCAACTCCAACAGCACCTCAGCTCAGAATAACAGAAAGGTCAACCTTAATAATCTAAAAAAATATTCTTTAACCTCACTCAATCAAGACACATATCATGGCAACACTATGAAACCTCTACTGTACCTGCTAAGCAACTGTCGTTGGGCTGTGAAACATGCCTCTGACATTGCTGATCTTATCGTTAACCATGAGGTTGATGTGGCTAATCTAACCGAATCTTGGCTTACCGACTCACCTTCCCCTTGCTTGGATCTACTGGTCCCTCCCAACTACATCATAAGACTTGACAGGTTAAACAAAATAGAAGGAGGTATTCATCGCTCTGACCTCCAAGTTATTCTGTTACATACCGACCCTCTTGATTCTTGTGAATACCGCTCTTTTTCCGTTAATACTACAGACAATCATAATTGCAAACTTCACGCATTTTACCATCCCCCTGGCAGGAACGCTCAGTTTATGGACCATTTAATGAAGATCATCACAGCTAATTCGTCTCTTCATTCTAATGATATTTTCCTTGCTGACTTTAATTTACATTGGGATGACTCTAAAGACAATTTAATCAATGTTCTTACAGATTTCCTGGAAGACCTATCCTTCACACAAGCCTGCTCTCTCCCTACTCATGCAAAAAGCGCTACCTTAGATTGGATCATCTCCAGAGACAAAGTTGTTAAAATAAGCTCAATTGATCCATGTGATTGGTCGGACCACAACATCATAACCTTCCAAATTCCATTCATAAAAAAGAAAAAAATCTCGCAGCCACTCAAAAATAAACATTGGGTCTGGGACACCAAAAGTTTAAACAATGTGAATCTAATTGCACGCTGTGAGAGGAAGTTTCACTCACCGGACAATTGGGTAAAGTGAATGATCTCACTGATCACTATGACTCTACAATGACTAACATAATCAGCACGATTGGTCCTCTAAAAGTGAAAAGAATTCATGATGAAGATAAAAATCCCTAGCTCAACGGGTTACTAAATGACAAAAGGAGAAACCTCAGACTTGCTGAAATGAAATGGAGGCATCACCCCACATCCTTCCATTTACATCTTCTAAGAAAGACCAGAAACGCTTATGACAAAAACATTTTCAGATCAAAAAAAGATTTCTTTAGTACTGAACTTGACAATGCCAAAAACAGACCGCGTAAACTCTTTGAGTTGATCAAACATCATTCGAACAGGCTTACTAAAACCTCAAATGAATCAGCTAGAGCCCAAATAAGCTGTGAGGAATTCTCCTCCTTTTTTTCATCCAAAGCCAATCCCTTGGAAATTGAACTCTTGACAGCTGCTGATGCACTCTCCAACTCGCATATTCTCCATCCCGAACCGCTACACCCTACATTGCCAAAGTCCAAAAACTAAGCACAATGGTCGCATTTCAAGCTATATCACCACAATGACATTGTAAGAACCATATTGTCCATAAATCCTAAAAATCACAACAGTGATCCCCTTCCATCCAAATGCCTTCCGTTACTCCACCGGTGTATTGTCCCCAATTGGACCAAATTAATTAAGTTTTAGGCCATTGACCAGCATTAGACAAAGTACTAGAAAAATGTGTGCAACAACAGTTGAGCCGACATATCCAGAAATTCAATTTGCTTGATGACTGTCAATCTGGGTTTAGACCTGGTCACAATACCGAATCTGCAATTCTTAAAATAGTGGACGATGCTCTATTGGCACTTGATCAAAATGAAACCTGCCCATTAGTTCTTCTTGACTTGTCATCCACACTTGACACTGTAAACCATGAAATATTGCTAGCCAGACTCGAAAAAAGGATGGGGTTATTGGGTACAGTTCTTGACGGGTTTAAATCCTTCTTGCAGAACAGAACCCAAAGATTTTTGGTTAACCATGTTCTATCATTACCTTCTTCTATCTCGATTGGTTTTCCACAAGGATCTACTTTATTCCCCTCACTATTTAACCTTTATGTCGAACCACTCACTGAAACTCTCCAGCATACTAACACTTCCTACCACATGTATGTGGATGATACTCAGATCTATATGAAGATCTCATCTCTGGAGGAAGATCATATCAAAGGATGATGCCTTAAAGCTGACCTTTCATTGGATAAACTGCAATCATCTTAAACTCAATTCGCAAAAAGCTGAATTCCTTTTGATTTCTCCTCCCAAAAGCTCCGCTGATGTTAAGGAATGAACTAAGTCGATCACTGCTCTAAACTGTACTCCCGCCCTGGTTGACTCCTCTAAATCTCTTGCTATTACTCTTAATAAGAACTTAAACATGCAAACTCACATCAACTCAATGGCCAAAAGTGCTCGCTTTCACTTGAGCTATCTTAGGAAACTGAAACCATTCATTTTTTCTACAGACCGCAAACTGGCAGTATTGCAGGGATTCTGCACATATACAGAACTATGCACAGGAAACCAGGACTTCGGTGTATTGTGGTGTACCAAAAACACGCCCCAGTGCCCAGAACCTCTATCCGGCTAGCTACAGTATCCACATCGTACTCCGTACTACAGCGGAGCTACCAATGATTGGATATCCTAGAACATGCGACTCAGGGCTTCTCAGAATTCGTGGGAACAAGACACTCTTTCGTTTAGATACTCATACCTGTTCACAATGTGAGTAACCAGAGACACTGATTAGTTTAAAACGTTTATTTCAACTAACATGCTCTGTAATGCAGTACACGTGCTAACACTAGCAAAGAAATGCATAAAAACAATATAATCAGCATGGTTACAATTCCATATAATACGAACGGGATAGCATATTATAATGACAGATGATTAAGCCTCATAGCGCTTTACCACCCTCCCCGTGCTATAAGCTATGTTTATTATATCAGTGGAAGACCTCTGGGCTTGGACAGCGGAACCCCCTACCTCAAGTCTTAGATGATAGGATTTACATCTCCGGACAAGCACAGCTCTTCCTCTGGAAAGGTTTTCACCAAGTGTCTTAGCTTGCATCTCGTGCCATATTAAAAACACCCGAAAAGTCAGTAGCGCAGCTGTGTTCCATGTTATGTCTATATGTGTGTGGGACAGACCAAAGCTGATTAACCAGTGAAGTTATTTTCTGTCCTTGAACACGGTTTACAGACTTGAACACAAAGCACAGCCGAAATGGTGAAAAGCAGACAGTTCCCATGTGAAGCAGCACGAGCAAGATTGTTTACCGGGAACCAAGGCATGTAGTGTCATGTGCATAAGTGGTGATGCAAAGCACGAACTAATGCTAACTTAGCAACGTCCACCGGCACCCCTAAACCCTCACGACACCCTCCCCTTGGGCAGTCCTACACATAGTGATCGAAGTAGAACACAGAGTTCAAAAAGTCTGAGCAACAAGAGCTTATGCGACCTGGAAGCGAAGAATGTCAATATGGTGTGTAAAAGAGTAAGGGTTCTTTAGTCTTTAAAAACATCCTTTTGGAAGTAAAACAAAAAAATAACATAGCCAATAGGTCTCGCTTTTGGGACCTTATAAGTATTTAGTTATGCAGCACAATATCCTTGGTGCAACAACATCAACTGTTGCATGGCTAAACACTTATAAGGTCCCAAAGGCGAGACCTATTGTCTATGCCAATGCTTGTTTGTTGTTCTTTTCATTACTGATCCGAGTTGAATCAGCAAGTTAAAAGAAGAAAACCCATGGAAGTGTTTTTTTTTTTGAAGTGCAGGTGGCAGGAGTTGGTGTGGCAACACAGAGTGCAGGTGGGGCGAAGCAATGGGGGTGGACATGAGAAGCAACAAGTGACAACAAAGGAGGGCAAGGGTGGGGGAAGCAACATGGAGGGCTGGGTGACAAACAGAGAGCAGTGGTGGGAAAGAGAAGCAGGGGGCGAGTGAGCAATGTGGAGTAGGTGGGAGAGAAGCACACGGGCAAAAGCTCAACAGGGGAGGGCACAAGAGTGAGAGCAACAACATGGAGGCGGGGCAGGGAGAAGCACACAGGTAACAGATAACTACACAGACTGAAGAGGGATAGAGTGCTATATAAAAACCTCATAACATAACCTGAGCCTAACCATAAAGTTAACGAAGTAAAAGATTTATTTAAATGGCACATACGACGGGAGGGGGGGAGATTTATTTCCAGAACAGGCATGACCTAGCCAAATGACCACACACCTCATACTATCCCCATTGTAAAGGTGACAGCCACACTACCTAAAACTTGATTGTATCTGACCAATGGGCAATTACTTCAGCACAAATGGACGTACCCCACTCTAAGCAAAGATTCACGGGTTAAAGATTAACAAACCATCTCTCACGCCTGGCATGCAACTTATTGGGCAATCTATGACGACACCCCTGAGCTACTTGTTGACAAAACAATCCTTTCACAGTTATGTATTTCAATGTAACAAAACTGGCTTATTGTGTACCATATGGTCTAAAACAACTGAAAACAAGAAGTTGTAAAAGGAAAGCCTGGGTGCAAAAGTGTTATTCTGTAGCAATGATGTGACTTATTATCAGCACACTCGCCTAGCAATAATGTCCCAAAAATGACAAATAAAGATTAAGGGGCCGATTCCGATACCGGGTCCGACAGCTGTCCGTAGCTTTACTGTGCGACCGACACGTACCCGTAGCCGGTCCGTCCTGTAGAGTAAGTACAATGCGCATAACTGCCAAAAACATGACCGACACGTAGGCTGTGAATCAAGCTCCATTCCCCGTCCGAGTCGTAACTCCTAACGCTGAACCGAGTCGCCCAAAAGCAGTATCCATAGCAGTTTCCGGCATGACAAGTACGATGCGTACTTCCTACGCGCCGGACGGGTCGCCACGTACGGGACGTCACAGCATCCGGAAAACAAGCATATCAGCTACGATTCGTGCCACAACTCAATCCACGGCTACGAGACGGACCAGCTTGCAGCGGGCACGAGATGGAGCAACAAGCAGCGTGTACGACACGAACACATCATGAATCCCATCACGCAGGTCATACCAGTACTCTACATCTATGACCGGATCAGGAACCGATGCCGACGGCGCAGGCGGTAAGTCAGACACCTACCACATAAACAAACAACACGTACCCGCAAAATGGCACACACACACAGGGGATCCACATCCTGGCCACTAACAACAGCCCACCATAGGGGTTGCATGGCCAGCACCACTAACACCCCCACCCATAGGGGACCTGTTGGCCATCACTACTGCCACCCCCAGCCATAGGGCTCATGTTGCCCATCAGCCCTGCCACCCACACCCATAGGGCACATGTTGCCCATCACTACTGCCACCCCCAGACATAGGGGGCCTGTTGCCCATCACTACTGCCACCCCCACCCATAGGGAATATGTTGCCCAGCACTCCTGCCACCCCCAGTCATAGGGGACCTGTTGCCCATCACTCCTGCCACCCCCAGCCATAGGGCTTATGTTGCCCATCACTACTGCCACCCCCAGCCATAGGGGACCTGTTGCCCATCACTACTGCCACCCCCAGCCATAGGGCTTATGTTGCCCAGCACTACTGCCACCCCCAGCCATTGGGCTTATGTTGCCCATCACTACTGCCACCCCCAGACATAGGGGACTTGTTGCCCATCACTACTGCCACCCCCACCCATAGGGACTATGTTGCCCAGCACTACTGCCACCCCCAGCCATAGGGGACCTGTTGCCCATCACTACTGCCACCCCTAGCCATAGGGCTTATGTTGCCCAGCACTACTGCCACCCCCAGCCATAGGGCTTATGTTGCCCATCACTATTGCCACCCCCAGACATAGGGGACCTGTTGCCCATCACTACTGCCATCCCCAGACATAGGGGACCTGTTGGCCATTACTACTGCCACCCCCACCCATAGGGACTATGTTGCCCAGCACTCCTGCCACCCCCACTCATAGGGGACCTGGTGCCCATCACTCCTGCCACCCCCACCCATAGGGACTATGTTGCCCAGCACTCCTGCCACCCCCACTCATATGGGACCTGTTGCCCATCACCCCTGCCACCCCCACTCATAGGGACTATGTTGCCTATCACTACTGCCACCCACACCCATAGGGCTTATGTTGCCCATCACTACTGCCACCCACACCCATAGGGGACCTGTTGCCCATCACTACTGCCACCCACACCCATAGGGGACCTGTTGTCCATCACTACTGCCACCCCCACCCAATGGGGGCCTGTTGCCCATCACTAGTGCCACCCACACCCATAGGGGACCTGTTGCCCATCACTACTGCCACCCCCACCTATAGGGCTTATGTTGCCCATCACTACTGCCACCCACACCCACAGGGGACCTGTTGCCCATCACTATTGCCACCCCACCATAGGGGACCTGTTGCCCATCACTACTGCCACCCCCACCCATAGGGCTTATGTTGCCCATTACTACTGCCACCCACACCCATAGGGGACCTGTTGCCCATCACTACTGCCACCCGAACCCATAGGGCTTATGTTGCCCATCACCCCTGCCACCCCCAGCCATAGGATGGGTGATGCACCACACATCCAGCATACTCCAACATCAGGTATGTCAGCAAAATACATCCCCCTAACATCATCACAACAGTGTGTAGTCTGTGACAAATGCCCACAACAGTGATTATGACTTTGAACATACAATGTAACTAACAGCACATGTGTGCCCAACACATGAGCACTGTGGCAATGTAAAAAGAACACCCCCTCAATGTGTAGAACAGAGGTTAAGTAGGGGCTTCCAAAATGCAGCAGATGTTGAGCATTGTGGTGATGGGGACTAAACCCCCCTCATCATAGTGACCAGAAGGTAAGTCTCATCATGGGCAAAGCTGCAAATAACAAACAGCATGTATGATCCCTGCTCCCAACACATTAAATACTTCTGAGGCAAACTAGTGGTTGTGTCCCATTCCCACAGAGATGTGGTGAGGCTAACAGTGCTGTGAAAACATAACACACTCTCGGCCATGTGCAGACAAGCACCACACATGGGGGCTGACAATGCATACAGTGTACAATGACACTAGAGCAGAAGTGACCATCGCCAAGTATGCATACATCTCGAAAATAGACACACTAATCAAAACAACATGTGTAGACTGTAGGTGTCAGCTCACAAAATCACATTCCATGCCAGAAATTGCACCTAACAACCAGGATGAATGTGCAAAATGATGTGATATGACTCACAGGGACAGCAGGGAAAATCACAGAAACAGCATCCAGACAAAGGCCCACAACAGCAATACCAATGCACTGGTGCAGATGCACAAACCCAAACAGGCAAACTCACACTGCACATCTGACACAGCATGTGTGTGTCCCTGTATCCCCAGGCAACTACACAACACATGAGGGGGGCTGAATCACAGTGACACAGATGTGGACACAGTGCCATACAAAAGTAAACCATCATTGGGACACCCTCAGTGGGCAATCAGGCATTGGGAGATGAGAGGGAGCACAATAGACATATGTGACACAAGCTGGAATGAACACCAACTAACACAGCAAGAGACTGACACACAACATCACTACCCCCAGGGACCAGACATTGGGGTGACACAAGCATGCATGACACCTCCACTGTGATGACAAAGGTAGATGTCATACAAACTGGGAAACCCAGACATGTGTCCTGTGCCACAAACGTACATCACACATACACAAACCACTCAGCATGGCCCCTCATCCATGGACAAACTGGAGCTCGGGGACCATCCATGCAAACATTTACATCAGTCCACCCTCAACACCACACACCCTGAACTGCAACAATGTGTATCTGTGAAGCCCACATGGACAAGTGACATTGCACATGCACCCATGACAAACACAGGAATGTTGGGAGGAACTAAGGTGCACAGACACATCACACAAGGACAGTTGACAACCCTGGGGAATGACAGACATACTGCACAGTATGTGGTACATGGCCATGACCTCAAAGCTCATGTAACCTTCAGAATCCCTGCCACAGTCCCAGGACAATGCAGAAGCCAAGGAGAACCACAAGACACACATGCTGACACCTGCCAGCATCGCAGCCATGAACCCGACAAGTGGGAGCAGTCACACACACATACAAATGTCTCAATCACTGAAAGGTACCACATAGGGACAACTACATGATTTAGCAAATAAACAGGTGCCTTGGGGAACCCTGACTGTGTCCCATCTGTGTCTGACAACATCATCACCACTCAGAACAGACAAATCCCAATGATGATACACCAATTAACAGTAGTGTGTCATGCACCCACACATCCGGTAGCCCATTGGAAAAGTAGTGGGATGAACCCAGTACCACTCAGCAAGCATCAACAACAGGAACATATCAAGGGAACACTGTCTGTGTATGAACAGGGATGTGGACACACACACATGCTCATATAACACACACCATGGGCCCAGGCTATGTCACGGGACAACACACTTACTTGAGGGGACCCAACTCCTGTGGAAGCCCAGCTGTGCCAAACATATTCACCGCACGTCTCACTCATGTCTGCAGAACACTGGGTCAGTCAGCCATCGGTTACCACACAATGAAGGCTCTGGGCACAACAGCCTGGGTACGTGAGTCTCCCCTAAGTCATCTGCACATACCCAAAACATATGTCTAGCAAGTTGCACAGAGGACCCAGTTGCTCCTATACCAATGATGCCCACACCTGTAGGTCCAGTGTTGATGAGCACAAAGTCTGTGGAAGTGACAAATTGGACAATGGGAAGCACATCATATGTGCAGAGGTGCAAGCCAGAGATGTGACCATGCAAATGAAATGTTCACAGAGATGTCCACAAATAGTTGATCCTGACACACCCAGGTAGCTGCAAAGGATGACATGGATACCCACCAGAATAGGATACATATCTCATGGACCATAGGGAGTACCTCACAGCAACACATCAGTATTCAACATTGGAAACCAAGCATCACAGGTGCAAGGGCATGTTAAACATCATCAACGTAATGTACAGTTAAATCTAGTTCACAGGGATAAAGAAAAAAGCTTTATTCAGCATATTAAAAGTTAAACGTCTGTTCAAACAAAAGGCCAATGGCCAGTCCATGTCCAAATGCCAAGCAGTGAAGTAGAGTGACAACTGTTACACCTTGCTTGCCTGCACTGCTAAGGACCGGGGTCATCCCCTCGGAGGGGCATACATGGGTGCAGGACAGGCACCGTAGGGACAGGATCAGGGCGCAGCAGAAGGAGGCAGTGAAGAGGTGGTGGATGCAGGCGAGACACTTGCAACTGCAGTGGAGCTGACTGAAGTGGTGGGTGCTGTCACAGCTGTGGGGCACAAGTCAGATGGGGTGGGTGCCGGCACAACTCCAGTGGACAGGTCAGATGGAGTGGATTGGGTCACCACTGCAGTGCCCAAGAAGACGGGGTGGTCGTGGACTCCAATGCATTGCCTACATCCATGGGAGCGGAATGGGGGGCAGGTGAGGTCGGCAAGATCAAACTGAACCATGACTCACCTTACGTTGGTCACATTGTTGCAGTATTTGGCATGCACTGTGTTGTGTAGCAAATCGACAACTCCCTGAACATGACAAGTTGGAATCACAACAGAGGCAAGTATGGTGTACTGGTGAGTTTATTTTCAAACATGTGTGAGGGAAGTGCACAGGATAGTGGGTGATGTACATTGGTTTGGGAATCCAAAGTTCACATTAGAGTTGGAAGTGCTGGTAGATGAAATGTCCAGAGTAAAGTCCACAGTCATCTGATACATTGGCCCAACATGAACCCTCCATGTCATGTGGGCGAGTTGTGTGCGATTGGACAAGGTGAACGGGTTGCGCACAAAGGACATTGTCCAGGACAGGTTTAGAGGCCCTGGGGGATGTGCTGGGTCATCTGCCTCTCACATGTCCTTCTTCAGACGACCCCTCTTCTTCCGGGGGGGGGATCCTCATGTGCAGGCCTCTGCGGTGCAGGGGACTCTCCGCCAGAGTCCTCCTCCCTCCCTGTGGCGCTTGCAGATGGTGTTGCGACAGATGTTGTGGCCACACAGGGAGGTGTGGACAGGTTGGTGTTGATCTGGTGGAGGCATTGAAGTATGTCCCGATGCACCGCAGTAATGTCATCCCACTTGGCCTCCATGCGGGCATGGTGGGCGACATGCTCGTGTTGCATGTCCTTGAGGATCCCCATTACCTGGCCAAATCCTCCGGTGCTATCCTGGTATGCATCTAAGATGCGTGCCAGGTGGGGGTCATCATGCAGTCCAGACCCCTCTGCATGGCGCGCCCTGTGCCTCCAACCCCTCCCAGCACCCCAGTCCACACAGGCAGGACCAGCGGCGTGCCGCATAGGTGACACTGGGACCCCTGGTGGTGTTTGCTGTAGCTTCCGGGGGGTCCTGTGTCCCTGTGCTGTGGGTGTTGATTGGCCTTGGTCTGTCCGTGTTGGTGGGGGTGCCCCGTCGATGTCCAGATGCTGGAGACGTGGGTACAGGGGGTGCAGATGTTGCTGGTGATGGTGCTGCATGAAGGCTCACACCGGAGGGGCCAGGTGGGTCATCGTCATCCGAAGAGGACAGAGAGACAGTCAGACCTCTGTCCGCCAGAGTCTGGGACTGGGTATCCTCATAATTTGCTGCCCAGCACCACCTGTGTTTGGAAGAGACACACAATGTGAGTTATATTTCTACATGCATCGATGGTTCACAAACATGACATTTTCTACTTTTCGAACAGATGCCTGCCTGTACACTGCTTTTTCCCAGCTTGTCACGTACAGATTTTGATATTGTTGTTGGCCATTTCCCAGCATGGCCTTGTGCTCCCCACGACAGAGCCCAGTGTCAGACATCTTGGCTGTCCCTTCCCACTCCCTGTGAGGCGAGTATGGTTCAGTTTGATGTTGCTGGGCCATGTGGGTGGGTGTAGATTGTCTGTGACTGCGACTCCCATCATACTCTTGGCTACACCCCCTTCCTAGCATGCCCATACTTCCTCCCTCTTGACTCTGCTTCCCTGTGAGGGGGTGTGACAGCAATGGCAAGATGGCTGACTGTGTAGTCCTGGTGTGTGTTGTTGGCCATTTCCCAGCATGGCCTTGTGCTCCCCACGACAGAGCCCAGTGTCAGACATCTTGGCTGTCCCTTCCCACTCCTTGTGAGGCGAGTATGGTTCAGTTTGATCTTGCTGGGCCATGTGGGTGGGTGTAGATTGTCTGTGACTGCGACTCCCATCATACTCTTGGCTACACCCCCTTCCCAGCATGCCATACTTCCTCCCTCTTGACTCTGCTTCCCTGTGAGGGGGTGTGATAGCAATAACAAGATGGCTGACTGTGTAGTCCTGGTGTTTGTTGTTGGCCATTTCCCAGCATGGCCTTGTGCTCCCCATGACAGAGCCCACTGTCAGACATCATGGCAGTCCCTTCCCACTCCCTGTGAGGCGAGTATGGTTCAGTTTGATCTTGCTGGGCCATGTGGGTGGGTGTAGATTGTCTGTGACTGCGACTCCCATCATACTCATGGCTACACCCCCTTCCCAGCATGCCCATACTTCCTCCTTCTTGAATCTGCTTCCATGTGAGGGAGTGTGACAGCAATGGCAAGATGGCTGACTGTGAAATCATGGTGTTTGTTTGGCTACAAGTCCAAAGTGAGCCCCTGTGCTTCACACAGCAGCACCCAGTACGGGGTATCTTTTGCTGATATTTCAATGCGGTGTGTGGCAATGCATTCTACCCGGTGAGTTGTGTTGAGTTTGTGTTGGGGGGGGTGTCTCCACATGCTGGTAAGTATGGTCAGGGCTGTCAGTCCTCCTTCCCATCATGAAACGTGCTTCCATTGTAGGGCGTGCAAGTTGTCTTTCAGGATGTCAGTCAGTGGTGTCCTGCTTCTGATTTGCACACAACCCCGAGCAGGGCTTTGTGCTCCCCACAGCAGGACCCAGTGTCAGCCATCTTGTCAATCATTTTCCTCTCCCTGTGATGTGGGCATGTTTCAGAGAGGTCTTGATGGGCCAATCAGGAGGGGGAGCATTATCTGTGACTACAGGCCCCATCATGCTTTTGGATACACTCACTTCACCTGCATCCCCACTATTCCTTCCTGACAGTCAGCTGCACTGTGAGGTGGTGTGTTTGTGGTGGCAAACTGTCTGGCAGGGTCTATTTGGCTTTGTGCCACTGGCTTGCTCTATTTGTTTGTAGGTTGGTGCATGTCATGACACAGTTCCCAGTCACCATGAGATGGAAGGTATTGTGTTTGTCTGACTGGCATACACATCTTGGGATGATTATCTGTTGGTTAGTGTAGCTTTGCTTGCGGTGCATGGTTTCACTGTCCCCTTGTTGGAAGGAGACCTCAGCTAGGCCTACCAGTGCAAGGGGTTCGCCCTTCTCTGCACAGAGTCCTCAGACAATTAGAAGAAGTTGGCACAGAAACTGGAATAGAAAATACAAAGTTTAATAAACCTTCATGAAGTGGAACCACATTCACCCAGCACCCTGTGGTGCTGAATGAATGTAGCACACAGAGTAGAAGAACCATGGGTTTTTATACCCACACAGGGGCTCAAAAAGAAGGTGGTACAAGTATACATGAGAAGAGTTACATACATAGATGGTCATACAGAAATGCACAGTCAACAGTAAAGGAGGAGCTAGCAGTTGCTGACTCTGGTAGAAACAACCTGATAGTTACAGACTAAAAACAGATGTATGGACAGTTAGATTCTTCTGCGCAGGCACAGAGTAGCAGAGTCTAAGTATAACCAGTCCTTTAAACAGAGTACAAGGGTAAACAACAGTGAAGAAGGAAACAGCTCTTGGTGAGCACATGGCAGACAAAATGGCTGCCAGAAATTCAAAATGGATTCCACAAAATGTACAGGATAGCCTCTAAATACCAGATGGATTCCGCTAACGCTAATTTAATCGCAGCCAATTTACGACAGACGACCCTTTTAGCGTTAGCTGAAGACATCTCCCATAATCCAGTAGGAAAACAAAAAATATGCATATTAATTGTTTTTTTTTTCTTCATAAATTTATCAATATCCTAATTCATTGCTAGGTGGGCATTTCTCATTCTAAATATTGTTAAGCGGGTATGTATAAGGTATAAGCAGGAGTACAAAGGGAACAGAGAACTGGGTCATACAGATAGCAGGAGAGAGTAATTACTAATATCAGAAACAGAACTATTAGCTTTCTAGTCCTAAGCAAATCCTAGAACCATCCAGTAAAAACATCTTCAAGGCTCCTATGCATTTCAGTTACCATCCATTTCAATATCAAAGTAGCTAATAGTACATATCTAATAAAAACATTTTCGCTAGACTTTTCCAGTGTTTCCTTTATGAGGGCTAGACTATCTATCATTATACCCAATACAAACATTAAAGCAGTCAGACATATTATTACAAAAATGTTCCTGGATCCAGAGGACCAGGAGGACTACACAGGACCATGAAAATTAGGACGAAGAGCTGCAAAGGGCTGCTCCTCCTCAAAAATGGGACGATCAATGGGGTACATTTCCAACAAAAAAAGAAAAAGAAGTCCTTGGGAAATTAAAGCCGCTGTACAACCAACCAGAGGGGAGTCTTCTCCCTGTGTCCGTTTGAGCCTCACAGGCAGGCTCTTGTTGTTCCCACGATGGAGTTGCACAACTCGCAACTCAGGAATCATGGCCTAGTTTCAAGGGGAAAGTTTCTTCTTTCAGGATAGGGCAATCACCCACCAGGGCAAATGCGCTCGGCGATCCTGTCCAGTGTCTCAGGCAGTGCACCAGTTTTCTTCATTTCAATTTAACAGGCACCAGAGACACAGCACCTGTACCCTGAACTCAAGTCCTTCCCTAACTCCTGTATTGCTCTGCTGGCACACTGCTCTTTCGTTGGGGCCATAGATTGCATTCAGCGTGGCTAGGTATCTCTTGACCAACAAAGGTGAAAACTTTACAGCCACTTTAGGACCAGGACTCAGAGGCCTGATGCTAGGATCTCTGAAGCAACCCTTGTTTCAAAGGGGGTTACCTCAAGCAAAAACTTTCTCGCCTTCCTGGTCGGTCTGTGACTCTCGGCTGGGCATCAAAAACTTGATCCACGATTTCTACTTTCTGATTTGTGACCCCGTCTTTCGCCCAAGATAGTGGCAGGGGTACACACTTCACATCCCAGTGCTTCCGGCCTTCTACCTTCACTGAGGTCCTGGTTGCCAGCAATGCCTGTGCTGGTTACCTTCACTTTGACTTCAAGCTGGACTGGTGCTGACTCCTCAAGCTGGATCTGATGTCTGCGCCCCTCTGACAATGGTTGTAAGGCAGCAAATATCTATTGGTGGACAGAACAAAAGGTCTTTAGATAAGGCACAGAAATAATCTATCAACAGAGAGGATAGTCTCAGAATACTTCCTAGTCTAGGGACGCCCCATATATTAACAAGGCACCCTGGAACCACTTTCATCTATGTGAGAGTAAACAAAAAACAGCCTGGACCTATTGGCAAGTATAAAAGGAACTCTTTGGTGAACTGACAAGAGTAATACGTCACCCAATCCCAAGCAGTCAACGAAGTCTGTGTTCATTTACCAAATTCTGAGGAAAAGAGAAAAACAATACAGACATACTCCAAATCCTTACATCTGTATATTCCTATCTTAATCATCTAAAGACCCTCAAGAAAAAAGGAAATGTTCTACACTTTTACTCATAGACTTTGCATTACTTGTACAGGACTGCAGACACTTCTAAAATGATTTTTCTTAATAAAAGCACCTACATTGTATACTTAGGACCATGCTCTCATGTTATAGGAGCAACAGGAAATTCTAACACTGCTAATTTAACAAGGATTCCTATTACATAAAGAACTAAAAACTTCAACATAATGGGTACATGTTCTCCAGTGGAACATCTTGTGACTAACAGACTCCTATAAAACAATATTTTCCTCAAAAATGTTTGCTAAGGATCACATGGGCATCTTCCCTGCATTCTACTTTTTCACAATCCAAACTATGCAACCTCAATTCTAGCAAGGACTGTCAGTTTATTTACACAGACTAGCTAATAAAAACTAGCAATGCCCTTGCAAAAACTGTATGTAGCATGAGAATAACAAACAATAGTGGTGTTGTCACCTGAGAATTTTCTAACAAAAACTACCCACAGCCAGTTCCGCTTAAAGATCAAATAAGGAAACAGCAATCTAGCTACTCATCCTCTCATAATTCCATCAGAGAGGATGGGTAGTAACATAGCAAAATATATTTATTCATTTTAATAATGCCAATAATGTTTGAAACAGTATTACTGAATAGCCAATTAAATGTCTCATGGCTATTTCACAGACAGTTTTGAGAAAAAGAGAGAGAACACATACATTTGCCTACCCTTAATTTGTAGAGGAGCTAGCCTCCTCCCCCATTTTTGACAGTAGGAAACCTATAATAGGTTTCATTCTGTCAACACTATCAACCCCTGTGTGTAGCAACTGGGCATAAGCAAAATTATAGGAGATACATAGCACTTTTGAAAGGGCGAGAAATCCTTCTAGCAAATGTACAAATCTCATTGCCTTAGCTTACAGGCTGGCCAAATGACATCTCATATGCAAATGTCCCTATTATGTGATACTACACTAACCTGAAGTAAATATTAATGCTAGGAGGCCATAATATAAATGTTAAGCTTCCTAAATAATTAGAAAACGAATTTGAAAAGCACTTATTAATTTTAATAATTTCATAATTAATAATTTATCAGTTAAAGAAACCAATCGTTTTTCTATAATTTCCACCTATAAAACAAGCTGCATCCCTCGCCTTTCATATTCAAACGTCTCCCTTCAGAAACCCAAGCACAATAGCCTAATTTGAAAACATGACAACTTTGTGCGCCACCATTCACAAGAATGAGCTTATAAAAGGAAAACTTTAAGAAAAAAGGAAATCCTGTCAAATATTTTCTCATTACCCAAAATACTGAACCTCATTTGTGGAAACCCTTTACAACATTGTAAAATGCAGAGTTTTCACTCTGAGGAAGTCTTAGCTAAGTAAACATTCCTGTTCCATTTGTGGCCTAAAAAAAAAAACCAGCAACAGCTGTTTTGCTCATCAGCAGTAAAAGCGCTTCTCAGGGTTGCAACATGATCATGGTGGCAGTCTTATTTAAAACAGACATTACAAGTGTTAAGATGCGGGTGTAATACAGCAAAATCCAATGTATTCAGATGATGTGTTTACCCATTAATATCTAATACAATGTATCTAAAGAAAATTCTTTATAATTATCTATTTTATTATAGAACACGCAATTTCGTTTTATAAGGCCTTTTATCCCCATATAAAGAATATGAAAAAGAAACCTGATTTCCTTTAAGGAATCAAAGGCATACTTATACACTTCCAAGGAAACAGAACAGGATTTAGCTAGTGCGATATTAGAAAAATTCAGGTCACCTATTTGCAGGGGCTACAAATCATAATGGTTCCATAATATCCAATCTGGAAACATATGACCGACGGCTGCCTGTCTATAAGAGAAGGGCAGTCATGGCTAACCACAGGTGACACATATTTTAGTCTTGCATAACTTTTTTGTTTTATTCATCTCCAATACCAATTAGACATACACTGATAACGTTTTGTCTGCTATTTTGACAGCATGATAATGATAATATCATGTCTGTGGAATTTAGTAATTTTGAACAAGTTCCAGCCATCCGCTGTGCAGAGATTGACGTCGTCACGACCATCTCTGTACCGCACAGGAGAACTTGCATTAGTATTAAAATAGAATTTATCAATACGACACAAAAACAAAACATATATAAAATAAAAATACATATGCCAAGCCATCAGTATACCAAGCACAGAAAGCATAGACTAATTACAATAGCATATATAAATGAGCAGTGATGCGCAATTACTGAACCTACAGCTCAGAGTCGAACATTCTGGCCGGCTTAATTTGTCAGGCTTAAAATCAATAACTGATTTCCTTGCCTTACTCACCCCCATCTGAAAGTAGGTCATCTTTATGATGACCAGCTGTCAGCAGAACCGACTGTGTCGCTGCTGACACATAGGACCAGAAAGAACAATTTATAAAAAGGACAAAAATGCTTAAAATGAAAAACACACGAACATTTCTTTGGAAAGGTGTTATGGCAAAAATACATAGGCCACCTTAATTTTAACTTTCTAAAAGTAAAATTACTTCACTGACATTCCATGTTAGCTTTGGGCCACAATTTCCACTGTGAAAATTAATTCTTAATTGGAAAATCGTTTTTATATAGGCATATAGCCCTTAAAATTTCAAGCTAGAGCATCATTTTACTTTATGTCTAGGATTAATGCAACATTTAAAAAAAAAAAAAACGGTCTTCCATGGACATTATTGTCAAGGCACTGCACCTTTTCTTTTTTTGTTTTCTAACTGGTCTTGCACAAAATAGAACCAAGGATGGCTTCTTGAGTTTCGTTTCTCAGCTGCCCTGTCTTATCAGAGAAGCTAAAAATAGCCCCTCAGCGCAGAGCCAGCCACTGCGAGCACTCCTGGCCCCCACCTCTTTCCAAGGCTCTCCTGCTGCAAGCATTACACATTTTCATGTCCTAGAAGCTTTCTAAGCAGTGATTTCACCTCCTGGTTTACTCGCTCCTATTTCTAGCCCCCACCTTACAGGCTTCAAGGTCAAAATCTGCCTCACACAGCCCTGAAGCTGTCAAAGACAAAAAGCCTTCCTAATTCTAAAATCTAAACTGCAATAATTTGCCCTATGGAAAAAATTATTTTGATATACAATTTCTTTCCAGGGGTCATAATTTTATTGTCTATTCTCAGATTAGCAGGTTCAGCTTAAATGAGAACCTACACCCATCTGGACCCAGCACATTGGCTCACTGAACCACCAAGAACACAAAGCTGCATAGGGACAATTTGCAAATTCGAAATACCCACAATTTTCTCAAGCTAAACTTTTAACTGGTCCCTAATTACTTTTCATTAATCCTTTAGTACATTAAGGGTGTCATCAAATCACAGGGGTTGCTCTTTCTCTAGCTACACCCCTCTCAATTTCCTTTCGCGACGCATTGATGGTGATGAGACCAAATTAAACGTACTCCTTAACAATTTCACTTCTCAGAATTCTTTCACATATTCACAGTCATTCAATCACACGCTTTTTCCAGTGCTAGCAACATCCAAAACACAATTTACCACACCACAACATTTAAACACACATTTAACCCAGAGATCAACACTTAAGACAGAAACAAAAGACAACCCACAGACTGTACTTAAACCAAACCATTTGTAAATACTAGTTGCAAGTCATATTCACTAGATTTGGCTGGCAGAAACCAGGAAAAACGCGCTGCATCTCATCACTTATGAATGTTACTAAGTGCACAGACCAGGATCCTTTCTATGTACATATTTAGTTCCTCGGGGTACTAGTCACCAAAGAAGAAATGCTTTTATATACCTAAACCTAGTTAAGTATCCCCTCTAGGGGAGCCGGCTAATTATATACAAAAGAAATGGTACATCCAAGAAAGCAACACATTCATTCATTCACGCACTTTTTCCTCCCACATTCGTACACAATCAAACATCTCTTGCCTAGTCTTTCGCTTAAACATACATTGTTCCACATACTCAATCTTTCGTAAATCAAATGACCCATACATAGGCCAACGCAACTCAGGATCCTTACGAGTGTATTTATTCCATAATGCGCTGTACATTATAGAAGAAAGACTATACTTAATATACATATCCCTATTAGGCGTCCCCTCCGGGGGGAGGGGGGGCGGTTGTGCTTCATCTTACTCTCAAATTGGTACCACTGCAAAAGCAACATGTGCTAAAAACAGGCATGCCAAAAATAGTGCAGAATATGCAATATTATAATCAAAGTAGCACTTAAGGTACCTTTAGTACGATGTGCCGTTCAAATCAATTCAGATAGAGAAAATTCTCCTCATTACCTGCCTATATAGGTTGCAACCTAGATATCATAATAAACCAAGTTGGCCAACACCATTTCCAAAAGCCACAGTAAGTGTTACTAAACTACCTTACCAATCCCAGGCATCAAAACCAAAAGCCACAGTAAGTGTTACTAAACTACCTTACCAATCCCAGGCATCAAAACCAACAGCAAGCGCCACAGACACTTACCAATCACTTGGTGTCCAGGTTCCAACTGCCAAGTTCTAAATTCGACCAAATGGTCACTGCACGGCGAATCAACAGAAGAGATCTCACTCGAGGACCGGCTCCACCTGGATGGTCAGATCAGATGGAAAGGAAAAACGCCGTGGTTGCCAAGACTCGGGTCTTCATCGGGCAGCGATCGCGTCCAGAGCGAGATTCCAATCCTTCGTCGCGACCAATCCTTTGGGCATCCGAGTCACCGATGAGCCCCCTGTTGGGAAGGAGACCTCAGCTAGGCCTACCAGTGCAAGGGGTTCGCCCTTCTCTGCACAGAGTCCTCAGACAATTAGAAGAAGTTGGCACAGAAACTGGAATAGAAAATACAAAGTTTAATAAACCTTCATGAAGGGGAACCACATTCACCCAGCACCCTGTGGTGCTGAATGAATGTAGCACACAGAGTAGAAGAACCATGGGTTTTTATACCCACACAGGGGCTCAAAAAGAAGGCGGTACAAGTATACACGAGAAGAGTTACATACATAGATGGTCATACAGAAATGCACATTCAACAGTAAAGGAGGAGCTAGCAGTTGCTGACTCTGGTAGAAACAACCTGATAGTTACAGACTAAAAACAAATGTATGGACAGTTAGATTCTTCTGCGCAGGCACAGAGTAGCAGAGTCTAAGTATAACCAGTCCTTTAAACAGAGTACAAGGGTAAACAACAGTGAAGAAGGAAACAGCTCTTGGTGAGCACATGGCAGACAAAATGGCTGCCAGAAATACAAAATGGATTCCACAAAATGTACAGGATAGCCTCTAAATACCAGATGGATTCCGCTAACGCTAATTTAATCGCAGCCAATTTACGACACCCTTGCCACACAATCTTGGGTATGTTGTTTGTGTACTCTGGCTCTGGGATGTCTGTTAGGCCATGGACGCTCTCTGGTGGTAGGATGTCCCGCACCTTCTCCTCCCAGGTCCTGAAGTCGACTGGTTTGGCAGGAAGGTCACCGCCGGTGCACTGACTCAGGCCGTGATCTTTTTCGATGAGTTTCTTGACCCTCCTGCGCACGTCATACCACCTGTTCTGGATATCGTCCTTTGTGCACCTTGCTGGTGCTTGTGCGTTCACCTTGTCCACAATCCTCGCCCACATCTTGGTTTTCTGTGAGATGGGGGTCCTTTGGACCAATGTACCAAACAAATGTGGCTCTACTCTGATGATCTCGTCTACCAGCACTACTAACTCACTATCTGTGAACTTTGGATTCTTCTTTGGGGGCATGGTGATGGGTGGTGGTGGTGAGGGATGTGTGTGTGAAGGTGCAAGTGAGGGTGGTTTTGCTGGGTGTATGTGTGAGTGCTTTTGTATGAGGTGCTGATGGTGTGTGGGTTGTATGATGGGTGAGTTGTGAGTGTGTCTGTGGTTGCTGTGTAATGGTGTTTGCTGCTGTCTGTGTCTCCTGTTTGCAAGGGATGCTGGTAGTGATTGTAGTCCTTTATATAGTTGGAGTTGTGGGTGTGTCTTTGTCCCAATTTTTTTTTTATTTGATATTTATTGGCTTTGTCATTGCTTGTTTGGTCCTTTTTAGGTCTTTTTTCTCTTGGGTTTTGTAGGCATGAAGAAGACGTTCATGTGACGGAAACGGACGCTGCTGTTGTCTCGTGCGGGCTTCTCTGCCTCGTTCACGCTGCCTATCTTCTGTGTTTGGTACGCGGCGGTCGCGGCGGTCTCTATTGCTTGTGTGCCCGGTTGTCTGTGCGTGTCGGTCGTGCGGCTTGGTCTCTGTACGAGTCGGTCTGGGCTTACACGCATTGCATCGTACAGCGCGGATCGGACATAGCGGGTACCGGTCGGAACGGGTTCATTCCGGGTTCGTGTCAGTCGGTGAAAATCGCGTCCGTTTTCCGGCCGGATCACTATTTTCCCTACGGCTCGGTCGTACGGCTTGTATTCCATATGTGTCGGTTGTAATTCACTTGCGTTGCATCGTACTGCAGGGGTCGTACGGCGCTGGTCCGTGTTGGTCGGTATTCGGTTCGGGTCCATGTCGGTCGGTTCGTTTTGCGGCCGGAATTGGAATCGGCCCCAAAGTGATTAACCTACCTATGTGAATTATTATGTTAATACTCACTTCAAAAACAGGTAAACCCCTCCCACTTCATGGTAAACCCATCTAAACCGGACTGGTCGCCAGCTTATAACGGTGCTCCACTTTACTGGGGGTCACCTAAAAAGTTTGTACTTTACAAAGGGCAATATAAATAGCACAGAGGAATGAAACACAGGGACCCTTTCCGAACATAAAGCCGGACTTCCAAACAGTGATAGTCATCAACACAAAAGACCAGACATGCCTCATATGTAATTCTCCCTTTCCGTTACCAGCTGGGATGGCAGCTCTACGTGCAGAGCCCGCGCCGAAGAGCTGGGGAGAACCCCGACCGGGGCAGAGGAGGTGCCTGACAGTTCCTCTCTGCCGCCAGCTCCGCCACGGAGCACCGTGGAGCTTAGCATCCTATGCACGAGCCTCGCATCCCGAGTGACACAGCACTTGACAGCAGGGCTCAGGGGAGCACGGGACGAGCAACAGAGCAGAGGGGCCATCAGCAGCAGGCGATGCTGCGGCCGCCTGCCGTTAGCGCACAAGCACCCAACGCTGCGGGCACCCGGCTCCCATTGGCAGTAGGGAGCCAACAAAATCCAGGGAATGGCCTGCCAAAGAAGTACGACAAAAGAGAAATAGAAGCTAAAGGAGGGCGAGTGGGTAACGTCTACGGCAATCCAGGTAATTTAAAAATACAAATTCAACAAAGGGCACAATCCTGATAGGAAAAATCTATATAAATAATATATTATTAAAATGTCTCAAATGTTTGAAAAGTTTGGATGGGGACGCTGCTCGGAGGGAACAGCAAATCCTGCCTTCAGCTGCGCCCGTCAAAGTGAAAGTGATCGCGCGAGCGCCCCAATTTGTTTTTTAAAAAAAGCACGCGAGCGATGCGCGCGCAGCAGCAGTAAAAGTGATCGTGCTACACATGGCGCCTCGGGCGCTGAAAGCTGGCGGCTGCGGGCGTGCACGCGCACGTGAACGCAAGCTCTAGGCCACAGTGGTAGCATTTTCTGAAGCCCTTACTAAAAGTCTCGGCCAGAGCAGCGCATGCGCTGGCTCGGGCGAGACCTAAAAATAATTAAATGGAGTGAGAGAGGAATTTTTTTTTTTAAATGTCTGGGTGGCCTGGACTTATCAATCCATCAGTGTGTAAGCGCAAAAAGTGACGACAGCTTCCAACAGGAAATCATTGTCATCGTCTGAAAAAGAAGACGCCATCCAGTTTAGTAATTCAAAGGAGCAAACATGCTCATTAATGATGGATGCTTCCAGCACCAACGGTGGGCAACTTGCATGGTACTCAATGTAACTCGGTTGCAGGAAATCATGTGCTGCTTCACCAATATCCCACTGAGCTAGCACTCCGAGCGCAGCTGCACAGGCCATCGGACCCATACCTGAACAGTCCTGCTCATGAGACACTAGGGGACTCATCAGTAAGGCAAATTCCGGGTCAAAAGACGCTGTATTTGTGAGGCAGAGATCCAAAGCCCATTGAAAAGGACACTCCAAGCATGTGAAAACTTGTTGCACGCAAGTGCACCATGGAAATCGGAGAGACAGATTATAAGCCACGCTTAGAGTGGCTAGTGGCAAGGTACCGTAGCACTGAAGCATGCGGTCACGAAGCAGCCGTAGCTGGGCCGGGTTGTGAACGACCACAAGAGGGGCAGCCCTTTCTGAGCTGGCAAATCAACAGGAAGACTCCGGCAGCTAAAGCCAGTATTAGCGGCAACACGCCGAAGACGCTGGAAAAAATAGAATGAATAAAAGCCGGGATCACACCAAAAATAGCTTGAAAAGATGTTACAAGGCCAGAGCCCACAGTTTAAAAAAAATGAGCCAGCCCCTTAGTATGTGAAGCATTGAAGATAGAATGAATTAGCTCACCACAATGATGTGAGAGGTCAGTGTTTAAAAGTGCTTGAACTTCTGTTCCTGTATTAGCCACCTGGAGGACATAGGTCTCACGGGCAGAAGTGAAAGAAACTTCTTTCTGGGACAATAAAGCTCTTATTCGGCTTAGCTTGTCGAACTCTGCCTTCAAGGTCGGAATGGAATGTCAAATTGAGATATCGGGACTCCCACGAGGTGGCGGAACAGCACATTTCTGCAGCAAACTACATGTTGTGACACAGTCACAATGTACGGTATGCCTATTAACATGCCACAGCATTTTTCATTATTCAGAAGTAAACAACAGTGTGAATGTTGGTTTAATCGAGGGGACGGGCCTTCCCTTTAAAATGCACGCTAAATTAGGCACTTCTAAATTACAGGCGCCGTGCAATTGTATATTTTTGCACACAAGGGAGTGTCCAATGGAAGAATCCCATGATTCACTAGTCAGATACACTTCTGTGTCATCACGCAAACATCTAAACGTGAAGGGAAGTGACCACACTTCATGAAGGAACGAGTTTCCTAAAGGTTCATAGCGACCTAGGGGAAAATGTTTCATGCATGATGTAAATTTAAATAAGGAGAACGGCAGTGTTATAACCCCATGAACGAGCCTAACAGCAGAGTTTGTTTCCGCTACTGAGAACGGTAAAGGGTCTAATTTTTCTATTAGTAAAAGGGTATAGGTTGCATCTTTCATGGACATAGACTGTTGTCTCTCAGTCAAATTAAAAGGTAAACACAAAGATGACGAGTTTACATAGTCCCATGGCACGCGACCCATTTTAAGCATCTGCACGGTCCATGCTAACTGCATAATAGAGCTCAATTGGTTCTGACCATGATATAACACAGATACATCATCCTGTACAATATCAACAACAGAAGAAATAACATTGTCCAATGTGTATATCCTGGAAGAAAGGGTATTATTATTGTTATCTACTACAGCAAGAACTTTTTCAAGATTAGCTTGGTCTATAGCCCTTAAACGTGAATTTGCTTCAATTTGAGACAATTTCCAAAATTTCATTGTAAACAGCATATATCCATCATTTAGGCCTAGGGCCAATCGGGCCTTTTATGAAATCTGCTAAATCCACATCATTCGATAACATTGACAAATGCTGTTTAACAGAAGACAAGGTAGAGTGTTGCAACCAATTTTGACATAATTTACCAACAGAATACATTGTAACAGAATGTGTAATCAAAAATCGTGAATCAGGCCTCTCCTGTGTGTAACCTGGAGCCCTGTCATGGAAACGCATTTGACATGCATCTGCACTGGTCTGCCAAACCAACCACCCCACAGAGTCAATATTAGAGATATTAAATGCTGCATTTGTAAATAGAGACTGCAACTCCTCAAATGTATAATTGTTAGTAACATTCCAGTCTGGATATTCTGCAGCGGAAGGAAAAGCAGGAGCCTTCAGTTGTTTAGCTGTAGCTAAACCCAGAGAAGTAGTCTGACAGATGGAATCGTTCTAGAACAATATTTGTGCTGGTATAAGTCATGCACGATACAAAGCTTCTGTGCCCTGCACCTGCCAGGTTTTGGAACCCCAAACTGATTTTAAATCAACTGTATTTTTCCAATGTTCATAGCCACCCACCGCCAATTTAAGGATGAAGGAATCAGAATATAACAATTTAGTGTGGGTAAGCATAACTTTCGTATTTGATTTAGAATTTAATTTAAAATAGTAAGATTCAGGGTTTGAGTTATCAAAACTCGTAAAATATGTACATTTATTCAACAGGGACTTTGAACTCCCTATTGGTGGGGCGGGACAATGTTCCTATTGTGTTTAATTGAATACAGCTCGAAAAGTTGTTGCTTTATGCAAATAATGGTGGTCATAATGCTGATAGCAAAATAAGTCAGCATAATTTGCAGAATTCAAATACAAGTCTTCAGCATCAAATGCTGCATAGTATTTTAAATCTGAAAACAGAGATTGTACAGCAGAGCTTTCTTTAAGGTAGTATCCATTGATCAAAAGAAGAAATACTGTCAAAAAACCAATGGACATAAATAGAAAAATAAGAATGAGCATCAGCCAAATATATATTCATGGGGGAACCAAATAAGTGCGTTTAAACCAGGAGATAAAAATTGAAAATTTTGATGGGGTTAAAGTCGATGTTGAATGAGAGTCAACGAAAAACGTGACTTGTTCCTGGCTGCAACATTGAACCCAGGCAAAGATTCACTTGTAGGGTAAGAATATTCTTGTTCATCATTAACATCTGTGGATTGTAGGGCCAGTACAGGATTAGCAAAAGAGTCCATCTCTACGGCAGTGTCAGGATTCCCTGGAATAGTGGCATATGATGAAGCCGGAGGCAAACTATTCAGAATCGGCCAGATGGTGTAGCTTGACATTGTTAATTGAGACCTATCTGTTGTCCTTACGACCTGGAAGTGGTGGTAAAAGTACTGTATGAGTTCCCTGCACGCCCTGCACCGGAACCGGAGCTCGATATGATGGACCAAACTCTTTTTTGTTCTCCACCTTCTCTCGGACCAGTTCTCCAATTGTAGGTAGCCAGCTGATAACTGGAATCTGCAGTGCACCATCAGCAGCGGCAGGTAAATGTTCTTTTGCTAGACTGTCTCTTGTGTCAGCACAATGTTCATCTACGTCAAAAGGGACGGCTGCAGCCACCAAGTCTAGACCTTCAAGGTCTGGCACAAACATTTTCATGCCAAAGAGCATTTCGTAAGGGGGCCGCCCACCCAGAGGTCTTCTAGGGAGATTAATAAGTGCACGTTGTACGCTATTCCTGCCCGTGCCTATGACTCTAGCCACTAAGGATTGTTTTAAGTGACGGTTCATTCGCTCCACAACAGAATTGCCCTCAGGCCGGTATGGGGACGAAAATTTGACCTGCACCCTCAAAGACCGCAAGGATTCTTTGTACGCCTTAGAGGTGAACGCCGGACGCTGGTCCAAATGTAAGGTGCCCACTGCAAAAATTCTCACAAAGACACGCAAATCCCTGACTACAATTCAAGCGTCAGCGCTGCGTTGTGGCCAAACCCATAGAAAACGTGTGCACGAATCAACTGCAACTAAGATGAATTTATAGGCAGTATCAGAGGAAAATGGACTGCAGTGATCGAAATAAACACAAGCAAATGGTCTATTGGATATGCATAACGGTGTTTGTGTTGGACGAGTCAAAGTAGACGGCTTGATTTGCTGGCAAATGTCACAAGAAAGCACATAGGTGCGTGTTTGGTTATATAAGCCACGCCACCAGTAACGTTGTTGCAGGATACTGACTGTAGCAGACACACCAGCATGCGCTGAGGCCGTGCCCTCGTGTGCTGTGATTATCAGTGTAAGCCTGCGGTCCACGTTGGGAATCAACCTCTTACCAATGTTATTAATTGTCACATAGGGAACGTTATTAGGGTTTAAATGATAAGAGTATTTGGAAGGGAATCCTTTTGGATAATTACCTCCCTTTTCTGTAGCAGCTATAGCTGCCAAGATGTCATCATCAATCTGGATGGATGGATCTTGTAACTGCTGCTACAAAGCACGTGTCTACTGCCGACTTAGCTGCTTCATTAGCTAAGCTGTTACTAACCGCGTGTACTCCTACACGTTGGTGGGCAAGAGTATGAATTACTTGTGTGAGTGGCAGGTGTTCTTTCAGCTCTGCCACCCGAACCCATACCATCTTATGCTTAATTGTCTTGCCTTTGGAATCACGGTATTCATTTTGAGACCAAAAGAACAAATTGGTATTAAAAGATTGTACACAGTAAAAGGAATCGCTTACAATCAAAGTAGTCACATTAGGATCTGCAAACTCCAGAGCGAGCACCAAAGCTCGCATCTCAGCCAAGTGGGCGGTGCAGTCGCCGAGTGCCTGTGTGTGTACCACACTGGACTTAAACTCGCTGTTCAATTTGGAACCAGCCACCATTGTTGTGTGCAGATTTAGATTCCGTATATAGGTTTCCCGACTTATGCCCTTATATAGGTACAATTTACATTGCCCTTATTTGGAGATAGAAATCCGGCCCTTATTTAGACATTGTCCGTACAAACCAAATACAGGCATGGCCACCTACATCTGTCCATCCACGTCGCAACGAATTCTTGGAAAACCAGACCCTTAAGCCTTTAGGAATTTCCCTCAGCTTGAATATTGATTTCTCCAAGAACTCATTAAGTATGCATGAACATCTATTCCTTAGGGGTTCATTCATGACGTTCCTCTGCCTGACTTTTACGTCAATACTGGCATTCCTAGACACCTTCAAGGTATAAATATACCACCACTTGCCCTGGCAAATTGCGGTTCCCGGAGGATTCGATCCAACCCAGACTACGCAGTTCGCCACGGCAAGTTCGGAAGGAGATCGAGTTCCAGCCTGATGCACTGACCTGACGCTGCCATCCTCCTCGCAGAGAATCCAGCTCCAGTGCTCTCTGACTTCCCTTGCGGGGTGTTAGACTATCAAGTCCAGAAAAGAGATTCCAACCTCTCTCATTCTAAGGTATGGAGCTGACTAGAACTTAGAGAAACTTTTGGCAACTCTTGGCTAAACTAAAATATAGCTAGTTATACTTTAGAAATGGCACCTACTTCAAACCTCGTACTGCACTTAGGTTAGGTACACTGGGGTAGAACAATTTAGAAGCATCAGATGAGTATCACATTTTAGCTTATGTTATTTATGTATGTATTTTGATTAATATATGCCATAGCTACAAACTATGCTATTGCAGTATTATTTTATCTTACTACTAACCTCGTACATATTGTACTTCGCAGTCTGTCTTACGATTGTAGCAATTCATATCTCTTGCATGAGAAATAAGACTGTTCAATAAACCCTTTTATTGAAACGCCCGTCTCTCTATTTCTGTGCAACTCTGTAGAAACGAAGCATGCACGATTGACTGAATGAAACTGTTATCTATTGTTTCCACGATTCTGAGACTGTTCCGATTCTAAAAGTAAACAAAGTTGTCATGTTTATGCGGTTGTCAGAGACTAATCCCTTCTTGTATATTCGAGAAGTTTCTAGTGACCTCTGAGTTAGCTGGCACACATAAGTAATTAAGTTTAATATACTCAATAGAGACAAACTGACCTTAGTCCTATGTCAAATCTATAGTGCATGTTATTCCAATGCGCAGAGCCTATCAGGGATATAGGAACTACACTACACCATCGCACCGGCTGCAGAAAAAGAATGTTTAGATCCAATCGCCGGTTGCGCCGAACCGTCAGTGTAAATGAAACAAATTCATATTGCAACGACTCCTGAGTCTGTAACGAGGAATCATAGATAAACGTGACATCCGGGGATGTCAATGACGTAGCCCATTGTATCTTCCATGGATGTAAAGCTTTGGAATTAGGAACACTCGCCTTTGTCACTGCTTCCAAAGCAGGATATGGTGTTACCACCAACATGTGTTTTCCTTGAGCCAGGGCACGTTCTTTCAGAATCGCCTTCTGGACTGCCGTCAAGACCTTTTGGACTGCGGAAAACCGCAGTTCTGCTGAAGTGTACAAGCGTGACTTATAAGCAATAGGAACTGTATCTCCTTCATTAAACGTCAAGTATGTGAAACCCACCGCGCCTGGGACTATTCTTATCACCAGGTTAGTATGGTTGTCACGAGTTAGCAAGAGTTTAGAATCAAGTAAATCAGACTGCAAAGACTGCAGTATATTTGTATGTTCCGGAAGCCAGCATGCTTTCGCAAATTTTGGTTGTTTCAAAGCATAGAGAGGCTTGATACGCTGGGCATACTCTGGTACGTAAGTGCGACCAAAGTTCAAGAAACCCAGCAAGGATTGTAATTATTTCAGGGTTGTCAGAGGACGCAAGCGTGCACACTTCTCTAGGAAGTGCGGTGCCAATCCGCGTCGCTCATTATTGAGCTCGTAGCCGAGGAGCAACACTGCAAATTCAGCAATGTGTGATTTTGCAAAATTAAATTTGTAACCGTAGTCCGCAAACTCCACAATGATGCGGTCCACGCGACAAAGATGCGGATATAACTCGTCGTCTGTGAGATAAATGTAATCTACATACGAATATGCATCAGGGTCGATTGTGTCTAACAATGAGACCATACGTGCGGCAAAAACACCTGGGCTGTTGTTATAGCCCATCGCTAATCTTGTAAAGTGTTTTCTTTGCCGCTGTGTGTAAAAGCTGTCCACTGACTTGACAAGGGGGACAGATTGTGGCTAAAAAAGCCATTGGATAAATCTAGTGTCGTTTTATATTTTTTCCGAACTAGACTGTCCACTGGGGCTGAACTATGGGTATTCTGTACCGCATTCATCCGACAATGAGAGTTCAAATGTCGGTAATCCAAAATTATACGATACGACCCGTTTGGCTTTGTTTTTTTGAATTTTTTTTTTATTGATTTTTCCCCAACCATCGCAGTATTAAATCAACGTTACATACAACAGCCTCATGCAAGAGAGCCAGGCAACTTAGGACAGTGCAGGAGAAGTTAAGTCCGCAACATTTTCTCCCCTAACCCCCCCACCCCGCCCCCTCTCTACCCCCACCCCCGCTTGTCAGTGTGCCCGCAGCAGACCCCCCCTGTGAGATATAGAGTGCCCCAAGGATCAAGAAGGCCGAACTCCAAATTAAGTGATGAGCCCCCGCGGTGCTCTCAAAAGGACCAAAGGTTGCACACTGCCACTCACACACACACCACTCCTGCGGCCCAACCACTCGGCACGTCTTAATATATTGTACAGATGCCGAGTTCTCGCGGAAAATATTCAGATGGCCTCGACCTGAGCAGACTCCCCAGCGGCCCCAGGGGCCCGCGCCTCACTTCCCATATTCTCCCCACCTTCCTCCTCCTGCTCCCCCGGACAGCGAAGCTCCTCCACCAAGGCTCCCCACACCCTAGCAGCATCTAGCGCCTTGTCATTAGAAGCACGCCTGGCCAGTTGTAGACGAAGCGTCCCTTCATTCCCTGCCCATACCAGGAAGCACGCCTTCCATCTCCTAAAGCTCGGTCCTGCCCTAGCCTTCCAATGCATGGTAAGCTCCCTTTTTGCCATTATCAGCCCCAAATCACAAAATTTGCTCGTAATTTTTGTACGGGGGTGTGCGGAAACCAAAGTAAAAGGCAAGTTCCCATGTCCACTGCCAGCTCACGCTCAGTCACTTGATTCAAACACGCCACCACATCTGCCCAGTTAGAGCCCAGACCTGAACAGGACCAGAACATATGTCCGAAGTCAGCCCCCTCCGCAGTGCACCGAGGACACATCGATGGAGAGCCTCCGAAATACCGCGAAATCTTCGCCGGAGTTAAGTAGGCTCTGTGGAGAGTGTAAAATTGGACCAGTTGAAACCTAGCGTTGCGTGTGCCTTTTCAGGTGCGCCGCAACAGCTGCGCCCACGCCGTCTCTGGAACAGGCCTACCCAGATCCCCCTCCCACTTATCCCGCAAGGCAGCCAGGGGCGCGAGCCCTACCATGGACAGCCGCCTATAGAGACAGGTAATGGCCTTAAAGGTGCCCGCCGCCATAACGACGTACTGACATCCCAAGGACGTTGGGGGTTCCGACAGCCCCATCTTCCAATGTTTCCGAATCCCGGAACCGTCTGGCTTTGTTACTGTAAAAAGAGGGTTATTCATAGGTGACACAAGTCTCAATTACCCCTTGATACTCCAATTGGTCGAGTATTTCCGCTACAGGAGCCTCTGCCTCCCTACTGATGGGATATTGGGGTTGGGCCTGTGGCATGGACCGCAATGAAATCTCGTGATGGGGAGATGTTTTATCCCATCCCACCTGAGTACGGTATAAAGCCGGTGCAAGCACCGAAGCCCATTGTGCTGCAAAATGTTGTGCATGCTCTTTCGAGACACTGTGTGAAAAACTAGGTAGGATTACCTCCTCCCCTCTCGGAGCCGCCAGAACAAAGGGCGGGGGCCAGTCTGCCTCCGCCAACAGGATGTCATATGAGGAAGTCAGATTTTCCCCCAAAAAAACTTTGATTATGTCTTTCATGTCACCTTCTATGAGGATACTAATTTCATATAGTCTGTCAGGGGGAGCCACTCGGGTGTCAGCAGTTTCAACTGTAATGAAAATATCAGATGTTGTCGCCTCCAGAAATGGACGCAGTGCTTGCCGCACTACTGTAACCTCTGCTGCGCTGTCTAGCAGCGTTACCGCCCATGTTAGATCCCGGAGCTGGGTCCTCACCGTCCGTAGCATACCTCACAGTTAAAACGGCCAGCTTCTTCTTCTGGAATGGAGGGTGCTGACGAGGGAAATCCTCTTGTTTACCCTTTCTGTCACTCGTCCGTGGCTGCTCACATCCCTGCGGGGCACCTCGACCTCTACCGCGCTCCTGACGATCACCTCCACCAGCATATGAGCCTGATGCTTCATGTGAAGAATGAGGAGAACGCGTATCAGGAACCTGAAATCGATCCGGAGATTTAATTCTCGCGTGGTCATGCAGTTTATAAGTGCATTCTGAGACCAAAGGCGTAGGGACAGTGTCCGTCCCCCTTGCTTTTGTTGTGTTTTCCCCTGTTTGTAATTCTTCCAATTCTTTTTAGGGAATTGTGGACGGCCTCCTTGATCATTTTGAGACGTCCTCTGTGCCTGTGGTTGTGCAGGCACTTTAGCAAAAGGCTTAACAACTAAACTATTACGCCCAACTGTTTTTATGCCTGGGCAATAATGTTAGGTAATTCGCGGGGCTTGTCCACGTCTGGGACAAGCGCCAAAGCATTAGACACCTGAAAGTTGACTGCATCACCCTTAACATTAGCAAGGATTAGATCAGCAACCACGTCATACGCTCCAACAAACCTCATCCCCAATTCGACTGCCGCCTCTGGTCCGTGTACATCTTGAACACGTTTTATCACAGAGGGGAGTACTGTCATGTATGGTGTGCCAAAACACTTTGCATAAAATGCCGCGAATATTTTACCCCAACTCTCACAATCAGTGACTTCGGGAACTAAGTATTTCTGCAAACTAATTATCAACATTCGGTGCTTCTCCACAGGAGTGGTATGTGGAAACACCGTTTCCAGCTGGTCAAATTTCTCAGCAAGCCAATAAGGTAAATCTTCCTTATTCGAGGGAGGCTTACCCATAACCGAATTAACCATTACGGGTCTAATAGTAACACCGCCTGCACCAGCAGGTTGCTGAGTAACTCCAGGCGCTCCTGCCTGGATGTTGCGGTTCACATACTGAACCAATGCTCTATACACACGGATTAGAGTAGTGTGCATGAGACGTAGGGTTGCCACATCACACGTTAAATGCCGTGGATGCGGCATGTAACCCACCAACAAGGGCCAAGTGGCCCCATCAATCGACAATGGGCCCAACATGACAGGTGTCAGGGGTACAGGTAGGGCGCCATCAAACCAAATGCGATGTTGCCATGCCGTCAACGGAACTTCGAGAGTTCTATATGGTCGATACACAGCAGGAAGTGCGGTATGGCTGTATTTATGCCACAAATTATCCGCCCCTGCTGGAAACGTGACCCAGGAATAAAACACTTCATATGAGTATACTGGGTCAGCTTGAACCACAAAGATCAGATTGACACCTGTGTCCGGCACCCCACATGCTTGCAAATGATGCCGGACTGCCACACGGCTATGTGCCGCGATGTCAACTTCCATATAGAAACTTGAAAAGGAAATACTAAGGAAAAAAGGCGGCAAGACAATGTCGGGTCATAATTCAAAATACAAACGATACCTTTTTGTAAATTGCAAGCTTGAATGACCTATAAAAGCGACAAAATAGGTAGGTAAACTGTCACCAATGTTTTCCGGAAACATAGGCGAGGGGATTGTGAACAAGTACTGAGAACTACTAAATCACCTCGTAAATAAGTACCAGACCAAACGTTAGGGGCGCCATGTTGCAGGGATTCTGCACATATACAGAACTATGCACAGGAAACCAGGACTTCGGTGTATTGTGGTGTACCAAAAACACGCCTCAGTGCCCAGAACCCCTATCCGGCTAGCTATAGTATCCATTTGTTCTCCGTACTACAGCGGAGCTTCCAATGATTGGATATCCTAGAACATTGGACTCATCTTCTCTCAGAATTCGTGGAAACAAGACACTCTTTCGCTTAGATACTCATACCTGTTCACAATGTGAGTAACCAGAGACACTGTATAGTTTAAAACGTTTATTTCAACTAACATGCTCTGTAATGCAGTACACGGGCTAACACTAGCAAAGAAATGCATAAAAACAATATAATCAGCATGGTTACAATTCCATATAATACGAACGGGGATAGCATATTATAATGACAGTGGATTAAGCCTTATAGCGCTTTACCACCCTCCCCGTGCTACAAGCTATGTTTATGATATCAGTGGAAGACCTCTGGGCTTGGACAGCGGAACCCCCTACCTCAAGTCTTAGATGATAGGATTTACATCTCCGGACAAGCACAGCTCTTTCTCTGGAAAGGTTTTCTCCAAGTGTCTTAACTTGCATATCGTGCCATATTAAAAACACCCGAAAAGTCAGTAGCGCAGCTGTGTTCCATGTTATGTCTATATGTGTGTGGGACAGAACAAAGCCGATTAACCAGTGAAGTTGTTTTCTGTCCTTGAACATGGTGTACAGACTAGAACACAAAGCACAGCTGAAATGGTGAAAGGCAGACAGTTCCCATGTGAAGCAGCACAAGCAAGAGTGTTTACGGGAACCAAGGCATGTAGTGTTGTGTGCATAAGCGGCAAGATGGCGGTGATGCAAAGCACAAACTAATGCTAACTTAGCAACATCCGCTGGCACCCCTAAACCCTCACGACAGCATTACAGGCCTTAGTCATTTCTAGGATCGAATATGGTTGCACAACATTTTCATGCTTACCCAAGCTCTCCACCGCTCCTCTAAAAACGTGTCTTAACACTGCAGCAAGACTATTAACAGGATCTAAAAAATTTGACCACATCTCTCCTCATCTGAAAGCTCTGAACTGGCTACCATTCGTGGACAGAATTCAACCTAAACTGGCATGTATTACTCACAAAGCTCTCCACCACAAAACACTGATGTATCGTGCTAAAAAAATCAAGATTTTGGGGGAGGCAAACCATCTTGGAGCGCTAGGGATCTAGTGCTGATGAAGAAAACCTATGACAGAGCCTTCTCCGGAGATGCCTCTAGATTCTGGATTTCGCTTCCTACTCATATCAGAAGGATGAACTCTACTTCTGCCTTCAAGAAGGAAGCTAAGATCTTCCTTATGAGCAACTTCCTATCATACCTGCTGACTGAACTCAATGCTCATCATCTCTTAACCCAGGTTGCCTCCCAGTCCATTAGTTATGGACTCTCCTCTCTCCCTCTAGCTCTATCATAACAACGTTGTTCCTGGTTTGGTGCATTACAGAAAGTCCTTCTAGCTGAGCTTTATCACATATTGAACACTTGTTTAACTATTTACCTATAAAGTCCTCAATGGAATATTGTCAAGTCCAAGTACATTGCATTGACCTGGTTATTACTATCTACATTGTGTCCTAGTGGTTTGTTTGTTGTTATTTCTCTTTTGTCATAATATAATTGTTAAGAGCTCTGATACCCGTGGTTCATGTTCGCGCTATATTAAACTCTGAATAAATAAATAATGGCATAGCCAATATGTCTAGGTTTTTGGACCTTATAAGCGTATAGCCGTGCAGCACATTATCCTGGGTGCTCTGTCATCATGGATTGAAGAATAATAGCAGACACTTAGGGGCCGATTCCGATCTGGGTCGGAAGGGCACCAAACGCGATCTGGCCGGAAAAACTGCGAGCCGTATGCGTGTTTTCCGCCTGACTCGTACAGCTGTACGAGCGAGCAAGGACGATGCGAGCTACATGAAGTTCACCGACCGAGTTGTTTCCAGGTCCGAACCGCTCCGTACGTCTCAGTCGTAAGCTAACCGCGGCGTGCAATGGATGCAATTCATGACCGAGCCATTACGATGCATGCGTCGGACAGCCGGTGCGAGCCGGAGTGTCCGGCTCGCATAATGTCCGGGTGGTTGCCTTTGGGGGTCCGCATCAGACCCCCTGTCACCCGCAGCCCTATGACTCGGACACAGGGGGAGACCCAAGGGTCCCCCCAACACAGGCATGTACGGTGCAGATGGCACCGACGTGTACCCACTGTATGGGGTGCCCTTGTGCGAGACGTATCCATTCAGTCAATGGGAGCCCATGTACGCATCGTACGACCGGCTCCCATTGACTTCTATGGCAGTCCGACAGAACCGAGTCCGGCAGCATACGGCCGCATCGTACTCGCTCGGTCGGACTGCAGGACTCCAGCTCGGTCGGAAAACACTCCGGGTCCGGCTTGGTCAGAGTGCTTTCCGACCCGGATTGGAATCGGCACCTTACTGTTTAAGTCAGGAGCAACAGTGAAAAAACAGTTGCCTGCCTTCTCCTTACGCAACGTTCTACAAGAGACGTTTTGACATTTTATGTGCTGGATCCAACTCAATTAACATGTGAAATTGTTATTTACATAAAACAATGTTCAAATGTAAGTCAGGGTAAATGGACAGTTAAGACATTCACCCATTGACTGAACAGAACTAGGCACATTATAGTACTGAATTGAGAAGTAGTTAAAAGTGTTGTAGGCTTTTGCTTTAGTTCTATTGACAGCGAACAGCTGGCACTAGAGAAGCCTGTGTAAGAAGTAATTTAGGGCCAGATGTACGACCCATCTTTGCATGCGCAAATGGGTTTACGAACCCGTTTGCGCATGCAAAAACATCATGGGCCATGTACAAAGTCTATTTAGCGAGTCGCAATTTGGAAGAAGCGTTCCTTTCCAAATAGCGAGTCTCAAACCCATGTACTAATGTTTTGCGACCGCCGACAACTCATTCTCATGTATGTATGACATCTATGTAACTTTCAACGCTTTCCTTGAGCCATAGGAATTGGGATAGATATGTAACGCTTACTATCTATCTTTTTTAGAACTGATGACTATATGAAAGCTAGTCACTCCAGCCTTTAGACATCCTTTGGCCTTTTTGAATTACCAGTGATATAGTTCCTGTGTTTGGGGACTTTCTATCATCCTTTGAGTCTTTGCTTTCCTGATCTGGAACCTCTGGACAGTATGTAGTACTCTGCACCACAGCTTCCCTTTTTTTCTTTATTTTGTGTTCATTTATCCTCTTTTTTTATCTTCTTAACCCCTTTCCCGCTCATGACGGAACCTCTCCGTCATGAGCCACGGTTGCGCTGTGCTCATGACGGAGTGGTTCTGTCATGCTGCGGCCGTTGGCCGCCGCTCCGCCCACGCGGCGCTAATTCCCCGCCTGTGCGGGCGATTAGCGCAGTGGGCGGAGTCGTGACGGAACCACTCCGTCATGAGCACAGCTCAACCGTGACTCATGACGGAGTGGCTCCGTCATGAGCACAGCGCCACCGCGCTGCCCCCAAACCCCCCCCAGCGCTGCGGCGGAATTCCTGCCGCAGCCAAGGGGTTTAAGTCTTTTCTGTTTTCCAATATACTTTACACCACTAGGTCCATTTGAATTGTTAATATATGCAATTCAAATGGATGTTCCCCCCACCCCCCGCTGCAGCTCCGCCTGCACCCCCGCTGTCGCCGCTGCCGCCGGAGAAGTCGAGGCCCTCCACCACCCGCAGGCTTCCACCTGCGCCTCATCCCTGGTGGCCAGTGGTGGCCTTAGGTTCGTTTCATTTCCCTTGTGCTGTCTCTTTGCCTTTTTTGCCTCTGTGACCCTGATTTTGTGCCTGTAACTGCCGTGCCCCCTGCCCCCGCTCGCCGCTCTGCTCTGTGCCATTTCCCTCGTGCTGTTCCTCTGCTTTTTGCCGCTGTGACCCTGATTTTGTGCCAGTAACTGCCGTGCCCCCTGCCCCCCGCTAGCCGCTCTGCTCTGTGCCATTTCCCTTGTGCTGTTCCTCTGCTTTTTGCCGCTGTGACCCTGATTTTGTGCCTGTGACTGTCTGTGCCTCCTGCCCCTCGCTCGCCGCTCCGCTTCTGTGCCCCCTTTTTATTTCTGTACCACCTCGCCGTCCGCGTGCTTAATTTGTGCCTGTGACCCTGTTTTGTGCCCCCTTTCTATTTCTGTACCACCTCGCCGTCCGCGTGCTTAATTTGTGCCTGTGACCCTGTTTTGTGCCCTGTTTATATTCTGTACCACCTCGCCGGTCTCCTATCCCCCGTCCCTGCCGCTGCCTCCCCTGCTGCCCCGCCCTCTCCGCGCCCATTCGCCACTCCCGTCCCTCACCTCCCGCCTCCCAGCTGCTCCTCCCTCCCCACCTCCCCATATATGGCGGCCGCTGCGCGGTGAGGAGAGCGACCCTTGACCTTCTGGTAGGTCGCTCCCCCCCCGCTGCAGCTCCGCCTGCACCCCCGCTGTCGCCGCTGCCACTGGAGAAGTCGCGGCCCTCCACCACCCGCAGGCTTCCACCTGCGCCTCATCCCTGGTGGCCAGTGGTGGCCTTAGGTTCGTTTCATTTCCCTTGTGCTGTCTCTTTGCCTTTTGTGCCTCTGTGACCCTGATTTTGTGCCTGTAACTGCCGTGCCCCCTGCCCCCCGCTCGCCGCTCTGCTCTGTGCCATTTCCCTTGTGCTGTTCCTCTGCTTTTTGCCGCTGTGACCCTGATTTTGTGCCTGTGATTGTCTGTCCCCCCGCCCCTCGCTCGCCGCTCCGCTTCTGTGCCCCCTTTTTATTTCTGTACCACCTCGCCGTCCGCGTGCTTAATTTGTACCTGTGACCCTGTTTTGTGCCCCCTTTCTATTTCAGTACCACCTCGCCGTCCGCGTGCTTAATTTGTGCCTGTGACCCTGTTTTGTGCCCCGTTTATCTTCTGTCCCACCTCGCCGGTCTCCAGTCCCCCGTCCCTGCTGCTGCCTCCCCTGCGGCCCCGCCCCCTCCGCGCCCATTCGCCACTCCCGTCCCTCGCCTCCCGCCTCCCAGCTGCTCCTCCCTCCCCACCTCCCCATATATGGCGGCCGCTCTGCGGGCGCGCCACTGGCGCACCAAAGGCGTGCCTAAGGCAAGCCTGTCTGCGCCCGTCCGCGCCTGGACCGCGCCCCGCGCCAGAACCCCTGGCCCCCACGGCAGCCACGAGGAGCACCGCCTCCGCTACGACATCTATGTAACTTTCAACGCTTTCCTTGAGCCATAGGAATTGGGATAGATATGTAACGCTTACTATCTATCTTTTTTAGAACTGATGACTATATGAAAGCTAGTCACTCCAGCCTTTAGACATCCTTTGGCCTTTTTGAATTACCAGTGATATAGTTCCTGTGTTTGGGGACTTTCTATCATCCCTTGAGTCTTTGCTTTCCTGATCTGGAACCTCTGGACAGTATGTAGTACTCTGCACCACAGCTTCCCTTTTTTTCTTTATTTTGTGTTCATTTATCCTCTTTTTTTATCTTCTTAACCCCTTCCCCGCTCATGACGGAACCTCTCCGTCATGAGCCACGGTTGCGCTGTGCTCATGACGGAGTGGTTCCGTCATGCTGCGGCCGTTGGCCGCCGCTCCGCCCAAGCGGCGCTAATTCCCCACCTGTGCGGGTGATTAGCGCAGTGGGCGGAGTCGTGACGGAACCACTCCGTCATGAGCACAGCTCTACCGTGACTCATGACGGAGTGGCTCCGTCATGAGCACAGCACCACCGCGCTGCCCCCAAACCCCCCCCAGCGCTGCGGCGGAATTCCTGCCGCAGCCAAGGGGTTAAAGTCTTTTCTGTTTTCCAATATACTTTACACCACTAGGTCCATTTGAATTGTTAATATATGCAATTCAAATGGATGTTCCCCCCACCCCCCGCTGCAGCTCCGCCTGCACCCCCGCTGTCGCCGCTGCCACTGGAGAAGTCGAGGCCCTCCACCACCCGCAGGCTTCCACCTGCGCCTCATCCCTGGTGGCCAGTGGTGGCCTTAGGTTCGTTTCATTTCCCTTGTGCTGTCTCTTTGCCTTTTTTGCCTCTGTGACCCTGATTTTGTGCCTGTAACTGCCGTGCCCCCTGCCCCCCGCTCACCGCTCTGCTCTGTGCCATTTCCCTTGTGCTGTTCCTCTGCTTTTTGCCGCTGTGACCCTGATTTTGTGCCCGTGACTGTCTGTGCCCCCTGCCCCTCGCTCGCCGCTCCGCTTCTGTGCCCCCTTTTTATTTCTGTACCACCTCGCCGTCCGCGTGCTTAATTTGTACCTGTGACCCTGTTTTGTGCCCCCTTTCTATTTCAGTACCCCCTCGCCGTCCGCGTGCTTAATTTGTGCCTGTGACCCTGTTTTGTGCCCCGTTTATCTTCTGTCCCACCTCGCCGGTCTCCAGTCCCCCGTCCCCGCCGCTGCCTCCCCTGCGGCCCCGCCCCCTCCGCGCCCATTCGCCACTCCCGTCCCTCGCCTCCCGCCTCCCAGCTGCTCCTCCCTCCCCACCTCCCCATATATGGCGGCCGCTGTGCGGGCGCGCCACTGGCGCACCAAAGGCGTGCCTAAGGCAAGCCCGTCTGCGCCCGTCCGCGCCTGGACCGCGCCCCGCGCCAGAACCCCTGGCCCCCACGGCAGCCACGAGGAGCACCGCCTCCGCTACGACACCAAGACCCTCATCGCTCTCAACCCAGGAAGAACCCACACCTGCTGCAAGGTCGCCCCGAGGCACACCCACGGCCCCTTCACCTGCCGGAACTTCAACTTCTCCTGCAACGAAAGCGCCAAGACACCCACCACAACGGAAACCAACCAGCTCAAATGCATCCTGATCAACACTCGCTCCGCACACAAACACGCCGTCGAACTCTGGGACCTACTCGACACTACATCTCCGGACGTCGCGTTCCTGACCGAAACCTGGATGAACGAAACCTCTGCGCCTGACATCGCCATAGCCATCCCAGACGGGTTCAAGATCACCCGCAGAGACCGCGTAAACAGAGCCGGAGGAGGCATCGCCATCGTTCACAAAAACACCATCAAGATCTCTACTAACACCAACGACACCCTCAGCACCGCCGAACACATGCACTTCCAGATCCACACGGACCCCAAGACCCCCCTAAGAGGCACCCTCGTCTACAGACCACCAGGACCCCGGGCTCAATTCTGTGACTCCATCGCAGACCTCATCAGGTCACACACACTGACCTCCACCAACTACATCCTCCTCGGAGACCTGAACTATCACCTGGAAAACAACAACGACAGCAACTCCTCCACCCTGATCGACAATCTCGCCAACCTCGGACTCAAACAGCTCGTCACAACGCCGACCCACACCGCCGGCCACACAATTGACGCAATCTTCTCCTCAAGCCCCCACGTCACCTTCAGCCACATCTCCGAACTCACCTGGACCGACCACCACTGCATCCATTTCTCCTTCCGAAAACCACTCATACCCCACAGCACCCTACAGACCCCCCCGCCGCCGCTGGGTCAAAATCACTGAAGAACAACTCCAGACAAGCCTCGCACTCAACCCTCCGACGAACCCCACCAACCCGGATGATGGTGCACTCTCCCTCGAACGCTGGATGAACGACTGCGCCAACACCATCGCGCCGCTGAAAAACCCCACCAACAGAGACACCATCAGAAGAGTCAGCTGGTTCACCCCGGAACTCCTCGACTCCAAACGCACCTGCCGGAAACTGGAAAACACACAGAACAGGAACAAGACGCCAGACAGCCACACTGCCTACAAAGACGCCATCCGCAACCACCACCACCTCATCAGGACCACCAAAAGGACCTCCTTCACAGACCGCCTTGACAACAACGCGCACAACAGCAAGGAGCTCTTCACCATCGTGAAGGAACTCTCCAACCCTAGCTCCAACGACATCCCACCATCACAAGCCGTGTGCGATTCACTCGCCACCTTCTTTCACCGGAAAATCACTGACATCCACGACAGCTTCAGACCCCGGATGACCCCTGCCGACCACACCGCACCTAACCCACCGCACCCCACCACCCATGAAACCCTGACAACCTGGGCTAACGTGAGCATCGAGGACACAATCAAGACCATGGGATCTATCCACTCCGGTTCCCCTTCAGACCCCCTCCCACACCACATCTTCAACAAAGCCAGCAAGTCCATCGCACCCCACCTGCACAAAATCATCAACCTCTCCTTCGAGACCGCCACCTTTCCTGAGAACTGGAAGCACACAGAGATCAACGCCCTACTGAAGAAACCCAAAGCAGACCCGAGCGACCTCAAAAACTTCCGGCCCATTTCCTTGCTCCCGTTCCCAGCTAAGGTCATCGAGAAGATAGTAAACACCCAGCTCACACGACACCTCGAAGACAACAACATCCTAGACCCATCACAATCAGGATTCCGCAGCAACCACAGCACCGAGACCGCCCTCATCGCCGCCACAGACGACATCAGGATCCTGCTAGACAACGGCAAGACGGCGGCCCTCATCCTCTTAGACCTCTCCTCCGCTTTCGACACCGTCTTCCACTGCACACTACGCACGCGCCTCCACGACGCAGGGATCCGAAACAAAGCCCTGGACCACCTCCTTCCTCTTCGGCAGAACTCAGAGAGTCCGCCTCCCCCCGTTCCGCTCCGAGGCCTTCAAGATCATCTGCGGCGTCCCACAGGGATCCTCCCTCAGCCCGACGCTGTTCAACGTCTACATGGCACCACTAGCACGCATCGCCCAACAACACGACCTCAACATAATCTCCTACGCCGACGACACTCAGCTGATCCTCTCCCTCACCAAGGACCCCCTCAGCGCCAAATCCAACCTCCACCAAGGAATGAAGGCCGTCGCCGACTGGATGGAGGACAGCTGCCTCAAACTGAACACAGACAAGACAGAAATCCTCATTCTCGGGTCCAACCCCTCCGCATGGGACGACTCTTGGTGGCCCACATCACTGGGGTCCCCCCCCGGCCCCCACCGACCACGCACGCAACCTGGGAGTCATCCTCGACTCGAAACTCTCCATGACCAAACAAGTCAACGCAGTCTCCTCCACCTGTTTCAACACCCTCTGCATGCTCCGCAAGATCTTCAGATGGATCCCGACAAACACGAGGAAAACTGTCACCCAGGCCCTGGTCAGCAGCAGGCTCGACTACGGAAACGCCCTCTACGCTGGAACCTCATCCAAGCTCATCGGCAGACTACAGAGAGTCCAGAATGCCTCTGCTCGCCTGATCCTCGACGTCCCACGCGTGACCACATCACCCCCCACCTGAGGAACCTGCACTGGCTCCCCGTTGACAAAAGAATCTCCTTCAAGCTCCTGATCCACGCACACAAAGCACTCCACAAAACCGGCCCAGCCTATCTCAACAGCCGACTCTCCTTCTACGTACCCAACAGGAAACTCCGCTCTGCTGACCACGCCCTGGCCATGGTCCCACGCATCCGGAGAACTACTTCCGGAGGCAGATCCTTCTCCCATCGCGCCGCCAAGACCTGGAACACCCTCCCCCTCCACCTATGTCAAACCGAAGACCTGCTGACCTTCAGGAGAAAAACTCAAGACCTGGCTCTTCGACCAGTAACATCTGCCCCCCGCCCCCAGCGCCTTGAAACCCACCCGCGTATGTAGTGCACTTTACAAGTTGCATGATTGATTGATTGAATGGTGATTGCTTTTCTCAATACTGCACTACCTTCGGTTATTGGTACTGTGGTTAGTTATCTTGCTCCCTGTAATTAGTTATCTTGAATTTTGATATATGTGAATATTTATTGTCTATTTGTCCCCCCAGACTTGTGCTTTACATTTTACAGAGTCCTGGTGCACTATAATATATGGATACAGTGTACGAGTTACAGATGGCCTTTCTGACCACTGCATAAATTATTAATTCTGCGCCCTGATGAAGGAGTGTTTAAGTACATGGTACTTTTGAAATGCGCGTCGGCGCATTTCTTTTGTGTCTTTTGCACATTGTATGTAATGTTGTATATATGTTCACTGTAGTCTAGTGTATTATTGTATTGTTTCTTCACTATCTGTTTTTTCTGTGCTTGTTATTTTGGAGACATGTACAGTTATTGCATGGTTTCTTCATCATGTGTTTGGGGCTCTTTTTCTATTTTTTCTATTTATGTACAACGCTGCTGATTTTTTACTATATGTATAATGTCTGAGTATGTATTTTTTAGAGAAAAAAAATCTTAACAAAAAGAATGATATGTACATTTTTTTATAATAAATGATTTAAATTGCTAGTCTTGTGGGGCATATTATTCTGGATACATTACCGAATTTAAAAATATTAAGTGGGGGAAGTATTTGTGTTGATTATTATTCTGTTTTCCCTGGTTTCTTCCCCTTTGAATTGTTTCTCTCAGGGACCCTCTTGTGTTTTACTGAAGGAGAGAGGGACTACTGTGGGTAATGATGGCACAAGAAGGAAAAATGTTGCCATCACAGTGTTCAGAAACTCGCACGCGCATGAACCTGCATGAGTGAGGAATTTTCTTTTAATGACTTGTAACAAGGGATTCCTTGTGCTCTACATGAAACGCGGCTATCGACGTCCATGTGCGTTCGCGATTTCCTTGATCTTTTGATATTTTTGTATGCACCGGGGAGACCCATTCTCTCAAACACCCTCCCTCCACAAACTTCCATTGTACTCTTTAAAGACATAGGGAATTAGGAATGGCTCCTAAGAGCAATCGGAAACAAGCCCGCAGAGCGGCCCCTCCTCCAAAGGGCACGCACGCAGAGCCCGAGAGGCAGCAACAGAGAGGGAGGTTTAGAGCAGCTGCTGGGAACTGCAGGCTATGTTTGGAGCTGAATTTCCCTGCTCCGATTAAAGCACTGAGTGAGACTGGTGCCTGTGTGTTTTTTCTTTAATATAACAGTGCAGTTAGTGCTCCGATCCTTTGAAGGTAAGCCCATGGGATCTCCGAGAGCAAAGATTACAAACACCAATGTCAACAAGCACGCAGAGTGGCCCTGACTCTCCCTGCCACCTCCTCCAATGAGCCAGAGGGAGGAAGCAAAGTCAATAAAGGCTGTCACGTAGTCACTCAAAAAACGATCTCATGTGCAAAGTACAAATACCGACTTAAACAAAACCAATAGTGCACACAAAGTAACATAAATAAAATGAGTAAGACCACATGTAACAGGGGAAATCCTCCTGGGAGGTTGCAAAACACCAAAAGGAGGGCCTAAGTGAGCAATTCCCTGTACAAAAGCAGCAATTTCTGAAGGGTACTAAAAGGAACCAATAAAAAGATGGAAGGTGCTAGAAACCCACATTGTAGATACAGCATGTCTCAAAGAGACAGCGCATGCGCTGCGTAGGTGAGACCTAATAAACAAAAGACTGAGGGCCACATCTATGACTGTTTTTAGCAGTCGCAAGCGGAGATTCGGGCCATTTGCGACCGCTAAAAAGGGTTGTAGCATGTATCAACCCTATTTGCGAGTTGATAACATATAACCAACTCGCAAAATAGGGTATGCGTGTCACTATTAGGAAGGGGTGTGCCAAGGCTGGCCTTTCCTAATAGCGAGTCCCAGGGGGATGTAAGATTGTTTTGTGACTGGAATGTGGTTGCAAAACAGTTGCAGTTTACCGCCTACTACAAGTAGGTGGTAAGCCACTCGCAAGAGGGAAGGTGCCCGTGGGGACCACTTCCCCTTTGTGAATGGCAATGAAAACGTTTTTTAAGTGCGGCAGTCGTCCCACGGACCACTTCCTACTCTTAAAAGATGAAACTGAAATGCATCCCGTTTTCCATTAAGAAAAACGGGCTGCAATTTTTTTTTTAAGTTGCTTTATTCAAAAAGAAAACACAGACATCAGGGCCTGTTGTGTTATTGCCTATTCCCAATGGGTCGCAATTTGAGACCTGCCTTATGAATATTGATAAGGCAGGTCATTGGCCAACCCCATTGGGAATCGTAAAATGTCTGACAAATTACTAGTCGCTAAAAGTCGCAAAAGAAATTGATCATACATGTGACCCTGAGTTCTGCAGCTTGATATAACGGATGTCTGGTTCCACGTTGCTTGGATGATCATGCCACATAGCAGTTGTTTCTTTAAAATTAAACGGATTGGTAAAGAGCTAAGGGCCAGATGTACGACCATTTCATTTTGCGAGTCCCTAATTGCGATTTTTTGCGACTCGCAATTAGAGACTCATAAAATGAAATGTACTGTCTTAGACACATTCGTGATTCCCAATGGGGTCACAATTGTCCTGCCTCATCAATATTCATGAGACAGGTCGCAAGTTGCAACCCATTGGACAGCAGACAGCAGACCACCATGCCTGTGTTTGCTTGCAACTTTTTTTTTTTTAAATGCAGCATGTTTTGCTTAAAGGGAAACGAGACACATTTCAAAAAGAAAAGGGAAACGTTTCTGTTTCATTCTTAGGTCAAACCTAGCGGCAGCGCATATGCACTGCTCGCTCTGCGAGGCATGCAGTAGTCGAGTATGCTGTGTAAGCCTCGCCTTCTCTCCGCCCATATTTTTGATTGGCTGGAGTCATTGTCCTTGGTAAATGCTGGCTTCCAATTCATTATGAGGATTGTTAGTCCCTCCTTGTAACCGCCCTGTCTCCATTTGTGACCGCCAATAACGACTGGATCTTTTACTTGGCTCCGTACACGGTCGGCTTTATCCAGAGGGCGAGCACTATTTTGTTTATAGGCACTTATGGGGACAATGGCCACTGCTATTTGTTGTGTATTTGTATCCTGAGCACGGCGCCTGCTTTAGGGACACCGCGCTCAGTTTAGTTATTTATTTATTTTATTTAATTTAATACTGAGTGCGGTGTCCACTTCTGGGACACCGCGCTGTTTAATTTAATTTTTTTTAACTTTTTATAGTGAGCGTGGTGCCCGCTTCAAGGACACCGCGCTCTGTTTTTTTCTTTTTTTTAACTAAAACGGAGAGTGGCGCCCGCTTCAAGGACACCGCGGTCAGTGTTTTATGGCCTGGCCTGGTAAGGGCTTCGAATTTAACATATATCGCCCCAGGATGGAAGGGGACAAACATGCTGCATGTAGGCATTTGATCTTAGAGGGCTTAAACCTTCCATAGGAGATCACCTCCTGTGTGCGGCCCTTCATGCACGCTGCACGGCAGATTGTGTTAGCAGATTTTCATATTTTTTAGTGCATGAGACGATACTGTGATTCCAAAGTACAGTGTCCTGTTGTGAGGCGTGGACGCGCTCATCATATGCAGCTGACTCTATGTGAGGTTCATGCTCCATGTACAACCTTAGTAGGCCATTGACTTACCACATTCCTGTAATGGTAACTGGCCCTGTCATGCCACATTCCTGATCACACCTAGCTGCTATTAATTGAATGTATCACACCGATACTGGAGTAGACGCATGGATAATTTCCTTGATACCCGACTAAGCACTGTTGTGCCCTGTGAGGGGTAGTAAGCAATATATAAATAAATAAATGTAAAAACAACACAATGCAATCTGTCTGTCCTATAACCCCGCAAGTGCTGCCTCAATCCTGCTCTTTTGTCTCTCCTGTCCTGTCACTTCGCTGATGTTTTCTCATCCCTACTCTGCCACATGTTTCTGTCTAGCCACCACTCTGGCGTTTTCTCGTTTATGTCCTGTCACACCTGTCTGTCGTATTACTTGCCTGGTGCTGTCTGCTTCTTGCTGTGCCACACGTCTGTCCTCCCACTTTCTTGGTGCCATCTCATTCCTTTAATGCCATTTTTGACGGTCATCTCACCTCTCTTGTCCTATTTAATGCCCTCATATGTTTCTCTATATCTACAATCTTCACCCCTCTTCTCCTATTTAATGCCCTCTTATGTTTATTTATTTATTAAGGAGTTTTATATAGTGCTGGCCAGATTCGAGGGTATCGGAGCGCTTTACAACAATTAAAAATGAAGGAATCACAACATAAGAAATAAGTACTCTGGTGTTTCTCTCTATCTCCAGCCTCTCTCTTTGTGCTGTCTGTTCCCTCCTTCTCAGACATTTCTGTGGCATCATTTTCCTCTCGCTTCCATAGTGCTGTCTATTCCAGTGCTCTCACATCTCTGTCCTGTTACGTGCATTGTTCTATCACCTCACTCCTAGCGCCTAGCCCAGCGTGACATTTCCTTACCTACAGTAAAACCTCTCTTCTTGTTTCACATGCCTGCCCCATCAGTCCTCCCTGTGTTACTATTGCATTTCAGTGCTGTCATTGTGCTGTTGCTGCCTTTGTTCTTGTCTTGCGGCTGTATGATTGGGCCTCTGGCCTGTCACACGTCTGTCACATAAGCTCTCTGTTATGGTATGTTGTTGTTGGGGTTTCTATAGCGCACAGTCTTCCATTAGTATGGCCTCGCACCACTGTCATTGTTTGGGGGTGCCTCAACAAGGGATTCCGGGGTTTCAGTTCCTTTTCTTTTGCATGCCATTTTATAAAGCGCAAACTTGACCCATTGGCATAAGAGCACTTCATATGAGAACCAGACATTTTAGATGAGAACTATACATTACACATTCTTAATTTATTTATTTTTGAAGGCACAGGTAGAGTAAGTTATGTGCCCAGAATCAAAGGATATTGAGCCAAGGCCAAGATTCTAACCTGCTTCCCAAGTTCTGAATCCCGCAGCTCTAGCCGCTAGACCACATATCCTTCCCCTCCATTGTAGATCCAACTTTGAGTCACCTTGGGATGATATACTATGAGAGTTCCCTTCTGGTCCTTCTCTGACTTGGTGGTGGTGTCATGTCACTTTGGTGGTGCCAAGGCTGGAAGGAGGCATCACTAGTTTCTTTTTGTTAGAGCTTGAAAAGAGCGATAGATAACTGTTTGAACCCCCTTGTAAAGGCTTATGTCTAATTGATGGAGCAATTGCCAGACTTTAAGCTAATTTAAATGATATAAACGCTATTAATGGCACAGATGCTAGTCTTACTAGTTCTTCTTTAGCCCCAGCTGCCTATTGCCCCCTGGCTAACATAACCTTAGAGCACCCTGGTGGCGATAGTTCTATCTCCACTGGTCCACAGACTTCCAAGGTCGACATTTGTGAGTGGCCGGATAGTACAACCATCAGAGGTCATAGTCCAATGACCACTAGTAGGCAGCAGAGGGGGATTGATCATGAGCATACAGGGGGTGAAAAACAGCCTATCCTGTCCCCCTGCCTCAATCTTCTCCTGGAAGCCTCCCATATGTGGCAATCCTACCAAATTCTCCTGTGCTTCAACCCAATAAAGTTGCAATGACAGCCCAGCTAAATAATAAAGTAAGCCATTGGCTAACCAAAAATTCAGATTTTAATGTTGCCCATTACGGGAATATTCTATTAGTGAAGAAGGTAGAATGGGTAGGCCCTCTACTTGAAAGATGTAAGGGTAATTGTGTAGTTATCAACTTTATGTTCCCTCTGCTTGCTGGGAATCTTTTTTTCGCGTTCTGCATAGCCTTCCTTTTGACCAATCAAATCAAATTACTACTTTTGTACTTTTAGGTCGAGCCTGGGCAGCACATGCGCTGCTCTGCGAGACATGCTTCTCTGCGAGGCATGCTGTATTAGAGTATAGACTTGAAGCTCCGCCCACTCTTCACCCATATTTGTCATTGGCTTGTGCCATTATCCTTCATAAATGCTGGCTTCTGATTCGTTAATAGTCTTGTTAGTCCCTCATTAGTACCGCCTTGCCTTCATTTGTAACCTTCTATGAGATGATGACTGTCCCTTTTACTTCTGTTGTTACACGGTTTGTCTTATTTAGTCTGTAAGCACTATTTTCTTTAATGAGTTTCTCCTACTGCAATCACAACATGCTTTCCTGCCATATTCAGCGCGCCATGCGCACTTTCACTTTCTAAGCAGCCCAGGACAATGGCTGCTGCTTATTTGAAATAAATTGGGTCTTGCAATTGAGCTATTGGCATTATAAATGAGAATGCCTTTTATTTATGTGTTAATTATCAAGATAAAATACATTGTCATTTGCAATGCCAATAGCTTAAACTCCTGCAAATGCGAGACCTATTACATTGTAAATGCTTGTTTAAGGGTAGGCAGTGATCCCCCTGCTCTTAAAAAACATTTTTGCTACCATTCTCAAAACCATTTTAGCAGTCTCAAATGGGCTGAATCTCTGTTTTAGCAGTCTTGAACGGGCTTGAACCGCTTAAAACGATCACGTGCCTCTAAAAGTGATGAGCTACAGCCATGGGCGTGTCTGTAACAAACCTCCCTTGTGCCTTCAACCGGGCCTCAAAATAAATCACACATCACATCGGGGCAATTCTATGTCAGTCCACGGAGGCTCAGATTATGCTTCTCTTAACTTTACTGACATTCACAGCAGCCAATAAAACTTTACATTTGCATAATCCCGGAAGGACAACCCCCTCCACTGTATGCACCAATCATTTATGAGTCCCATACATAATAGTCCATGCATGACCTTCCTCTTCCTCTTTCTTTGCTGCTGCAGCAGCAAGATAAGTACTTTTTCCTTTCTCTCGATATAGTGGAGTTTGGGGGTACTTTTTCTGATCATTTTATTACTTGTCAAGGGTTAAACGATTAGAATGATGGTGCAGATACAGCGTTTTTCATAGGCGCGTGGTGTTGCGTTGTCAATTTACCGCAATTTTCAAGTTGTGTGGTTTTTAACTATTTTACATTTTAATTTCAATTTATTACAATCTTTAGGGTTCCGACGGTTGTTTGTGGCGTTTTGAGCGCTCGGACGCTCTTTGGGCATGAAGTTGTGGAGCGGGACGAGCTTCGCGCGCTCGGGGAGCAGTCCTCTTTTGAAGCCCACGCTTTGCCCATGCACGAAGAGCCGATTCGAGCATTAAACGATCGGCTCTTCACGCATCAGCAAACCCATTGACTGTTCTATTCCCGGTCCCTTAATAACGCTGACCGGAGCAGTTTCCGGAGCAAGGCTCTGCCTTAGGGGAGATTAGGGGTGGCTCCCTCCACGTGAATGATATAATATATACACTGACATACTGTGGTGTATGGTAAAGGGACAGTTTGTGATAGGTTTATAGGGACAGTTTAAACAGTGCCTGTGCAAACAAGAACACCCCAGGGTTTCTCCCCCCCTAAAGCTCCTTCAGACCTCCTGCAGCAACGATGGTGTATTACGCTGAGGAGGAAGACCAGTGGGTTGAGTTTAATGAGTACGCAGAATATGATGAACCCGAAGAGCACCATATGGAGGAGCAGTTGGTTGAGGCCCTGGATACCTACGTCCAGGGCTCTGTAAACAGGGCATTGATTAAGGACTTACAGCCATTTACCAAGCCATTGAAGAACTATGGCAAACAAAAGTTTGGTGCTTCGCAAGGGGAATCCTCAGGTCATACCTCGGCTGAGGTCCTTACTCGGATGGCTCGCAATGTGATGAATGACCATGGCTACATGGGGTCCCCCAAGTCCACTAAAGGGTCGGTGACACAGACGGGGGAGATGGAGGAGTATTCTCCTACCGTGCCTGAAACATCTGATTCGGATAAAGAGTCGCAGACCTCTCGGAAGGCGACGAAGCGGAAATGCAAGTCCCACAACGTTGAGGACAAACCGGTCAATAAAAATCTTTTGTTCAACCCCAGAAACATTATACACCCAATGTCCACTGAGTGGGTTCCCTGTATCGAGGTGGCACACTATGTGCAGGAGAACCTCCGGAGAGGTTTCGAGAAGGAAGTCAGGGCTACCTTACGTTCCGAATGTCCCAGACCATCTTTGATGGGAAAAGTGGCGGACACACCAGAAATAGACCCGAATATGGCCACTTTTATGAAGAAGTTTGCAAAGGATCCCAAAAAGGGACTCGACTGGGTTTGGAGGGGCTGTCAGGATAAACTCCTTGACGTTACCGGACCCCTGACAAAGATATTGGATGCTGCGGTCACCGCCAAAGATACCAATACTCCATTGGACCCCACGGAGGTTCTGGAGTGGGCATAACGAGCTATGTGTTTTCTCGGGAATGTGAACTGCGCCCTTTCGGCCGAACAGAGAAGGTCTTTCCTTATGTGCATTGACCCACAGTTAGTGGAAATGGCGAATACGGAACCAGGCACGCTTGCCAATGGCATGCTTTTCGGGGAGAAATTTGTGAAGGAGATGGGGAAATATGTGAACACATTCTCCGCCCTGGATAAGGCTCAGGCGAACATCAAAAAAGTATTCCACACTGGCCTATTTAACAGGGCCGGACGCTTCAGGGGTCGAGCGACCGGCCGAGGATTTAACCAGACCTCGCGAGGCTTTGAGCAGCATGGCAGAGGTGGTGCCCAATGCTCAAAATTCTATCCTACCCGCAATCGCGGTGACAGAGGGAGACAACACAGAGGTTACAGAGGACAGAACAATTGCTCTGGAGACACCTCTTATTCAGGTAAGCCTAATACAAACTGGGGATACCAAGGTGGGAGGTCCGATTGCTTTGTGCCACCATATGTGGGAGACTATCACACAAGACCCTTGGATCCTTCAGACGATAAGAGGTTTTCAGATAGCATTCTATGCCTCACCCTATCAGGTTCATATTCCTCCACCCCTACATTTTTCTCATGTAGAGATGTCTTTCATAGACGACGAGGTTCAATCACTGTTGGAAAAAGGGGCAATCGTGCAGACAGTTCCTCATCCGCTGGGTTTTGTAAGTACAATTTTTCTAGTGCCCAAAAAAGACAAAGGTTTCAGACTAGTGCTCAATCTGAGGGAATTCAATTCCTGGGTAGTGTATCGCCATTTCAAAATGGAAGGCATACATTTATTAAGAGACATCCTGTTGGAAAAGGATTGGATGGTGCGTCTGGACTTGAGGGATGCGTACCTTGCAGTGCCCATTTTTCCTCCTCACCGAAGGTTTCTGCAGTTCAAGTGGAGAGACCACTGTTTCGAGTTTTCAGCCATGCCATCTGGTATCTCGTCCGCCCGTTGGTGTTTCACCAAGTTACTAAAACCCGTGGTTCAGTATCTGAGGGAACGAGGGGTGAGACTTATAATTTACTTGGACGATATTCTGATTATGGCTCAGAATATGGCCACGGTTCTTCTTCATCTGAACTGGACGGTCCAACTCTTACAAGAGTTGGGATTTGTCATCAACACACAGAAGTCCATTCTGATTCCAACGCAGTCAATGGAATTCCTGGGGTTTCAGGTAGACTTGGTTACGGCTCAACTATTATTACCATTGAGAAAGAGAGTGGCTATCAAGAAGGAGTTGAGGAGAGCGCTTGCCTCTCCGACTATATCCTTCAGGACGCTGGCCCAATTGGTGGGGCTTCTGGCCGCATCAATTCAGGCGATATTCCCAGGGCCCTTACATTACAAGGCACTTCAACGTTTGAAGATTCTGCATATACGCAAAGGTCTGAGTTATGCAGAGCAGATCTCGATCTCCAGAGAGGCCCGGACCGAGATGACTTGGTGATTGGAACACATGGATGCATCGAATGGCAAGGCCATTTTCGCAGCCAGTCCGGAAATAGTCATAAAATCAGATGCCAGCAGATGGGGCTGGGGAGCCAGATGCGGCTCCTGGAGTCTGGGGGTCGGTGGTCCAGGGAGGAACTGAAACTCCATATCAACTGTCTGGAGCTTCTTGCAGGCTCGTTTGCGATTCGGACACACTCACCGCAACGGGCGAGTTGCTGTATTCTACTGCGAATGGACAATGTGTCGGCAGTGCGATACATCAATCGTCTGGGGGGCACGAGGTCTCGTCTTCTGGTAGAGATAGCCTAAGACTTTTGGCATTATTGCCTGGACCATCATATAGCTGTGACGGCGGAATACATCCTGGCCTCTTCCAATGTGGTAGTGAATTGGAACTCCCAGTTTCTGAGAGATGCCAGCGATTGGAGACTGCATCCCAGAATATTCAGGCAATTGAACAACAAGTGGGGTCCATGTTCAATGGATCTTTTTGCGTCCAAACGCAACATACAACTACCTCAGTTTTACAGCTGGCGACCAGATCCTCTGGCGATCAGCTCGGACGCATTCCTTCAGTCATGGACGATGGGCATTCTATATGCCTTTCCACCTTCCGCCATGATTCCGAGGGTATTGGCACAGGTCCGTCGACAAAAGGCGGAGGTGATCCTAATCTCAAAATGGTGGAAAGCGCAAGCGTGGTTTCTGGTGGCTCTAATCTTATCATGTGCACTTCCAGTGCAGCTACGGTCGCTTCCAGAGATTCTGGAGGACCCTCTGGGTTTACCTCATCCGTTGGTAATGCAAGGCCAACTGTCACTCATGGCGTGGAGACTTTCAGGCGACGATGGCAAGTGCCTGGAGTTTCGCAAGAGGCTCTGTTCTTCTTATCGCTATCTTGGGCACCCGCTGCGCACAAACGTTACGAATCAGCTTGGCGTAGATGGGTTAGTTGGTGTTCTGAACGGCAAGGGGATCCCTTGGGATCCGGGTATCCATCTGATAGTTAATTTTCTTTCAGAACTGGCGAATTCAGGCATGGCGTATCGGACAATTAACAATTTTCGTTCAGCAATTTCAGCAGGACATCCACGCGTGGATGGTAAACCGGTGGGGGAACACCCCCTGGTGTGTAAGCTGGTGAGGGGCATCCGTTTGGTTCACCCTCCGAAACCCAAGTATTCTGCTTTGTGGGACGTTAATGTAGTGTTAAGTTTCCTTAAGACTTGGCCAGCTAATGAGGGATTATCGCGTAAGCAATTGTCGGCAAAACTTACGGTGTTGTTATGTTTGGTATCCTGCAGACGGGTCTCGGATGTGCGAGCTTTGGATATGGCAGGTAGAGTATTTACTCCTTCTGGAGTCTCTTTCACAATTTCAAGGAGGACAAAGACACATTCCAGATGTATTTCATACCCTGCCTTTCCTCATCATAGCAGGTTATGTGTGGTACAATGTTTAAAATGTTATGAGGATTGTACTAGAGAGTTCAGAAATGATGTTGCAGGGCAATTGTTGATTTCATTACAGAGACCTTTCCGCCCAGTCACTGCAGCGACTTTAGACAGATGGGTTACTTGGTTATTAAGGCTAGCAGGTGTTGATTCTGCAATGTTCGGAGCACATTCTGTTAGAGGAGCGATGGCTTCCAAGGCTTTTTATACTGACTCCCGCTTACAAGATATTATGACTGCGGCGGACTGGTCCTCTGATTCAACGTTTAAGACATTTTATCATAAACCTATTGTTGATGTGACCTCGACGGTGGTGGAGCAACTTTAAACTAGCATAATCTGAGCCTCCGTGGACTGACATCGAATAAAACAAGCATTGGCATAGCCAATAGGTCTCGCTTTTGGGACCTTATAAGTATTTAGTTATGCAGCAGAATATCCTTGGTGCAACAACACCAACTGCTGCATGGCTAAACACTCATAAGGTCCCAAATGCGAGACCGATTGGCTATGCCAATGCTTGTTATAATTGCATCGGGCATGGACGTTTGCTAAACACTGGAGCAGAAGCCTCTGAAAAACCCAGGATGCTTCAGACCGGGATGCTCAGGGTAGGAGGAGGAAACACTTCCCTTATTTTTAAGGACATAGATACAATGTGAGGCTGCAAACCCACAGTAAAAGGCGGGTGCGTGGCTGAGTAGCTAATCCCATTTAGTCCAGGGCAGCCTGAATCTGCTTCCTTGACTCGCCTCTCTTCCCTGAAGGGGAGGATGTGCTCAGCTTGAGTGTTAGTTGTGTCATGGCTGGGAGTGAATGTAGATTATGCGTAGAAGTAATGGAGTAACTGGTACCTTAGGGCGGAATACATTACGTCGAAATATGTACGTATATGGCTGAGGTTAGGACCCGGGTTACCATAGAGGGTAGTGCTTCATTTGAACTTCTTATGACAGAGGAGGTGTGCTTGGCGGGCTGGGTAGGGGTTTCGAAATAGCTCGTGCTTGGGTGCATAGATAGGACTCAATGTAGGTAGGAATTTAGGACAATGAATTAAAACGTTTTGTGGCATGTGCACGTAACCTCCAATTTACTTTTCTACGCCGTTATTTCAAAGCTGTGGTAATATGGGGCCGGGAGAAACTCATTATTTTTGTCAGATGCGTTGCACTATTTTCAGAGGACGGAAGCATGCCGGTGTTGCGGTGGGGGAAGGGGACAGTCGGGAAGGGCTCCAGTTTGCCTCTAAACGGTGACGCCATCCATGGCACCGACGCATGCAGATGGAAGTTAAGAGGAAATGATGAAAGAGCTCGGAGCGGATGTGGTGTGGCTGAGGCAGCGTGGTGCAGGATTCATTTTTGTCATCTGATCCACTCCTGCCGAGGTGGGTGGAAATGCTGCTTTTACAAGCTGTGCAATACTTGGCTGCATTAATTTCGCAGGAACAGCATTTCAGCCAGCACAAGTGAACAATTTGCATATGCATTGTAAACAGTTGCGGTTCTCATACACCGAACGGTGTGTGGGTGAATGACATTCCTCCACCCCTACATTTTTCTCATGTAGAGATTTCTTTCATAGACAACGAGGTTCAATCACTGTTCGAAAAAGGGGCAATCTTGCAGACAGTTCCTCATCCGCTGGGTTTTGTAAGTACAATTTTTCTAGTGCCCAAAAAAGACAAAGTTTCAGACTAGTGCTCAATCTGTAACTTTGTAGGGAGGGTGAATAGATAGTCAGGCCAGAGTTTTACATATGTATCCGTGGTATCAGAAACTATGAGTGGGGGGGGGGGGTCAGGATGATGTCCTTTAGTTGTGCTGGTGAGCCCATCTTTTACATTGTGTGTTTTAAAGACTTTTCTTGAAAGTGGTTAGGTTGGCAACAACGGAGCTCTAGGGAAAAGGTCAAATACAAAGAATGAGGAAAAGTGGGATTGAATTGATTTGAGCGAAAGTTGAGGGATCGCAGCGATGCATTTGACGGATTGAGGGTTTGCTAAAAAAAAAAGGGCAGGTCATTAATTATTTGCCGACCAAAGCTGTAAGCCTAAAATGGCTGATAAGATTTTTAAGCATTTTGGTGTGAGGGTTCTTCATTGCATAGCGGCCCGCGAAAGTGATCGCGGTCACGATCAAGCACGGCGGAGGTAAGACACATGGCGGCTGCGCGCGTGCACACTCACGTGCACGCAAGCTTTAGGCCACAGGCAGCACTTTGAAAACCCGTACACTAAATGTCTCGGCCAGATCAGCGCATGCGCTGTATCAGGCGAGACCTAAAAAATTCTAGCTGACGCAACAAGAATTTTCAATTCTATTAAGGACACGGAGGCGAGGATTATCACACCCAAATAATATGATGATGGTGTACTATGTGACAGATTGGTCATTGCAAGATTGATAAAGCTTCATGTACTGTCAATTTATGATGATTTGGTTTTTCTTCCCACCCGTTTTGATATTGGAAGTATAAAGGTTATGATTATTGAATTACAGGATTATTATGAAAAGATTAATAGATTATGAATGGCGCATTACGACTACTATTCTCTTTGCAGGAGATCAAGGCAAGCAAACATGAACGATCAAGATGGAATTCATTGAGCGCCTCGTGAAGAATCTACGGTTAAGGTTCGAATCCCAGTTGAAGGCGTGGTTGGCGCCGTTCCAGTTCAACAGTCGAGTTTCAGGCTGAATTTAAAGGGTTTTTTTCGCAAAGAAAGAGGAAGAGGAAGGTCATGCATGGACCATTATGTATGGGACTCATAAGTGATTGGTGCATACAGTGGAGGGGGTTGTCCTTCCGCGATTATGCAAATTTAAAGTTTTATTGGCTGCTGTGAATGTCAGTAAATTTAAGAGAAGCATAATCCTCGCCTCCCTGTCCTTAATAGAATTGAAAATTATTGTTGTCAGCTAGAAAAAAAAATATTCTGGGTCATGCGCAAAAGTACCAATCCCCTACACTTCGTCTATCCCTCTCCTCCCTCCCATCTAGAAACGCCTGTGGCAATGCACCACCTCGGGTGCAGTTAGGTGAATGTACTCCCAGTTCCCAAAGTCTGTCTCAGAACAGTTCGGAATACAGGCAGGTACAATCTCCATCTCCACAGCCAATAAGCACTTCGCAATTCTGTGCAAGCACTAGGATTAGCTGAACTGTCCTCGTTGCTCCAATCCTAGGTTGCCTTACACTGTGCTGTACATCCACTCTCGAACGACTCCAGAATATGTTGAGCCGTGGGATTGGCTATTATGCGACCCGGAAATACAAACATTACGCACAAGGGCCGCCAAAAGATCAACAATCGTCTCGGCTACGGGTGTTAGGTTGAATTTACGGGAGTCTTCTGTAAGTAATGTATCATTGGTCACCTATGTAAAAATCAGAGCTGCTTTTATCAACAACGTTTTACAGAAGGTAGCACGGCATTTTTTCGAGCAGGGTAGCCTTGTTGTGAGTGAGGTCTGCTCTGCTTCGTTTGTCTGCTGGCAGAGTGGGTCCGCCCATTTGCTGTTCTTCAGTGACATAGGTGGTAATTTAACATGATACCTTGACAGCTCTTGTTGATGTCGTTTGTTCAAGCTAATGTTGGAGAATAACTGCCCAACATTGCGGATAATGAATTATATTTTAAGTGCAGGTTTTCAGGCACCTTTTACTCTGGATTGCACGATTTGGGGGGTGCATGCTATACAGATGGGGATTTGACTGTCAAGTTGTATTTGGGAACCAAATGGATCGGGATTCAGCGCTTATGTTTTGTTACCGATTCTGAGCTATTGTCTAATAGTCCATTACTAGTTTCAATTTCAACGTATTTACCTAGTTTAAATGCAAGTCTAAGTTTACAACCTTTCGCACGGAGACTATCGGCCGTTTGTTCTTGTTAGGTCTCGCCTGACCCAGCGCATGCGCTGGTCTGGCGAGACTTATTGAGAGGGCTCCAAAAAGTGCTACCAGGCCAGCCTAGAGCTACAGTGCATGTGCGCGGGCGCGCGCGCCGCTTTTACCGCGATTACTTTCACTTTCTGTTTGATCGCGATCACTTTTGCGGACGTACGGCTGCTTGGCATAGCCAATAGGTCTCGCTTTTTGGACCTTATAAGTATTTAGTTATGCAACTGTTGCATGGCTAAACACTTATAAGGTCCCAAAAGCGAGACCTATTGGCTATGCCAATGCTTGTTTTTATTTTTTGCAAGGGCCCGAACGTAATTCTTAAATATGGCTTTATATAAAATGGTCCCTGTTAATTGTTAACCTGTCTTCGTTGCCTTGGTTTACTTTAAATATGTCGTGAATCATTAAGGGAGCTCTAGAATACATTTTGAAGTGCTTTTCTATTTGCATTTACATTTGCTAAGTATGTACATATAGGAAGAAAAAATTGTGGCTTTAGGTGATTTCCCAAATTTTTTGTAACCACTGAGACAAGAAAATATTGGTCATGCCGGAGGAAAAAACGGCCAGGTGGCAACCCTAGGCACATCTGTCTTTATCAACTGAGAGCTACTGTATACTCTCATGTTATTTCCTCTGAAATAAGTGGTAGCAGTCCAGCATGACAAACTTTTATAGCACATGTCCATTACAAAAAACATGTTTGCAGACATACAGTGTGTAATTCCTAGAAGAACCATTATAAAACTGCTTGCAGTATATCATTTTAGATGACATCAATGGTTCAGAGCATCACCGATGGTCCATTTTCACCTCTCTGTTTTCACTTAGCCTATCTGTAGTATAATTCGTGGCATCTGATTGGATTGGCAACCATTATATCTCTGGGCCTATCATTCTTTATGCCGTTATAGACAAGATAGTGTCGAGGCCTAACTGATCTAAGCCAGATAAAACAAAAAATACATAAAAAAATGTATCTTTATATGATCATTCTATTGTAATTGCATATATATATATATATATATAGCATTTACTATCCGCGATGTGGTGTGCGTGCGCTTTACGCTGAACCGCACGCTGCTCCGGAACCCAGAGTTAGTATTTTCTTTTGGCTGAGTTTATGGTTGGTTACTGAAATTAGTCTAGCACTCTTATAGAAACATGGCATGCATTTACTCCCTGTACTGTGGAGACAAGTGGTAGACTGACACCTAGTGCATACTGACACTGTGAGTCTACCCAGAACTTCGTTTGCTACTGCCTTTCGTGTGGGTGTTATTTTCTGTCGACTGCTTTGATTGTCCTGCTCAGTCATCTTCATGAACTGTGCTGTCTTTCACACTAACGTCTTACAGTCCGACTCCACACTGCCATCTTCCTGTTGGTCTCCACATTGTTCTTCCAGAGCAGGAAGTACATTGGACTAGCGGCTTCTTTCAGCCTACAAGTACGGTATGCATAGCTAAGTTGCAAAGGGGGCTCAACAAAACGGGCCATCGGTAGAGCGGATGTATCCCATTTAACTACACTAGAATGGTTGCGAGACCCAGCTTTTGTAATAAGCAATTTTAAGAAATCCATCTGTAGGTTTAGGTGCGCTGGCTAGATTACATTTCTTGTGTTTTTAACGAAGGCATGAGTGAGGTGATTGCTTCTAATGGTTCATTCTGTTACTTCACTTACGGAGTAAGTACTGAGTTACTCCTTTTCTCACACTGGACTACTTCCTCTGGAAATATTAAAGAAGGAAAATCATTTTGTTTTGGGATGCGCACACATTTTACAAGACTGTAAAGTAGCCTGTGAATGCTTGTACTAGTCTCTTGTATGATGCAAACTCTTGACAGTCAAACTTATATGTGACAGGCAATCATGCTGTGTTTGAGACTCCATTGATTGACCAGTTGTTGATTAATATGTCAATTCGATATCCTAGTTATTTATGTTTTGTGGTTCATATTTTGAAACACTTTACTTAATTTCACCATACAGTTTGAACCACCTTCTAAGTTCCAGCCAAATATGGATGGAATTTCTATTCCATAGTTCAGAAGGAAATAATTTTTTCAGATTCATATGATAGATTTGGAGCCTGATAGACTATATGTGGAAAGATGCAAAAAACGTTTTTCACTAAACATCAGGCAGACAAGTTGTTTTTATAACTCTTCCCCAAGTGAGACATCAAGAGAAGCCCTCGACTTTAATGAATCCGAGTTAGCTCTCAGGAGGATGGAGAAAAGATTTAAATCAAGTGAGAGCACTGGTTTTGACTGGTTCACATTTTGCCAAGGAGATGCAGAGTCTTTTGATGAGTTTATAACGGCACTCTGGGCCCTCTTTCTCATGCAGTTTCTGGACTACAGCATAATAATTGATCTGTGATTAACTCATAGTCCATGTCAGAAATTAAAAAAATATAGGAACAACGTTGGATACAGGTGACCCACGTTTACATGACACTGTTACTACTGCAAAAGCCACTGATCAATCCACGATATGGATGAGAGCTGTCAGTAATGACAGAAAGGTTGCAAAAAGTTAAGCGGTATGTAGTGAATCAGAAGTTTTACTTGATTTAAATTTGGAATCAATAACAATGTTGCCTCGTTCAAGGTGTTGTTAAATGGTAGCAGCAGTTTCAATCGATAACCTTTCAAGTATTTGCCCGGCGGTAATCGCCTCTCATACCACTCGATAATTTACCAATGAAAGAGGCAGGCGCCGGAGACTGGAAGGCAGGAAACAAAGTTTTATTCCGTCGGAGCAGAACACATCAGATCAGACAGCAAGGTATCGTCACGAGGTGCTCTAACTGCATCTCTGAGACCTGGTCTCTTATACACAGGTTTATTGCTTTATTACATATGGTACATTCTTGTTGAGGCTTTGATGTACGGGAAGACATTCCTTGGAACCCCCACTTCAAGCTCGTTCCCACACATATCTACAGTAGAAGTCCCCACCCCACCCATAGTAGGAGATGGCTATCACGCAGCTGGATATTCTGCCAATTCCCGGGGGTGTGTGCAACCGGCCGGGTCTCAGGGGGTAGGGGCTTTTGATCCACCGTAATCCCTTTGATGTGGGGTGTTTCCCTTACAGTAGGAGCAATAAACTGCATCCGCAGGGCTAGGTGATGGCCTGGGATCGGTTCGGACAATGGGGCGCAGAGGAAGGGGGGGTTTATCAAAGAGAGGCATGACCATGTATGGCATGTCGGTCAGGTGTGGGATGTGGTTCCATGGCAGGGTCGTGCTGAATGAGAGGGTTTATGGCCCGTGTATGAGAGAGCGGGGGCGGTCGGCGCGCGGGGGATGCTCGCAGCGCCAGGGGAAAGCGCTGGCGATCGAGAATGAGCGGGGAGAGAGTGGGGTGCTTAAAATGGCGGCCGTGCATTCGCTGTGCGTGGCGCTGGGGAGTGGCAAGATGGCGCAGATAATGTTCAGTTTGCAAGCTAAATTTCCACAGTCCTCCCTTTTAACATATCTCGCCAGCTTGCCTGGCCGTCATTTATCTTCGTTAACCTTCAGCTATAATATCGTTAATGTCTTTCGTACATTCCTTAAAGATACAGAGTTTTTAGGGCAGGCAGGAGTAATCTGACACATTTGCTTATAGTTACATACAGGTGATAAAGTAGGCGAGGAGGTAGTACATACAGAGTTACATCAGCTGTGCCGCATGTCAGGCCCAGGGACAGGAGGAGGGGAGTTTGTTTGAGCACAAATAGGATACTGTAAAGCAAACAGGATGTTTCTGGCAAAACAAGGGATATTTCATACATTACTTAAGGCCCAGACTTTGTGTGGATCGAAAATAGTCAGTATAGTCGTGTACATGGCTGGTGTTGTATGAATGTCACTATACAAAGTTACATTTTCTTAACTTCTCAGTGTACAGTCGGAAGTGATTGATGCAACATCATGAAAACTTGATAGGAAGATAGTTAATATAAAAAGGTGGTTGGGAGAGGATTTTCAACTTTGACAAGGGTTCTTCTTTCCAGTGTCCTTTTTTTTTTTTATAAAGAGCCATCACTGGTAAGCTCTTATTGTTGTTCTTCTTTCGTTGGCACTGTTGAGCACCGGCGGTGGAGCTAAGGTCCAGCTCAAATCCAATTTCTCACGTTGCAGGGTGTGACCATTCACTGTTCTCCGATCACAGCCCCGTTCCTTAACACAGTTCACCATAGGTACTTTGAGACAGGGTACCTGCTTTTTGTTCTTCTGTAGGTAAGTCAGATTCATAATCCATATAAAAGAGGGTGAGAGAGAGAAGGGTGTGACGTGCTTCGGGATGCCGAGGGAAGAGGGGGTGGAGTGGGATCGTATCAAAAAAATGTGGACCAAGGGGAGCAGAATCTTCCAGCACTGGGCCCATCAATCGGGCCCGACGGGTTGAGACTTCAGGCACGCTGGTCAGTGAGCAGGGGGGCCTCGATGTAGTCCTTCGCGCTTATCATCCTGAAAATGGTGTCTCGTCTCACGCCCTTTTTGCTTCGTAGCTTCCCCCTTGGTCGATGTCATAGATGTTCCATGGTCTGCAGCCAGGCTGTGCGTCACGTCCGACCCCTCCCTTCCGATGGCAGCACGTTATCTTTAAATGGGTACAAGAAACAAAAATCTTAGAGAGTTGGCAGGGAAGACATTTACATACTTCATCCTCTCTCCCAACCACCGAGTGGTTGCGGACATGCTTTTATCGGTTGCTGTATGATTGGTGTCTATTAACTCTGATGTTAGTGTGTGCGTTACTAATCTATTAATCATTGCTGTGGTGCAAGTTTCTGTGGGTGTCCCTGCCCATCGTCTGGCCCTCTAGGTGCCAATTCCTGCGCCCGATACTGGTTGCAGGAAGCCTGACATCTGTCAACCTTCTAGTCTATTAAAAATTCGAACCGGCTTCTCCGGCAGAGGCTCGTTCGTCTCAACACAAGTTTTGTTAATACATATTTCCTTCCGAGGACTGCTAAGTTTATGAAAAGAAAGTGCGAGGTGCTACTGTCACGGGTTCACGAGTATCCATTTCGGGGAGGAACATAAGCTAAGCATTTTTTTTGCTGGCGACAATAGGTAACCCTTTATCAGTTTAGGCGATGTATTATTAGTGAATAAGGTCATCAGCTGTTTCGTTCGAAATACTCTGAGGCGGCTAGTATAGGGCTGGGGTTATCTTGGGAGAACGGGGTGCTTTAGACATTCTATTTCGGGGTAATTGGGCGGGGGTAATTCTGGGCGGTGGAGATGGTGTGGTTAAAGCTCTGAAAAACGGAAACCACTGACATATAGTCCCCGTGATGAGGGCCAAATTGGGAGACATCAGTCGTCTTACCTGTCCTTTCTTTTCTCAGCCAATTAAGCTCAATATTTGTAGAAAGGAGAGGTAGTAACGTGGCAGAGTATGGTCGTTTTGTTTCAGTCAATTTGTTCGAACACCACCGTGCTCCAGGCCAATTATACACTTACCGAGGAGGTATGTGTCGTTAATTTATTCAAAAAGAAAAGAGGGTAAGAAGGCTTTTTAGTGAGGGAGGGAGGGAGGGAGAGAGGGAGAGGGAGAGGGAGAGGGAGAGGGAGAGGGAGAGATGTGCATCAAGTAGGCTATTTGGCATACATACGACACAAAACGAGAGAGACATGGGTAAGATAATAGGCCACTTGGTGCACACACAACATGGAGTAGCATGGGTCTGTTCCATGTAAGAAAACACAAACGGGGAAAAGACATAAATTCGGTGATCACGTACACACAAATGCCGGATAGGGTGTGACAGTACATGCATCAAGCGCAGAAACTTAAGACGGAGACTCAGGGCTACGTTGAGTATCGGGTCCTCTCCTTTCCTGTCCTCCTTTCCTATGCATGCTGCGTACTTTCAGTATTTTGTAGTTTATCCTAGGGGGTGTCGGACCCTTTATTCTCCTCCCTTTGATCGATGGGCGAGCACTTCAATCATACAGTGACGCTCTCTTCAAGTGACCTAAGCATGAGATGCACACACATTCATACCGTGTAATCATAGCACACACGCACAATCATGCCATACAGTTTCTCATGTTCTCAATGGTGGTCTGCACTTCACGCACTATCTCACAACGTTTGTCTAAATTTTCCCTGATATTGAACTCGGTGCGGTCCATGTCCACTTCATTCTTCAGTCGGAGCTTCGTCGTGACCTATAGAGGGGAAAAAGAGGGGAGGGGATGTGCAGTATTCAAAGTACCCTAGCGCGCGCAGACACGAAAAAGTTCTACTTACCACGTACCAGGCTAGTCGCAGGAATGGGTGATACCACAGACCTATTATTCTTTTTGTCCGAGACAAAGATGCTCTAATTTATTTCATTTCCTAAATTCGGGTTCCCTTGTCATACATGCATTTCTCAATCGGTCGTGTATTAAGGTGCAAGATACCATACCTTGCGTTTGGCATATACCCTGAGCTATGGTTGACCATTGTTTAACAACTCTTGGAAAAAGATAGGTGTGATGGGTACAAATTCCGTTAATCAAAAAAGATTCAGGCAAATGGGGACTGCATTATCTGTTTTCTATTGCTTGGGAGTAACAATCATTTATTCAAAAGAAGAAATCTTTATCAACCTATGTGATTAGTCATGACACTGATTCCGTAATTCTTTCAAGAGGCCCTTTATTTAAAACAATGTCAGTATACAAGATACGGGCCTACAACCGTTCAGGCCGGCCACGGGGTGGGAGGCGTCGAGTGTCATGAGCAACGCTACTACGGCATAAAATCGGTTCCCTTCCCGCCCCTCCCCGACCATCAAGTGTGGAAGCATCGCATATATATATATATATCTTTTTAACACAAATGTCACGTGACTGGGACGCCACAAGGGTTTGTAGGCCTCTCCTACATCGGCGCCATCTTGGGGCGAGGTCGGGCCAGAGTACAGTCTAAGTCTTTCCATGAATTAGCTGTTGGACCAGAATTCCTTTCAGTAGTTCGAGAACTTTCATTAGCGTCAACTTTGCGTCAGCATGGCGTCACTGCGACCCCGTAGAAATGCCATGGTTCGTTCTTGGGGCGGGGCAGCAGGCGGGTTCTTCCGCCGACGCTTCGAACCAGTCTTTCTCACTGCACCAAGCGGAGGCAAGGTGGCTGCCGTCCGGGGCAAAGAGCAGTGGCAGCGGTTTGTCCTTACCGGAAGTCCGTGGGAGTCGAGTGTCAAATGACTCCAGCCGATTCTGCAAAGCTGAGGGGAGCATTTTGTCAAGGGTGGGGCCCACGCCCAAGCAGACAAGCTTTCGAGTCCAGAATCACCTCATGGTGGGTTAGGCCTGGATCCGGAGAACCGACCGCCGGAGTCCAACGGCAGCAGCAGTAGCAGCTCTTCGGCACAGCCACCGGGTGGGCCCAGTAGCAGCGACAGCAGTTTGGATGGTATCGCCACCGGGTGGGTCCCCGATTACTTGGCTGCGGGGGCCCACTCCTCGCGTCGGGCGCTAGTGGCGATCCTGGTGAACCCGTGCTTGGGCGGTCGTCCGGTGGTCGCGTGCAGCGGCAGGGTGCAGCTCAGCTGGCCGGTGAGTCAAAGACGGTTGGGGTGCAGCTTAGCTGGCCGGTGAGTCAAAGACGGTTGGGGTGCAGCTTAGCTGGCCGGCGAGTCAAAGACGGTTGGGGTGCCCTCATCTGCTGGCGAGCCTCCACCTGGGGAGGCGGGGGAGGCCCGTCCGCGTCGCCTCCCCCCTGTCAGGGCACCCTAGCCGTTATTGAAGGAAGAAGAGAATGGGAGGATCCACACGACGTGGCAGGGTGCGACTCAGCAGACCGATGAAAAAGACGGCTGGGGCGTCCTCATCTGCTGGTGAGCCTCCACCTGGGGAGGCGGGGGAGGCCCGTCCGCGTCGCCTCCCCCCTGCCAGGGCACCCTAGCCGTTATTGAAGAAAGAAGAAGAGAATAGGAAGATCCGCCTAGCGTGGCAGACTCCGCCTTGGCGCTGTCAGAGTTTTGGCACTTCGTGTAGCCTCCGGCTTATTCGCACAGTCGTCCGCCACTGATGTCAATGGATTTTTGCATGGCTTTTATAGCCCAAAGCCGACTAAAAGAACCGCCCAAAACAGGCCAATGTTGCAATTTCGAGGAAGGAGAGGCGAGGACGGTGTCACGTGGACGTTAAGGCTTTGGGATGGAGGTTGCAGCAGACTGTCATGTAAATAGTTGTTTTAAAACGTGTTTTAACCTGTTTACCCTGTTGGTGTGTTTGTTATATCTTATAAGTTATTAAAATGTTATAACTATACTACTTCGTTGGAGTGTTTGTACATATTTGCAATCTGATGACGAGCACAAGGAGGTTACTGTGCAATCGGAAAAATAACATAGCCCAATTGTGCGCGATCTAGCCCTAGTTTGTTGACGTCGATGGTGGGTGTCAGCAGGCTTCCGTTTGTGCAGGATTTTGTCATGCTTATTGGGCGGGGTGGGCAGTAGGGCAGACATGTTTAGGTAGCGAGAGTAATGGAGTCGGGCTACATCGTGGCCGTCTCGACCGTGAGCTTGGCTCCTTCCCTTGGTTTCATATGTCCCACAAAGGGCTAACTCCTAGCGTTACTTTAGTTTTTGTAAGGTCAAAAAGGATCCCACCAGTGCCTTTACTATTTTGTCGATTCCTGTTCGTTCATCCTTCGTTAGTCGATTCATTCTGGTGGAATCTTTCTTTCTCATCTCAGGGTCATCCAACGTTATTGCCGACGTTGTGTTCAGTACAGGAGGCACGGCCGGCGCGGAGGCCGTGAGGACCGAGGCCCCTGTACTGCTTTCCCTCGTGTTTGGGGGTTGTGGGTGTTGCACTATTGATTGGGAGGGTGCGTATGGAGGGGGCATGTAAATGATCGGGGGACCTAATAGTAATTCATCATTCGTTCGCTGTTTAGAGGATAACTCAGGGTAGAGCAAAGAAGGGGTCCTAACAGCGTACTGGCCTGATGTTTCGGGCTCCTGTCTTAGTTTAGTTTCCCTTCTCTCCTTTATTTCTTCTTCTAACTTTCTAGCGGCAAGGTGAGCTGCTTTTCGTAATTCCTTTTCTGCTTTTACTTCTTCCCTCTTTTTCCGTTGTGTTGCTTCTTTGCGCCACATGCCGATACTGTCAAGCATAGTAGGCGTCGTCTTATTGCTACGCAGAGCTATTTCTAGCACTTCTATCTTATGGTCGTCGAAGGATCCCATCAGTGGCCACTGACTCTCGGGGTCCTTCTTGGTATATTTATGCCACAGCTTGCTATAAGCTACGGCGACTAGTCCATATTTAGTGAACATGTCCTTATTAGGGGTGCCCTCCAGTGGAGCCGGATGGTTCACCTCTAATAAGCGGTCCGGGCAGAACCAACTACCAATCAGTGGGGAGAAGATAGGCATGACGGGTTTCAACGGGGACAAAAGTCAGCACTACCTATCTTTTCACTGCTTGCAAAGACTAGACAGAATATTTCTATTCTACGTTATTTGCAAACAGAGAATATCTCAAAGAGCACTATTCTTCAAAACAATCAATGTTCGGACAATCAATCAGTGGGGAGATAAAAATAGGCACGACGGGTTACAACGGGGACAAAAGTCTGCGTTACCTACCCTTCACTATCTGCAAAGGGAGAGAGAGAGAGAGTATTTCTACTCCTCCCCGTTTGTAGACAGCGAATATCTCAAAGAGAACAATCAATGAGCAATACTAGTATTTCCAAAACTTCAAACAATCAATCAATTATTTCGCAATTTGTTGTGTATCACGACCTTACCCGGACCGCGTGGACAGTTTCTCGTCTTCCGCCTCCAGCGCTCGATCGTCCTCTACTCTCCGTATTTGCCGCGGCACTCCTGATGGTTCCCAGTCAGGACCGTAGATCACTCGAGAGAGGTCTGCTCGGAACCAGTGAAGTTCGGATGATCGGCTGCCAGACGAGGGTCTATTGGGCAGGAGCTCTCCCGATCGTTGCAGTCGTTCACTCTGTCGTCGGGACCTCTCCCACTGGATCCACGTGTCGCTGATGGGCCCCACGTTTGGGACGCCAATTGTTAAATGGTAGCAGCAGTTTCAATCGATAACCTTTCAAGTATTTGCCCGGCGGTAATCGCCTCTCATACCACTCGATAATTTACCAATGAAAGAGGCAGGCGCCGGAGACTGGAAGGCAGGAAACAAAGTTTTATTCCGTCGGAGCAGAACACATCAGATCAGACAGCAAGGTATCGTCACGAGGTGCTCTAACTGCATCTCTGAGACCTGGTCTCTTATACACAGGTTTATTGCTTTATTACATATGGTACATTCTTGTTGAGGCTTTGATGTACGGGAAGACATTCCTTGGAACCCCCACTTCAAGCTCGTTCCCACACATATCTACAGTAGAAGTCCCCACCCCACCCACAGTAGGAGATGGCTATCACGCAGCTGGATATTCCGCCAATTCCCGGGGGTGTGTGCAACCGGCCGGGTCTCAGGGGGTAGGGGCTTTTGATCCACCGTAATCCCTTTGATGTGGGGTGTTTCCCTTACAGTAGGAGCAATAAACTGCATCCGCAGGGCTAGGTGATGGCCTGGGATCGGTTCGGACAATGGGGCGCAGAGGAAGGGGGGGTTTATCAAAGAGAGGCATGACCATGTATGGGATGTCGGTCAGGTGTGGGATGTGGTTCCATGGCAGGGTCGTGCTGAATGAGAGGGTTTATGGCCCGTGTATGAGAGAGCGAGGGCGGTCGGCGCGCGGGGGATGCTCGCAGCGCCAGGGGAAAGCGCTGGCGATCGAGAATGAGCGGGGAGAGAGTGGGGTGCTTAAAATGGCGGCCGTACATTCGCTGTGCGTGGCGCTGGGGAGTGGCAAGATGGCGCAGATAATGTTCAGTTTGCAAGCTAAATTTCCACAGTGTGACCTACTATTAGCAAGGAGTGTAGACTGTGGAAAGGTGGTGTATTTTGCCAGATTTTGTAGGAAGTCAAAGATGTTTCCCAAGAGCAAAAAGAACAAGATTGGATTTGTTGTAGAGAGTGAGGAGGATGATAGTGGGTATGTTAGTAAAGAAGGTTTGGAAATGGAGATCCATGGAGTGGTGTTAGTCTTGAAGGAGGTTGGTGGTACCGTTACTTATAAAACGAAAGGGCCTCAAGTTCCACCTAAGGATCATGTCACGGTGTGGGGAAAGGATGCTGCGCATATGGCTGATTCTGGTTCACCACTGACAATAACCTTGAAGGATGTGTTTGATAAGGAATCTGTAGGTCAGGTCGACGTGAATGAATTAGAACCTTCGGACGTAGTAGCTGGTGCATTTGATGGAGGCAAAATAGATATGCTTTGGTTTTTCCACACCAGTATGATTTTTTTGTTTTTTTAAGGGGGAGGAATACTTATATTAAATTGTATATAGCTCTCAAAGGAGTGGATGTTCCTTGATTGAAAAGATTTATTAAAACTTGAAAAAATCATAGGTCCAACAAGCAAAGACCAGGTGCTTGTGGTGAGTGATATTGATAAAGGAGGTTGGATAATCAAGCAATTTCGTATGGTGTTTTCTGAGAGACTGCGGTGTCTGAAAAGATTCTCGCTAAATTCAAATTAAGCGGTAGTGTTGCACCTTGGGAAACAAAAGCTGAGAGGGTTTCCTCTGAGTGTAAGGGAAGAGTTGAAGGAGGTGTTAGATAGTACGAATAAGGATAGAGTTATTGAGGAAATAAATTCCTCTCATTGGGTCTCCGCTAGAGATTTGGCCTGCAAGGCAGGCATCAAACGCCAATTGTGTACTTTATGCCTTAAATGTCAATAATTTGGGGCGTGCTCATCCATTGCTTAACACCAATGATTGTGCATGTTAAAGGGTGTTACGGTATTTTTTACCCTTAATTTAAGGTCCTCATACCACCGTGTTGTGTTAGCACCAGAATCTAAAAGCATTACAGAATTTCTGACTCCAATGACACTGTTCCACTTCGGCAAGAAGCCTATTCGACTAGCATCCATTGTCATTTTTTAGGTCTTGCTAGAGTAAGGCTGCGCGCATGCGTAGTCTCGCTGGCGAGATTGTGTTGACAGGGTATTTTCAGTAAGGGGCATTAAGCCCTGCCCCTCTTTCCCATTGGCCGGCATCACCGTTTATGGTAAACGGCAGCCAGCCATTGGGAAAGAGGTGCCGGTGACGTTTTCGCTTGGCTTTTTGAGCCGTCCCATTTGGACGGCCTCGCCTGCTTTGCGTTGGTCGCAAAAGGTTTCTTATCTTTATGGGGCCAAAGACATGGCCCCATAAAGACAAGAAACCTTTTGGCAGGCGAGGCCACGGCAGAAAAAGCCAAACTAAAACGTCTTGGCGAGCGCTTGTGTTTATATGCGCTCGAGCCATGCTGTGCATTCTACATTCCAGGTTGTGAATCGTAAAGCTTACCACACGTGTTGCTGCTACAGAGTGTGAGGTGAGGGGGGGGCAGGGAGCAGTGGGCCTTGGGAGGGATGAGGTGCCATTGCCCAGGGGAGAGGGTGGGAGAGATATGTGGGGCAGCTGGCGGGGTTAATATTACCAACTGAAATGGTAATAAACGGCAAGAATGATATGGGGCATTAATAAAGTGCTAAGGGAAATAGTTGCAGGATATTTCTGAGTATTGGTGTATTCGCCTAGCTCACCTTTCACCGATTGTAGCTCGTCAGGCGGGGTCCCCGCCCGAGGGTGGATTTCCTCAAGGCACATTTGTGGGGATGGGTGTGTTGGTGATGGAGCCACCAGGTGGCTGGGGTGCGTGGAGGTCGGCGTGGGCTGCTTGGTTGCCGATCTAGGGTTGATGCGGTGTTGGAATGTCCACGGTGACTGGCGTTGTGGTCGCCTAGACTTTCATGATGGGTGCAAGAAATTAAAGGACGGAGTAAAATTCGGGGGGGGGATAACCGTGGGAGCGGGCGGAGTTTGAGGGGAAGGGAGGGCGACACAGGAGTTTATTTTATGTGTTTTTATATAACGCAGACTTTACCCGAAGGGGTCAGGGTGCCATCGGACGGAGTGGCAAAGGTGGTGTTCTGGGGTGTGGGCGGAGTGGGATGGTTGGGTGAAGGAAGCGGGGGCGATCGGCTGAGGGTAGGAGGGGGGACGTTGTGGGTTTTGGGGGTCGGAGTGCTGCGTGGGAGGGTGCGTGATGGGGCGTGAAGGGGAGGTGGGCGTTCCTCGGCGGGTCGGGTATGCGCAAAGGCTGGGAGGAGGCTTGGCGGCAGTTTGAGCACCATTCAGAGAGGATGGATGTTTTTGCCAGGCAGGGCTCGGCCTGCTGGCATGTGGCTAGCTGTGGAGGATAAGGGGCAGTATGGAGGATTTGATGTGGGACGACCGGAGTGTCGGCGCTGGTTTGGATGGGTGGGTGATGTGTGAAAGTCGCATGGCGCCTGGGGGGGTTGGTTGCAGGAGTAGCAGTTGGGAGGGGGGACTGTTTCTTGCGGGGCTGCAAACTCACTGTGGAGGTTGCGAAAGGAGGATCGGAATGTTATTAAGCAGGCAATAATAGGCGGGATCGGGACCCCAGGGGGGGGCGACGGGCCTTGTGGGCGGGACTGTCGACTTTGGGATGGGGTGCGGTTTTCGGTGTGGACGGGCAGCCGGTGGTCCTGGGCAGGTTGTTAGATGTCCGGGGAGGCGGACTTTGTCTGGGTGTGGCGCAGCGGGTGTTCCTGGGACAGACTGACGCGCATTGATTGGGGTTGGAGGGGGACGAAGGCGCAACAGGGGGAGGAGTGGGGGCAGGCGGCACTGGGGAGAGGCAGCGTCGGGTCTCATTACATGTTGAAGGGAGGTGCCATGGGCACAGACAAGGTGTACAGCACCTGGAGGCTAAGTACATCTGGGCTTCTCCCCTCCCGCTATCCTCATTTCTCTTCGGCCTCAGGTGGAAGGGGTGGGGTGGGCTTCCGAGGAATCCCTCGGCATTCCTGCCACATCTGGAAGTGGAGGAGTATGGGGGTTTGCAGTGCCAGGCACTGGTGGGCGCTACACCCATGGCTGGGGAGTGGAGCGTTTAGGCCCCAGGTGACTAGGGGTGAAGCACTGTCTGGGGAGGGATGAGGAGGCGCTATACAGGGAGCAATGTCTTTGGGTTATGCAGAGGTCCCTCGGGGGCGGGTGATAGGAAGAACACACTGGGAGGTTGATGCAGTCCTGGGGTGGGGGAGAAGGCAAACCTTTCCTTCTTTAAGAAGCACATCTAGACATTGGGGGTTTGTGCCCCATCTCAGGGTGCGTTTTGTGCATTTATTCCTATTATCCCTAGTTCAGCAACATGCTCATGGATGCCATGTCTACTCTGTATCTATGTCAATATTTTTTATGACACAGACATGTCACGTGAAGTAGTCCGCTGAGTTGGGGAGCTGATGAAATGTATCTCTGGATGTTATAACTTCATAGGTCTGCTCATGGCCTCACCTTCAAGGTGCTGTTTGATTCTGACTTAAGTCCTGAGTGAGAGGGCAGTGGTTGGGGGCTTCCCGTGTTCCTGCTGGGGGGCATTGTACTGTGAAGTTATGGAGCACAATGTTGGGTGTGAATGGGCAGTCAATTATTCGAACTCTGCGTGATTTAAAACACATTCACACAGTCACGTGAACAAATATGCCTTGGTGACAGCACAATGGGCATGCAGCTATATCGTGACTTGTTGTCTAACATGGGGAGGTTCATAGTCACTAGAGGATTATGAGGAATCTGCTGTGAAAGTGATGGAAGAGCACTGATGTGGAATCCCACACTCCTGTGGTGTTTAGGCCCTATGAGGAGTGCGCACGGACCCAGATGCAGCTAACATTTAAAAAGCTTCTGGCAGGCATCTGTGAAGGTAATAACCCCCCCGACCCCTGGGGATTGTAAACATCAAGGGGCCTTCATGTCGAGCTCAAAGACGTCATAATAAATCGGGTCTTATCTCCGGGAAACTCATTCCTTAGCTGCCCTCTAGGCAGGGACAGGAAGGCAGAATTACGGTTCCAGCACGAGACAAGCATTTGCAATGCAATGGGCCTCGCATTTACGCAAGTTCAAAATATTGGCATTGTAAATACCAATGCCGTTTATTTAGCTTTTAAAAATAAAAGGCATTGCCGTTTGCAATGTTAATAGCTCAAACTCTTGTAAATGCGAGACCTATTGCATTTTTGATTCAAAGGTTGGTCGCACTCTGCTCGTCACACCAGCAAGTTGCCCCAAGGAACTGTGGTAGATGTAGTGGCGACGGCGAGTACGCCTATGCCACGATGTATGTAGAAAAGTATGTGTTGCATTAGCCATCCCTGGACACGTGTTTCGAGGTAGTTGCCTCTCGTCAGCAGGGAGCAGGTCAGTGTAAAGGGGTGCCGCGTGGACTGCCAAAATGTAATTAAAACAGGTGAAGTACCTCTCATGGCGCGCAGGTGCAGGTCCAAGGCTCGTCAGCCCGTTGGCTCAAGGGAGCCGTAATAAATGATTCAAAGGTTGGTCGCACTCTGCTCGTCACACCAGCAAGTTGCCCCAAGGAACTGTGGTAGATGTAGTGGCGACGGCGAGTACGCCTATGCCACGATGTATGTAGAAAAGTATGTGTTGCATTAGCCATCCCTGGACACGTGTTTCGAGGTAGTTGCCTCTCGTCAGCAGGGAGCAGGTCAGTGTAAAGGGGTGCCGCGTGGACTGCCAAAATGTAATTAAAACAGGTGAAGTACCTCTCATGGCGCGCAGGTGCAGGTCCAAGGCTCGTCAGCCCGTTGGCTCAAGGGAGCCGTAATAAATGATTCAAAGGTTGGTCGCACTCTGCTCGTCACACCAGCAAGTTGCCCCAAGGAACTGTGGTAGATGTAGTGGCGACGGCGAGTATGCCTATGCCACGATGTATGTAGAAAAGTATGTGTTGCATTAGCCATCCCTGGACACGTGTTTCGAGGTAGTTGCCTCTCGTCAGCAGGGAGCAGGTCAGTGTAAAGGGGTGCTGCGTGGACTGCCAAAATGTAATTAAAACAGGTGAAGTACCTCTCATGGCGCGCAGGTGCAGGTCCAAGGCTCGTCAGCCCGTTGGCTCAAGGGAGCCGTAATAAATGATTCAAAGGTTGGTCGCACTCTGCTCGTCACACCAGCAAGTTGCCCCAAGGAACTGTGGTAGATGTAGTGGCGACGGCGAGTACGCCTATGCCACGATGTATGTAGAAAAGTATGTGTTGCATTAGCCATCCCTGGACACGTGTTTCGAGGTAGTTGCCTCTCGTCAGCAGGGAGCAGGTCAGTGTAAAGGGTTGCCGCGTGGACTGCCAAAATGTAATTAGAACAGGTGAAGTACCTCTCATGGCGCGCAGGTGCAGGTCCAAGGCTCGTCAGCCCGTTGGCTCAAGGGAGCCGTAATAAATGATTCAAAGGTTGGTCGCACTCTGCTCGTCACACCAGCAAGTTGCCCCAAGGAACTGTGGTAGATGTAGTGGCGACGGCGAGTACGCCTATGCCACGATGTATGTAGAAAAGTATGTGTTGCATTAGCCATCCCTGGACACGTGTTTCGAGGTAGTTGCCTCTCGTCAGCAGGGAGCAGGTCAGTGTAAAGGGGTGCCGCGTGGACTGCCAAAATGTAATTAAAACAGGTGAAGTACCTCTCATGGCGCGCAGGTGCAGGTCTAAGGCTCGTCAGCCCGTTGGCTCAAGGGAGCCGTAATAAATGATTCAAAGGTTGGTCGCACTCTGCTCGTCACACCAGCAAGTTGCCCCAAGGAACTGTGGTAGATGTAGTGGCGACGGCGAGTACGCCTATGCCACGATGTATGTAGAAAAGTATGTGTTGCATTAGCCATCCCTGGACACGTGTTTCGAGGTAGTTGCCTCTCGTCAGCAGGGAGCAGGTCAGTGTAAAGGGGTGCAGCGTGGACTGCCAAAATGTAATTAAAACAGGTGAAGTACCTCTCATGGCGCGCAGGTGCAGGTCCAAGGCTCGTCAGCCCGTTGGCTCAAGGGAGCCGTAATAAATGATTCAAAGGTTGGTCACACTCTGCGGCTACCGCGAGCTATCGGGCTGACGAGCCCTGGTTCTGCACCTGCGCGCCATGAGAGGTATTTGACCTGTTTTAATTACATTTTGGCAGTCCACTCGGCACCCCTTTACATTGTCCTGCTCCCTGCTGACGAGAGGCAACTACCTCGAAACACGTGTCCAGGGATGGCTAAATGCAACACATACTTTTTTCTTTTTACACATCGTGGCATAGGCATACCCGCCGTCGCCACTACATTCACCACAGTCCTTTGGGGCAACTTGCTGGTGTGACGAGCAGTGTGCGACCAACTTGTGTTCAAATTATTACGGCTCCCGCGAGCTATCGGGCTGACGAGCCCTGGTTCTGCACCTGCGCGCCATGAGAGGTATTTGACCTGTTTTAATTACATTTTGGCAGTCCACTCGGCACCCCTTTACATTGTCCTGCTCCCTGCTGACGAGAGGCAACTACCTCGAAACACGTGTCCAGGGATGGCTAAATGCAACACATACTTTTTTCTTTTTACACATCGTGGCATAGGCGTACCCGCCGTCGCCACTACATTCACCACAGTCCTTTGGGGCAACTTGCTGGTGTGACGAGCAGTGTGCGACCAACTTGTGTTCAAATTATTACGGCTCCCGCGAGCTATCGGGCTGACGAGCCCTGGTTCTGCACCTGCGCGCCATGAGAGGTATTTGACCTGTTTTAATTACATTTTGGCAGTCCACTCGGCACCCCTTTACATTGTCCTGCTCCCTGCTGACGAGAGGCAACTACCTCGAAACACGTGTCCAGGGATGGCTAAATGCAACACATACTTTTTTCTTTTTACACATCATGGCATAGGCGTACCCGCCGTCGCCACTACATTCACCACAGTCCTTTGGGGCAACTTGCTGGTGTGACGAGCAGTGTGCGACCAACTTGTGTTCAACCTATTGCATTTTTTTTTTTTTTCCTTTTTTGAAACCGTTTATTGCAATCTCAAGAATATACAAGTATGGGCCTACAACCTTCCGGCCGGCCGCTAGAATGACAGGAGCATATGACATACGTACAAAAACACTTGGCGTTGCAGAGAAGCAAAATCAGGAGGTATCAGCGTCGTGGGCCACATCACTCTGACCCCACAATACGGTTTCATTTTATACAAACAACACAAAAACCACACCCGCAAGGCAACCCGCAATCGAAAGTAACAGCACGTGCTCCCCGAATGGGGGACCCAAGCCATCCACAGGAGTCTAAAGAGGGGAAGGGGAACAGATCGAGGACTGGGGGAACTCCGTGCTCGGGGCTATGGAAAGGAGTCAACTAAGGGGACGGGGCTGGTGAGGCCGCAGGCAGCAGTGGTGGCGCGCAGATACCCCCGCGGTAGGCGTTCCAGGGGCCCCATACTTTCACCCATGCCCCAGGCTTACCCCTCGCCACATACACCACCTTTTCTCGGAACATGCACCAATCCATGTGTTCTTTCCAGGCCGACACCGCCGGGGGCCTCTGGGATCCCCACAGTTGAGCAATGTCACGCTTAGCTATCATATATCCCAGAGTCACCCATCGCGTCTGCGGAACCGAGTAGTCAGTTGGTTCCCACACATTCAGCAGGCATCTCCTCGCTTCAGGCAGCAGCGCGACATGCGTAACCACTCGCAGGACCTCATGCACACCACGCCAGAATCGCTCCACCTTCGGGCATTCCCACAAAATATGCAAAAAAGTCGCCAAAGCACCACACCTACGCTTACACAACCCATCCTCAGCATAGCCCATACGCAGAAGCCTTGGCCCCGTCATGTAAACCCGATGGAGTATCTTAAGCTGGACGAAGCGAAGACGAGCCGGTATGGCCACCTCCTTCGGAGAGGCCACCGCGGAAATCCAGTCTTCGTCGTCCAACTCCAGCCCGTCGGCAACCCAAGCCTCGCGGAGGCCAGTCAGCAAGCCCGAGCGATCATTAATCAATTTTTTGTAAATAAGGGAGATCGTGCTGTCCGGAACGTGGCCATCCAGCACTCTATCCTCCAGGGGGGAAGACTCCGGGATGGAGGCGACGTCTGGGAAGACTGAGCCCAGCGCGTGACGGACCTGCAAGTACCGAAAGTATTCACTGCCCTGCAGCTGAAACTCCGTCTGCAGCGTCTCGAATGTTTTAAATCCCCCCCTCGTCCAGAGGTCCCCCACTTTACTGATGCCGATCGTGTCCCACTTCTCGAAGCCCTTCGAGGTCCACAGGGAGCCCAATCTCTCAGACGCGTACAACGGTGATGCCCGGGTCAAACGGTCCTTCCACCCCATAGCTGCGTTAGCCGCGTGCCATACTCGTACCATGACACGCGTAGGTCCCGTCAGGCGGGGTCCGGGCGCGCCAGAGTAGAGCGCACGATTATAGTCGCCACCAGGCAGGAGCATCTTGTCCATTTCAAATGCCGGGTTTAAGGCGGGCCCGTAAAGGCCATGATTAATTGCAGCTAGCTGGGAGGCCCAGTAATACCGTTTAATATCCGGGAGGGCAATCCCCCCGTCGTACCATGGGAGCGTCAACTTCGCCAGGGCAATACGCGGCCTCCCGTCCCAGAACAGGCGGCGCTGTAGACTCTCCACCTCACGGAAGTAGCGCGCCGGGACTAAATCCATAGTATTCTGGAGAGCGTACAGGAAGCGTGGCAACGACATCATCTTAAACAATGCCGCCCGGCCGAGCGGCGAAAGCGGCAGGCGCCGCCAGCGCGCGACGTCCTCCTTCAAGCGCTGGAGGGGGGGAAGCAAATTCCGCTCGTAGCGGGCCTCCGGGTCCAGAGTAATGTAAACCCCCAGGTACCGAAACCCCTGTGAGGCAATCTGGATCGGACAGCCCCGCGGGAGGACGGGAGCCTCCCCGGAAAGCACATACACACACGATTTAGCCCAGTTGATGACAAGGCCTGAATTGCGGCCGAATGAGCGCAAAACATCAAACAGGACAATCAGTGATTTACGCGGGGAGGCTAGGTACAAAAGGATATCATCAGCGTATAGGGACACACGGTCCTCATACTCGGGGGTCCAACGGAGACCACGGATGGAAGGGTGCCACCGCAGCCACTCCGCCAGGGGTTCCAAGGCCAGCGCGAACAGGAGCGGCGACAAGGGACAGCCCTGTCGCGTGCCCCGTCCCAGCTCGAATGGGACCGATACTCTTCCATTCACCACCACCTGCGCCAATGGGCCCGAATACAACAATTTGACCCAGCTGATGAACCCCGGGCCAAATCCAAACTTCGCCAGCATAGCCCAGATGTATGGCCACTCGAGCGTGTCGAACGCCATGGTGGCGTCTAAGGACGCCAATATGGCCGGCTCCCGCACAAACGGGACACGCGCGAGCACCCCGTGCAAGCGCCGCAGATTAAGGGCCGTGTTGCGATGGGGAATAAAGCCGGACTGGTCTTGGTGGACCAAATCGCCCACCACGCCGACCAGCCGGTTGGCTAGCACCTTGGCGAGGATTTTGGGCTCCGCATTCAAGAGCGAGATAGGCCGGTAGGATGTAACCCGGTCTCGAGGTCTCCCTTCCTTGTGGATCACCACGATTGTAGCCAGACGTTGGTCCGGCGGGAGGGAGCCCAGCGAGTGGGCCGCCAGGAACATCGCACGGAGGTGGGGTGCCAGTACATCCGGTCGCAGCTTATACAACTCGATAGGGATGCCGTTCGGGCCCATGGCCTTGCCGGATGCGACCGAGCGTATGGCGAGGGCAATTTTGTCGGAGGTAGGAGCGGCATCTAACGACACCCTGTCTTCCACCGAAAGGGAAGGCAGCGCGATATCCCTAAGCAGGGCATGGGAATCCTCCTCCGAGCAGGGAGAAACCGGGGAATACACCTCGCGGAAATAATCCGCGAAACAAGAGACAATGTCTTCTGGCTCGGTGACACGCACACCATCCATCCTCTCAATCAGCGGGACCACACGACTCGCTCTCTCCTTTTTATCCAACCATGCAAGCAGTTTACCAGCCTTATCACCCACATCATACAGTCGCCCCTGTTGCTCTCTATAGAGGCCCCTGGCCGCCTCCGTGACGAGGGCCCTGTAGGCCGCCTGCTTAAGTTATAGGACATGTAGTGCAGCGTCCGTCACCCCACCCTCTAGATCACCCTCCAATTCAGCGATTTCGGCCTCCACCCGGGTCACCTCCTCCTGCTCGCGCCTCCGGGCATGGGAAATAAAGGAGAGGGCCTCCCCTCTAAGAACTGTTTTGAAGGCTTCCCACAGGGAGATAGCCGAAGGGACGGACCCCACATTCTCATCGAAATACCGCTGCAAGGATTTAATTAAATCAGCGCGAATAGTGGGGTCGCGCAGGTACCAGGCATTGATTGGAGCTACCCTGCCCTCCCCCCTCGGGAAGACATCAACCTGCAACAGGAGCGGGGAGTGATCTGAAATACCCCGCGCCAAATGGCGCACCTCTCCTACCCTCCCAACATAGGCCGCAGGGACAAGGACATAATCAAGCCGTGAGAGGCTACCATGGGCACCCGAGTGGAAAGTGTACTGCAGCTGCGTGGGATGTTTTAAGCGCCAGCAGTCCACCAATCCCAGTGTATCTAAGAAGCCGGACAGCCACGCCTGCGCCCGGGGGAGGTCCCTAGGGGGGTGACGATCCACGGTCCCAGAAACCACCGCATTGAAGTCCCCCCCAACCACCAGAAGCCCCCCCGGAAGGTCAAGGAGGAGGCGCCCTAAGTCTGCAAAAGTCGTAGACTGTAACCCCGGTGGGACGTACACTGATACAAAGACAACTACTTTACCCTCCATTCTCCCCACTAAGACAGTGTAGCGTCCCCTCTCATCATGGCGCACCTCGTCTATTTCCAACGGGAGCGAGTTCTTCACCATGATGCCCACCCCCGTGAGCCCGACGTGAAGCCCGAGTGGGCCACCAAGCGATAGCCACGCCGATTCATGGCACAAAAGGAATTACCAATAAGGTGTGTCTCCTGCAGAAAGACCACATCTGGCGAAAGTCGTTTCAGATACTGCAGGACCACACCTCGCTTAATCCTATCCCCCAGTCCGTTAACGTTCCAGGACAATAAAGTCAGGTCCCTACCCCCCATCACATACAGAAGCCATCATTCGTCCCCCCGAGAGCACCTTAAAAACACCAATACAATAAAGGGTTTGCCTTGCGGTAAAAACGAACAACACCCCACCCCAACCCACCCATCCCAACAGAACTCCCCCCTCCCTGCACCCCTGCATGAGCCCAAACAGCCCCCCCAAAGTGCAGTGTGCCTGTCGCCCCATGAATGATTAAACTAACTAGTCCCCCAGAGGAGGAGGGAGAGCCCCCAAGAGACCCCGTACCACCTCCACAGGAGGGAGACTTAACGAACAGTCAAAAATGACGGCAATGTTGTCCAGAGCGAGGCCTACTATTAATCCCTCAGTCCTGATCCGGCGAGCCCTCCCCTCCAACCGCGCCCCCCCCGGCCCCGATCCCCGGGCAAGGAGTCCAACCAGTCCCCGGCCGCCTCGGGACGATCAAAAAAGTGCGTGCGGCCATCCACCTCCACCCGCAACTTAGCTGGAAAAAGCATCGCATACTTGAGGTTCAAGTCCCGTAGACGACGTTTGACTCCGAGAAAGCTCAGTCTCTGCTTCTGGACCGCTGGGGTGAAATCAGGATAGAAGTTTACGTCCATATTGTCAAGTCTGACCGGTCCTTGTTGCCTAGAAGTCTGAAGGATAGCGTCTCTGTCCCGAAAGTTGAAAATCCGGGCAATGAGAGGCCTCGGAGGGGCTCCGGCCTTAGGTCTTCCTCCGGGAACCCTGTGGGCACGTTCCACCGCAAAGAATTTACTCAGCCCCCGGGGCTGGAGATGGGTGAGAATCAGGTCCTCCACAAACAGGTCCGCCGCCGCCTCCTCACGTCCCTCCGGCACCCCGACAATGCGAACATTGTTCCTCCGGGCCCGGCCCTCGGAATCCTCCAGTCGACGATCCATCAGGGCGCTCGCCTGACCAAGCCGGCGCACCTCCTTTTGGAGGGCCGCCACGTCCGCTGTAAGGCCCGAGGTGGTGTGGGCCAAAGAATCGACCCGGTCATTGGTCTTGGATAAATCAGCCCTCACCAGGCCAACATCCACGTGGACCGAGTCAATCTTTTGCGCCAGTGTGTCAAAGCGCTGGTCCACCGAGGCCTTCATCTCGGCGATAGCGCCCATGACATCTCGCAGGGTCAGATCCGCGGGCAGCGCAGGAGCATCAGTCGGGTCCTCAGGGGACCTACGCGGCACCTCGGGAGATCCCTTCTGGAGGGTGTAGCGGTCCATGCTGTTGGACTGATGGGCAGCGCCACGGCGGGTCGATTTCACCTTAGCCCGGTCGCCATCTTGCTTTGTGGACATGGTTTCAGTCCCCAAATCGTGCCAATCACCTCGGAAAAGGGCCGACAAACCAGTTCACGGGCTCCGGGGGGGGGGGCAACCACAGGTCCGCAGGACGGATCACAGCCGGCGGGCCAGCAGGGCACCCCAACGAGGCCACACCACCGCACACCGCCCCGTAACCCAACCTCGCCTACACAGCAAGGAGGGTGCAAAAGCGAAAGTGAAAGTGCGGGGTACGCGAGTCGCCCAGCCCTGCCCGCCGCTGTTGATCACTTTGTCTCCGGATCGCCCCGCAACTCCAATCCGGGGGGCCGGCGTGGAGAAGGCCGCAAACCTCAATCGGTGCTCCCGCCGGTGTCCGAGGTCCAATTTGGAAGCGGAAAACGGGTGACACCTCAGCTCGGGCTCACCAACACAGTCCCCTCATCTAGGACAGGATATTTTCAGGATTTATGTAGGAGGTCACGGAGGTCCTCGGGAGCCTCGCACCTACGCGGCCATCTTGGTTGCGCGCTAGGCTCCTCCCCAACCTATTGCATTTTTAATGCTTGTTCAGTGTGCCATGTTTTATAACTTCTGGCTGGGATCGGGGGAAGGGGCGCGGGGGTCTGGTAAATGCTTCCAGGATTATATTTTAATTTATTCTATGTCTGAAGAGGAACATGTAGAACATCTCAAAGAAGTCTGCCAGTGGCTTCAAAACAAAGGATTGACACTAAAAAGTAGCATGTAATTTCTTCAAGGTACAGGTGGACTACCTGTGTCATACGGTCTGGGGTAAAGGTGTGGTTCCCAAAATAGCATTTGTAGAAGCTATTGTGAAATCTCCAGCACCTGATAGTAAAGAGAAATTTGTTTGCGGGGCTGTATTGTATATATTTGTGTGTATTTTCTCTGAAAAAATTGATGCTCTGAGAAAAGACTCGAGATTTGAGTGGACTTCTTTGCCAACAGATGGCGTTGAGACGATCAAATTTGACATTATAAGTGTACGGACACACCTTTCTGTGTAAGGAAGATTTGCTTGATAACTAGGTGCTGTCTTGTAGCAAAAACAAGGTAATGAAGAGTGAAATGTGGAAGTCACATTTAGAATCCTAACATTTGTGAGGGGGTATGTATTCATTGAGCGTTAGTTGCATGAGCTGTGGAACGTTTTTATAACTAGGAGTGGGGAATCCATGTTTATATTGAGGACTGACTATAAACCACTGGTTGGTATTTGTTCTCCTGGGAATGGTTGGAAGGAAACTGTCTGTAATGCTAGACTGACTTTCAGGTTACAGGAGCACATCTTACCTGTTAAATATATGCCTGGAAATGTTAATGTTATGGCAAATTGTCCTGGTTGTATGTGGCGGTTGAAAGTGTTGCGAGTGTTGCAGTTGATTCTGATGTTCGCCTACTGTGGGTGACAGATTGTTTTCCTCTTTCTAAGGTTTGACCAAGGCAGGATGGAATTAGTGTCGAACACAATTCTCTCTGTCACATGGTTTGTAAGCCGGTGGTTGAAGGGTGACTACAAAACAAGTATTTCACCAGAGGATTTGCCTTTTTGGAATGTTAGCAAGGAGCTTCATATGGAAACGAGTATATTATTGAGGAATAGTAAGTCTATGATCAGAATTCTGTGCGGAACATGCTCCCTAGTTTGGCGCATAAGAGGCACTCGAGCATGTCCTCAGTGAAGAAGTTACTGACGGAGGACTTTGGCAGTCCGTTTTGGACAAGATGGCTGAGGGGTGGGTAAGGGATTATGGAGAGTCTGGGACTAGTAAACATATGCTCAAAACAAAATCAGCTCACTTATTTCCAGTTACCTGTGGGAGAAATCTGGATTAGATGTGTCTAAACCTTCTGGTCAGTTGCCTGCTAATTCTAGGTTTTCTCTGGTTCTTATCAAGTATCATTGTAAGTGGCCTGTTATGAAGTTTGTCAGTCGTGCCACTACTAAGGGTGTTATTGGATTCTTTAGGGAGATATTTTTCAAAGAAGGTTTTCTAGATGCTTAGTTACAGATAGTGGTGTACAGCTCACTTCTCATGCAGCGAAATATTTGTTTATGTATCAAAATGAGGTGCACATTACTACAGCTCTTTATGACCTTCCATGTAATGGGCAAGTTGAAAGATTACACAGGGTGAAGGACTACATCAAATAGGCAAAGAATTGTCGACAAGAACAGAGAGTATGTTCAATAAAAGTTGTGGAGTTATCACATTACTCTGCACAGTACCACAAAGTTGAGTCCATTTATATTGCTCAAATGACATGAGCTTGCTTCTTACATGTCCTTGGTGGTTGAGAAACAAGTTGCTGTGAGGGATCTTCCTAGTAATAGCAAGACATTTGTGGAGCAGAGGGTGGCTGGGAAGCAGGGCAAAATGAAGAAAAGGTATGATGTTGATAAAGATGTGTTTCCCAAATTTACTGGCTCTCTATCTTAAAAATTGGGATTTGCTGGCAGCAAGGCAGTATCTTAGTTTAGTAAACCATTAAAAGTAGCCAAAGTGAATTTACGCATGGTGGGAGAGTTTGGAATATTAAGCGTGTGGGTAGGTGTGCCAGATAATTTGCTGATGAGCGGGACCTGTAGTTACGATCGTCTGACGAAGCGGGTAATTATTTAGTTGTTGCAGTTAAAAAATATATATAATTTTGTTTTAAAGTTACCTATCAGGGATACTTATACTGTTCTTTAAGAGTGTGTTGTTGGTGAAGATACCTTGGCTGAGAGTCGTTCAAACAGTTTGAGGTGCTCAGAGTATACTAATGAGAAAATTGATGAGTCTGGCTCTGCGAGCTCTAGAGTCAAGCTTAGAGGTAGAGTTAGGTCGCCATCTGCTACACTCCAAAAATGTATATGGGTTGTGACTTAATCTTCCAAACTCAAATATGTTGTGTGGGTTAGTGTGTGTGAAGTGTTTCTTTTACATTTTATAATTCTACGCCTTGTATTTTTCCTGTTTTTTATTTCCGATATTCTTTTTTTTTTTTTTGTTCCTTTGTGTTTGAATGAGCGAAATAAGTGGTATAAAGCAGGCCATCAGCATGGGTTGTTTCTCGGCTGCCATGGAGCAGCTATCTCTGTGCTTATCATTCTGTGGGCTTTGTGCTGTGGTAAACCTTGACTGAAGGCCGCCATGTTCCTGGGCAGTATGTAGTCTAATAATCCGGTGGCACTGTCATGAAAGCATAATATGTATTTACGTTGCACTTTAGAGTACTTTAGACCGTCATAAACATTTGTCTGTACCAAACTATGTATTTTTCCAGTGTGATTGACAGAAGGAGGCTTAGGCCTATGAAGCGGCCAGCTTGTTGGGTTTAAAAGGTATGTCTATAACAGACTCTGCAGCTCTGTGTTATTACAGTCTTTCTGTTTTGAAGTGTGGTGCCGTGTAGTCCTGGGCTTGCCTCTGAACGTGGCCTATGCCCATCATTAAGTTTTAACACCTGGTCATTTCCCTCCGCATTTGAGCCCTTGTTGCAACTAAATTCTAATGCTGGAAATTTCTGTGTTGGGCATGAATGGTCACATAAAACCTGATGCTGCATTGTATGACGTGTTAGGAACGTAAACCGTTCTATAATGTTTGCTAATAAACTCCCCCCTCCCTGATAGTGTGTGCATGCGTTTCAGACTGTGTGTAGGCAATGTGGGTGCAGAGTGCCCATGTAAAACTGTCTAGGGGCATGGTGGTGCCTCAATCTTGATCTTTTGTATGGGATGTTTTATCTCTTACGGATGGGGTGGATGTGCTCTTATCGCAGGCATCCGTGTGAAGTGTCGCTAAGAACTTCTCATTAGCCTCTTAGTCTCACAGTCCATAGAGAGATTAACCCCTCTAATATTTTGGTGGATCCATTTACACTGTTGAATTGATGTCGGCTGTCTGTCCCAGGTAGTAGAGTACTCACACATTGGTTCAGCTATTCTCATGCTAGACAACCCTGCCCAAGTGACCGGCTGCATGTTTACTGGTCACCAACAGTAACAGACTTCAGTACTTTCACCACTTGCCACAGAAGTCATTTGAGTTTCCTCGAACTCTCTGTACTCCTCCCCAAGTGCGCTTCTGGTAAGTACAGCAGCAGGCGCTGGGCAATTTGAGTGGCATTAGGTACACTGGAGGTACTCTGGAGATTGGGATCTAGGATGCCACTGAGCTGGCCGCTACCAGGAACTTGTGTGCCTTCTACCCTGACTTCAGTGGCTACCAGTGTCAACACACGTCCTCGTGTAGCGATGTTGGGGATTCTGGGCAGATGCAGGTGTGGCGAGGCATCTGATGTGGAAAAGCGAGAATGCTCTGCAATTGGCGGCCGGACATGGAACTATCAATTACATTGCATCATCCGTACACTCACTAAAGTTTACTGGGAAATGTGGTCCTTGACTCAAAAATGACTCACTCTGTAGTAAGATCACGTGCACTATTGTTGTCACTTTAATATTCAATTTAGGTGTCGTTTCTCTAGGACTTAAGAGTTATTAGATACATAATTGAACTAACACAGAATAGTGACTAAAGGGGGTACAGAGAGAAGGGTCACATATTATTCACCATGGGAAGAGGCTTGCACAGTGTCTCAAAGGACATGCGCTTCTGCGCATCACAGGCCAATGTTTTCAAGGGGAGTCCTATCTGATCCTATTACACTTGCATTGGGTGTCAAACTTTCCAAATCCCACCCTTCAAACTTATTGTAAATGGAGAGTGTTATGGTTGGTTTGGATACATTTGAACTCTTTTATGTTCTTTTTAGGGTGCCATTGGAGAAGCTATATTGACGCATGCCGTAGAGAGAGCCCACACTACATCATCATCATCATGTAATAAATAATCTCAATTTCATTTTAAGGTAAGCACTGCTGTGACTTGATCTCTCCAAGCCTGTCTCTGGCTTTCACATATGTCACTATGTAATGCGCTCGGTCATGCTGTGGAAACCCAGCTTTAACAACCAATGGTCCTCTGTAAACCTTCTGAGAAGCCTGTGCACATGCGCACATCCTCTTGCCTCAATGCCACATTGCTTTTGGAGTGGATCTTATGCTAGGGACAGGGTTTGCCTACTTAGGGTCTCTGTACATTCAAAGTACTGGTGCACATAGACACACCACAAAGAAAGGTTCTGTATTTTTACTGCATTTAGTATCTTATTGTGTATTATGGTATTTATTATTGTTACCATCAATATTATGATAAAGTGTAAAGGTGTGTTTGAGAAAACATGTTTATTTCTGTTTTTTTATTAATCCGTACAGTGCTTGTGAATGGAAAAGTGATTGACACTATTCCAACTTGTTTAAGATGATGCTTGTCTAGTAAGACGTCTTAGTGTCTTGTACAAATATGTTGACGTCTTTAAAACTTGTAATTTAATTGTTGAAGTGCATTGCTATGATTTCTTGTGTTTTCTGGCTAGAGAAGTGCCAGTAACAATTACATTTAAAATGTGGTGAACATATCTGGCTTCATAGAGCACGAGTTGACAGGTCAAGTTAAGTTGCCTACATTTTAGGCGATCTGCTCAGTGGAGTGCTGTATTTAATACCAAACCACATATTAGCTTATGATTTATTTTGTTGGCTATTTTCTGATCATCACGATGATAGTCCAGAGAAGCTTAAAGAGGGTAATTTATATCATCTTTGTGTGTTTGTTGTCAGGGGCGGCATTTCAAAGCTACAGGTTTCTGCAGGAGAATCTCCTGTAGTACATTCCTAATCATAGAGTTTACACTCTTTTGAACATCTTAACTTGTCAATTCTGTTTGAATAGGTAGTCTCTAATCCTCATCAACCACATTCTCTAAATATACCTCAACTACGTTGATATCTGCCAAGGATACTGTACGTAGATGTGCCTCTTTGCATGTAACATGCTGACTAGGTTATTACTACACTGTTTACCAAGACAAAGTGATTTTTAATGTGCAGCACTCTACCCCTTTTATATCCGTGGCTCATATGGATTGATTTAAATGTGTTGGTGGATCTGTTTGCGATAAAGGAAGGCAGTGCAGGCGCAAACAGGATGAGATGAGACGTTTAAGGGAAGATAGGGAAGAGTGAAATGAACTAAGGTGGAAGTGAGGATAATCTTATAGGAAGAGTTGAAGTTTTCGGGAGAGAAAGGGGTTAGTACTGGAAGGGGGTTGAGAAGAATATTATTAAGAGGATGAAGCGCAAAAGAGAGAACAGAAATGCAAATAAACAATCACTAAAATCATAATGGCTTCCACCTCGCTAGGGGAGCCATTTGTAGAATGTCAAGGGAACCTCAAAACCAGAGTCGGGTTCGAGGTCTAATGCTTGCGTGAGCCCAGCGTAATAAGCTGCCACTGGTAGTCAATGTGTGATGTAATGCAACTAATTAGCTCTAAGAGGAGCTGGCATTGGTGGGTAGTGTTGGTTCCGGCACAGATGTTGAGTTACCAGCTGGCCTGATGTATAAGGCTAGCTGTGCAGTATGAGGTGGTGACATGTGGGGCAGTGTGATGCGTCTGCCTTGAGGGAGGTAGCATGAGTAGATACGCCAGGGTTCAGTGGTTTGGCAGTGTGAAGAGCTGGTTCGGGTAGCAGAATCATAGCATCTGAGGAGCAGTATGAAGAGTGGGCAGGAGAGGACCGTGCGACTGGCTTACCTTTGCGAGCAGGGCAGGGATCTGGTGCTTATAGACGGTATGAATGACATCACAGGGTGATGTTATGGCATAATAGAGGTGTGGAGCGGCAGAAGGAATAGCAGAAAGTTTGTGAAACTGTCGTTAGGTTGGTGGTTGTTGCAATGACTTCACTCTAGATGTGGAAATGTGGTGGTGACTGAACTGTTTAATACCATTTGTGGATCAATGTGAGGGGCTCTCTTTCCCTCCACCAGGACATGAAAGTATTGCCCGAGTAGCAAGGCTGGGTACCATAGAGGAGAGAGAGTTTACTCTCTACACGCCTGGTATATGGCATTTCCCAAGGAGTTGAAGGGGTGCCAGAGCGAGGCCGGAAACCATTGAGGGAAGTGTGCTCTCTGTATGCCTGACACATGCCATTTACGGTGCAGCGAATGCCTCATGAGACTCAGTAAAGAGGCTGGACCCTATGTAGAGGAGTCTATGTTGCGCGTAACTTGCTTTTTGTGTAATTACGCAACATTTCCCCGAGATCAGAAGGAGTTCCATGACGTGCAAAACTGGTATTTGGGACTGTGTTTTAGTGCAAAATGTTCACTTGGAATGCAAGAATGCATTTCGAGCTAACAAAACCGTGCAAAACAAGCATTAAAAATGCAATAGGTCTTTCCTTTCATTAAGTTAAAGCCTCGTGCTTTGCTATACAATACCGTTAGCAAAGCAAATGGCTTTAACTTAATCAATGGCGAGACCTATTGCATTTTCAATGCTTGTTTTGTCTGGCATCGCAGCTACACTTCTCTCTTATCTTGCGCTATAACAAGGGAAAGCTTAATAACCAGCTAATGGCAGAGAAAACACACCTTTCATTTGTTAGAGGAAGGAGATCTTATTAGACGTCTAACACTGCGTCATTTTATATACGCAGATTACATTTGGTTAATTAATAAAGTATAAGCATTTTGATCTATATTACAATGAACAGTGTTCTAGCGCATCATGGGTCGCAAAAAAATTGCTACAACTTTTCATTCCATCATAAATGTTGCTTTGGGTGTGTTTAAAATTAACTTAATTATTATTATTTATTTTTTACAAGGAAACACAACTCTTTGTTTTGATCCTTTACTCTTGGCAATCATCATCGTGTAATTCTTTCTCTATTGTACAGTAACTGTCAACTTGTAATAACAATAAAGAGTAGCAAATATGGCTTGCCATCCCCAACCATTAACTTAGCAGCTTAGGAAGTAGGTTTTAGTCTCGGTTGTGAAGCTTCACAACCGGCGATTTACTGCAGTCCACACAATGTTTACCTGCCACAAAAATACACACATGCAAGTCGTGGCAGGGAGGAAAAGCTTTACAGTTATGCTAACTTTATCTTTCGTATAGCGTAGCTATTAACTTTGTACACACAACTACAAAGTAATCAACTTTTTTCCGCCACTCCAAACTCCTTGTCAGACCTTTTTACTTAAAAAAAAATAACAAGCATTTGCAATGCAATAGGTCTCGCATTTACGCAAGTTTAAGCTATTGGCATTGTAAATGACAAGGCCTTTTATGTATGTTTTAAAAACCAAAACATAAATAAAAGGCATTGTCATTTACAATGCCAATAGCTGAAACTCGCATAAATGCGAGACCTATTTCATTGCAAATTCTTGTTTTACCTAGCCATGTTGCAGGGTGCAGAACCATATGTGGCCGAAAGAGGTCGCATGGGACCTCTTTTGGCCACATATAGTATTGCACCCTGCAAAGTTGGAGTTATTGGCATTCTAAATACCAATGTTTTTAGGTCGAGCCTAGTGCAGCGCGCATGCGCTGCTCTATGCGAGGCTTAATTGTGAGGGCTCAAAACTTCTCCTGTGGGTCGGACTCCTCCCACACATCTGATTGGCCTTTGCGTGTGTCTTTCAAAGACACACGCAAGCACGCAAATGGCCAAAGGTGGATGCATGTCCCACCTCTTCTTCAAATGTTCACTCCCACGGCGTTTTGCTCTCGGGAGCGAACAGCGGCACGGAGGGTGGCAGCTGCATTCCTCCCTACTCGTGGATCAAGTTACTAATTAGCAGCCTGCCTCCATGTTTGCACCCCCCCACTCTTCTTTGTTTGTGCTTTGTAGCTACAATGAGACTCCTAGTGGCCCGTAGATTATTAAGTTATGCTCCATATATCATGTTTGTGACGCTGCTCCGTTCTGTGACTCAGAGTCCAGCCCAGGTCATCCTCCCTCTCTCTCTCACTCTCACTCTCACTCTCACTCTCACTGTCTCTCTCACTGTCTCTCTCTCTCTCTCTCTCTGTCTGACTCTCTCTCTCTCTCTCTCTCTCTCTCTCTCTCTCTCTCTCTCTCTCTCTCTCATTCTCTCTCTCACTGACTGACTCTCTCTCACTGACTGACTCTCTCTCACTGACTGACTCTCTCTCACTGACTGACTCTCTCTCACTGACTGACTCTCTCTCACTGACTGACTCTCTCTCACTGACTGACTCTCTCTCACTGACTGACTCTCTCACTGACTGACTCTCTCACTGACTGACTCTCACTGACTGACTCTCACTGACTGACTACTCTGTCTCACTGACTGACTGACTAACTAACTGACTCACTGACTGACTAACTGACACTCTCTCTCTCACTGACTCTCTCACTGACTGGCTGATTTTCACTATCACTGACTCACTGACTCTCTCAATCTCTCTCTCACTGACTGACTCTCACTCTCTCTTTCTCACTGACTGACTCACTCGCTGACCGTCTCGCTCACTGACTCAGCTGACTGTTTCTCTCACTGGCTGACTGAATCTCACTCTGACTCTCTCATTCTCTCTGACTGACTCTCTCACTCTCTTTGACTGACTCTCTCACTGACTGAACTGACTAACTCTCACTAACTCTTACTCTCTGACTGGCTGACTCACTGACTGAACTGACTGACTCTCACGGACTGACTGTCTCTCTCTCTCTCTCACTGTCTCTCTCTCACTGACTGTCTCTCACTGACTCTCTCTCTCTTTCACTGACTGACTGACTCTCTCGCTGACTTACTTGCTCACTGCCTAACTCTCTCACTTTCACTGACCGACTGACTCACTCTCTCACTCTTTCTCTATGACTGACTCCAACTGACTCTCTCACTGACTGACTCCCTCACTGACTGACTGACTCCCGCTCTCTCAATGACTGATGGACTAAATGACTGACTCACTCACTGACTGACTGATTCCCTCTCTCTCAATGACTAATGGACTAAATGACTGACTCACTGACTGACTCTCACTCACTGACTCTCACTCTCACTGACTCTCACTCTCACTGACTGACTCTCTCACTCTCACTGATTCTCTCTCACTCTCTCTCACTGACTGACTCACTGACTGACCGATTCTCTCACTGACTCACTCTCATTGACTCTCTCTCTCTTACTGACTGACTTTTCTCTCTCTCTCTCTCTCTCTCTCTCTCTCTCTCTCTCTCTCTCTTTTTCTCTCTCTCTCTCTCTCTCTCTCTCTCTCTTTTTTTCTCTCTCTCTCTCTCTCTCTCTCTCTCTCTCGCTCTCTCGCTCTCTCTCTCTCTTTTTCTCTCTCTGTCTCTCTCTTTTTCTCTCTCTCTCTCTCTCTTTTTCTCTCTCTCTCTCTCTCTCTCTTTTTCTCTCTCTCTCTCTTTTTCTCTCTCTCTCTCTCTCTCTCTCTCTTTTTCTCTCTCTCTCTCTCTCTCTCTCTCTTTTTCTCTCTCTCTCTCTCTCTCTCTCTCTCTCTCTCTCTCTCACTGACTGATTATCACTGACTCTCTGACTGACTCTCACTGAATGACTGACTCCTCTCTCACTGACTGCCTGACTCTCTCTCTCACTGACTGACTGCCTGACTCTCTCTCTCACTGACTGACTTGCTCACTGACTGACTGCCTGACTCTCTCTCTCATTGACTGACTTGCTCACTGCCTAACTCTCTCACTCTCTCTCTCTCACTGACTGACTTGCCTCACTGCCTAACTCTCTCACTCTCTCTCTCTCACTGACTGACTTGCTCACTGCCTAACTCTCTCACTCTCTCTCTCATTGACTGACTCACTTTTCTCTCTGACTGACTCTCACTGTCTGACTCACTGACTCTCTCATTGACTGACTGATTCTCTCACTCTCTCTCTGACTGACTCACTGACTGACTGATTCTCTCACTCTCTCTCTGACTGACTCACTGACTGACCGATTCTCTCACTGACTCTCTCTCTCTCTCTTTCTCACTGACTGACTAACTCTGACTCTCTCACTCGCTCTTACTGACTGACTTTCTCTCTCTCTCTTTCTCTTTCTCACTGACTGACTCTCTCACTCTCACTGACTTTCTCACTGACTGACTCTCTCACTCTCACTGACTGACTCTCTCACTGACTGACTGATTCTCTCTCACTGACCGACTCTCTCACTGACTGACTCTCTCACTGTCTGACTGACTAACTTACTTACTCTCACTGACTGACTGACTGACTGACTGATTCTCTAACTCTCTCTCACTGACTGACTCCCTCACTGACTCTCTCACTGACTGACTGACTCCCGCTCTCTCAATGACTGACAGACTAAATGAATGACTGACTCACTCACTGACTCCTGCTCTCTCAATGACTAACGGACTCACTGACTGACTCTCTCACTGACTGACTTGCTCACTGCCTAACTCTCTCACTCTCTCTCACTGACTGACTCACTCTCTCACTGACTGACTCACTCTCTCGCTCTTTCTCTCTGACTGACTCTCACTGTCTAACTCATTGACTGACTGATTCTCTCACTCTCTCTCACTGACTGACTCACTGACTGACCGATTCTCTCACTGACTGACTAACTCTCAGGCACGGACTGTCTCACTCTCTCTTACTGACTCTCTCTCTCTTTCTCTCTCTTTCTCTCT